>NC_090445.1:378343711-378986916 GCF_031143425.1 Pleurodeles waltl
TACAGTCTTCCACCACACACTCATCTCCAGACTCCACAAAACCAGAATTCAAGGACCAGCTCACAAGTAGATACCCTCCTTCCTGACCGGAAGAGCCCATGGGTCAAGCTCTGTCTGTTCACCTCATAAGCCAAGGTCCTAATCTGCAGAGTCTCTCAAGGCTCTACACTCAGCCCCACTCTTTTTAACATATACATGACTCCTCTAACAAGCTCCATTCGGACCTACTGACTCAACATCATCTCTTATGCCGATGACACCCAAAATGACACCAACACCACCAAAAGTAACTTCAAAATGTGCTTGACCAAAATTGTCAACTAGATGAAAGATAACTATCTTAAACTTAATGCGGACAAGACGGAAGTGCTGCTATTCAGCAACAAAAGCTCACCCTGGGACTCCACCTAGTGGTCCAGAAAACTAGGCCCTACCTCCAGACCCTCTGACCACACCAGAAACCTGGGCATCATCTTGAACACCATCCTCACCATGAGATATCAAATCAATGCAATCACTTCCTCCTGCTTTCATATACTCTACATGCTCAGAAAAATCATTGAATAGCTCACTCCAGGCACCAGAAACATCGTCAGACAGGCCCTATGGCAATGATCTCTACTACGGCATATCCGCACACCTGCTACACAAGCTGCAAACCATCCAAAACATCGCCGCCAGAATACTACCCAACCTCACTCGTCAACCACACATCGCACCTCACCTCCAAGAATTACACTGTCTCCCCATTCAGAAACTTTGCCTGTTCAAGATGCCCACTGTTGGAAAATGGGTTATTGGTAAGGGCAGGTAAGTACCTACACTTAGCAATAGGCGACTAACCTCCACTTAGGTCCAGTTAGGTCTCAGTAAATTAAACCCAGCTCAACCCTCGGTAGCTTGGCAAAGAGCAACAAGGCTTAAATTAAGAGACAGAGGCCCTCATTACGACCCTGGCGGTATAGAACCGCCAGGGCCGCGGCACGCGGGAGCACCGCCGACAGGCCGGCGGTGCCCCGCGGGGCATTCTGACCGCGGCGGCTTAGCCGCAGTCAGAGAAGGGAAACCGGCGGTCTCCCGCCGGTTTCCCGCTGCCCCCAAGGAATCCTCCAAGCCGGCGCAGCTTGCTGCGCCGGCTTGGGGATTCCGACTCCCCCTCCCGCCATCCAGTTCCTGGCGGTTCTCCCGCCGGGAACCGGATGGCGGGAGGGGGAGTCGCGGGGCCCCTGGGGGCCCCTGCAGTGCCCATGCCAACGGCATGGGCACTGCAGGGGCCCCCGTAAGAGGGCCCCAAAATGTATTTCACTGTCTGCATAGCAGACAGTGAAATACGCGACGGGTGCAGTAGCACCCGTCGCACCTTCCCACTCCGCCGGCTCGATTACGAGCCGGCTTCATGGTGGGAAGGTCGTTTTCCCCTGGGCTGGCGGGCGGCCTTTCGGCGGCCGCCCGCCAGCCCAGGGGAAAACTCTGAATACCCGCCGCGGTCTTCCGACCGCGGTGCGGTATTCACGACGCGCAACTTTGGCGGGCGGCCTCCGCCGCCCGCCAAAGTTGTAATGAGGGCCAGAGTGTAAAGCATTCAAATTTCACAAAACAGTAATTAAATAAAACACTGGAAACAGTTTAAAAATCCAAAACCAATTTATAAAAATAGAATATATTTTTATCTTTAAAATGACACAAAAACGAATACAATCGGATAAGGGGAACTGGAGATATGAATTTTTAAAGATTTTTTTTTTTTTTAGTGCCTAGAAACAAAAAGCGCCAATCGGGTCATTTGGTTGCACTTCGGCCGGGGCAAAGTGAAAGTTTAAGGCTGACCGAGATGGAGCCCTGCTCGACTACAGGCTGCGGGAGGCCCTGGTCAAAAGTTTACCTTCGCACTTAGGGGGTCATTCCGACCCCGCACCGCCAACAGGCTGGCGGTGCTCCTCAGGACATTCTGACCGCGGCGGTTCAGCCGCGGTCAGAACAGGAAAACCGGCGGTCTCCCGCCGGTTTTCCGCTGTCCTGCAGAATCGCCGCCATGGGGATTCTGACACCCCATACCGCCATCCTGTTCCTGGCGGGTCGCCCGCCAGGAACAGGATGGCGGTATGGGGTGTTGTGGGGCCCCTGGGGGCCCCTGCAGTGCCCATGCCAATGGCATGGGCACTGCAGGGGCCCCTGTAAGAGGGCCCCACTTTGTATTTCAGTGTCTGCTTTGCAGACACTGAAATACGCGACGGGTGCCACTGCACCCGTCGCACATACCCACTCCACCGGCTCCATTCGGAGCTGGCTTCCTCGTGGGGAGGGGTTTCCCGCTGGGCTGGCGGGCGGCCTTCTGGCGGTCGCCCGCCAGCCCAGCGGGAAAGCCAGAATGGCCTCCGCGGTCTTTCGACCGCGGAGCGGCCATATGGCGGCTCCCGCCGCCCGCGGGGGTCAGAATGACCCCCTTAGTCTCTTTTCCGAAGATTTTCTTCAGCGGGACGAACCTGCCAGTCCAATCCGACCTCCTGGAGCCCTCTCCGGATACGCGTCGCGGGAATTCTCAGTGGAGATTTTTACCTTCGGACTTAGTCGTTTTTTTGAGGTGAAATTCCTTCGACCAAGGTAAACCTGAATCTTGATCTGACGTCCCTGGAGCCCTCCTCAGATACGCTGGCTGGGAGGTCCCGGTCAACTTTTTACCTTCGGACTTAGGGGGTCATTCCGGGGCCGGGGATGCGGGAGCACCGCCAACAGGCTGGCGGTGTTCCTCAGGACATTCTGACCGCGGCGGTTCAGCCGCGGTCAGAACAGGAAAACCGGCGGTCTCCCGCCGGTTTTCCGCTGTCCTGCAGAATCCTCCATGGCGGCGCAGCTTGCTGCGCCGCCATGGGGATTCTGACACCCCATACCGCCATCCTGTTCCTGGCGGGTCGCCCGCCAGGAACAGGATGGCGGTATGGGGTGTTGTGGGGCCCCTGGGGGCCCCTGCAGTGCCCATGCCAGTGGCATGGGCACTGCAGGGGCCCCCGTAAGAGGGCCCCACTTTGTATTTCAGTGTCTGCTTTGCAGACACTGAAATACGCGACGGGTGCCACTGCACCCGTCGCACATACCCACTCCGCCGGCTCCATTCGGAGCCATCTTCCTCGTGGGGAGGGGTTTCCCGCTGGGCTGGCGGGCGGCCTTCTGGCGGTCGCCCGCCAGCCCAGCGGGAAAGCCAGAATGGCCTCCATATGGCGGCTCCCTCCAGGCGCGCGGCTCCCGCCGCCCGCGGGGGTCAGAATGACCCCCTTAGTCTCTTTTTTGGAGATTTTCTTTACCTGGACGAACCTGCAAATCAGGCTGGGTCATGGTTGAGGCAAGCCGGCTAAAGTTGCAGCGGCGAGTCGGTCCCTCTATGGAGCTTTTTTTCAAAAGTTCTCAAAACTTCTCCAAACTTCTGGGGTTTGTCCCAGATGTTCTTTTAAGGTTCTTTTGGGGTCCACAGCTCACTCCAAGGGTCCAGAAGCTCTGAGATGATCTTTTGGGGTGCAGACTACAACTCCCAGAATGCACCTGCCGCAAACTCCTTTTTGGCCACTGGACAGTGGTCAGCTGGTTGGTTTCTTCAGGAGTTGGTGCAGAGGACGCTGGTTAGCAATTTTTCACCTGTAGCAAACAGGGAGTCCCTCCTTGAACCAGTTGAAGCCAGGCAAAGTCCTTCTTGTGGTGAAGCCCAAGTGTGCAGCTGGTGCAGTCCTTCTGAGTGCAGGTTCCAGGTGCAGGCCAGGGGTCCAGCAGGGCAGTCCTTCTTCTCATTTGGTTCTTCCTTGTTGGATGTGGTAGGGAACTGAGGTGTGGGTGCAGGTCTGCCAGTTTTATCCTTGTTCCTGGGCGAGAAACAGGGGGGTCCTGATTCTCCAATCAGGTGCAGGGTCCTTCCCCCTTTGATGACCACTTCCTGGGGAGTGCGGCAAAAATCAATCGCAGGAGAAAACATTCTTCAGAAATCAATCATGGCTGAATCTGATTTTTGGAGGTTACATCTGGCTGAGCCCACCCACTGGTGTGGCTAAAAATCATAAACACACCCCTCTCCTGCCCTCTCCTAATCTAATCAAGGGGGCACCTAGTTGTCTGGGGTTTCAGGATGTGGGGGTGTTGCTGGGTTGCTCCGAATGTCCTTCTCTGTCTTTGAAGACCAGTTTGGCAGCCCTCCCCCTTCTTGCCTCACCATTTGCTGAGGGGAAATTCCCTCCCACAGACACATCTCTTTGTGTGAAGCCAGCCCACTTCACACCTCATCAAGGCAGCCTGGCCAGGCTGCCAGAGGCTGGCCAATCAGAGCACAGCAGCAAAAACAATGCAGGGCTGAAATTGGCAACTTTTCAGGTAAAGTTAAAAACTCTTTACCTGAAAACGTTATATTAAATCCAACAACTGGAAGTTGTGGGATTTACTATAATAATTAATATGATACCAAACACTTGGTATCCATTACTTAAGGGGACTCTTAAAATGAAAATAAAGTCTCCCCATTCTAGCCTATGAAGGCCATTCACTGCAATGAGGGAAAAACTAATTTGGCTGTTTTTACCTCACCAGGGCTTATAAAACTATTTTTATAAGGTCCCTGCTTATAGTTACATGGCACCCAGCCCTAGGGGCACATAGGGCAGACCTTAGGGGTGACTTATATGTAAAAATAAGGTGGTTTAAGACTTTGGAACTACTTTTAATTCCAAAGTCGAATTTGCATAGAACTTTCATTTAAAAGCAGCCAGCAAGGCAGGCCTGCCTTTAAAATGACACTGGGCACCTCAGCAGTGCACCTATGGGTGCTCTACCTATGCTGTGGTCCCTAAACCTGCATGCCTTACCATACACTAGGGACTTATAGGTAGGTTGACTTAGCCAATTATAATTAACCTAATTTGTATACTGATTTTGCACAGAGCACAGGCCATGGGACTGGTTAACAGTACCCAGGGCACCATCAGAGTCAGGAAAACACCAGCAAAAAGTGGAAAATAGGGACAAAATGTTAGGGGGCCTCTGCAATCAGCCCTGTTTTCTCACACCCACCCACGCCTAAAAGGCATTACACAACCTGGGTCCCACCTACTTCAACCACCACCTTCACTTCGACCAACCAACCAGGAACCTCGCTCTGCTTCACTTGCGCTCGGCCACACCCCCGGATCCATAGAAGCAAGACAGGAGGCAGGGTGCTCTCTTACTTGTCAGTCAACGCCTGGATTGACCTTCCCAGCACATCAGGGCAGCCACGTCACTTATGGAGTTCTGCAAGAAGCTGAAAACCTCGCTCTTCATCTGAACCTACATGCAGAGCCCGCACCTACTCAGGGCCTGAACACTCACATGTGATTAGTCGCACTGTACAAATCCAGGTTACATTACATTACAAAGAGTCTTACTCCAAGTAACAGGTCGTATCCCAGCATAGCTGCATCATAGGTAATCACATTCAAGTGCACATTCAGGCAGCGAATGACTATCATTGGGGGTGTTGGGGGGTTCTTTTCTACCATTCAAGATGGTCTTGCATCATTGCCTCTGTCTGTTTTGAACCTGATGAGCACTCCATCCCAGTGATCTGATATTGGCTTTGTAAGGAGGCCCTTATGTTCTTCTCTCGGAAACATCCTACCCTTTAGATCTGGCCAATACAGCACATCGCTCCTTCAAGCATCTGTTGTGGGAGATATTTGTGCCTTCAAACTCCTAAAACTGACCCTTTTTGGTAGTAGCAATGACAGGTCCATGAACTTTGCAGACACTTTATTATTTTTGGACAAGGTGTGCATACCTAGTAGACTGACCTTGATCGCCCTGTATGCTCTTTTCCCTTCTACGCTTCTATGTCAATGACAACTGCCCGCCAGGAGCGTGATCAGCAATGGGTAATACCGCATTATATGCAGTTGGTTGATTTTTACATTCCCACATCTGGGGCACATTACTGGGGTGCTGGGGTAGATCTGACTCAACTTCTGAGGTGTTAGATATGCTCTGTGCTCTATATTGATCTGAATATACCCAAAATGAGCATTTCGAGAAACTATTTATGGATATTTGAGTGCCCTCTGCCAGTCTTTGTCATTAAATACACAACCAACCTCATCTTCCCATTTGTCCATCAAGGGCTGCAGTGATACCTGTGTGTATTCCACTATTGCTTTGGTAAGCCAGGACACTGTCCTCTAACTTCCACCCACTATAGAGCACCTGGATACGGGCATGTGTCGGGGTTCCTCAGTGCTTATGTGAAGCTGTTGTCTGAGAGTATGTAATATCTGTTTGACTTGGCCCTTTTTGCATGACCATCCCCAAACTTTTTACATTCACCATCCTGTTTTCTGAACCCGTTTTTATTGGCCTTTAGGACTCTGCACAATTTACCACTGCTAACCAGTGCTAAAGTGTTAGTGCTCTCTCCTTTAAACATGGTAAAATTGGCATACACCCAATTGGCACATTTATTTTACTTGCAAGTCTCTTGTAATGTCCCGCGTAATGTACCCAGTGCCTGTAAATTAAATGCTACTAGTGGGCCTGCAGCAATAGTTGTGCCACCCGCTTAACTAGCCTTTTAAACACGTTTCAGGCCTGCAATTGCAGCCTATGTGTGCAGTATAGACTGCAATTTCGACCTGGCAAAAAAAAAAAAAAAATCTTTCCCAGGCCCAAACCTTCCTTTTTAATACATATATGTCACACCTAGTGTAGGGCCTAAACAGCCCAGAGGGCAGGGTGGACTATATTAAAAAGGTAGGACATGTATATTTAGGTATTACCGGTCCAAAACCTCCTAAATTCATTTTTTCACAGCTGCAAGACCTACCTTGCCCTATGGATAACATTGAAGTTACTTTTTACATTTAAAAAGCTGTAACATCCCATTGGGAACAGGTAGGCAGGTCAGGTTTGATGTGTAAAGAACTGTGATAAAAAGCCCTTGTTAATGGTAAAGTCGGATTTTTAATCACAACTCTGAAAATTGATTTTTTAGAAAGATGGCTTATACTTGTTGTACCCATTTGGTGCCTGCAGTCTGATCCTGGGTCACATGACTAGGTATACCTTGCAGTTGATCTCTGTGTATTACTCCTAGACAGTGAGACAAAGGGAAGATATATGTTGGTAGGATGGGCCATTCTGAGTTAACGAGGGGAAGGAGCTGTCACATCCCACACTAGCAAATCACAAAGGCTCTGCCTGAGCACAATCACAGTGGGTTGTCAGTAGTATTTTGTGACCAAAAACAAGCTTGGGCCATGATGGGGAGGAAAGGGATGCCTGGCACATCAGGGGGGTGGAAACGTCTAGGAGCTTCCTGCCCTTCAACGTGGGCATCAGGTATAAATGTTGGATCCCTAGACCCAACTCTTCAGTACGTTACTTGACCTGTAGACTCTATCAGGAAGGATTGCTGCGGTGCTAAAAGGAATGTCACTCTGTGGGACTGCTGCTTTACAGGATTGCTGCCCTGCTGTGCTGACCTGCTGCCATGCTTTCTCCTGTTTGTCTGAGTAGGACTGGACATGCATCTCTGAACCCAGGACTCCAAGGGCTAGTAGTCCTGTCTCCTGATCAGAAGCCTCAGGGACAAACCAGGCTTCCAACACCCTTGACCCCTGCACGTGGACTCTGCTATCTGTGTGTCCTAACCTCCCAAAGGATGCCACCCCAGTCGGTATCCTAGGAAATGGGCCTGGGGTTGCGCTGACAGTCCATCTGTGGATCCAGCAGAACCAACGCATCATCCTGCAGAGTGGTGCACCTCTCGTGCAAAATCAACGTATTGCCTCTGACACTCAACATATCACTCTAAGAACTGATGCATCGCCTCTGCTGTGTTGACGTCCCCCTCAGGCCATCGGACCTGACACATCCCCGTAAGAACTTCACCTCAGCCAGCGCAACCCACCGGAACCACCACTGTGCGATGCATCTCCACGCAAAGACATCGCCTTGCATTTCACAGCTCCCCCAAACCACGGATGTACAATGCACCTCCTTTCCTGGACCTCACATCGCTTTTACCGTACAAAACATCCTCAACATGGGAGAGTGGACCTCACCACAACCAGGATTAAGGTACTGTGTTCAGCAGGCCTATGGGGGTCCCTGTATCTGGCCCGTGCTCCATTGCGGTCAGCTTCAACTTGTGACTTTGTCTCGGTCTGGCATGACCAAATAAACACAGTTGTCACTTGGTGCTTTTTGTCACTATTTTCCCTGAAATCTTTAAACTTACATATCTCCAGTTTCACTGATTGGATTTTTGGTCTTGATTTATTCATAAAAAATGTACTCTATTTTTCTAAAATGGAGTGGGATTTTCCTTGTGTGGTGTTTTCACTTTATTACTGCTTGAAGTGCTGCATAAATACTTTACACATTGCCTCTAAGTTAAGCCTGATTGCTGTGTCCCAAGCTACCAGGGCATTGAGCACAGGTTAATTTGGGGTTGCTTGTGGCTTCACCCTGAGAAGGATTGTGACTTTACCCCTCCACCAGTAACCCAATTTCTTATAGTATCCTAATGTAAAGCAAAAATTTACCCTCATCTTCCCACTTGTCCATCAACGTCTCCAGTGATAACAGTGTGCATTCCACTATAGCTTTGTTACGCCACATCACTACAGTCTGCAACTGATAGCAGGCTAGACCAAAATGCCACTTAGGCCCACATGGACTGCACAGCCCCACCAATGTTCACATCAATCGGATCATCTTTCTTGTGGTATAAGTGTATGCTCAGGTAGCAAAAGATGAGTGGACCACAGCGTATTGTCCTTCCTGCTAAACTGACAGTTTGTTGTCACTGCAACAGAGCTAATGGATACACACAGGACTTATTATAGTTAACCCTTAGACCTTATAACCCTGCCATAGTCTTCCATGTTGCGTGCTAGATGGGTTAGATCAACTTTGATGTCCTTTATGTATAGCAGCATGTTGTCTGCATAAAGTGAAATTACCTGCGCGATCCTTCTCAGGGGGATTCCCCACATCACACCCTCCTGTCTCATTTTATAGGCTAAGGGTTACATCGTGTAGGAAAGTACCATCTTGCCTGGCATGTTACCCCCATATTTCACTGTATATATGTTGTTTTAGTTGTATGTGTCACTGGGACCCTGCCAGCCAGGGCCCCAGTGCTCATAAGTGTGCCCTGTATGTGTTACCTGTGTTATGACTAACTGTCTCACTGAGGCTCTGCTAACCAGAACCTCAGTGGTTATGCTCTCTCATTTCTTTCCAAATTGTCACTAACAGGCTAGTGGCCAATTTCACCAATTTACATTGGCATACTGGAACACCCTTATAATTCCCTAGTATATTGTAATGAGGTACCCAGGATATTGGGGTTCCAGGAGATCCCTATGGGCTGCAGCATTTCTTTTGCCACCCATAGGGAGCTCTGACAATTCCACAGCCTGCAGCCTGAGTGAAATAACGTCCACGTTATTTCACAGCCATTTACCACTGCACTTAAGTAACTTATAAGTCACCTATATGTCTAACCTTTACCTGGTAAAGGTTGGGTGCTAAGTTACTTAGTGTGTGGGCACCCTGGCACTAGCCAAGGTGCCCCCACATTGTTCATGGCAAATTCCCCGGACTTCGTGAGTGCGGGGACACCATTACACGCGTGCACTATACATATGTCACCACATATGTATAGCGTCTCAATGGTAACTCCGAACATGGCCATGTAACATGTGTAAGATCATGGAATTGTCACCCCAAAGCCAGAATGGCATTGGGGAGACAATTCCATGATCCCCGAGTCTCTAGCACAGACCCGGGTACTGCCAAACTACCTTTCCCGGGGTTTCACTGCAGCTGCTGCTTCTGCCAACCCCTCAGACAGGTTTCTGCCCTCCTGGGGTCCAGCCAGGCTTGGCCCAGGAAGGCAGAACAAAGGACTTCCTCAGAGAGAGGGTGTTACACCCTCTCCCTTTGGAAAAAGGTGTCAGGGCTGGGGAGGAGTAGCCTCCCCCAGCCTCTGGAAATGCTTTGATGGGCACAGATGGTGCCCATCTCTGCATAAGCCAGTCTACACCGGTTCAGGGATCCCCCAGCCCTGCTCTGGCGCGAAACTGGACAAAGGAAAGGGGAGTGACCACTCCCCTGACCTGCACCTCCCCTGGGAGGTGCCCAGAGCTCCTCCAGTGTGCTCCAGACCTCTGCCATCTTGGAAACAGAGGTGCTGCTGGCACACTGGACTGCTCTGAGTGGCCAGTGCCAGCAGGTGACGTCAGAGACTCCTTCTGATAGGCTCTTACCTGTGTTGCTAGCCTATCCTCCTTCCTAAGTAGCCAAACCTTCTTTTCTGGCTATTTAGGGTCTCTGCTTTGGGGAATTCTTTAGATAACGAATGCAAGAGCTCATCAGAGTTCCTCTACATCTCTCTCTTCACCTTCTGCCAAGGAATCGACCGCTGACTGCTCTGGACGCCTGCAAAACTGCAACAAAGTAGCAAAGATGACTACTGCGACCTTGTAACGCTGATCCGGCCGCCTTCTCGACTGTTTTCCTGGTGGTGCATGCTGTGGGGGTAGTCTGCCTCCTCTCTGCACTAGAAGCTCCGAAGAAATCTCCAGTGTGTCGACGGAATCTTCCCCCTGCAACCGCAGGCACCAAAAGACTGCATCACCGGTCCTCTGGGTCCCCTCTCAGCACAACGAGCGTGGTCCCTGGAACTCAGCAACTCTGTCCAAGTGACTCCCACAAACCAGTGACTCTTCAGTCCAAGTTTGGTGGAGGTAAGTCCTTGCCTCACCACGCTAGACTGCATTGCTGGGTACCGCGTGATTTGCAGCTGCTCCGGCTCCTGTGCACTCTTCCAAGATTTCTTTTGTGCACAGCCAAGCCTGGGTCCCAGACACTCTAACCTGCAGTGCACGACCTCCTGAGTTGTCCTCTGGCGTTGTGGGACCTTCCTTTGTGACTTCGGGTGAGCTCCAGTTCACTCTTCTTTGTAGTGCCTGTTCCAGCACTTCTGTGGGTGCTGCTTGCTTCTGAGTGGGCTCTTTGTCTTGCTGGACGCCCCCTCTGTCTCCTCACGCAATTGGCGACATCCTGGTCCCTCCTGGGCCACAGCAGCATCCAAAAACCCTAACCGCGACCCTTGCAGCTAGCAAGGCTTGTTTGCGGTCTTTCTGCACGGAAACACCTCTGCAAGCTTCTTCACGATGTGGGACATCCATCCTCCAAAGGGGAAGTTCCTAGTCCTCTTCGTTCTTGCAGAATCCACAGCTTCTACCATCCGGTGGCAGCTTCTTTGCACCCACAGCTGGCATTTCCTGGGCATCTGCCCACTCTCGACTTGATCGTGACTCTTGGACTTGGTCCCCTTGTTCCACAGGTACTCTCGTCTGGAAATCCATTGTTGTTGCATTGCTGTTGTTGGTCTTCCTTGCAGAATTCCCCTATCACGACTTCTGTGCTCTCTGGGGAACTTAGGTGCACTTTACACCTACTTTTCAGGGTCTTGGGGTGGGCTATTTTTCTAACCCTCACTGTTTTCTTACAGTCCCAGCGACCCTCTACAAGCTCACATAGGTTTGGGGTCCATTCGTGGTTCGCATTCCACTTCTAGAGTATATGGTTTGTGTTGCCCCTATACCTATGTGCTCTCAGTGCAATCTATTGTGACTGTACATTGCTTGCATTGCTTTCTATTGCTATTACTGCATAATTTTGGTATTGTGTACATATATCTTGTGTATATTGGCTATCCTCATACTGAGGGTACTCACTGAGATACTTTTGGCAAATTGTCATAAAAATAAAGTACCTTTATTTTTAGTATATCTGTGTATTGTGTTTTCTTATGATATTGTGCATATGACACCAGTGGTATATTAGGAGCTTTACACGTCTCCTAGTTCAGCCTAAGCTGCTCTGCTAAGCTAACCTTTTCTATCAGCCTAAGCTGCTAGACACCTCTTCTACACTAATAAGGGATAACTGGACCTGGTGCAGAGTGTAAGTACCCCTTGGTACCACTACAAACCAGGCCAGCCTCCTACACATCGCTAATGAGAAAAATATAGGCGATAATGGGCACCCCTTTCTGGTGCTCCTTGCTATTGGATAGGAGTTCAATAAGTGCCACTCAGTTTTCACCCTGGCTGTGGGGGCAGTGAAGAAGAGTTGTATCCAAAATTAAAAAATAACCCATGCCGAATCGCTGGAGTACGTAATAGATATAATCCCAATCTATAGTGTCAAACACCTGCTAGACAGTCTGAGTCTGGCCAGGTGGCTACTGCCTCTTCTTGAATTTTGTAGAATAGTCTCAGATTGAGGGAGGTGTTCTTATGAGGAAAAAATCCATTCTGGTCTATATGGATAACCTAAGGGATGTGTTGGAGAAGTCTCTTGTACTGTGCTTACAATTTTATAATCTGTTTTCAGGATAGACAATTGCCTGTGGAAGACGTGTCAACTGGGTTTCTGCCAGGTTTCAAAATACATGTCACTAATGCTACTTTGGTCATAGGAGGCAAGCTGTGTTGCTGTTTAGCTGTGTTTTATGTCACAAGTAATTTGGGAACCAGAAGACATTGGTATGTGGCATATAATTCAATAGGCAGCCTGTCTGCCCCGTGGCATTTTTCCCCTGGACAATGCTCTAACTGCTTGTTTCAGCTCTTGCTCTGCAGTAGGGGCCCCAGACCACGGCATCACTCCCTGATGAACTGGGGAGATTCCTGCCTTCTAAAAAACATACATGCATTCATCTTCCTTTGGTGACCCCCTGTCTGCGTAGATGTCAATATATTAGTCACTGAAATATGTGTTTACCTCTCACTGGAAATGTAGTAATTCCTGCCTGTTATTGCGGAAGGAAAGGGTCAGACTGGGTGATGGCTCTGGCTTAATGATCCATACTAACAGATGGCCTGATATGTCGCCCCCGCTTGAGCAAACTCAGCATGACTCAGTTAAGTGTTGAAGGTACTGTAATCAATGGGTCCTCTGGCTTGGCCTGCTCCAAGCGTCTTAGTGCATGTTCTGATTGGTGAAGACTCAGCTCCGGAGAGCGGCTTACCACACCTCTGATCTAGACGCCTTAAAAGTTTCCCACTTTATAATGGGAGATGAGGCAGAGCCTTTGTTGTCATGGGAATAGTTTTGGATAGCCAAATGGAGGTTATCTTTTATCTCTGAGTCCTCCAACCATGTTGACTGTAGTTTCTAGCTGAATATAGGAATAGGTACTCTACCCCAAAATAGTTTCACTTCTGGTGTGTTATGGTCAAATAGAGTTTTATACAAGAATGTTGTATGTTGGATAAGAGTCCAGAGATCCCCAGTGCACAGCACGTGGTCCAGCCTCACCTGCAGGTCATGTAGGACCGAGAAAACAGCACCCCTCATTTGTTACCCTCTGTAGGAAAGTACCCTCTTTCTTGGCATGGTTACCCCTTTTTTCTGCCTAATGTCTGTGTGCTTGACTGTGTTCACTGGGATCCTGCTAACCAGGACCCCAGTGATTATGTTCTCTCTCCCAAAACTCTGTATTTCACCCACAATTGGCATACTGGTCCCCCCTTATAAGTCCCTAGTATATGGTGCCTAGGTACCCAGGGCACTGGGGCTCCCGGGGATCCCTATGGGCAGCAGCATATATTTTGCCACGCAGGGAGCCCATGCAATGTCTTTTGCAGGACTGCCATTGCAGTCTGCGTGAAAAGGTGCAAGCCCCATTACACTGCCGTTTTTTCACTACACCAGGTCAATTATAAGTCACCCCTATGGCAGGCCTTCCAGCCCAGAGGGCAGGGTGCAAAGTACCTGTGTGTGAGGGCACCCCTGCACTAGCAGAGGTGCCCCCACAAACTCCAGGCCCATTTTCCCAAACATCGTGAGTGCGGGTGCCATTTTACGTGTGTAGTGGACAAAGGTCACTACCTATGTCCTACTACATAATGGTAACACCGAACATAGGGATGTTTGGTATCAAACATGTTGGAATCATACCCCAAGGCTTTTGCAAGCATTGGTTGTATGATTCCATGCACTCTGGAGGCTCCTTAGAGGACCTCCAGTATTGCCATTACAGCCTTCTGAAGGTTTACAGGCAGCCCAGGATCCTGCCACCTCCCAGACAGGTGTCTGCCCTCCTGTTGCTTGAGCAGCTCAAGCCCAGGAAGACAGAACAAAGGATTTCTTTTGGGAGAAGGGTGTTACACCCTCTCCCTTTGGAAATAGGTGTTCCAGGCTTGGAAGGGGTAGCATCCCCAAGCCACTGGAAATGCTTTTGAACGGCACATTTGGTGCCCTCCTTGCATAAACCAGTCACTACTGGTTCAGGGAGCCCCAGCCACTGCTCTGGCATGAAACTGGACAAAGGAAAGTGGAGTGGCCACTCCCCTGTCCATCACTACCCCCGGGTTGGTGCTCAGAGCTCCTCCAGAGGGTCTCTCGGTTTTGCCATCTTTAAATTAAGGATGGCAGGGAACTCTGGGGGCATCTGAGTGGCCAGTGTCAGCAGGTGACACCAGAGCTCTCCCCTGATAGGTCCTTACTTGGTTAGGTGACCAATCCCCCTTTCAGGGCTATTTAGGGTTTTCCTTTGCGTGGTTCCTCAGATTCAGATTGCAATACTCCAGCAGGAATTCTCTGCATCCTTCACTTCATCTTCTCACTGAAGAAACTGCATCTGGACCCTCAAGGAATCTACAAGCTGCAACAAAGAAGCAAGGCGCCTCCTGCAACATTGTATCTCCGGCTCCTGCAAGCAACTGCAACAGTTGCCCGGTCGTGCATCCTCTGAGGACAGCCCATCGAAAGCCTGCATCAGAAAGAAGAAGGAATCTCCCTTGGGGTGAAGGAGTCACTCCCCTGCTTCTGCAGGCACCAACTGCGATGACAACTGGCTAAGTGGATCCCCTCTCCCACTGAGCTTGTGGATCCTGCATCACGGGTGGTGGACTGAAGTGGTCCCAACGGTCCTCTCTTGCAGCTGTCCCACTATGTTGAAGGTCAGACCTTGCCTCCCCGTGCAAGACAGTGCCACCATGCACCGCGCCTTTTGCAGCTGCCAAGGCTTGTTGGCATCCTTCCTCCAAGTCCTTCGTGCATCTTATAGCTCCGGGCCCAGCACTCTATCCTGTGATGCACAGCTTCCTGAGTGGTTCTCCGGTGGCATGGGAGCCTTTGTCGTAGTGCTGTGAGGGCTCTTCTGCAACTTTCTTGTCCCCGTGCTGTGGGACTCGTGTGTGCTTCCTTGTCTTCTGTGGGCTCTCTGAGTTGTTGAGGGGCCCTGTGACAACCCCTCCTGGGTAGAGTCCACCTGATCCTTCCTGGTCCCGGGCAGCCCCATTTTCCGCAAACCGTGAGCTTTGCGTGTGCCAAGTCTTGTTGGTGGACTCTGGTGATGCAAACCCGACTGCCATCCTCCATTTGGCGTGGGACATCATTTCCGCCCTCCAGGAACCTGACTTCTTCTTCTTGGGTGCAGTACTGACTTTTCTTCTCCACCGATGGTTCTCCTTTTGCACGTTCATCCGGGTTAGTAGGGGCTACTGCTATTCGTGGACTCTTCTGTGCTTCTTGGACATGGTCCCCTTCTTCCACAGGTCTTCTTGTCCAGGAATCCACTGTTGGTATCTTGCAGTCTCTTCAGGGTTTGCATAATTCTTATTCTCATTTCTGTGTGTGATCTGGGAAACTTACTGTGATTTACTCCTGTTTTCCTGGTCGCAGTGTGGGTTGTGGTACTTACCTTTTGGCTTTTCTAATACTCCCAGCTCCCCTCTACACACTATACTTGCCTGGATGGGGGACAGACTTTCGCTTTCCCCTTACTTAGTATCTGGTTTGTGCTCCCCTAGTCCCATTTCTAACTATTGTGATTTTCACTAAATGCACTGTTTTCTAACTGTTTTATGTCTATTTCTGAATACTAGTGTATATAATTTGTGTTTTACTTACCTCCTAAGGGAGTATAGCCTCTACAGTATTTTTTATATTTATGTCACCAAAATAAAGTACCTTTATTTTTGTAACACTGAGGGGGTTATTACAACTTTGGAGGAGGTGTTAATCCGTCCCAAAAGTGACGGTAAAGTGACGGATATACCACCAGCCGTATTACGAGTCCATTATATCCTATGGAACTCGTAATACGGCTGGTGGTACATTCGTCACTTTACCGTCACTTTTGGGACGGATTAACACCTCCTCCAAAGTTGTAATAACCCCCTGAGTGTTTTCTTTCATGTGTGTAAGTACTAAGTGTGACTACAGTGGTATTGCATGAGCTTTGCATGTCTCCTAGATAAGCCTTGGCTGCTCATCCACAGCTACCTCTAGAGAGGATGGCTTCTAGACACTGACTACACTACACTAATAAGGGAAACCTGGACCTGGTATAAGCTGTAAGTACCATAGGTACCCACCACACACCAGGCCAGCCTCCTACATCCTCCAGGCATCAATCAGTCCTCAGTCTGTAAACCACTTCTGTAGGGCCTTAGCCTTACTGCCCATATAAATATTTGGCAGGGGAATAGAAGCGGTCTAGCTGCATACCTAGTAAACTATTGAAATCACCACTTGACACCCATGACATGCCTACCCATGGCACCAGTGCTCCCAATAGTGATTCTATGAAGCACCGCTAGTCAACGTTTGGGGAGTAGACAATGCATAGTACTACTGGGCATCCATCTACTCTACCCCACATCAGTACGTAATACCCATCTTGATCAAATTGAACTTCTTGCGAGCCAAAGAGCAACCCTGCTTTAATCCAAATTGCTGTGCCTCTGGCATATGCCGAGTGTTCAGTGTGGAACTAGTGTCTCCATTACTTCTGCAGCCTATCGCCTTCTGTGAATGTCACATAGGTCACCTGAAGAACCTCTATATCGGTGCCTCACCTCTGTATCTGCATGTGTATGCTATATCCGTTATGTGGGCTGCCCAGGCTCCTCACATTCCAAGCGGTAATAACAAACTTATCCTGTGGTCCAGACATGACCCAACTCGTTGTACAGTGTGTGCACCCTCACACCAGCCCCTCAGGGCCCCTAGGTTCCTTTTGTCTTCTTCCACATAGAGTATGGTGTGCCATTGTAACTTCCAGTCAGGTTTGTAACTAGTCCAAGATCATAAAAAAACAAACTTAGAACTACAGAGTTCAATAGGGAAAAGGTAAGAATGAAAGCATTATTATTGCTTTACTGTCACTTGCCTATGTGGGCTAGTGGAATCGTGACATGTGTCCATATGTGTGTAGTCCATGTTTTGTCGCCCTTTCATGTTGTAAGTCACAGAGATATGTCCTTGTGAAAGGAATGTCAGGAATGTCAGCTCTAGGAGTCTTGTCCCCCTTCGACTGCAATGGACTATTGTGAGAAAGTAGCCTCTTTCTAGCCTTTTTACCCCCACTTTTGGCCTGTTTGTGAATATATGTCAGGATGTTTTCACTGTCTCACTAGGATCCTGCTAGCCAGGGCCCAGTGCTCATAGTGAAAACCCTATGTTGTCAGTATGTTTGTTATGTGTCACTGGGACCCTGCTAGCCAGGACCCCAGTGCTCATAAGTTTGTGGCCTATATGTGTTCCCTGTGTGATGCCTAACTGTCTCACTGAGGCTCTGCTAACCAGAACCTCAGTGGTTATGCTCTCTCTGCTTTCCAAATTTGTCACTAACAGGCTAGTGACTAAATTTACCAATTCACATTGGCATACTGGTACACCCATATAATTCCCTGGTATATGTACTGAGGTACCCAGGGTATTGGGGTTCCAGGAGATCCCTATGGGCTGCAGCATTTCTTTTGCCACCCATAGGGAGCTCTGACAATTCTTACACAGGCCTGCCACTGCAGCCTGAGTGAAATAACGTCCACGTTATTTCACAGCCATTTACCACTGCACTTAAGTAACTTATAAGTCACCTATATGTTTAACCTTCACCTGGTGAAGGTTGGGTGCAAAGTTACTTAGTGTGTGGGCACCCTGGCACTAGCCATGGTGCCCCAATAACGTTCAGGGCAAATTCCCCGGACTTTGTGAGTGCGGGGACACCATTACACGCGTGCACTATACATAGGTCACTACCTATGTATAGCGTCACATGGGAACTCCGAACATGGCCATGTAACATGTCTAAGATCATGGAATTGTCACCCCAATGCCATTCTGGCATTGAGGGGACAATTCCATGATCCTCCGGGTCTCTAGCATAATACCCGGGTACTGCCAAACAGCCTTTCCGGGGTCTCCACTGCAACTGCTGCTGCTGCCAACCTCTCAGACAGGTTTCTGTCCTCCTGGGGTCCAGGCAGCCCTGGCCCAGGAAGGCAGAACAAAGGATTTCCTCTGAGAGAGGGTGTTACACCATCTCCCTTTGGAAATAGTTCTGAAGGCTGGGGAAGAGTAGCCTCCCCCAGCCTCTGGAAATGCTTTGATTGGCACAGATGGTGCCCATCTCTACATAAGCCATTCTACACTGGTTCAGGGATCCCCCAGCCCTGCTCTGGTGCAAAACTGGACAAAGGAAAGGGGAGTTACCACTCCCCTGACCTGCACCTCCCAGGGGAGGTGCCCAGAGCTCCTCCAGTGTGTCCGAGAACTCTGCCATCTTGGATTTAGAGGTGCTGGGGGCACACTGGACGGCTCTGAGTGGCCAGTGCCAGCAGGTGACGTCAGAGACTCCTTCTGATAGGCTCTTACCTGTCTTGGTAGCCAATCCTCCTTTGTTGGTAGCCAAACCTTAATTTCTGGCTATTTAGGGTCTCTGCTTTGGGGAATTCTTTAGATAACGAATGCAAGAGCTCACCAGAGTTCCTCTCCATCTCCCTCTTTACCTTCTGCCAAAGGATCGACCGCTGACTGCTCAGGACGCCTGCAAAACCGCAACAAAGTAGCAAGACAACTACTAGCAACCTTGTATCGCTTCATCCTGCCGGCTTTCTCGACTGTTTCCAGGTGGTGCATGCTCTGGGGGTAGCCTGCCTCCTCTCTGCACCAGGAGCTCTGAAGAAATCTCCCATGGGTCGACTGAATCGTCCCCCTGCAACCGCAGGCACCAAAAGACTGCATCACTGGACCTCTGGGTCCCCTCTCAGCACAAGGAGCGTGGTCCCTGGAACTCAGCAACTCTGTCCAAGTGACTCCCACAGTCCAGTGACTCTTTAGTCCAAGTTTGGTGGAGATAAGTCCTTGCCTCCCCACGCTAGACTGCATTGCTGGGTACTGTGTGATTTGCAACTGCTCCGGCTCCTGTGCACTCTTCCAGGATTTCCTTCATGCACAGCCAAGCATGGGTCCCCCACACTCTAACCTGCAGTGCACAATCTTCTGAGTCGTCCTCCGGTTCACTCTTCTTCCAAGTGCCTGTTCAGGTAATTCTGCGGGTGCTGCCTGCTTCTGTGAGGGCTCCCTGAGCTGCTGGGCGCCCCCTCTGTCTCCTCCTCCAAGTGGCGACATCCTGGTCCCTCCTGGGCCACAGCGGCACCCAAAAACCTCTACTGTGACCCTTGCAGCTAGCAAGCCTTGTTTGTGGTCTTTCTGCGTGGGAACACCTCTGCAAGCTTCATCGCGGCGGGGGACATCTGTCTCCCAAAGGAGAAGTTCCTAGTGCTCTTCTTTCTTGCAGAACTCCAAGCTTCTTCCAACAGGTGGCAGCTTCCTTACACCCTCAGCTGGCATTTCCTGGGCTCCCGCCCACTCTCGACACTGTCGCGACTATTGGACTTGGTCCCCTGGTCTACCAGGTACTCAGGTCCGGAATTCCACTGTTATTGCACTGCTGGCGTTTGTTCTTCCTGCAGAATCCCCCTATCACAACTTCTGTGCTCTCTGGGGGTAGTAGGTGCACTTTACACCTACCTTTCAGGATCTTGCGGTGCGCTATATTTCTAACCCTCACTGTTTTCTTACAGTCCCAGCGACCCTCTACAAGCTCACATAGGTTTGGGGTCCATTCGTGGTTCGCATTCTACTTTTGGAGTATATGGTTTGTGTTGCCCCTATACCTACGTGCTCCTATTGCAATCTATTGTAATTCTACACTGTTTGCATTACTTTTCTTGCTATTACTTACCTACGTTTGGTTTCTGTACATATATCTTGTGTATATAACTTATCCTCATACTGAGGGTACTCACTGATATACTTTTGGCATATTGTCATAAAAATAAAGTACCATTATTTTTTGTAATTCTGTGTATTGTGTTTTCTTATGATATTGTGCATATGACACCAGTGGTATAGTAGGAGCTTTACATGTCTCCTAGTTCAGCCTAAGCTGCTTTGCCATAGCTACCTTCTATCAGCCTAAGCTGCTAGAAACACCTCTTCTACACTAATAAGGGATAACTGGACCTGGCACAAGGTGTAAGTACCTCTGGTACCCACTACAAGCCAGGCCAGCCTCCTACAACTATGGGGCAGGTTGTTCTTAAACTGGGAGCCACTTCTGCAGAGACTCTGAGAGAGGCAGCTTAGGAGTGGATATGAGAAGAAGAAGGATGGGAAAGGGATGTAGAGATGCCACAATATAATGAACCCCCAACTGAGTTACAAGGTGTAGCAGGGGCAGAGGACGATGGGGAGTGGGAAGAAATGTCTAACAGGGGTGCAGATGTACAGGAAACTAACCAGAGACCATATAATTTCCACCCGTGACCTACGCAGAGATTACTAATGACAGCAAGAGACACCACTGACATAAGGAGAAAGTCAATCCTAAAAACGAGCAGGCCAGACTTAACACCCATAGAGATAATAGAACAAAAGGAGGGTAGATACTATTGCCAACCCTTCTCAGATGAATTGGCAAGGTGGACTAAAAAGGAAGGGAGAAAGCTTTGGCCCCAACAAGAGTCTTTTCAACCCTTTGACTTAGCAAGTGTAGAAGATTGTATACAACAGGGACAGGGTGACCCCGTCCAGAAGTACCCCTATATGCAAGAGCGCCTTGTAGTCTCGGAGCAGTATGCTATAGACAAACCAACTGAAGTAATACGAGGTAATAGACAGGATCCGAGGTTAGGCCCGAGGCCAGTAAACCTCAACCAATAATTCAGTTACCCCTCATTTTCAAGGGTGGGCAAGTACCCACATATGTACCATGGCCGCAGATGGATAAAGATTTTAAAGAGAGCTCTACCCCCGCTGTCTGAGGGAGCGGTAAAATGGATAGGATGTTTTGAAATACACACTGCTGGAGTGAACCTCGCCTTGGGCGATGTTAAAAGCTTGCAAAGTTTTTTAGTGGGAGACAAAGTAAATACTATTTTTGCCTGAGTAGGGTTCCCACGAATAACATTGATAAATACGAAGTTTGATGGGCCATTGTTTAACAATGTCCGTCAATATGTTTGGTATGGTCTCCGACTAACATACCCAGATAGAACAGACATAGGAGCCCTTTTCGCATAGCGCATAAAACCGACTGAGGACATTGCGGAATTCATTACCAGAGTGAAAGAACCATGGGTACAGAAATTAGGATGTAATTGGGAAAACATGAGAGGAAATGCAATTTAATTTTATAATGTATTGAAACGGGGCCTGCCCACAGATATACAAGCAAGCCTAGATGGACTAGGGGGAATAGAGGCTAAACCATGGCCAGAAATACCAGCCCATATAATACATTATTTCAAGCAAAAACAAGAGAGGGATAAATAGAGGACAGAATAGGCAGAGAGGACCACAGCTAAGTTGGTGCAACAGAAACTTAAGAAATCAAGTACAGAAGGAGCACTTGTTACAGCACCACCATCAGATGTCGCAACGCCAGTGCCAGTGCAGGCACCAGGAGGGCAGCCAGCAAGTAACATGGGAAAGGGACACTGAAGTTTTTTGGGAGGCCAAGGGCCAGCGCAGGGAAGAAGACAAGGAGAATACAGGGTAGGACAGTAGTGTTATTATAGCGGTAAGATGGGTCATTTTGCAAGGGAACGTAGAGCAATAAAGAACAATGAGCAAGCACAAGGACGGATCACCGTACAGAGGCAGATGAGGCCACAACAGATGCAATGGGTGCCTCAACAACAAGTAATACGTGAACAACCACAGGTCACTCAAGTTCAGTGGCCTGCACAACATGTGCCAATGCCACATAGTGCATCCTGGGGTGAAACACTACAGGGGGACTAACACAAATCCAGGTGGGAGGAGTAACAGCGCACTGAGGTAATCCCTTTTACACACAACTCCAAATGTCTGGAGGGACACATACCAACAATTATACTCAATGACAGAGCCAACAGACAACTACTATGTGTCCAATACTATCAGTAACCCACAGGTCAGATGAGGAGCCCACTGTGACGGTAGCCATAGAAGGTCCCCCTATAGTTTTCTAATTGACACTGGGGCCACCAAAGCGTGTATAACGGAAGGAGCACTACCACTTTCTCACAAATCAATGGACACACAGGGGGTTTCTGGGGCTGTCAGGAGGGTTCCTTTTACTGAATCAGTGAGCATGGTTGTAGAAGACACACAAATTGAAAGACCATTGTTGTATTCCCCAGTGACACTAGTAAACCTTCTTGGAAGAGATCTAATGGGTAAGTTGAACATGACCATCTCTTTTCTGGAAGATGGGTCAATGGTATGTTACACACCTGGTATCACATCAGGTAGGATACTGTCACTCATAGGTCATGATGAGTTTGGACAGAAGGTCAGAGCAATTCCTGTTGACACAGAGGCTTTTTATGTAACATATCTGTTTTGATAGCGCACACACCAGCGCTGCTGGGGAAGACAGTGCAAATACCAAAAGAACTATTGTTCAGACCTGACAGGCCTGTGGATCCTATAGCAGAACCGGATATGATATTTGCAATATCAGCCCTTGAAATAAGGCCAACATATACATTGCTGGTAGCATTCGACAGGAGACAGAAAATGTGCGTATCAATAGTATTTACGAATCCATGGGTCAAATTGAAAAATGGATATCACCATTAGAGTGCAGTTTTAATACAGGACAGTGCCAAGACACACACAAGACAGTACAATAAGAGAGAAAGATTTGGCAAAGGTACCAGAAGGACTGTGGGTAGCTTGGAGGATGATTCAAGATTTCCGCTCCCTGAACGATATAGTAATACCAGAATTTCCAGTAGTACCAGACCTGTCAGTCATACTGACTAATATTCCTATGGACACCACCTACTTTTCGGTGATTGATTTGAAAAATGCATTTTTCAGGATTCCAAGGCACCCAGATAGTCAATATTTACCAAGGTTCACGTACAAAGAAACTTAATACTGCCATAAAAGGCTTCCACAATGCTATTGTGAGTCCCCAAGTATCTTTAAAAGGACAGTGAAAAAGGATTCTGCAAACATAAAATTCAAAAGTACCCTTCTACAGTATGTGGATGACATTATGGTATGTAGCCACACTGAAGACATATGTAGAGACAATACTATTGGTCTCCTTTGCATGCTTGCAGAAAAAGGAGACAAAATGGACAAAAACAAATTGCAATACGTGCAGAGAGAGGTCTACTATTTGGGGCAGATATTATCCAAAGACGGGAGGAGGGTGACATCTGACAGAGTAGAAAGCATCAGAAACATGCCTAAACCCACCACCACAAAACAAATGGAGCACTTTCTAGGGCTCTGCGATTATGAGAGACAGTCGGTATTTGATTATGCAGCCCTGACCGCACTACTTCTAACTGCTCTTAAAGAGTCCCATACCAATAAACTGGACTAATGAAAGAGAGACAGCGTTTCTGGAGCCAAAGAAAGCAACACAGACGCTCAAATGTTAGGTACACCTGACTACAGCAAAAGATTCTACCTCTTCTGTCATTGTTACGGAATGACAGTGGCAGCAGTACTGACTCAAAAGATATCTATGGGGCACAAACCAATTGCCAGCTACAATACGCTGCTAGATCCCGTCATGAAAGGTCACTATCCATGTAAGCAAGCACTGGCTACAGCAGCAGTTGCAGTTCAGAAAAGCCTCACTATAATGATGGGATCCCCTTTAACACTGTATGTAGGGCATGCGGTATTTGCTATCTTACAAAGACAGAGTAGCACCCACACAACTCAGAGCATTTGGATATGAAGTAATACTTACAATACCATCACTGCAAGTGGTTCGCTGTCACACAGTTAATCCAGCGACATTCTTTGCACACCCAGTAACTAACGATGAAGAAGTACATGACTGTGCTAATTACATACCAGATGAAAGAAGTAAGGTGGAAGAAGACCCCATCCCAGGTAGCATGTTGCTCTTTGTTGACGGATCCTCTTTCATGGATCAGGAAACTGGGATTAGACATTCTGGAGCAGCAGTTGTAAGAGCTGAATAGCACGGATCATCTGATACATTGCAGATAATTAGTCAGATACCACTACCTTCTCATTTTTCCGCACAGGATGTAGAATTAGTGGCCATCATTGAAGCATTGCAGCGACCTGAGGGACTAGTTGTTACCATTTACTCAGATTCAGCATACATCACCACCACTGTACACTCTAGCATTCATAGGTGGGAAAGGAGGGGATTTCTTAAATCTGATGGGTCCCCTGTAATGAGGATGTATTGGCAAACTTTATAAAAGCTCTAACTCTTCCATCCAAAGCAGCAGTGATAAAGTGTGCTGCGCACAATGATCAGCAAGTCCTTATTTCCAGAGTTAATGCAGTGGCAGATTGGGCAGCAAAATAAGCAGCTCCTCATCCCCAAATTATAATGAAAATGATGAGCACACATTAGGAATAATGGCAAGCAGGCAACAGGATGCTACTCAATTACCACCCCATATACAGAGACAGCATAATTACCTTTACTTGAATTACAAGAACAAGCACCACCTCATGAAAGGGAGCTGTGGGAACAGCTAGACTGCACACAGTCACCAACAGACTTCAATTACAGGCAAGAGAGCACAGGGAAGCCCATAATGCCACAAACCCTGTTGTACACAGCTCTGGAGCCACTACAACTCCCAACACACACTGCCAAGGAATATCTTCTTGCAACACTACAGGAGGATTGGTTCATTCCACAACTATCTGAAATGATCACTATATATATATATATTGCAGAATGTGCAGTATTCCAACGGTATAGCCCTAAGCCTCTACTGAAAGTGATCACCTCAAAAATACCATGCCTAACAGGCCCATTTAAAAATTTACATTTAGACTTTGTTGACATGATTGAGAGATGCAACAATTACAGGTATCTTATCGTGGTTGTATGTCCCTTCTCGAGATGGATCAAGGCAGGACAATGTGTACACAATGATGATAAAGCAGCAGCCAGTTTTTACTAAGAGAAGTAATACCCAGGTGGGGAATTGAAGAAGCGATTCACCCAGATAACGGGACACATTTCTTTGATGAAATGTTCCAGCACATTTGCACCTCCCTAGGAAGAAAACAAGTTATCATCTGTTTATCAACCCCAAAGTAATGGTATAGTGGAATAACTATGTGCTATGTTATAAAAGAATTGGCTTCACTGCCTCCCCCTAGTTTTATACGTCTTCATAAATCAACCAGGAAGTGATCACATTTTGAACCCGCACCAGACAGCGACAGGGTGTCCCAGGCCTACCCCTTAATGATAGTGTGGCAAAAGACATATGCCCATAAGACAGCTGAGGTTTTGGGGGATAAAATGAGCTGTTATTTGGCGTCAAGCATTGCCATCTTGGGAGGAGACTTAGAGGAGAAAAAAGAGAAACAAGAGTAACAACATCTCCCTTCAAAGGGTGTGTGGAGTATTTTATAGACTGTGCTAGCAGGCAGTTATGTGTTTCTGTTTTGTTTTTCTGTTCATGTCTTCTTGTCAGCTGCATTGCAATGGCATTGTAGCCCATGTATGGCACAATGCCAGTATATCACGCACTTGCAGAGAAACGTATACAAGTACAAAAATGTATCTCATAGTGTTTACGCTAGCTTGTTAGATAATATGTGGTACCAGCATATGACAGAGATAAGCATGCAGACTTCTAATTAATCATGTTTTGTTTGTTCATTAATTCCACAAGCTACATTTGTCTAAAAAGGTACCCCTGAATATTACGCAGTGCCTATTACACCTTTTCCTTTATAGAATGCAAGTGCATATGCAACCCCTGCAGGTAAAACAGGGAACATTCTTAATAAACACCACGCAATATGAGGAAGAGTTAGCAGACATAATGAACATCCTGACAGACCGCAAAGAACTAGTAGTGAAGCTAGACACAATGGCCAAGACAGGCATTATTGAGGTATAAGGGTGAAAGGTGGAGAGCTAAAATATAGCAGCAGGATTTCTTAGGGGTATCCAAATCTACACCTTTCTATAAAAACTACTCTGTTACACCTAGGCCCCACGACTGTCAAGAGAGACCATATTTCAGTGTAAATGGATCAGTATACGTTCATGGTCACTAGCACCATGGTGTTACATTTGGATGCATAGCCCTTTCCTTACGGAAAGGAAACCAGAGTGATAATATCATGCAACAAAAGTGTCAGGAAGTATGAGATGAGAATATATGACTAGGCTAACTTGGGTAGAAACACTTTCAACTCTTCCAGTAGGTAGAACACCCATTATTTTTTCTCTATGTTTCAGGGGGAATGGAATGGTCCTGGTGGGGAACAATATCAATTGCATCACCACAAGGTATAATACGGACATGTAATGGGGATGTTCTGCAGTTCTGATGGACTACTAATGGCAGTGTGGAGAGTGGCTGTATATTTGACCTTCTTCAGGATGGAGAGGTCTCTGTTTTTTGGTAACTGTGCATACCCCTTCCTTGGCGATTCCAGGAGTGGACTTTTGTCCAGCTACCTTGCTGTACCATCATTGGAGGAAGAGAGTTGCAGATTGATTTGACACTACAACCTGGAAAAACATCCTGCAGGAGCGCAGATTGTTCAATGATGCCCAGGTGTGCTTTGGAAGCATCTTTCCACTTGTCCAAGTAAAAGTGTCTCCATGTTGGTTACAAATTACTCGCTGGGAACTCATGAAGGCCATCAACGCCACTGAAGATGGCTTTAATGCAGTCAAAAAAGAGTTGTGTGCTATGAAAGTAATGCTCATACAGCACAGGTATGTGCTGGACTTGATGACGGCTGTGGAGGGGGAATTTGTGGCAAAATTGGAACTGCCTGTTGTACATACATCCCAGCTAATGATATGGACAATGGAACAATAACTGGGGCCATACAAACTCTGCATAACCTGAAAAAGAAGATTGTGGGTGAGGGGGGTGCCCACGACGAATGGTTCTCAGTGTGGTTCACTTGGATGCCATCCTGGATATCAGGACTGTTTAAGGTCTTACTATCTATCCTTGTGGTGATATTCTTGATGTTTCGTATCTTCCAGTTAGTGAGAGGATGCTGTAAGAGGGTTTGCCAGAAGTTGGAAGACATGTTTACCACTAGATTGGTCAATGAAGTGCAAGATGTTGAGGAGAACAAATACACACTAATGTACGCATGCAAAAAAGGTGAGGAAATAGTTGAAAGTTCAACTAAAGTGGGCAATGCCATAGAAAATATAGCAAAGAGAGAAGGCCCACTTTTGCTAATGCACAGATCAGTAGGAAAAAGTACAGAATTGTATGTGGTCAAGGACAAACACAGGCCTAAATTGTTTACAATGTCAGAACAGAGAGCAGCAACAGAGTGGGGGACTAGCTGAAAGGCAGAGACGAGTTGTAATAGATAAAATTATTAGTAACACAGCTGAAATAGAAGGACACAGCATGAATCAAAGACCTCATTGTATACACGTTTCTGAAAAAGAATGTAGTTTGCAGAACAGCAGACGCGTAGGGAGGGAATGTTGATATGCTTTAGAGCATGAGACTCAAAGAAACTGTGCTTACTAGCAAAATATATCAATAGCAGGTGCACTTCAGTTGCATTCTTGTAACGAGTGGTTAGATGTTTTGCAGAAAACTATTGCTTTGTGCTGAAATTATTAGAGATAACAAGGAACTAAGCAAGTGCGTTAATTAATATGCATGACACCAATGAAAAAGAGTTCATTGTGGTTTTGAGCCCCTATAAGACACTGTCTGTTACGTTGCAGTTTGAGTGTAGTTCAGTCACAGAGCTGATCGTTCCTCCAGAATTGTGTTGCTTCTCCATTTCTCCTTTCTGACAACACCACATATTTTGCTCATATGGTATTTTGTAGACGATTGTTGTGTTGTGGCAATCTGGCAGCCCGCCTGTCACCAGGAAGGAATCTTGATGTACCTCTCACCTCCACGCTGATCAGCATGAACAGCTGTGCGTCTGCAAAAAGCAGCGCTTTTAGTGTGCCTGTGCACACCAATCAGGGCCCAGCAGGCAGCTAAAGTCACTCCAGCCTGTCTGCCCCATGGTAATACCCTCTGACCCAGCCCATTCTTCAAAACCAGAGGAGACTGTCAACTGGGAAATTCTTTCAAAACCCAGCGCCTTGAGGGGAATGTTGAGGTGGGTAGCCAATCCAGGCTAAGGTGCGTCCCAGTTCTGCTTGCTGTTGCTTACCTCCAGTGCAGGCACGCCAACTCAGTATCATGGGGGTCAGGCGGCATTGCAGGAGGATTGCTCTACAGGTATCTGCCTTAGCAGTGGGAGCCCCACTGCCTGCTGGGCTCGATGAATATCCGGTCGAGGGGGAACCCCAAACCAGGCCATGCTCACTTGAAGCCTCTCACTAGTACAACGCAGGACCCATCACTTTGGGACTCATACCTGCGTGGTATCAGCTGCGCAGTCTCATTCCTGGCTCGTGTTTCACCAGTGTGGGTTGGGTCCACTGCTGGCTCCTTCTATACACTGACTGCTACTGCTAGAGCCCTACCCCACCCTCACAGAGGGAGTCGACTCTCAATCACACAGGCCCACTGACGAAAGTCATACCTGCATAGGTATGTCTGATCTAGGTGTAGGCGTAACTTGTGTAATTTGCTCTAACATAATTACTCATAATTACCACAAAATAGCTCACAATTATGCGTAGTTACATGAGAAGCATTTTACAGCATTTAGTGCTATTTTCTTAGTACAAAATGCACCTTTTGTGTCCAAAATGAGCCCAAGGATGCATTTTGCGCTAAGAAAGAAACACAAAACAGTACAAAACATGAACAGCAGTAGCCTGGTGCTGCTCTATCTTAGTCCATCATTCCTGTGCAAATTTGTGGCCCAAACTCAATCTGTCATATCTCGTAATTTCAGTGATTTTGCATCACAAGAGTAATGCGTATTCCTGAAATAATTCCAGCATAATTCAAATTTCACCCAGACCTAGTCTGATCGCCACTTCCCTAGAACATTCTCCTTTCAAACAGGGTAGACCACATTGCATGTTCATTCCAGTGATGTGTGCTGCTTCTCAGAAGGTCAATGGAGTCGGAATGAAGCTGATGCAAACGGATATGTGTGGTGCTGAAAAAGTGCTTTCATAATGTGCTGCTGCCATGTTCGGCGATTAACAATTATCCTGTGCGCATCAAATATTATGCCCATAACATGTGACAAAGGAAGGGAAAATTAAGCACTCCCACCTGTCATGTAACATATGAGATGCAGAGCAAAGCTGCTTCCTGGAGTGACAAAGGGTGAATACCACTGCCCGAATTTTGCATATGAAGTGCAGCCATTTTGATCTCTTCTATGCTGACACCGTTGCTGAATCAAGGTGCTCTACATTTCACCTACCCATCTTGCAGAGTGGTGGCTTTACACACATGTAGACAAACTGATTTTAAACACTTTCTTTGACCAATGTTTCTTCTGCATAATTACCAGAACATTCAAGGCCTTATTTAGAGTTGGGTGGCCACTGAACATCTGCCAAGACATTTTGGATGTTCCTGTCCACCGTATTAAGAGTGTCCTCTGCCACCCTCTGCCTTCTGTCACTCTAGCGGAGGATCATCTACATATTTAGAGATTCCTGTCTGCCTGGTGGAGTCTCAGTGCCGTAAAGAGAGCTGCTGCCATTGCGCCTCCTGTCACAAGACTGTGTGTCTGCGAGCGCGTGGCTTGTTGAAAGTGCCCACTTGGCAAAGCAGGAGTTTGTTTTCTGTAAACAAAAAACAAAAGGACCCAACGCACAAGTTTTCTAGCTGAGTGTACATATCATTATGATTTTTCTCTGCCCTGGACCGCCATGTCTCGCACGGTTGACCCAGGTAGGGAAAATCTGTGATGATCGCACCAACTTCGATATTCTGTGATAAATTTCACTGTGACCTGGGAGTCCCTTGATGAATGGTCTGTCATGTCAAGTGTTCACTCTGGTGGGCCCAGTGGAGCCTCTGCTGATGTAAACTCAGCACTTCCCCTGACTTCGATTAGAACTGATGAACCTTGGATTGGGTGGGAGCACTGCCAATTTGCAGTGGTGCGCCTGTGATGCTAAACTATAAATAAAATACAAAAAGATTATAAGTCGTTGTTCACTACTTTCATATGACTTGTTTTACTGAGATTAGTCGACCTTTTTAGATGCCATTTTGACAAATGTAACGTGCTCTGGAGTTTAGCTGTATTTTCGTGCATTGGATGTGCCTGCTTGTTGTTAACCGTATAGCTGAGGTGGCAATCAGGTCCGGCTTTAGTGCTGGTGGCGCCCTGTATGACAGACGTTTTTGACACCTCACCCCATAACCACCTCCTCGGATTCACTCACTACTACCCGGCAAATGTGCCCTCATCTCTCCACAGCCCCACTCCCACATACATTCATATGTTTTAAAGAGATTGTAAAGGCTGGCTTTACTAATCCACTCAGCTATCCACATAAAATATAGTTCTGTTCTTTGCAGCAGGCACTTCAATCCTCTGTGCTACTTTAGGGCTAGTCAAAGTTGCCATTAGACAAAACTCCCATCTCTTTCCCTAGCAGGAACATTAATCACAAGAGGTATCTTGACATTTGAATTGCTTCCTGAAAGCTGGACCACCAAGGAACTTTTCAGCAGGTGCTTTTAAATTGTAAGTTATTGCAAAACTCAGCGCCCATTTGAGGTCAGTGCCCACATTCAAGGCCAGCACCCGGTGCGGTCGCACTGACCTAAAGCAGCCCTGGTGGTAATGCAACCTTTTGAATCTTTACCACACTGGCACACTGTAGCTGTATTTAGGCTGTGATGTGTATTACTTGTCCATGTTGGAGGAGCGGAGGCTTCACAAACGCTTAGACAATTTGACATTAAAACTCTTTTTGACTTGCTTTCTGCTGCTTAATTACTATAAAGTGTTGATAATAGAAGTCGTTGGTCACTGCATTCCTTGTTTTCTTTATCACTCTCTCATTGTGTGTGTTAATTTGATGCTTTGGAGACTAGAGGTTTAGGCATGCACGGGTCATGTGCTAGGACGCTGATCAATATATAATTCATTTCACAGTGTGAGATACCCAAAGCGGGAACACCGAAGGCGCCCCAAAGGTATTCCCTCTGTGCCTACTGAGGGGGCACGTACCATGCAGCCACCTATGCTGCCCAGATTGGAACTAATATTGCTTCACAGATGAATCTAGCTAAAGCCCAGTGGCGGCCGGTAATTTTAGGAGGAAGAGGGGTGGACGGGAACCACTCCCACACACATTCATTCACATACGCATGCACACATATCCATTCACAACACTCATCAACATTCAAACATACACGCATGCACCAAGCATTCATTTAAAAACAAACACACCCTTACCTTCAGCTCGGAGGTCCCAGGAGGGTTGGGAATGCTGCCTTCCCTCTCTGGCTGACCTTAGGTCAGACAATGAATGAAGGCAGCAGTCCCAACTTCTTCACAGAGTGGGATGGGGTCAGTGAGACTTGTGACCCCACCCCACTCTGTGAGGAGCCATCACTGATTGACACTCGCCCTGGGCGCTTTAGGGCTTAAACCTGAAGCACCGAGGTCGGAGTCAATGTGTGACGCTTCCACTCGTCACCAAGGGGGAGGGCCTCGAGGCAGGTTTGATAAGCCGAGGAGGTCACGTCCATAGGATCTGTGACCTCTTCAGCCCAGAAAAGTTAGCTCAGGCAGCCAGGAGTCTGCACAAAGCACGCATGTCTCGCTCCTGGCTGCCTGAGCTGAACATGAAGAGTGTCTGTCAGGCTGACCTTTGCTCAGCCTGACAGCCACTCTTCATGAGGGGCAAAAGGTGTGGGGACATGGCCCCTCTGGCCTATGGGACGGGCTGCGACTGCTAAAGCCCCTGTAATCTACTTGCCTCAAGAGATTATTGCCTTGGGCCAAGCAGTAAACACACTACTCGCAGAAGCTATCATAAACCTCCAATGAGAAGAATGCAGCTACATCGCCATACTAAAAACCATGTTAGCCAGTGGTCAATTTGTAAATAAAAAACGTGTCGGTGCCCAAAGCTCTCTTTTGAAACACGTGGCTGCTGCATTTAAATGTGGGCCCAATCTCGGGCATCTTTAATCAATTTATAGCCACTCCCAGCACCTTTAGCTCACTCTTGCAGCTTTCTGCTTTCTCCCTTTGAAACGCTTTTTCGTTTTTTTCTTCCTCCACGTTTCCCACATCTTTCACTCATAGTAAATGCCTGATGCAGAAAACTAAGTGCTGGCCCTCAAAAATAAGTTCAAAAGCCCCGCCCCGGAAACCACGGCTCAAATTAAGCACTTATCTAATGGAAGATTGGTGGCTGCACACAGACGCCCAAGTGAAGAGCTGTTAGAGTAATTTGATTTTGATATGTTTTGTTTCACGAACCTTGACTGTCCAATAGCTTTGCATCACTTTTAGATTAACTGGTGCCAGTGGGATTTAAGATTCAGTATTTTGATCGTATTTACAAGGTGGGAGCTGGTAACAATTACAGTATAGCCTGCTGAGAGCATCGAAGTTACCTTATAATCATTTCAAACTCAGGACTCAGAGTCTGAGACCAGGTAGCAATTAAAAATGGATATCGAAACAGGTCCCTTTCGGCAAAAAACACACTTCTCGATATGTGAACTGTGTGTGAAAAATGTTAATGTAATGTGTATGGGTTCTGTTTCTATCCTTCAGATGATTTCTAAATCTTGTATTCCATATTTGTTCGCTTTTTTGAGGATGTTGTTTTATCATTATTTTTTTCGCGCAGCAAATTACTCATGTATATTTAATACTTTCAACGAAGTTGCTTCCAGCGGTTTATATTCGGCCACGATTGAGCGCTATAGTGTTGAGGTTGGAGGCAGTGCGCGTTTCTCTCAGCGCCTGTCAGAAAGATGTTCAGAATACATGACAATCCAATCCTTGGCCTCTTTGCAGAGCGCACAAAGCAACAGTCAGTGTGCCAGTTCCAGTTGTGATTCTATGTAAATGTGTGTAAAGGCATACACAGATGTCAAAATATTGAGAAAGCAAGTTAACCACTTCGCTGCCAGGCCTTTTCCCCCTCCTGTGCCAGGCCTTTTTTTGCCTATTTGGGGCAGTTCGCGCTTAGGCCCGCATAACTTTTTGTCCACATAAGCTAACCAAGCCAAATTTGCGTCCTTTTTTTCCAACATCCTAGGAATTCTGGAGGTACCCAGACTTTGTGGGTTCCCCTGAAAGAGGCCAAGAAATTGGCCAAAATACAGGGAAAATGTTGTTTTTTTCAAAAAAATTGGAAAAAGTGGCTGCAGAAGAAGGCTTGTGGTTTTTCCCCTGAAAATGGCATCAACAAAGGGTTTGCGGTGCTAAACTCAGCAGCTTCCCAGCTTTCAGGAACAGGCAGACTTGAATCCGGAAACCCAATTTTTCAACACAATTTTGGCATTTTACTGGGGCATACCCCATTTGTGCAATTTTTTGTGCTTTCAGCCTCCTTCCAGTCAGTGACAGGAATGGTCATGAAACCAATGCTGGATCCCAGAAACCTAAACATTTCTGAAAAGTAGACAAAATTCTGAATTCAGCAAGGGGTCATTTGTGTAGATCCTACAAGGGTTTCCTACAGAAAATAACAGCTGAAAAAGAAAAATATTGAAATTGAGGTGAAAAAAACATCAATTTTTCTCTACCTTTTACTCTGTAACTTTTCCCTGCAATGTCAGATTATCGAAAGCAATATACCGTTACGTCTGCTGGACTCCTCTGGTTGCGGGGATATATAGAGTTTGTAGGTTCATCAAGAACCCGAGGAACCCAGAGCCAATAAATGAGCTGCACCCTGCAGTGCGTTTTCATTCTATACCGGGTATACAGTAATTCATTTGCTGAAATATAAGGAGTAAAAAATAGCTATCAAGAAAACCTTTGCATTTCCAAAAAGGGCACAAGATAAGGTGTTGAGGAGCAGTGGTTATTTGCACATCTCTGAATTCCGGGGTGACCATAGTAGCACGTGAATTACATGGAATTTCTCAAATAGATGTCTTTTTTACACACACCCCTATATTTGGAAGGAATAAATGTAGAGAAAGACAAGGGGCAATAACACTTGTTTTGCTATTCTATGTTCCCCCAAGTCTCCCGATAAAAATGATACCTCACTTGTTTGGGTAGGCCTAGCGCCCGCGACAGGATATGCCCCAAAACACAACGTGGACACATCACAGAAAACAGAGCTGTTTTTAGCAAAGTGACTACCTGTAGATTTTGGCCTCTAGCTCAGCCGCCACCTAGGGAAACCTACCAAACCTGTGCATTTCTGAAAACTAGAGACCTAGGGGAATCCAAGGCGGGGTGACTTGTGTGGCTCGGACCAGGTTCTGTTACCCAGAATCCTTTGCAAACCTCAAAATTTGGCTAAAAAAACACATGTTCCTCACATTTCTGTGGCAGAAAGTTCTGGAATCTGAGAGGAGCGACAAATTTCCTTCCACCCAGCATTCCCCCACGTCTCCTGATAAAAATGATACCTCACTTGTGTGGGTAGGCCTAGCGCCCGCGACAGGATATGCCTCAAAACACAACCTGGACACATCACAGAAAACAGAGCTGTTTTTAGCAAAGTGACTACCTGTAGATTTTGGCCTCTAGCTCAGCCGCCACCTAGGGAAACCTACCAAACCTGTGCATTTCTGAAAACTAGAGACCTAGGGGAATCCAAGGAGGGGTGACTTGTGTGGCTCGGACCAGGTTCGGTTACCCAGAATCCTTTGCAAACCTCAAAATTTGGCTAAAAAAACACATGTTCCTCACATTTCTGTGGCAGAAAGTTCTGGAATCTGAGAGGAGCCACAAATTTCCTTCCACCTAGCGTTCCCCCACGTCTCCCGATAAAAATGATACCTCACTTGTGTGGGTAGGCCTAGCGCCCGCGACAGGATATGCCCCAAAACACAACGTGGACATATCACAGAAAACAAAGCTGTTTTTAGCAAAGTGACTACCTGTAGATTTTGGCCTCTAGCTCAGCCGCCACCTAGGGAAACCTACCAAACCTGTGCATTTCTGAAAACTAGAGACCTAGGGGGATCCAAGGAGGGGTGACTTGCGGGGCTCGGACCAGGTTCTGTTACCCAGAATCCTTTGCAAACCTCAAAATTTGGCTAAAAAAACACATGTTCCTCACATTTCTGTGGCAGAAAGTTCTGGAATCTGAGAGGAGCCACAAATTTCCTTCCACCCAGCGTTCCCCCACGTCTCCCGATAAAAATGATACCTCACTTGTGTGGGTAGGCCTAGCGCCCGCGACGGGATATGCCCCAAAACACAACGTGGACAAATCACAGAAAACAGAGCTGTTTTTAGCAAAGTGACTACCTGTAGATTTTGGCCTCTAGCTCAGCCGCCACCTAGGGAATCCTACCAAACCTATGCATTTCTGAAAACTAGAGACCTAGGGGAATCCAAGGAGGGGTGACTTGTGTGGCTCGGACCAGGTTCTGTTACCCAGAATCCTTTGCAAACCTCAAAATTTGGCTAAAAAAACACATGTTCCTCACATTTCTGTGGCAGAAAGTTCTGGAATCTGAGAGGAGCCACAAATTTCCTTCCACCCAGCGTTCCCCCACGTCTCCCGATAAAAATGATACCTCACTTGTGTGGGTAGGCCTAGCGCCCGCGACAGGATATGCCCCAAAACACAACGTGGACATATCACAGAAAACAGAGCTGTTTTTAGCAAAGTGACTACCTGTAGATTTTGGCCTCTAGCTCAGCCGCCACCTAGGGAAACCTACCAAACCTATGCATTTCTGAAAACTAGAGACCTAGGGGAATCCAAGAAGGGGTGACTTGTGTGGCTCGGACCAGGTTCTGTTACCCAGAATCCTTTGCAAACCTCAAAATTTGGCTAAAAAAACACATGTTCCTCACATTTCTGTGGCAGAAAGTTCTGGAATCTGAGAGGAGCCACAAATTTCCTTCCACCCAGCGTTCCCCCACGTCTCCCGATACAAATGATACCTCACTTGTGTGGGTAGGCCTAGCGCCCGCGACAGGATATGCCCCAAAACACAACGTGGACATATCACAGAAAACAGAGCTGTTTTTAGCAAAGTGACTACCTGTAGATTTTGGCCTCTAGCTCAGCCGCCACCTAGGGAAACCTACCAAACCTGTGCATTTCTGAAAACTAGAGACCTAGCGGAATCCAAGGAGGGGTGACTTGCGGGGCTCGGACCAGGTTCTGTTACCCAGAATCCTTTGCAAACCTCAAAATTTGGCTAAAAAAACACATGTCCCTCACATTTCTGTGGCAGAAAGTTCTGGAATCTGAGAGGAGCTACAAATTTCCTTCCACCCAGCGTTCCCCCAAGTCTCCCGATAAAAATGATACCTCACTTGCGTGGGTAGGCCTAGCGCCGGCGACAGGAAACACCCCAAAGCGCAACGTGGACACATCCTAAATTTTGGAAAAAAACAGAGGTGTTTTTTGCGAAGTGCCTACGTGTAGATTTTGGCCTCTAGCTCAGCCGGCACCTAGGGAAACCTACCAAACCTGTGCATTTCTGAAAACTAGAGACCTAGGGGAATCCAAGGAGGGGTGACTTGCGGGGCTCGGACCAGGTTCTGTTACCCAGAATCCTTTGCAAACCTCAAAATTTGGCTAAAAATACACATGTCCCTCACATTTCTGTGGCAGAAAGTTCTGGAATCTGAGAGGAGCTACAAATTTCCTTCCACCCAGCGTTCCCCCAAGTCTCCCGATAAAAATGATACATCACTTGTGTGGGTAGGACTAGCGCCCACGAAAGGAAAGGGCCCAAAACACAACGTGGACACATCACATTTTTTTATAAAAAGCAGTGCCTACCTGTGGATTTTGGCCTGTAGCTCAGCCGACACCTGAGGAAACCTAGCAAACCAGTGCATTTTTGAAAACTAGAAACCCAGGGGAATCCAAGATGGGGTGACTTGCGGGGCTCTGACCAGGTTATGTTACCCAGAATCCTTTGCAAACATCAAAATTTGGCCCAAAAAACACTTTTTCCTCTCATTTCGGTGACAGAAAGTTCTGGAATCTGAGAGGAGCCACAAATTTCCTTCCACCCAGCGTTCCCCTAAGTCTCTCGATAAAAATGGTACATCACTTCTGTGGGTAGGCCTAGCGCCCACAAAAGGAAATGGCCCAAAACACAACGTGGACACAACATATTTTTTCACAGAAAACAGAGGTGTTTTTTGCAAGGTGCCTACCTGTGGTGTTTGGCCTGTAGCTCAGCCGGCCCCAAGGGGGGGGGCAGAAATGCCCTAAAATAAATTTGCCCCCCCAACCCCCACCCTCCCCCGCCGGGAGCGACCCTTGCCTACGGGGTCGCTCCCCCTGCGTGACATTGGCACCAAAAAACAAATCCCCGGTGCCTAGTGGTTTCTGCCCCCTTGGGGGCAGGTTGACCTAAACTCAGCCAATCTGCCCCCAAGGGGGGCAGAAATGGCCTAAATACAATTTGTCCCCCAGGAGAGCGACTTTTGCCTGATGGGTCGCTCCCCATCTCTAAAAAAAAAAACCAAAGAAAAAAAAGAAAAATTCCCCTGGCGCCAAGAGGTTTCTGCCCCCCCCCCCTAATAATAGGCCGATCTGCCCCCCGGGGGGGCAGAAATGGCCTAAAATAAATTTGCCCCCCCAACACCCACCCCCCCCCGGGAGCGACCCTTGCCTACGGGGTCGCTCCCCCTGCGTGACATTGGCGCCAAAAAACAAATCCCCGGTGCCTAGTGGTTTCAGATTGACCTAAAATTGGCCAATCTGCCCCCAGGGGGGCAGAAATGGTCTAAATACAATTTGCCCCCCCCAGGGGAGCGACCCTTGCCTGATGGGTCGCTCCCCATCTCTAAAAAAAGAAACAACAAAAAAAAAAATTTGCCCTGGTGCCTAGAGTGTTCTGCCCCCCCCCCCCGGGGGCAGTTCGGCCTAATAATAGGCCGATCTGTCCCCCGGGGGGGCAGAAATGGCCTAAAATAAATTTGCCCCCCCAACCCCCACCCCCCCGTGAGCGACCCTTGCCTACGGGGTCGCTCCCCCTGCGTGACATTGGCGCCAAAAAACAAATCCCCGGTGCCTAGTGGTTTCTGCCCCCTTGGGGGCAGATTGACCTAAAATTGGCCAATCTGCCCCCAGGGGGGCAGAAATGGTCTAAATACAATTTGCCCCCCCAGGGGAGCGACCCTTGCCTGATGGGTCGCTCCCCATCTCTAAAAAAAGAAACAAAAAAAAAAAAAAAACACGAAAAAAAAATTGCCCTGGTGCCTAGAGTGTTCTGCCCCCCCCCCCCCCGGGGGCAGTTCGGCCTAATAATAGGCCGATCTGTCCCCCGGGGGGGCAGAAATGGCCTAAAATAAATTTGCCCCCCCAACCCCCACCCCCCCGTGAGCGACCCTTGCCTACGGGGTCGCTCCCCCTGCGTGACATTGGTGCCAAAAAACAAATCCCCGGTGCCTAGTGGTTTCTGCCCCCTTGGGGGCAGATTGACCTAAAATTGGCCAATCTGCCCCCAGGGGGGCAGAAATGGTCTAAATACAATTTGCCCCCCCAGGGGAGCGACCCTTGCCTGATGGGTCGCTCCCCATCTCTAAAAAAAGAAACAACAACAAAAAAAAACACCAAAAAAAAATTGCCCTGGCGCCTAGAGTGTTCTGCCCCCCCCCCCGGGGGGCAGTTCGGCCTAATAATAGGCCGATCTGTCCCCCGGGGGGGCAGAAATGGCCTAAAATAAATTTGCCCCCCCTGGGAGCGACCCTTGCCCAAGGGGTCGCTCCCTTTTGTCAATTTCAAAGAAAAAAAAACAAAATCCCTGGTGTCTAGTGGGGTTTCAAAAGCCGGATTGCAAGCAATCCGGCTTTTGAAACCCTCGGAGGGACTTCAAAGGGAAGGAAATACTTTTCCTTCCCTTTGAAGCCCCTCCGGGCCTCCCAAGTGATTGAAAAAGAAATGCTTTTGCATTTCTTTTTCAATCGCGCTGGAAGCAGAGCTTCCAGCGCGACGAGGGAGGCCCCTGTGACACATCAGCGCGCGCGCGCGCGCACGCTGACGTCACAGGGGGGGGTGGGGGGGGTCGGGGGTGGAAGGGGAAGGGATTCCCCGGTCAGCCCTGACCTAGGGGGGTGGGGGGGCGGCCCTCGGGAGGAGCGCTAGCGCTTCTCCCGAGGGAAGCATTCAGGACGTAATGGTTACGTCCATGGCGCCACACGGGCGCTGCCATGGACGTAACCATTACGTCCGTGGCGGGGAAGGGGTTAAAAGAAAATACAGTGCTTACAGGTGAGTGTGTACGTTGTGTGTTGGGGTGGTGAAGTGAAGGAGAAGCAAGGAACTTCATGCAGGAAAGAGTGAAAAGAGGGTACTGAAGCAGAAAGAGATGTGATATGCAGCTGGAGGAGTTTAAAAAGGTGTAGGGAGAAGAAGGGGTCATATTTCTGACTAGGACTGCAGAGGAAAGTGGAGTGAAGGGAAGAACAACAGTGACAGAAACACTCTGAAGACGATTACCCCTCCCACAGTTAGTATTATTTAATTCACAGGCTCATAATTTCAGAACTGAAATATTTTCACTATTATTGTTGTTACTCATTTATCTTAAACAGCTAACAACCAATGGCAAAGCCAATAGTACTGGCTTGTTCCAGGTGTATGCCAGTCGTATTATGTACCTGGATGCAATAACAGAAAGCTCAGAAAGGCACCAAAATATTGGTTTGCTGCCACTCTATGGGAAGCACAGAATTTTAGTTTACATATTTATGCCACACTCTTATTTTACATAGGTCACACTCCTTTAGAGACCCTCCCCTTTTTTCTCTCAGTTAAAGCCCTCTGCACGCTGCTACTGATTACAAATGCCTAACTTTCGCATCCCAAATCAAAAACATCACAAACAACTATTTATTACAGAATCACTCCCTATTCCCTAATGCCTGTTAGAAGACTTCATATTACGTAAGGAAAATACTGCTGTACTGGGTGATTCAAAGTCCTTATTTGAAGCTCCCAGGGGCAACACTGAAGGTTAAAGTGGTTGTGTAAGAAAAAAGTCTCAAACTGCTTAAACCCACTCTCACACACGGTGGGTTACTGTAGGAAAGAACATTCTTGCCTGGCATGTTACCCCCATTTTCACTGTATGTATGTTTGTTTTTGCCTATGTGTCACTGGATCCTGCTAGTCAGAACCCCAGTACTCATAAAGTATGCCCTGTATGTGTTCCCTGTGTGGTGCCTAACTGTATCACTGAGGCTCTGCTAACCAGAACCTCAGTGTTCATGCTCTCTCTGCTTTTAAAATTGTCACTGCAGGCTAGTGACTAATTTTACCAATTCTCATTGGCACACTGGAACACCCTTATAAGTCCCTTGTATATGGTACCTAGGTACCCAGGGTATTGGGGTTCCATGAGATCCCTATGGGCTGCAGCAATTCTTTTGCCACCCATAGGGAGCTCAGACAATTCTTACACAGGACTGCCACTGCAGCCTGAGTGAAATAACGTCCACATTATTTCACAGCCATTTTACACTGCACATAAGTAACTTATAAGTCACCTATATGTCTAACCCTCACTTGGTGAAGGTTAGGTGCAAAGTTATTTAGTGTGTGGGCACCCTGGCACTAGCCAAGGTGCCCCCACATTGTTCAGGGAAAATTCTCCGGACTTTGTGAGTGTGGGGACACCATTACATGCGTGCACTATATATAGGTCATTACCTATATGTAGCGTCACAATGGTAACTCTGAACATGGCGATGTAACATGTCTAGGATCATGGAATTGTCACCCCAATACCATTCTGTTATTGGGGGAACAATTCCATGCATCCCGGGTCTCCAGCACAGAGCCCAGGTACTGCCAAACTAACTTTACAGGGTCTCCACTGCAGTGGCTGCTGCTGCCAACCCCTCAGACAGGTTTCTGCGCCCCTGGGGCCTGGGCAGCCTGGTCCCAGGAAGGCAGAACAAAGGATTTCCTCTGAGAGAGGGTGCTACACCCTCTCCCTTTGGAAATAGGTGTGCAGGGCCTGGGAGAAGTAGCCTCTCCTACCCTCTGGAAATGCTTTGAAGGGCACAGATGGTGCCCTTTCTGCATAAGCTAGTCTACACCGGTTCAGGGATCCCCCTAGCCCTGCCCTGGCGTGAAACTGGACAAAGGAAAGGGGAGTGACCTCTCCCCTGACCAACACCTCCCAGGGGAGGTGCCCAGAGCTCCTCCAGTGTGTCCCGGACCTCTGCCATCTTGGATGCAGAGGTGTGAGGGTGCAATGGACAGCTCTGAGTGGCCAGTGCCAGCAGGTGACGTCAGAGACCCCTCCTGATAGGTGCTTACTTTTCTCTGTAGCTAATCCTCCTCTGAGGGCTATTTGGGGTCTCTCCTGTGGGTATCTCACCAGATAATGAATTCAAGAGCTCACCAGAGTTCCTCTGCACTTCCCTCTTCGACTTCTGCCAAGGCTCGACCGCTGACTGCTCCAGGACACCGGCATAACCGCAACAAAGTAGCAAGAAGACTACCAGCAACATTGTAGCGCCTCATCTTGCTGGCTTTCTCAACTGTTTCCTTGTGGTGCATGCTCTGAGGGCTGTCTGCCTTCACCCTGCACTGGAAGTCAAGAAGAAATCTCCACTGGGTTGACGGAATCTTCCCCCTGCCAACGCAGGCACCAAACGTCTGCATCACCAGCCCTCTGGGTCCCCTCTCCTGACGAGCGTGGTCCTGGAACACAGGAGCTGGGTCCAAGTGTCTTCCACAGTCCAGTGGCCCTTCTGTCCAAAGTTGGTGGAGGTAAGTCCTTGCCTCCCCATGCCAGACAGTAATCCTGTGTACTGTGTGAACTGCAGCTGCTCGGGCTTCTGTGCACTTTTGCAAGACTTCCTTCGTGCACAGCCTAGCCCAAGTCCCCTGCACTCTGTCCTGCATTGCCCAACTCGCTGAGTTGGACTCCGACGTTGCGGGGCCCTCCTTTATGACTCTGAGTCAACCGCTGTCCTCAGATCTTCTAACTGCCTGTTCAGGTGCTTCTGTGGGTGCTGCATGGGCTCTCTGTGTTGCTGAGCGCCCCCTCTGTCCCCTCCTCCAAGGGGCGACCTCCTGGTCCTTCCTGGGCCCTAGCAGCACCCAAAATCCTCAACCGCAACTCTTGCATCTAGCAAGACTTGTTTGCGGTCTTTCTGCTTGATAACAACTCTGCATCCTCCAGCACACCGTAGAACATCTTCTGACTAAAGGAGAAGTTCCTGGCACCTTCCCTTGGTGCAGAATCTTCGGCTTCTTCCACCCGGAGGCAGCCCTTTTGCAACTTCATCCGGGGTTTAGTGGGCTCCTGCCCCCCCTGGACACTTTCGTGACTCTTGGACTTGGTCCCCTTCCTTTACAGGTCCTCAGGCCCAGGAATCCGTCTTCAGTGTTTTGCAGTCAGTTGTTGTCCATGCAGAATCCCCTATCTCAACTTTACTGTCTTTCTGGGGTAGGAGGATAACTTTACTCCTACTTTTCAGGGTCTTGGGTTGGGGTATCTTAGACACCCTTAGTGTTTTCTTACACTCACAGTGACGCTCTACACACTACACTAGGCCTGGGGTCCATTCGTGGTTTGCATTCCACTTTTGGAGTATATGGTTTGTGTTGCCCCTAGGCTTATTTCTCCTTATTGCATTCTATTGTGATTCTACATTGTTTGCAATACTTTTTTAACTGTTACTTACCTGATTTTGGTTTGTGTGCATATAATTTGTGTATATTACTTACCTTCTAAGGGAGTATATCCTCTGAGATACTTTTGAAGTACCTTTATTTTTAGTAACTCTGAGTATTGTGTTTTCTTATGATATAATGCTATATGATATAAGTGAAATGGTAGGAGCTTTGCATGTCTCCTAGTTCAGCCTAAGCTGTTCTGCTATAGCTACCTCTATTAGCCTAAGCTGCTAGAACACCTCTAATCTACTAATAAGGGATAACTGGACCTGGCACAAGGTGTAAGTACCACAAGGTACACACTATAAGCCAGGCCAGCCTCGTACAGTTACCTGTTGGATTTTATCATTGTAGTAGTAGTTTGGGCATTGTAGGGGAGCCCTTACACCCAATATGACTTTATTACCATGCTATTACATTTGAAATATCTGTATCTTCCTCGATTCACCAAAGCAGTTAAAAGTTGGAATGAGTTTGACTCTGAATAAATTGCTGCTCAGGTCTCCTCAGCATCCACCTACTAGCAGTTACTAATCTCATCATGCCACCCTAGGAGTAAGGTAGAGGGCTTAGTTAAAGGATGAAGGGTGGACTTAAGAAAAACGTTGTCATTGCAATATCGTTAGTAAAGTGATCTCAAGCCAAAATATGTTTCATGACTTTCAACAGATCTGGGTTAACTCAAGCTGAAGCTAAAAGTAAGGTATTGGGAGAGAGAAAATATAGGCAATCTCAGGATTCTACCCTCTAAACATATTACATATCTCATGCAAAGCCACACAAGTGAGAGATTAAAATGGCTGAAAAGCCGTATTATTCTGATCGCATAGATATTGCTCCTAAGCTTTCCAAAGAGCTCTACTGAATAATAGAAGAACTTGATTACCATTGACTACTCATACAATGATCACTGCTTTTAGTGAGGATCTCATCACCTTTTTGTAGGTATGACCCATACAATCCACTGCTATGTTGAGCTTGGGAATATGCCTAAAGCCAGTATATCTGATGTTTATTTGGTTGATCCCTCATAACACAGAAGTGCTGGACTGGTCTGATACATAAAAAATCTTCTGACAACCGTCTAGAAAGCTGTACTTTAGGATTACCACAAGATCCCTGCCAAACTAAATTGCTGCAAGTGCTCAATCCCAAACTGATTCAGTAATTACTCTTAGTTTTTAATAGCCCACTGATGTGCCACCCATGGTCTGAAAACATACTATACCTAAACCTTTGTAAAAAAAGAACCCTCATTAAAAGTTGAGGACCTAAACAACTTCTGGCCAATATCTATACATCCTTATCTGAGGAAAATTCGGAAAACAATGTTTCCCCATATGTAGCCTTTTGTATAAAACAGTGACATTCATGGAAGAATTTGGTGAATCTGTTATTTATTGACAGCCATCAGAGTCTGATGGGGGCGGTGGTGTGTTGATGGTTGATTTAGCAGCAGCCTTTGACATCATTGACTGGTCCATCCTGGCAACCAGACGCTCGGATGTGGGGCTTACAGGCATAGTCCACAAGGTGTTAAACTCTTCTGAAATATCAATCGCTGACTGTCGCCCTGCCCCCTTTCAGTTCATAATCCAAAATGCTCTGCTGTGGTTTCCCACATGGCTTACCATGGTTATATCAGACTGTAGGGCAGGTTTATATGTAGGTGAACAACATCCTCTGGATCTTTAAGGAGTCTCATCTTTCTGAGCAAGAAACACAAGTATCTACCTTATTGACTCGGCATGAAGAAATATGATAACATCACTCCACTCTGATGGAGCTTCATTGGCTCCCATTGCTAGCCCACATCATTTTCAAAACCAGTTGCATTTTTTACAAAGCCATCACAACCAACAGCCCCTACATATTTTGCTGACAAGCTCACCATCTTAGGTTGTTTTCAGCATGCCTCAACCAGGACACCATCAGATTGCAGACTAATAAGTGTAAAAAAGAAAAAACAGGCCTACATCACAATGCATTAACTATCTATAATTCAACTTCTTCTCCTATTACTCCCCATCTTTAAGCATGTCTTTGATCATGTACAGTGCTCCAGTACCTACCGGCTACGTCTGCGCTATAGAAATACCATATACATACTGACTGACTGATTATCTTTCTTTCCCTTGCTTGTGGATATCTATCAATTTTATGAATTGTAATCCAGCTAAATCAAGCTCTTTGTTACTGTTTGTGACATTGCCACCTGGTTGCTACTTCTTGGCCACAAAGTATAGGGTCTTCATGCATTCTTGCCACTTCTGGATGCAATTTCGGCATCTCTCTTGACCCCTGAGGGGTACCCACTCCAGAGGGGTATGCACTGGAGTGGATACCCTTTGGTGCCCTTACATGTTTATGTAAGGGCACTGAGGGGTAGGCACTGTACGGGACTCGGGTGCACTGCATACCACTCTGCATTGCTCGCTCTGCCCCTTTCATTGTAATTCCACAGAATTCTGCGGAACAAAACTCTGCCATTTGGGCCCACCCCAACTTGTAAGTCCCTAGTATATGATACTACATATACCCAGGGCCTGTCAATTAAATTCTGCCTGGGGTGTCCAGTACTTTTTGTTAAAAAAAACTGTTTCCAGGCCTGCTTATGTATGTTGGTTGTGCAGTTCTAAGCTGCCATTTTGACCTGTCAAAATCACGTTTCTGACAGGCCTAAACCTTCCTTTCCAATATCTAAAAATCACCCCCAGGAGTAGGTCTTAGTGCACAATAAAACATGTTGCGTGGTAATTAAAAGTAGGACATGTACAAATTAATGTTTTACATGACCTTGCAGTGAAAAAACCCTAAAGTTGTTTTGCACTGTAGGAACTCTGGCTCTTACACAGGTTAACACTGGCTCAGTAGCGGCTAGCAGGGCACGGAAGAAGCGGGGCGGTGCGCAGGGGTAGGGTGAATAAACATTGATTTAATTTTTAAAAACAACCACGTACCTTCCCTCGCCGCTCTTCTCCTCTCCTTTGTCGCAGGCTGTAGGCACAGGCTCCCACAGCCAGGGCGTTCCCAGGCAGACTGGGATCCTGTACAGGCTCTCCCAGGCCCGACAAATGTGTTGCTGGGATGGAGAGGGACTACTGCGCATGTGTATTTGACCAGCCCGAGACGGCAGGCCAAACATACATGCACAGTGAGGGGGAGTGCTGTGCACTCTCCCTCACTGCTCGCCACCCTATGGACCCTCCCCTTTACGAGAAAACAATAATAAATTAAGTTTATTATCATTTTCTGGTAAAGGTTTTGCAGCTACCGCTGCTAGCAGGAGGAGGGCAACGCTACTCCGCCCAAACGCAGGAGCCACCCCTGCACTGGCTTGCACTATTATATTTAATAAGTGCTAAATTCAGTTTGGGAACAGCTGGAAAAATAAGTCAAGTACTTATTTTAATAGTAATTTAAAATCCAATTTAGTGGTAAGGCCATGTTCACATTACTATTTTGAAAAAGACAACTTTTAAAATGTTGTTTTATTCCTGCCTAAAACCAACAGGCCTTTCTGCCAGTATTCAACTGTCACCTGATGACTCCCCTTTGGTGAGATGTGTATTTCTCCCAGTTAGTAGACAAAGAGTCCTATGAGTGGGGAGGGAGTTTACCTCCTTGACAGGGCAGCCAGGGGTGTGTGCCCAGCCCCTTCCTGAGCTTCTGAGGATGCCTACCCTGTCACTGGCGAAGAACCTCACACTGAGGCTTGCCTCCCTTTTGCCTTTCATGTCAGGCTGTCTCCAAGGTCAGTGTGGGGGCCAGAGGGAGGGAAGTTGCCTAGAACTTGTTTGGAAGGTGGTGAAAGGATTGCACCCCACCCATATAAAAAAAGCATTCCCTTAACTCTCCTCAGAACACACCTGCATCTGTGAAGAATCAGAAAGACTGCCCTGCTGTCTGAATCCTGAAGGAAGACTGGACCTGCTTGCTTTGAACCCAGGACCCCAGCAGTGACTCCAAGGCTCAGTTGGCTGGCCTACAGTTTAAGCTACAGGGACAAGCTTCCAGGGGCCTGCTTTCCAGTTGACCAGACCTGGTCCCGTCTGCTGGTCTCTGTGGGAGTGAGTCCTGACCATCTCAACTGTCCTCACTCAAAATCCTGGACAGAGTATACTCCTCCATGCCTAACTGCAAGCTTCACCAGATTTGATGCCGAGCATCGCCATAGACACATTTTGTAGACAGCTGCCTGCTTTGCACTATAGCTACCAGAGGATTAAGCACAGGTTTATTTTGTGATTTTTGTGATTCACCCTGTCAGGGGTTGTGATTATTAGTTAAAGTGGGTTCTCACTTGTTTCAACTACAATGAGAAATACACCAACAGCTCTCAATTGGTGCATGACAGATGAAGGGAATCTCAAATGCTAATGTGCTACATGTAATACAGGAAGGTACGTTTAGCAGCTGCACCTGTGTTAAACATAATGAAAAGTTTTAAACTTCTACCCTTAAATCTGACAGAGGAATTTAAGTAGAACCAGTCTTACTTGATACAAAGCACATGCAAAGGAGGCCAGAGATATGAAGGGGCGATTTCAAACTGATATTTGCAGGGCCCTCTCTTTACAGCCTTGACCAAATGATGCACACGTGCTACCTTGGATGACATTTTCTTTTGAATGAACAGGGGGGCTTTTTGGAGTTGCCAGTTAGTGCTGGAGTGCTCCTCCACTGTCTATCCAGTTTACTCATTTCACTATCTCCTTTACACATCCTTTCATTGTGTAACTATTTCTGTGTCACTGTATATGTACTACTCTCCTGTCTTTCCTGTCATTTTTCTTTCTCCTGTGGCTATGCCTTTCACTCCCATCATTACCTCCCTGCTTCTCTTCTGTCACATCCTGCTGATTTTATGTTTTCCTTATCACTCTACCCTGCCGTACTCTACAATTCTTTTAATTCATGTTACTATGTACTTGCACTCTGTTTTTATGAACTAAATCTCTTTTTTTACTATCTCCCTCCTGTAACTTATTTCTCTGAATATCCGTTTGCTCTCCTCTCTGGTGCAGATCATGTGTATGATTCTGGCTCCATAGGATTGCCCTATTTCAGTGGCAGTGAGATATTTTCCATCTCTTCTGCTTTGCATCTGTCAGAGTTAACAAACTTGCATGTGAACACATGGGGATAATAATTTAGTATTTACTAAAGACAGTAATATCGAGTAATCACTATCAAGTCTTCTCACCAATCACTGCACTTTCCAGCTAGTACAATGACTCTGTTACTTAATGCTCACTGGTGACATCTGATGTAATCTGCAGGTCATTAACTAGGGGTGGGTATAACTAGTGCAATTCTATGTTGCCTAATGATGCCGAATTCCCTAATAATTCCGTGAGATTACGCTTGAATTACGCAAGAAGAGTAATTCTGTGTTTCGTGCAAAAATGTCCCCCCATCCCACATCCAAAATGGTTGTGAGGATACATTTTGCACCAAGAAATGCAACAGAACACAAATAGGTAAATGTAACAGAACACGAATGCCGAGTGTGCGCAGCCACTCAATGTGCTCTTGGGGTATGATTTTTCCCCAACTTACTACCAGCATTTAGCTCTATTTTCTTTATGCAAAATGCACCATGGCATCCAAAATGAACGTAAGGGTGCATTTGCACTAAGAATTAGCAGCGTTAAATGCAACAGAACATGAATGGCAAACGCGAGCAGTGTGCCGTTGGGGTAGGACTTTTGTCTCAAAGTACTTTTTGCTTTAAAGAGCGAAACTTCATTTACAAGAAGGTGACGGAAACACACGTGGTATGGTAGTTCGAGATCTTTGAAATATTTTACAATATTGTGAATGCAAGATTATTGACGTTGTAAAGCAGATGTTAACCTGTTAAGTCCTGACACTGCGGCCATGATACAGCAATGTAATTAATGTTGACAATAATGACAGCCATGAGGCATGTACTCCTTTTAATTGTGTTTTATAGTCACACTTAAACACTTAGAATGTGTTAAAATGTATTAGCAGGTGAACAAAGCAGACAGGAACTTGATTATTCAATATATAAATATAACATTTCCATTCACACAAACCAAAACTATGTTTTTGTAAGATCAAAAAGCAGTCACACTTTTGGAAAGATGAAAGAACTTTGAAGGGAAAAAGAGCCCAGTTTGAGATTTTTTGTTTTTGCATATATATAATTCTGATATAATAGAGGTGCAGATGTTCTTTCAAATGCAAGCTTTGGGCTAAAGTTTGAGGCCCATCTACACTGACATGCTGTTTTCTGGTGAGACTGGATAATGTCTCTGCTGTCAAATACATCAGCTGTCTGGGGGAAAACCAGGTCCAAGGTGTTTGTAGAACTTGTTCTGGCACTTCTCACTGGACAATTAGATTTCCATTGTGTCCGTGTATCTACTGTTGTAGTGAACTGAGGTACTCCATGTTGGAAAATGGGTTATTGGTAAGGGCAGGTAGGTACCTACACTAAGATTCAAAAAGCCAGGGCACTCGTGTGATAACAAGATAAGAGTCTGTGCAGTTAGGTTCTTGGTCTTCAGAGAATCAATATATAAGAATGAGAGATGATACAAACTAGTAAAACAAAGTGTAATCAGCCAAGTAATCCTAAGTAGTCATCGTCCTAATTATTCGTTTCACGTGAACAGCAAAGATTGGTGATACTTACCAATTGATACAAAAAAAAAGAAAAAAAAAGTGTGAATTCATATATAATGTAAAAACTGTAATAATAGTAACGCTTCACATTTGAACAGAGTCCACCATCTTAACACCAGAATTAAACTGGGCTCATTCTTCCATATTAGGTAGTCTAGTGGGAGTCTTTATCCCTATTTCTAATTCTCAATTTCTACTTTGTTTCACGTACACATCAAACTTTTGGTGATATTTATAATAATAACAATTGTATCACTTGTGGTAGACTGTAATCACAGTTTTCTCTCGGTGGCTCCGTTTGGTAATGTCACTTGATGATTTTAGACACTCACGCGGTACTGGTGAGGGAGTTGGCCACGATTTTAGGTCCAGGTATTAATTTTCCATAATCATGTATAACTACAGATTATGACCAAGCTCATTATTATGTTTCTTACAGCCCTGAGGAAGTCAATGAGATTAATTTCTCTGAGACGAAACACGTGTTGGCTGTTGGATGTTGTTGTGATGACCACATATGGGCTGTTGGATGTTGTTGTGATGACCACATATGGAATCTTTCTGATGTGATGAACATGTATGAAAAACTCGCACAAGAATAAAGACACTGAACTTTAACTCTGTTTGGATTATATATTGATTCTCTGAAGACCAAGAACCTAACTGCACAGACTCTTATCTTGTTATCATACGAGTGCCCTGGTTTTTTAAATCAATTTGGTTTTTCCTATTGGAGAAACACTGGAGGTGTTGGGAGGACCCTCCGTTCGGGAGCACCGTATTTACTATCTATTGTTAAGAAATGTTTTGGTGATATTCTGTTAGCGCCTATCTCTATAATTTCCCCCCCTTTTCTTCACAACTTTTGAGTTTCTGTATATAGGCAGGCTGCTCCAGACACCGATTAGTACCTTAAAGTTGTTTTTTCTTACTTACTACTTACATCATGGATCAAGGGAGATTAGCAGCTGATCTCTTTAGGAACTTAGAATCAACTGGTAACCTACCTCGAAGTAATGTAGTTAGCACCCATAAGGTCACATTAGGTCTAAGAGATAAATTCATTAAATTAGAAAAGTTAAGAAAACAGGAGGTTTCCAGATGGTGGGACGGAGCCACACTCAAACAATATATCAAACTAAAAAGAATACCAAGAGTGCTGAGATCGCATATCTTTCCTACTTTCGACGATTTAGAGCAAGATCTTTTGGATTGCCGGGAACAAGAACTCATTTCCAGCTCATTTAAACTGATAAACATTTTGATAGAAAATGCAGACAGAAAGGTATCAAAATTACAGGCAGAAATTGCCACCCTAGAAGCAGAAATTCATAGTCTGAATTTAGAAGCAGCAACTACAAAAAACTATGCAATTCTAAATGAAATTATCAACCAACACCAGAATGAGGTTACACAAAGGAAAGCTCGTAAACTCAAATGAGATGAAATTGACTATAAAAATGGTAGAGTATTCACCTTTTCCCAAAAATACGACCATTTAATCAAAGAGGGGAACAAATACGAACAGAGGAGATGGGCTCACAATCTTCACTTAGTGTCACTTCAGTGAGTAGTAATGAATCAACTACTAGTAGTAACATAACAAGACAAGATTTAACATTGCAACACGGAACCCCTTCTTTTTTAGCAGAGGTTCAGAGGATCAGACAGGGACATTGAGAGACAAACAGACGGAAAGAAATACCTGTAAAACAAGGAGGGGCAGGAGAGGAGGGAAGCTTAGAAACAAGAAAAGAGATGCAGACCAGATCACGAAACAAGTAGTCTCAGAAAATATGACCAAGGATATGATCAGTGTCAAGAATTTATCAGATTTACCACTAACACCCCACGATTTTTCACTTTTTAGCAAAGGCCTAGGGTTTTGCCCTGATAATGTTGGTGACTTTCAAAAAACAAAAATAGATTTTTACAAGTTTATTAGGCGCCTCAAAATCAAGAAACATTTTTCCACTCAGACTGAGACTAGAACTGGGGACATGCTGCAGGACATAAATAAAGATTATCATCCTCTCTCAATTCAGGATGTACATGATACTGCAACACTTTTATCAATTACAGACTATGAACAGAATCCCACTACAGTCCTAGAGATACTTACTGAACTAGATATTCCTGTCGAGACATTGGGTAGTGGCTGAGGTCGAAATCCAAGTGGACACCTAATCTTGCCAGTGACAATTGTATTGACACCTTTTACAAATTAGTTTGGCAGGATTTGAATGCTTCTGCAATTAAAAATAGAAAACGGCGCTGTTCCTTTTCTAGCAATTTGAATTCTGAAGAAGGTAGGGCTTTGGGACATCTACAAACAAACAAGGATATAACTATCAAGGAGGCTGACAAAGGGGGAAATATAGTAATTATGAATACGAAAGACTATGATCAAGAAATATATGGTCAATTAGCAGATGACACTTGCTATGAAAAAATTGCTTCAGATCCCATACCAGCTCTAACCAATGAAATCAACAAATTCCTTAGGAAGTGTTTTGATGAACACTTAATTAATGAGGATGAATACACTTACCTACGTGTCTTTAGACCAAGATACCCACGCTTGTATATTTTACCAAAGATTCACAAAAATCCACATCGTCCCCCAGGTAGACCGATAGTGTCAGGGACGAGTGGTCCCACTGAAAGAATCTCTGAATATGTGGATATTTTTTTACAAACTTATGTGATAAATCTTCCTTCATACATTAAAGACACCAAACACATCTTAAGTATCCTCACTGATATCAATTGGGAACCAGGGATGACTCTTGTTACCCTGGATGTGACGTCCCTCTACACTAGCATCAGACATACCTTAGGACTACAGGCTGTACGTCATTTTCTTAATAACAGATCAGCTAGATTATATAACCACACCATGATGCTGCAAAAGATGATTGACATTATTTTGAACAATAACTTCTTCTTACTTAAAAAAGAATGGTTTCGTCAGAAACGTGGAGTTGCTATGGGATCCAGATTTTCACCAGCTTACGCCAACCTCTTCATGGGGTATTTTGAGCATAACGTGATCTGGAGTTTGAAAGGGAACACATGGAACATGGACATATTGTTTTGGGGTCGCTACATTGATGACTGTATTATAATCTGGACGGGGGACATACCCAAACTGAACAGTTTTATAGAATACCTTAACTCTAATGACCTCAACATTGCTTTTACTTGGGAGCACAGTAATAAGAGTATTCCCTTTCTTGATGTTGAATTATTCATTCACAACAACAAGATCAAAAGCAGTCTTTATAGAAAAAGCACGGCATGCAATGCAATACTACATGCAACAAGCTCACATCCCAGGCATCAGATTGACGCAATTCCGTTTGGTGAAATGGTCCGAGCTAGACGCAACTGTAGCTTGGACATTGATTTCTTTCAATGCATCAATGATATGGAGCACATATTTAAGCAACGGGGATACAAACCATGTATTCTTAAGCAAGCCCGTAATAGGATTTTAAACATTTCAAGAAGTGACACTCTCAAACAAAAATCTAGAACATTTAATAGTAACATTCGTTGTGTAGCTGACTATTCACAAGCCACCTCAATACTACGCAAATGTATGACAAAGCATTGGCCGATATTACGAGCGGATACAACTCTAAGAAGTTTTATTTCAGATACTCCACTTCTTACATTCCGTCGTGGCAGAACTCTTAAGAATACATTATATCCTAGCTACCCTAGTAAACAACACCACGAAGATTGGCTCACTAGCCGCAATAAGGGATTTTATAAATGTGGGCAATGTGGAATGTGTAGATGGGCAAGAACGGGGATCTCTACCTTTCATAATCAGATTGGTGATCGATTTCCCATCACCTCTTGCATTACATGTAACAGCAATTACGTAATTTACATGAAAATTTGCATGTGCAGCAAATACTATGTAGGCAGCACCATCAGATCCCTCAAAATAAGCATGAGCGAACACTATCGAGCAGTGAGACAAAATGACAGTCGGTATCCTGTGGCAATACACATCAATCAATGCCCGGCCCAGGGCCTAACCAAAAGCTTTGAATTTTATGGGTTTGAGAATGTATCCAAAGACCCACGAGGAGGGAATAGAGAATTACACCTTGGAAGACGTGAATGTACTTGGATCCTCAAATTAAGAGCAGTGGAGGAAGGTCTTAACACAAATTATGAAATGGAGTACTTCCTAGGTGATTCATTTTACTATCATAATAACGTATAATTTGTACACTGTATGTCAAAGTATGAATTTAATCATTACTGTCACACTTTATCAGCATAGTATACAACACTACCTAATATGGAAGATTGAGCCCAATTTAATTCTGATGTTAAGATGGTGGACTCTGTTCAAATGTGAAGTGTTACTATTATTACAGTATTTACATTATATATGAATTCACACTTTTTTTTTTGTATTAATTGGTAAGTATCACCAGTCTTTGATGTTCATGTGAAACGAATAATTAGGACGATGACTACTTAGGATTACTTGGCTGATTACACTTTGTTTTACTAGTTTGTATCATCTCTCATTCTCGGGACCCTTCGAACAAATTACTTCTAAGTTACATTATTTTCATCCTTTTTCTATTTCGGGCCAGTCGATGATTCTCTTCATCGATTAAATAAAGGACCAAATAAACATACTGCCCATCATGCCGAAGAATTTTATACACACAACTGAGACCTTACTCTGTGTCGTGTGACACCTTATTCGGTGTCTTTCTATCAGTTTGTGTAAGCGCCTAAGGCTGTTCGCATTAGATAATGCTTAGCATTTTCAAGATGGCGCCCACTTTTTCTTTTAACACTCTGTCCTTTTTCTGTTTCGGGCCAGTCGATGATTCTCATCATCGATTGAAAGAAGGACCAAACAAACATACTGCCCGTCATGCCGAAGAATTTTATACACACTCCTGAGACCTTACTCTGTGTCGTGTAACACCTTGTTGGGTGTCTTTCGATCAATTTGTGTAAGCGCCTAAGGTTATACACATTAGGTAATGCTTAGCAATTTCATCCACCCAGTTGGACACTGTCTTTTAGTTGTGTCTCTCACACTTGAAGATGGCGCCCACTTTTTCTTTGAACATTCTGTCCTTTTTCTATTTCGGGCAAGTCGATGATTCTCATCATCGAATAAAAGAAGGACCAAACAAACATACTGCCCGTCATGTCGAGGAGTTTCACACACACTCCTGAGACCTTACTCTGTGTCTCTTCTATACCTTATACCTCTAGGTAAGTGACATTAATGTTAACTTATGTATTTGCACTTTATTCTGAGGGGGCTGAGTCGGGTTGCTCAATTTAGAAGCAACATAAGATTATAATCTTTGTTACATCGGTTTTAGATGAGACGGAGGGCTTACAGGTCCTTTTTCTCTACATACACGCCAGCTTAATTATCGGGGAGCAAGACACAGCGCCCCCAACACAAGAAATTACCCAAAAGAACTGTTTTGTTTATAGGTACGTGACCTTTTACTTTTAGAATTATGCTGTATTGCTTATGCTTGTCACTACTTCCTAAGCACAGCGATCTTCTCTTCTAGATCACACCGTAAAAGATTTTGGATCCATACTTGCTGACTTATGAGTACTCCCTCATGAAGACTCGGGGATAATAGTGTTCTGCCCCAGTCACGTGATTTCCACTACTCTTTCTCTATTGGTACGTGATAGTCCTTCTGTTAGTTCCTTCTAAATTCAGCTTACTCATTATCTTCCTCCTAATGACTTACAATCATTTTATTTCAGATCGTACATTATCTTGAAGAGTTTTACTTGATTAGGATAAGCCATTTATTCATGTTAACACCTTACTTATACTTTGGTACGTTTTTCTTTATTCAGACACACTTGCGAATGCTTAATTAGCACACTCACTCACCAATTTCCTAGGTGTTATGACGCCTTTCTGTTCCCTTTTTCCTAATGACACCCTGTCATGAAGAGTATATTTCTCAACCTTAGTTTCCGTTTCTCATCGCCACGTGTCTAGTGGGAGACTTTAGCCCTATTTCTAATTCTCAATTTCTACTTCGTTTCACATACACATCAAACTTTTGGTGATATTTATAATAATAACAATTCTATCACTAGTGGTAGACTGTAATCACAGTTTTCTCTCGGTGGCTCCTTTTGGTAATGTCACTTGATGATTTTAGACACTCACGCGGCACTGGTGAGGGAGTTGGCCACAATTTTAGTGCCAGGTATTAATTTTCCATAATCATGTATAACTACAGATTATGACCAAGCTCATTATTATGTTTCTTACAGCCCTGAGGAAGTCAATGAGATTAATTTCTCTGAGACGAAACACGTGTTGGCTGTTGGATGTTGTTGTGATGATCACATATGGGCTGTTGGATGTTGTTGTGATGACCACATATGGAATCTTTCTGATGTGATGAACATGTATGAAAACCTCGCACAAGAATAAAGACACTGAACTTTAACTCTGTTTGGATTATATATTGATTCTCTGAAGACCAAGAACCTAACAGCATAGACTCTTATCTTGTTATCATACGAGTGCCCTGGCTTTTTGAATCAATTTGTTTTTTCCTATTGGAGAAACACTGGAGGTGTTGGGAGGACCCTCCGTTCTGGAGCACCGTATTTACTATCTATTGTTAAGAAATGTTTTGGTGATATTCTGTTAGCGCCTATCCCTATAATTTCCCCCCCTTTTCTTCACAACTTTTAGGTACCTACACTTAGCAATAGGCCATTAACCTCCACCAAGGTCCAGTTAGGTCTCAGTAAATTAAACCCAGCTCAACCCTTGGTAGCTTGGCAACGAGCGTCAAGGCTTAACTTAGGAGACAGAGTATGAAGCATTCAAATATCACAAAACAGTAATTAATTAAAACACAGGAAACAGTTTAAAAATCCAAAACCAATTTACAAAAATAGATTATATTTTTATCTTTAAAATGACACAAAAACTAATAAAATTGGATAAGGGGAACCGGAGATATGAATTTTTAAAGAATTATTGTTTTTTTAGCGCCTAGAAACAAAAAAGCGCCAATCGGGTCCTCTGGTTGCACTTCGACCGGGGCAAAGTCAAAGTTTAAGGCCGGCCGTGATGGAGCCCTGCTTGGCTACAGGCCGTGGGAGGCCTCGGTTAAAAGTTTACCTTCTCACTTAGTCTCTTTTTCGAAGATTTTCTTCAGCGGGACGAACCTGCCCGTCCAATCTGACCTCCTGGAGCTCTTCTCTGGATACGCGTCGCGGGAATCCTCGGTGGAGATTTTTACCTTCGGACTTAGTTGTTTTTTCAAGGTGAAAATCCTTCGACCAGAGTAAACCTGGATCTTGATCCAACGTCCCTGGAGCCCTCCTCGGATACGCTGGCTGGGAGGTCCCGGTCAACTTTTTACCTTTGGACTTAGTCTCTTTTTCGGAAATTTTCTTTACCGGGACGAACCAGCAAATCAGGCCGGGTCGCGGTTGAGGCAAGCTGGCTAGAGTTGCCGCGGCGGGTCGGTCCCCCTATGGAGCTTTTTTTCAAAAGTTGTCCAAACTTCTCCAAACTTCTGTAGCTTCTCCCAGCTGTCCTTTTAAGGTTCTTTTGAGGTCCACAGCTCACCCCAAGTGTCCAGAAGTTCTGAGATGGTCCTTGGGGGGGTGCGGACTACAACTCCCAGAATGCACCTGGCGCAAACTCCTTTTTGGCCACTGGACAGTGGTCAGCTGGTCGCTTTCTTCAGGAGTTGGTGCAGGGGACTCTGTTTAGCAATTTTTTACCTGTAGCAAACAGGGAGTCCCTCCTTGAACCAGTTGAAGCCAGGCAAAGTCCTTCTTGTGGTGAAACCCAGGTGTGTAGCTAGTGCAGTCCTTCTGAGTGCAGGTTCCAGGTGCAGGCCAGGGGTCCAGCAGGGCAGTCCTTCTTCTTCTGTAGTTCTTCCTTGTTGGATGTGGTAGGGAACTGAGGTGTGGGTGCAGGTCTGCCAGTTTTATCCTTGCTCCTGGGTAAAAAGCAGGGGGGTCCGGGTTCCCCAATCAGGTGCAGGGTCCTTCCCCCTGTGATGACCACTTCCTGGGAAGTGTGGCAAAAATCAATCCCAGGAGGCAACATTCTCCAAAAATCCATCATGGCTGAATCTGATTTTTGGAGGTTACATCTGGCTGAGCCCACCCACTGGCGTGGCTAAAAATCATCAACACACCCCTCTCCTGCCCTCTCCTAATCTAATCAAGGGGGCACCTAGTTGTCTGGGGTTGCAGGATGTGGGGGTGTTGCTGGTTGCTCCAAATGTCCTTCTCTGCCTTTGAAGACCAGTTTGGCAGCCATCCCCCTTCCTGCCTCACCATCTGCTGAGGGGAGATTCCCTCCCACAGGCACATTCCTTTGTGTGAAGCCAGGCCACTTCACACCTCATCAAGGCAGCCTGGCCAGGCTACTAGAGGCTGGCCAATCAGAGCACAGAAGCAAAAACAATGGAGGGGTGAAATTGGCAACTTTTCAGGTAAAGTTTCAAACTCTTTACCTGAACAAGTTATATTAAATCCAACAACCGGAAGTTGTGGCATTTATTATAACAATTAATTTGATACCAAACTCTTGGTATCCATCATTTAAGGGGACTTTAAAAATTAAAATAAAGTCTCCCCATTCTAGCCTATGAAGGCCATTTACTATAATGAGGGAAAAACGAACTTAGCTGTTTTTACCTCACCAGGGCTTATAAAACTATTTTTATAAGGTCCCTGCTTATAGTTACATGGCACCCAGCCCCAGGGGCACAGAGGGCACACCTTAGGGTGACTTATATGTAAAAATAAGGTTGTTTAAGACTTTGGAGCTACTTTTAATTCAAAAGTCGAATTTGCATATAACTTTAATTTAAAAGCAGCCAGCAAGGCACCTATGACAGCGGGCACATCAGCAGTGCACCTATGGGTGCACTACCTATGCTGTGGTCCCTAAACCTACATGCCCTACCATATACTAGGGACTTATAGATAGGTTAACTTAGCCAATTATAATTAGCCTAATTTGCATATTGATTTTACACAGAGCACAGGCCCTGGGACTGGTTAGCAGTACCCAGGGCACCATCAGAGTCAGGAAAACACCAGCAAAAAGTGAAAAATGGGGACAAAAAGTTAGGGGGCCTCTGCAATCAGCCCTGTTTTCTCACACTCCAGAAACTGGAAGCTGGAACCCTTTAGATGTCCCAGGTCTGTTGGACAGATGGAAACCATGTGAAGTGTATTGTTTTGCTTCTTTTCTGCCCTATTGACCACTCAATTACAGAAGTATTGGCATATAAATCTATATGCCCTGCCAGTGGACAAATTCATTGAGAATTGGGGTGAGAAGAACAACGATGATTTCTTGCCCTTTGCCATGATAATGAAGGTGGAGGTCCAAGCAAGAAGGCAGACAGCAAACATAGGCTTAATTACTACTTTATTAAGGACTCAAGTTTTGTTTCCACCTCTATTGGAACTTTCTTGGATTTTTCCGAACCTTCTCCCACAGTCTCCGTCCATCCTGACAAATCACCAAGGCCAAACTTAGCAGGTGGTAATGGAGGAATCCTTACATCTACATCTACATCTAGTTGTGTGAGATTTCAGAGAACACTGGCCAATCCCATGCCTTTCATGAAAAACTGAGGTCTTCATGAGCCTACGCAACCAGCATGAATAAGCAATGAGAATTTGCATAGAGAAGGGGGTCCTTTAGATTTGCGATTTCAGTGGGGCATGTTCCCCTGCATGTATTTCTATTTCTGACTGAGAAACATCCTTTGGTTTACAAATTGCTGTGTGGATTTACCACCAGATCCGCAAGACCATCATCAGGACCCAGTGTTGTAAAATAGAAGTGACAATTTCCAAATGCACTCCTACAAACATTGAGTGGCTGAGGTGTCTCGGATTGCCTATTTTATGTGTTTGGGTTTACTTATGCCCTTTTACAAGGCTAGGGTAAGACCACCCTAAGGATACTAGGTCTAACAATGGGCAATTTTGTTTCCAGCTTTTTCACCTGGCCTGAAACTCAGTATAGTACCCTGCATTAGAGCTTATGAGAGAATGACAGCTGAGTTAGATCCAATGGGTTTCCAGCAGTTACTGATCTCACTCATTAAACCCTTCAGACTACAGTCTTTTCTGACAATAGCTAGATGGGTCTCTTGGGTCATGACAGAGGCTGGAGTTGAGACATATTGTTTTTGGCGTACAAAGCTTTTGGGATGCAGATCAAAAGACAACTTGGAAGCGGCCAATTGGTCCTTGGAATCCACCTTTAAGAAGTTTTATTTTAAGCATTTGGGATTTGCAGCCCAAGTGGTAGCAAGAGTTAAATGTGCATAATGTTGGCAACCAGTCCTGAACACAGAATGCATGCAAAATCGCCTAACATCCATAACGTAAAGCTTCAGTTGTATTAAGGTCACGGGCGCCAGGATTATCCCACTGGGCTTCAAAGTGAATGTTCAGTTACCATCCCTTGGAAGAGAAATTTTGTAATTGGAGATCATCTTTTTTTTCCTTAAGAATATCATCATGGATTAGTGTTGCAGTTAGAGTTTTAGTGCTTTTAGAATAAACTGATGCAATGGTGTAAATACCTCTGGTCCTTTTCTAGAGGAGTGGGTTAGTAGCAGGAGTGATGGAATGCTCCAGATTACTAACTGAAGTATGGTTAGCATTAATAAGAAAAGAGGAGGTAGAAATGATGGAAAGACAGGATAAAGCCATTCATGCATGTTAAAGGGTTACAGTTCATGTTCTGGTTAGGGGAAATGTAGTGTAGCGATACACAATCTGTTGAAGGTTTTTGGTTGAATTGTGAAGGCTTCAGAGTTGCCAATACAAGAGATACATGAGTAACCCTCACCTCTGCGTCCTTAATAGAATTGACATTTTTCAACACAAAACCTATGTAATTTTACACTGCACCTCATGACTCATTTTTCCACCGCCCTGCAGGTCCTGTCTCTTTATCACACTCTTTTTTATACTGGCTTTTTCTCTTTGTCACTGTTTCCTTAGGGGAGTTGCTACAGTGAGAACAGGCAGCAGTCAACGTGCCACTCATAGTCACTGAAGGCCAGGGCATTTTTGACTGAACTGATGTCTAAATAAATGGGGTATTTGAAGAATGGATTATACTCTCAGAAGGGCAGCTAGATATTTTGAGGTGAGCTGGCAGATGGCCTCTAAGGATGAAAGAAGGGTCTTTTTAAAGCCCTGCTGGAATTGTGTCCAATGGCACTATGAGAGTCACTAAGGGCTGGAAGTATTAGAACCAGCTGGTTGAGGTACACTCATATAGGCATTCCAAAGCATGTGAGCAGTGCCAGTTAGTTCATTGGCTAAAGAGCCTATTGAGAGTATTTAATGACCAGCTCAGGGTCGGCAAAGACTTGGTTCTCCGAGAGGAAGCGTGTATATTCTAATGGTATGCTGGGGCAGTCTGAGAGAACACCTAGTATGTTTAGATACCTAACGCTGGTGTCTGAGGCAAGCTGAAAGGCAGGTAGGTAGGTCTAGGAGCTAAACAGAGGTATCTAAGGGGCTATCTGACCGCATGCTGGAGGTTTCCGAAAGGTAATAGGGGGTTTCTGGGAGTGGTATACGTGTGTTTATTGGCTGTCTGAGGCTGTCTGAAGACCTATCAGGAATTTCTGAAGGCAGGCTGAAAGTCAAACTGACAATGTTTTTTGTGAGCCATCTCTCACATCCCTAACATCCACCTTCTTTCACTGTCAGCAACAAGCGCAGACTTGGATGTGTTCAGCACTGTTGATGGGGAAAGAAAATGAATGGCGCCCCATTGTTCCAACAGCAACATTGTGATCTGCAGGTAAATAGTGACTTGAGCTGACAACTAGCTATCTGGCAGAGGGCAATTTGGAGGGTATGAACTAATCAACAGGGTTGTTAGAATGCTGGCTAAGGGTCTCTGAGGCGCTATTAGTAGGTATGCTGAGAATTTCTAAGGGACATCTGGTGAGGGCCATCCGATGATAGCTGGGATGACTGAATATGAATTGTAGACTGGCTGAGGTATCCAATGACCAAATGTGGGTGACTGAAGGCTGATGTCTCTCAGTGGAATGTGATAAGAGTTTGCTTGGAGAGTCTGAGGTGGGCCTGAGATGTTTCTCAGTTTGTCTGAAGCCAGACACAGTTGCTAGGGCATTGCTGGGAGTTCTCCAAAACCCTTCTGGAAGTGCCAGAGTATATGTCAATGATGCGGCCTGATGTTAATCAGCCGGATGGGTGTGTTGCTAGACAGTGAAGTGCCTCAAATAGTGAGATGATGGCCTCTGAGGGCTCTGTGAAGGTGACTGAGAACCTTTCAAGGATATTTGAACATCTTTGAAGGGGCGCTGGTGGTTTTTAAGGAGGACTCGTGGTGCCTTGAACATTTCCACTACAAAAGTGTAAAGCCAGGTCATTTTACCATAGTCCCAGCACGTCTGATTTTCCCAGATCTCTAATTTCATTTAGAGATTCAGAAATGCATCAAAGAGTTAAAAGCATAAGGGTTCCCTTTCTCCAGAACTAGGTACAATTTGACACATAATGTGCCATAAAAGAATAAATGTTTCGTTAAATATATCTCTAAGCTAGGTTCTGTTGATGCCTATGTTTGCTGATTTTCACTTCCCTCCCACAGTACTATGTTGAAGACTTACTGGCTAGAACTTCCAGAGCAATAGTCTCCATACTTTTGTGTACTATGAGCTACTTGTGTCCAATGAAAATCCTCCTGAGCAACAATTACTATTAGAGATGTAGTAGTAACCATATCAAGCAAGATTGCATAAGTGGTCGCCATATGCAAGATTACAAGCAGAGATCACCTCTGTGCTTCAAGCATGGTTGCCAGGAGTAAATATGGCATACCTCCACATGGGTAGCAGGTAAAAGCCATAGCTGAAAGGCAATGGCACAAAGGTAATAAATTAGTAAAAGTCTCCTGTGTGTGTATTTGATTTTTATTTCTCAAATATCAGCTTATATTTTGGAAATTCAACTGTTTTCCATCAAATATCAATTTATGGATTCTGAAAGTACACACATTTACATTTCAAACACATGCTTTTGAAATCTGGTATACATTTTAATTCACATCAGCAAAAGCTTATAATTGAGTTCACTTGACTGTGCAGAGGAGAGCTACTTTTAGGTACCTGGAGAGCTACCAGTAGCTCAAGGAATACCTCAGAGAGGCCACAGTGACTGCACATGTAAATTGGTTGTTTATCTACATTTGTATTATTTCTGACTAATTTAAAACATAACCAGTACACCCCTTTATGTCTGATTTTCATGATCTGATTGTGTCTTCTCTTTTTTTCTTGCATTTTCTAGTGATCTCTTTGGTATAGCTCATTATATATTCAAAGTCTCCTAAATTAAAGCAAAAATTATGTTACATGATCTGTGTCACAGTTTGATGTTGAGGAAGTAACTCTGGTCCCCAAAACAGAGTGCTGGTGCCAGCACCTGCAACCAACAACACTATTTAAGCACTGCTTACCCAGGCAAAGTATGCGCCAAACCCTTTATAAAATCATTGCAAGCAGTACCTTGAGAAGCATGATGTCATTTTCTAAGGTCTTTGGGTTGTACTCTGGGTGAAGAAATATGCGAAGTATCTGAACGTTTTGCTGCGACTCCTCCTTCTTTTTAATGTTGTGAGCTCCAAGGGTGATCTCCGTGATGCTGAAAAGGAAATCAAAACCGCAGTGGACAGGTTGACTTCAGAATCTTTCAGAGATCTACGTAAATATATATCTGAACATCAGTGGCGGCTGACACTAATCTAAAGTGGTGGGATGACAAGGAGGGGTGGAGGAGGTGGGTGGGGGGGATTTAGGCGATTAATCATTTAAAATAAATACTCACCTGCTGGTGCTGACTGCCTCGGTGCTCCTCTCCTCCTGGCATTGGCCACAAGCACAGGCTCCCCACCCAATCCAGACACTGCTCTTATGCTATACTAAGCATCATCTAAGTGAAGAAAACCTTTGGTTCCCAAATATTAGAAACCACAGATTTTTGTGTGGGTTGTCCGAGATGCTCTGCCCTGCACCCCTGATCACCTTGCCTTGAGACACTCTGTGTGCCACTGCCTCTCTTTGAGTTGGGTACACCGGATTACTTGGAAGTACTTATTCTGGTGATCATATACACTGTGCTACTTAACCACAAGTGGCACTCTGTTGCAAATGCATGAACATTGCTTCAGGCTCTGACCTGTACTTGGCAGGCTCTCGCTTAGAACAGCACAATTATGTTCACTGCAACTCAGTCTGCATGTGCACATGCTGTGTTTGAAGACTGAGTTTTGTGCATTTTGCTCTACTTCTAAACCTTGTGTGTGTTGATTGAATTGTCCTCATGTGTGACCTTGGACAGCAGGTGTCCCTGCTTTGTGTTAGACCGCAAAGAAAGCTGTGGTGTGTCCTAGCAGGTTTTTGATTCTCGTGTTAGTGAACATGACAATCACACATGTTCACTAAGGGTGCCCCATGTAATGGCTTGAGACCACAATGTGTTATGTTATGTTATATTGATTTGTATAGTGCATTAATTCCTCAAAGGGGTATGCAGGCACTTGGTAATGTGTGTTATATTGTGGTCTCCAAAGTGCTTATACAAATACCCCATAGCAATGTGTTGTTATGGGGTCATGAAGAGCAGATATGGTGCTTTTTGTGCTCTGAACAGGCTGCAAATGACTATCACTGGTGACAGCAAATTATTATAGCAAGAGGGATAGGTAATTTTGCCTATCGCTCTCCAGAAAGAGAACCCTAATCAGGGGCGTAGCTTGGTCAGTAAGATTGGGGGGGTGAGCTTCAGATTTTCCAACAATCACTCTGGCATATAATGTTTAAATACAATATATGACAAGCAGGGTGCATGAGTGGGGCCTAAGGGGCTGTGGAAAGGGAGAGGAATGCAGTCTGGTAGGAGTGCTAAGAGAGAAGAAACAATATTCTGTAAAATAGCCAATATTTTTTCGGACTTTCACAAAGTGTGTGTGCCTTTTTTGTCTGTGTGTATGTAAAAATACCTGCTGAAATCCGACTGATATCTCACATTACCCGACTGGAAGCACCTGTACCAGTCTATTCATAAGAAAATATATCTATTAGGGGTTGAAAAACCACAAGCACCCCCCTGAAGCTACACCCCTGACCCCACTGGCCTCTCTAACAAATGGTCTCCCTATCCCACTCAACCAGGTTCTCCACTGGGTCCAACAGAAATGTATCAGGAAACCGTTCTAATGTCAATGTATCCTGGGTCAATTCCTATTTTCCCCTAACTCTGAAATATCCCTGCGAGCCAGTCAGCCCAGAGCTTAGGAAAGGGAAGGGAATATGGGAAACAAAAGGAAACACTAGTCAAACGTTGGGGACTGGTATAGCATGAGTACTCAATTGTCTTGGGGATTAATTCCTCAAAGACACAGACAGCACTTCTATCAGAAGAGATGAAATCCAGCAGGATCTCCGTAAAGTACTCAGGGGATGAAATCCAGCAGGGTCTCCATAATGTACTGAGGGACTAACTGAACTGCCTCCTTATAGCTGGATGCCCTGATGAGCTGAAGGAAAACCAGGAACCAACCTTGATCCTGGAGGAGGAGGAGAATAGTCTGCAGCAAACCTCTGTAAGGGCAGGAATACCTTAACTTACAGGCCTAGGTACTTCTGGTGCCATATACTAGGAACCAATAAGTAATTTAAGGTATGCTGTTAGACATGACAGCCTTATGAGTCCCCAACCGCCAGCCTGGCCACGGCGGTAAACACCGCCATGGAAAGGTTGGTGGTAAGGGGGACTTGGGATGCCCCTGGGGGCCCCTGCACTGCCCATGCACTTGGCATGGGCAGTGCAGGGGCTCCCAGGCATAGCCCCATCGCGCATTTCACTGCCCGAATTTCGGGCAGTGAAATGTGCGACGGATGCTACTGCATCCGCTGCACATCAGCATTGCCGCTGGCTCTATTATGAGCCGGCTGCAATGTTGATGTGACTTTTCAGCTGGGCCAGCGGACGGTAACATTGTTACCGTCCCCTGGCCCAGCTGCAAAGTCATAATAGGGAGCCAGAAATACCACCAGCACTGGCGGTATTTTGGCCCCCCAGCCGCCGAGGTTGTAATGAGGCCTAAATATTTTTCTAAACACTGTGTGGTGTATTTTTGTGGTGCTATGCTGTGTTATTGCATGATTTATTGCATAAATACTTTACACATTGCCTTCTAAGTTAAGCCTGACTGCTCAGTGCCAAGTTACCAGAGGATAGGCACAGGATAATTTGGATTGTGTGTGACTTACCCTGGACAGGGGGTAAGCGTGAGGGCCCTTGTCTGGACAGGGGGTAACCTGACTGCCAACCAAAGACCCCATTTCTAACATATGCCAATTGGGTGTAAGCCAACTGTGTTTTAAGGGTCAGAACACTGACAGGTAGGCCTGGAAGGGAGGACTCAGTGTAATCTCAATACAAAAAAAACTGAAACATCAGTCAACAAGTTTGGGGGGTGATCAAGCAACAAGGGGAATTTCCTTACTACACCCATGTGAGAAATCGGGTTGTTGATTAAGGGGGGGATGAAACCCTACTAAAGCAACAGCAATACTCTTTGTCAGGGCAATTCACAAAAAATCACTAAATTAACCTGTGCGTAACCATGGTGGCTTGGCACAAAATGTGTCAGGCTTAACCTAGAGGCAATGTGTAAAGTATTTATGCAGCACTTAAACAGTAATAAAGGGAAAACACAACACAAGAAACATCCCACAATTGTTTAGAAGAATAGAATAAAAGTAATACGTTATTTGACACCAAAACAAGAGAAATCTAATTAGTAGGGTAAAATAGTACCTAAAAGATATATAGACCCTCATTATGACTTTGGCGGTGTTTTCAGAAGACCGCCAAAGCTGTGGGTGCCAGAAAACCGCCAGCACCATATTATGAGTACTACAGGATTTATGCTACATTTTGGGTGGAAATCCTGTAGTAGTCATGCTGGTTGTTAGAGGCCCATGGGTGGTTCCACCATTGACCCCGCCCCGCCAAAAGGACTCCACTAGCCATATTATGACCTGTAATACGGCCTGGCGGATTCCTGATGACGGGGCGCTGCTGGTGGTGGAATCGCCCGTTCCCTGCCGGATGACCTCCTCACCGGACAAGGTAAGTCGGTCTTCCGACAGGGGACGTGGTGGGAGAGTGGGGGGTGTTGTGTGTGCGTGTGTGAGTGGGTGTTGTCTGAGTGTGTGTATGTAAATGTGTATGCGTGTTTGTATGCATGTGTGTATGGGTGTGTGTATGCGTGTGTGTATGCGGGTATGAATGTTGAAGTGAATGCGCGTATAAATGTTGAAGTGAGTGCATGTATGGATGCATGTGAGTCAATGCGTGTATGTCAGTGTTGGTGAATGAGTGTATGTGGGGTGCGTGAATGAGTGTATGCGGTGTGCGTCAGGGTGTCTGTGTTCGTGTATGCGGGGTGGGGGCGCTGTTTTGGTAGGGGGTGCTGTACTAGAGGGGGGATGGATAGGGGGTGCTGTTCTGGTAGAGGGGTGGGGGTTCTTGTATGGAGGGGAGTTAGGGGGTATTGGACTTGCTGGGGGGTGGCGGAGTCATCTGTCGGTGACAGGAAAGAAATTTCCTGTCATGAGTAGCCTTTCCGCCAGGGATTTCGTGGCAGTGCTTCCACCGCGGAAACCCTGGTGGAAAGCCAACTCCTAATACCACCGGCAGTCTTCATTGGACCGCCGGGTCAGCGATGCTAATATACCCTGGCGGTATAGGGGGGCAGTATAAATAGGGATGTGGGGCAGAGGCCAACTCATCACACTCATAATGAGGCTGTCTTCACCGCTGGCCCGGCTGCGTTGAGACTGCCACCATGGCCCTGGCAGTTAACAGACTGCCAGGGCCATAATGAGGGCCATAGTCTTGCAAAACCAGGGCAAAGTAGAAAGTTATGGCGAACCACAATGGACTGAACCTGGTCTCTGCTTACTTTTGAACTTAGAAGAAGAATTAGAAAAACAAATGTCTGAGAACGTAAAGTTCAGTGGAACAAGGCAGTTTGCAGTGTCTGAGGAGGAGGCGTTGTCATTGGGGATCCGTTGGACAAAGTTGTGGTAAAGATTTCTACATTCAGATTTAGTCTCTTTAGTGGAAGTCAAAAGTCTCCAGAGTGACAAAGCTGCAGGTTGAAGCCGACAAAGGGCTTCAGGAGGCAGGATATCGCTTCTATGAAGAGCCGCTGAACAGGATTTGCTGAGAAGAACGTAGGGGGAGCTACCACAAAGTCAGGCCGACTAGTGATACACCTTGGGTAGATTGTCGAGCAGATAGGTCCCAGTCTGCTCTCGGTTCTCAGGGCACTCTCAGGGCCCTTTTTGGCTAAAAAATGTCTGTGACCCATTTTTTGGATTTGGACTATCTGGGCACCTTTAACATCACTACCAAGGAAACAGGACCGTGTGCCCCTCTCATCCTGTCAGGATGGCCCATCCCACCAATATCTAATCCCTCCATTGTGTGGCTGTCTCTGAGGAATACACAAAGGCCAACTGCCGTCTTCTACTCATGCGACCCAAGAAATAGGCTGCAGGCACAGAATGGTTAGGATCAGAAAATATCAACTTTCTAAAAATGAAATTTTTAGAATTGGGACTTAAAATCCGACTTTACCATTCAAGAGGTTTTTGAATTATAATTCATTAGGCACCAAACATGACACTTCTACCTTGTCCCAAACTAAAGTTATTACTAAAATGTGATAATGTAACTCTATGCTACCCTATGGATGAGGTAGGCCTCACAGTAGTGTGAAATGACTTTTTTATTTGTTTGCTACCAGGACATGTAAAACATAAATGTACATGTACAACTTTGTAAACACACTTTACCCTTCCCTGTAGGCTGTTTATGGCCTACCTTAGGGGTGACACACACATATGTATGTGTGTGTATTTGTGTCACATATATACATATATGTATATATGTATAAAAAAAAAAAAATATATAATAATAATAATAATAAGGGGATTAGGGTGTTTTAGGCTTGACAAGAAGTTTCGTTTGCCAGGTTGAATTGGCAGTTTAAAACTACACACCTACACACACACACGCACACAGACAGCAATGGCATGCGCCTGGGAAACGTTTTAAGAGGCTACTTAAGTGGGTGGCACAATAAGTGCTGCAGGCCCACCAGTTCACCAACCCGGGGTATATGGTATACCATTTTCCTAGGGACTTACAAGTAAGTTAAATATGCCAATTGGTGTAATCTAATTTTACTATGGTTTAGGGAGCGAGCACAAGCACTTTAGCACTGGTGAGCACTGGTGCAGCGTGCAGAGTCCTAAGGCCAACAAAAACAAATTGAGCAAAACAGGAGGGGAGAAGGCAAAACGTTTGGGGGAAGACCACCTAATGGCTGACAGGTATAATAACCCCACTCCAAATGAAAGGTGGTAAGCAACTAACCTATACCCTGGTAGCTCTTACCATCTAAGGGAAGAACTTGGAAAGGCTATCTGCATTGGCATGATCAGCCCTAGGTAAGAAAACGGACCACCTTTGGGGCCTCATCTGCATCAGCCACTAGAAGGGCCTGTGGTCAGTTTGAACTATTAAGTGAGTCCCGAACAGGTAGGGTCTCAGTTTCTTCAAGGACGAAACCACAGCAAAGGCTTATCTCTCAATCGCCCTCTCTGGGGAGGAGTTGCCTGCTGATACAAGCAACTGGTTGAACCTGGCCTTCTTCATATACTTGGGCCAATATTGCCCCTACTCCATATTCAGAAGCATCTATCTGTACAATAAACTCTTTACTGAAATCAGGTGTGCTTAGGACAGGTGCTTAGTAAAAAACTTCCTTTAGAGTGTCAAAGGCCTTTTGACACCTCTTAGTTCAGATAACTTTCCTGGGTTGCTTCTTAGAACTAAGTTCTGTCAGTGGTGCCACAAATGGTACCATCATCTTTATAAGACCTTCTATGGTACTGAGTCTGGCCTAGAAAGGCTCTGACGTGGGTTTGTATCCTAGAAGCCTCCTTGGCCAGAATTGTTGAATTGTGAGTTGCAGTGGCTGTACATTTTCCGAGTACACTGCTGAACCTTTCTTTATCTGGCATTTGCTTGCCTTGATAGTCAGTCCTGGTTGTTGCATAGCCTGAGCACTTCCTTTAGGTGGAACCCTGCTCTTCCCGGGTGGAACAGAATACAGCAATATCATCTAGATATGCTGCCCTGAAATCTTCCAAACTTGAAAGGATTCTTTTAACCAACCTTTGGAAGGTGGCAGGTGCAATTTCAACCCAAAGGGTATTATGTTGAATTGAAAGTGGGGTTCAGGTGTCTCTCCTTGGCTCCTTGTGTCAGGGATATCTGCCAGTAGCCTGAATTCAGGTCAAATGTGCTTAGGTACTTGGCAGCCCCCAACTTGTCTATGAAGTCATCAGCCCTGGTAATGGGGTGGGCACCAGTCTGAGTGGCTGTATGTAGGCCTTTGTAGTTCACATAGCCCCTTATCTCAGGTTTCCTCCTTTGGGATTTGGTATGGGCACCAACACCTCTGGCCTGACCCAAGGACTTCTATATGGCTCTATCACCACAAACTCTAGGATCTTAGTGATCTCAGCTTTGATGCTAGCCTTGACCTGATTCAACAACATGTAAATTGTGTTCTTAACAGGCAAGACACATCATGGACCCACCCTGTTGTCCGGCCTGGGGTCAATGAAAACAGCTCATCACACTGTTGTAACACATCTTTTTGCTGTTGGTCTGTTAGTGTGGAAGAAATAACTACTCCCTCCACGGAGCCATCTTTGGCATTACTTGACAGCAAGTCAGAAAGAGGCTCACTTTCCTCTCCATTCACTCCATCTATTACCATGAACATAGTCTGCTCTGTCAAGGTGAAGATTCAGCCTGTTGACATGAATAACCCTATGGGGGTTTCTTGGGGTATCTAAGTTCAACCATTTCTTCTCCAAAATAGGATAGTGCCCTGTCCATCCATCCTGGCAGGCTATAGGTGCAACAGGCTTTAAAACCCACACCAACTGTAATGGTTAGTAATCTACTGGTGAGGACGTCTGTTTATACCAGTGCTTGACAAGCTCCAGGCTGGCCTCCAATTTTTTGTTTGCCTTCTTCATGTACTCGGCTATCCTGGAACAAAGGCCAAGCACATAAATCACTGTGTGCTGTTTAGCTAGACATAGGGCCCTCCCCCCTTTCTCTCACTAAACTTAGTAGAGCTCTCACAGGGTGTCCAAAAAGGACTTGAAGGGAGCTGAAACCCACTCCCTTCTAAAGAACCCTCTGTAGGCAAAGAACAGGCATGGTAGAAGAATATCCGATCTCCTTCTACATTTCTCAGGTAAGCCCATAATCATGTCTTTCATTATACTGTTGAAATATTTCAACCAGACCATTTCCTTGGGGATGAGAGGGTGGTGGTGAAGTTAAAGGTCACACCACACTTATCCTACATTGTTTTAAGATATGTTGATATTAAGTTACTTCCACTATCTGAAATGGCCTCCTCAGGGAACCCAATCTAGGTAAAGATTCCAAGGGAGGCCCTAGCTAGTCCAGGGGCAGCAACTGTCCTAAGTGAAGTAACCTCTGGATACCTAGTGACATGCTCTAATGCCACCAGGAGGAACCTGTTTCCAGATGCTGTTTGTGGATCTAGGGGACCAACAATGTAAATCCCTACCATCATAGGGGGTGCCCACCACCGCAGATAGTGGTATCAGGAGACCCTTGTGTTTGCCCCGTCTTGCCACTGGCTTGACATGTGACACAGAAGCGACAGAACACCGTCAATTTCTCAGACATCTGAATCCTATAAAAATGGCTCACCAATCTTTCTCAGGTTTTGGTCTGCCCTAGATGTCCTGCTAGGGGGATATCATAAGTCAGGATCAGAAGGAATTCTCTGTGTTGTTGGAGTTCCACAGTTCTTCTGGTTGCCCCTGGTCTGTGTGCTCTTTCCTCACTATACAAGATTCCTTCTTCCCAGTACACCCTGTGGGTGCCGCCCTCATCCCTCTTGTGTTTGTCTTTGAGCTAGTTGTCTCAGGTCTTCAAGAGTGGGGCAACTTTTTTGTCTCTGTCCCAAGCCCCCTTTGGAGGGACCTCCTACACCTTGCAGTTCTGACAACTCTGGCAAGTCAGTCAGGGGATCATCCTCCTCTGCAGGCACAGAGGCCCTTCCCCTCAGAGTTCTGACAGTCCAGCAATCTAGCACTTCCTTTTTCTCCGAGGGCCCTGGGCCATTGTACTAGTCTCCAGGGTCCGCTGACTTCCCTTCAAGGCTACTTGTGCTCTAGTTGACAATCAGACCAACTAAGGGTAGGCCAGCATTGCTATATGAGTCCTTGTCTCCACACCTGCCCAGGCAGACGTTTCAAGGCCAATTATCAGCACACACTCCATTGGCATGGCAGGCGACACAGATACTTTCTCACTTTCTTAAGACCAGTAACCCCACTTCCTGCACGCAAAGACTACATAGCCATGGCATGTGACCTTGTTGTATTGTCAGAGTTGACTACTTGATGCACCTCATTTGGAATTAATTGGTCTGGGGAAACCTGCTTCTTCATAACCTTGGTGATGCTGGCACTTGTATCCCTCACAGCCAGTAAGCCAAGGGTTCAATTTCCTGACCACTCACTGAAACTCGGGTGACCTATATGTACCCTCTGGAATTCACAGAGACAACTTCCACCATTCATCCCTAAACTGGCAATGCACTTGGGATGCTGCACACAACATCTCCACTCTTGTCTCCTGACTATTGACATTTATAACACACCCCAGACATTTAATGCTTTACCTGGTACCCTCTCCCCTTGGACTCGGATGTTCCTCGTACTCCCCTTCCTTAGACATGCTTTTGGGAGGACATGCCCCCCTGTGGGGGACCTATCCATCTTTGTTAGGATCACTTCCATTGGACTTCTTTGGCAACTTTGTACACACCCATTTATCAGCCATCATAGCCAACTCTCTAGGATTTAGAATCCACCACATGCTTAGAATACACCAGATGCTGGTGTAACTTATCTGAAGAAGTTAGTGAGTTTGTGTTCATTAAATTGTAGAGCCCTTCATAGGTGTTCACTCTGTTACCCTTTACCCACCCTTCCACTGACTTTACTGAAGCATCCAAAAAGTTCACTATGTTTGTGTTGTCCCGTTGTATGGGTTCCTGAATTTCTGTATTCTTCAGGGGTGAGTCCAAAAAAGCTCAATAATTACCTCCCTCATATGTGGATAGAAATCTACTACTTCATCCTCTAGTGTTAAGAGCCTGTCCTCATCAACAATGGAACTAGTTCCCACAAGTTGGGCATCCACCTTTTTTATTCTTAGAGCACGCTTATAAGATGCTGGCCACTCATCAATAGCATCCTTCTCTATATATTTAGGAACTTTGCTTTGGGGCAATCTGACATCATAGGCATCCTTTGCAATTACCTGGCCTTGATGTCTGGCTGGACCCTTCTTTCTTCTAGGGACAGCCTTATCCCCTCCATGGCCAGTTTCCTCTCCTAAAGGTCTAAGAGACTTATCTGGGCCTCAATGTTTTTGGGCCCCTTCTCTGAAGTTAAGCTCCTCTTGGTACCAGATGTGGAGGGGTACCTTGAATGGACAGTAGAGACCAGGGTGTCATTGACCCCTTGGTCTACTTCCTCGATGATCTCCCGGTCATCATCCTTGTCCCCACTGTCAGGGGTTATCCCACTCTTGAGTAGTGTTTGGACTTGCCAGGCTTCTTTACAAGCCCTGAAGGCATTTTCCAGGTCATCCATCAATGCAGAAAGGCCCAAGCTGTTATTGCAGAGCACCCTGAGCTCATAGTTTTTGATGTGGACAGAGTAGCCGAGTTGATCTCCATATTTTCCAAACTTTTTGTGACGTCAACAAATGTTTACCAAACTTTTGAAAACTTTGCAAACATTTCTGAAAGTGTGTAAACTACAGTGCCTTAAAGAACAAGAACTTTTAACAACTGTTTCTTAGGTGTGTACTTGGTGGATTTTCAATGGTTCCTGATTTTTTCATTGTTAGGTACTGCAAAACACAAGTTCTGGATCCCACCAAAAGGAATCAAAGTGAAAGTGGTATATTACATGGTGTGGTTGTACAACCTCCCCATGTAATAAATTCACAATATTGCCTTTGGTCCAGTCAAGCTCATTTTGTTAAAACCTCAGCTCAACCCTGGGTAGCTGTGGCTTTGAGCAATCAGGCTCAAACAAGGAAGCAAGTGTAAAGCATTTAGAAGTACCAAAGCTATGAAGTAAGAAAGTCACAAAACACAAAAAATCTGGCACCAATTTATAAAAATAGCTCTTTTTTAAATATATTTTCTAGACAGCAAAATGAACTAAATCCACCAGGGGTTTCTGGAGATATAAATATTGAAATAAACAGTTATTCACAGCTTTTCACTAGAAATGCAAACAAGCACTTGAATGTGCAGTGGTTACCTGTAACTTTGAAACTTTGAACTCTTTTTTAAACTTATGTTTGGGTACTCCGACCCACTTTGTGCGACCCATTTCGGCAGGGAGCAAGTCAAGCGGGCCGGTGAGGAGTTAAAAAGCAGTTACCTTGCCACCAAAAGCAGTCTACAGTACAATTCCAGGCTCTATGGGTGAATCGCCATAGACATCAATGAAGTGGTCATGATGCAAGGGATACTGGATTCTGAGGATGCTGTGCAGTTGACGGGTGGCTTGCTGGAGCTACTTCTCGGTCCACAGTTCTGGTAGGGCAGCTTTGGCCACATGGAGGCGATGTCCCTCAAAGTCCTGGTGGGATCCATCAAAAGTCCAGTTGCCACTGGCCTACTGGTTTCCGATCACAACAAAACCTGTGGCTCCCTTTGGTGGAGGTTAATGTTCTTCTTGGGCAACCAACTACACAATGATGACTTTCGCAGGTCCAGTGGACTCAGGTGCAATGTTTGAGTGTCACATCAGTGGTCAGTGGCAATCAAGCAATCGTGGCTACTGACTAGCCAAGGTAGGCTTCTTCAGCTGAGAACAGAAAGTCAGCCAACTGACTCTTGGAGTCACTTCTTTAGTGTGTGGCTTTTACTTATGCTGGCACAGTTCATGAATTGCTAGCCCAAGGATCCACAGGTGCAGGCCAGTTGGTGGTGCAGCCTCTCTTTGCCAGGTCCATGGAACAGCAAGCCAGTCCTTCTTTGGTCCTCTTTCCAGTCCAGATGTGATCTGAAGTCTGGGTGCCAGAGATCTCATATTTATGGCCCTTGAGAGAGCCTTTGCTCATTAGCCAATCAGTTACATTTGTCCCTCCCACCTGAAGACAACTTCCTGCAATGTGTGGCAACTAGCAATCTCAAGGTGTAACCCCCAGGTGGCCATCCTAGACGTGTGGCTACCAGGTGGCTACATGTCCACAGATAAAACAGTTTGGCAACTATTTTCCTTTCTCTGTCCTCACTGCCAACTTGTCTACTAGATCAAAAGGGCAGCTCCTGACGTTTGTGTACACACCAGTGCCATGGCAGTGTGTGTTCTAGGGCCTGACCGAATCAAGCAGAGGTGCCTGTGCACCCCTTTCCAGTATGCCAAATACTACCAACATTTTGATGTTGCCCCCTAAGGTAAACAGCATGTCATAGATCTGCACTGTGGTGGTTGCGCTGCTCTAGACATAGGCATTAAAGTAGGCCAGGTAGGTTGTCAATATGATGCCCCTTATGTTTCAAGTTCCTTATTTTTCTTTGTTTCCAGTGTAATTCTGGTGGGCACTATAATTCCCAGCTGCCCTGGAGGCGGTCATCTTGGGTGCAGCAATGTTCCATAAAGAGTGGCCTCATCCTGTGGAAGCCGCTCACTATTCAGATGCTCTTGCTGGTGCAGGACTTTCGATCCTTTCCACAGCATCCAGCAGTCCCCTGGCGGCCTGGTGAGGTCCCAAGTGTTGCGCTGGAGTGTGCTCATTTCCTGTCAGCTCCCATTGTCCTGGCCGACTCGAGTAGCAATTTTCTCCCCAACTGGGGAGCTCCCAAATAAGCATAGAGTGGCTGTGCTCTGAGCGGCAGACCGCCAAATGAACTCTTGTGTTTCCTTGTTTCTTTTAATGACGAGAAGTGCGTCTATTGGTAACCTATCAACCATGTACCAGTTATAATAATTGAAATATTAGGTCACTCTTATGTTCTGAACCTTGCTTGATTTTACGTTGAAACCTTGATTACGGTGCTACTTTAATTATGGAGTGTATTTACAGTATGCCTGAGAGGAGACTCGGGCTCGGGGCTCATTTAGTTTTTTCAACAAGAAGGATTCTGGTGTTTCATAAGTGTGCGCGATTGCGAGTAAGGTTCTCGACACTCAGTTTTGGTTGAATGAATAGTGTGAATGAACACTTAATAAGTCTGCAATGAATAGAATGATTTTGTGAGACTTTAACCTGACAATGAGCTATTATCATATTCTGGTCTAACAATATGCAACATGGACATTACTCAAGCTATCAGACAGCAACAAGAGCCACAGAAAATGCAAGGCTTTGCCTTATAACAGTTTATGTTTATTTTGCACACTATTTTCTTTCAGATCGCCTTCCCCACTGTTACCTTCCCAAATCCTTCCCCTCGCTCGGCCATTCTAATTCTCAGTGTTAATAATGCATACTGAGTAGGAGCTGCCTGAAGGTGAGCTTTTAAAGAGCTTCATGCAGATCCTGACGACACGGCCACTGTGACAGTACACTCTCTGCCCTTCAGAGGAGGCTTCACCTTTGAAACTCACCTTCTGGCCTCAGGTCCAGTTTGTCTTTCCTGCCAAGAGGAGATTCACAACTCTTGCATTTTACTTTTTCAAAATCATGATGGCACAATAAGAGCTTTAGGCCCTGAGGGACACATTAAATTACAGGTCATAGGTACCCCTGGTGTCATATACTAGGATCCTATGGATAAGTTATGTCAATTGGGTATTAGCCAACTAACCATGTGTGTTTTAAAGGTCAGAGTACTAGCACTGAGGCCTGGATGGGAAGGCTCAGTGCACTCTCTGATTTGAAAAAACGGCAGCATCAGTCCAAACTTTTGGGAGTGATTTTATAAAAAGAAGCTTTTGCTTACTGTGTGGCTCAGGGCACCTGAACGTGGGGGTGTCATCATAGTTGAGTTATTGTGTCTGGTTGAGTGAGGTGACTGAAGCCACTTTCATCTTTATGCACCAGGTCGATTATCATGGTGACAAATCAGGTTGCAAGAATTTTGGCCAATTTCTTGGCCTCACTATCAGTGAAATCATTATATATGAGGCGCAAAGATGTGCCGGCTTATCAGCCTTCAGAATGGTTGTAAAATGTTGGGCCAATATGTCTGCTTGTCATTTAAAGATCACTATTGGGAGGCCATTAGGGCCTGGAGATTTACTAGTCGAGTTGAGAGATGGCATGTGCAATTTTGTCTGTGTTACAGGCTCATCCAATGAACTACGTTGGTTCTGTGTGAATCGTGGAGAGTGGATGGCTAATGTTTAGTCATCATGTAGGCTGTCTGTCAGTGTGGGTCAGGAGTCAGCATACAGAGGTCCACAGTAGTGTGCAAATGTATCAGCCATGGCCTGTAGTGTCCTCAAGAGGACACCTGTTATGACCTCAATTTGGAAAATATGCCTATATTTGTCATCTCTCTGGCTTAACCAAAGAAAGACTTTCAGTGTGGGTCCCGCTCTATCTAAGTCACCTTCAATTATTGTAAGCCCCTGAGAATGGTGGAGTAAAGCTGTGCTCAGCTGGGCAAGAAATTCCTGACTAAGCCGAGGTGGTGCATACACTGAACACAGTACCAGTGGGGATCCCTGGATCAAACCTGCTATCCACATATAGCCTCCCATCATAACAGATTCTACCCGCCCAATCAGAAAGGGCAAATGTGCATTAATAAGTATTGCCACACCTCTAGAACTTGTGTGATAGGCACTAGTGAAACCATATTGCTGAAGTCATCTGCAGTCATTACCCATTGAGTGGATTTCTTGGGAAAGGGTATGTTCACTTCCAATCATTGAGCCCTATTGAGAACCGACCCTCTGCTTATTTTACTAAGAGGACCATAGACATTCTATGTGAAACATCTGGTAGGGCCACATATATTATGCATGAGTGTGTTGATGTGAGCATCAATATTGGATTGTTGTATTAAAAAATATGGGGTTATGATTGTAGGAAGCTGGCCTGGTGTGTGGTCGGTACCTAAGGTACTTACACCTTATACTAGGTATCCCCTATTAGTGTAGTGTAGGCAGTGTCTAGAATCCAGGCTCTTTAGAGGTAGATGTGGATGAGCAGCCAAGGCTTATCTAGGAGACATGCAAAGCTCATGCAATACCACTGTAGTCACACAGAGCTCAAACACATGAAAGAATACACTCAATGTTACAAAACTAAAGGTACTTTATTATGGTATAAACTGAGGATACAGCGTAATTGTTCTGACACTAGTCACTTCCATACCCAATCGGACACGTTGTGCCAGAAACTTTGCGAACGCAACTATCCACCAAAGAATGTTAGACGAGCTAAGAAGCGAGCCAGTAACATCCCTAGAGAAACATTACTGACCAACAATACCCGCTTACATCAATCTAGACTTACTTGCGTGACCACGTTCACTCCCCTGAGCAACCGGATTAAAGGGGTTGTACGCAGACTCTGGCCAATTCTGACTAGTGCTGGCGAAACACTAGAGTACCCTCTCTTTGCATTTAAAAGAACCCACAACATTAGAGACCTGCTAGTCCACACTAGACCGACGACGTCCCGACATATAGATGACGTGGGCCCTAGTCAATGGTTGAGAGTCAAAGGACACTACCCTTGTGGTGGTTGCAATGTCTGTACCTTGACTAATTGTATGCAAGAGGTCGATCTAGGCGAACCCAAAACCTGGCAACTGAGATCCCATACCAACTGTCGCACTAAGGATTGCATCTATATGATCACTTGCCCCTGTGATCTCAGATATATAGGCATGACAACCAGAATGGTTAAAATCCGGATTAATTAGCACCGCAGCACTATCAGATGCAAGAGATCTTCTACGAAATTGACTAATCATTATATCGAAAAATGACACACTCCTGATGACATGAAATGGATCGTGTTAGAGACTATCAGAGATAATAGAGTTTGCACCACTAGACTCTTTGAGAAAGAACAACGGTGGGTGTTCAGATTACAGACACACATACTTGGACTCAATGATGACATTCAATGGATTAACTTTATCCACTGATGATTATTATGTATTATTGCAGGCTTATCTCTACTCTCTAAAAAATTATTTTCAATAGTGACAGATATATTTTTTCAATAGTGACAGATCGCTTTCCCAATACCCTGATCTATTTTACCTATTTAGTCTTACCTTACCTGACTTAACGTACCAACTTGCATATTTTTCATCTTGTGCTGGTTTTTGGTGCTATTTTGTGCCCTATGTTTATTTTCGAGTTTGACACCCCTCCCTACTATCAGAGAATAGGTTACTTATTTTCTCTCTTAAGATGGCCGACATAATTTTGCCACATCTTATGTGTCCTCGCTATTCCTTCTTCTATTTTTACTGTTTTCCTTCGTCTCTAAAAGGCTCCAGGTTGATTGCTTTCCCCAGTTCCGGGGTACTACGACGAGCGTAGGTCTGCAGTTGGAACCACGACCAGAGAATAGTAAGTGCACTGGGAACGGGCGTTTTTGCAATCCTTCTTGCCCACTTTCACTGAAGTGAGCAAGCTCTTGGTTGTTTTCTTTAACGTGTTCCGAGACGCGATTCCGCACCGGAGACACTTTAGATCCAGCACCCAGTCCTTCGTGGGCTGGGATAGGGACGCTACGGTTAGCGTCAGGGAGATTCTTGGGGTGGTTAAGAGACACGTCAATCGACGCGCTTCATTTCCCACCAATTTTTATTTACCACCGACTGCTGCCGGCATCATTTAGCCGTCCTTGTTTCTTTTATATGGACTATGTGAGTCCCACCTTCTTCTTTACCTGGACTTAACCGTCTTCTTGCCATACCGCTAGCCTCTCAGTATGTGGGCCTAAGTTATTTATTTATTGACAGTTATACTTCTTTATGCATACTCCACTCTATATCATACCCTACGGTAATTCAGTAGATGTTATACCCTGGTGCTTGTGCATATACTCTCCGATAGACACCACCTGTTGTTTGTTGGTCTTCAAAACTTTTATTAATGTTTTTGCAACACACATTTATTTTTATAACCTTTACTCTCCCTGGCCCTGCTATGCGTGGTTGGTAGATTCCAGCAGAGGATCCCTGATTAGATTTGTTAATTTTTTATGTGTACCTAGGTCCACTTACATATAATGTGATGATTATCTAACTATTTGTTTATTTAACACGCGATTTGAAGTCTGTGTGTTTTTTCTATGCATATATAGACCACAGAGGATTTTTCCAACACGATGTTTGTCCCCCGATGAGGCCCGCATTTAGTTTTTGGAGGGTAAGCATCAAGGAAGTGACACCAATCTGTGCTTCCTCTTTGTAACCATTGTATGTTGATAACACGGCACCTTTGGGTTTTCTCACGAGTGGATATGGTATTTTTGTCATGACATTGAGTTTATGTCACTTCTGTCCATATTTCTCTCTTCTTTTTGTGATGTCTGTTTCTTTCTACCTTTTAGGTTCTGCTTTCCCTAGTATGGGCAGCCCAAGTATTTGAAGGATTAGGTACGTTTTTGAGGTCCGGCCGAATCGCATAGCGAGAAACATGTTGACCAGTGATGTAGAGTAACACAGGGGATCCTGTGTTTACCTCATTCCATTTATACCACTCCCTAGTATGAGAGGCGGTAGCTATAAATAGCATTTTTGCATTTTATGGGGAGTGTAGACATTATTTTCCTATATCCCTATTCTTTGTTTTTAATCTTGCCAGAGGTACTAACATTTAATTAAAGATTTCAACAGTTTTTACCTCTAGACATTTTTAACCTTTCCTATTCCAATCCTCATTTTCTACTTTTTGACCGGTACGCATTTCATTCTAAAAGATCTCCGGCAAAGAGCCCCCGTGTGGGGCCCGTCAGGCATTGCAGCGCCGGCTTGACGAGGAGCACAGCCCTATGATGAAGCATGTCACCGAAAGGTGAGTGAGAGCTCGTGCTTACAACCTTTTGGTTTCCCTGATTTGCAGAACCGGTAGATACTATTTCCCGCCTTTTGGAACCGTGTGTGCAATTTTTTGGTTTATACAGTATTGGGAGCTCCACACACTGGACCACGAGTCTATCCTCCAAATACCCCACACTCCGCCCCTCCTGTTGTTGTTTTTTGAAAACTTTATTATGGTAACCCAACACCAAAATTACTATAGAGGTAATACTCCCTTAGGAGGTAGGTAATACACCAGTTATGTAAACTAGTTGTGAGAATAGGCATTAGAATAATTATACAACACAATAGAGAATAGTGGACCTAAGGGGAGCACACAACATATACTAAAAAAATAGAATGCAAGAGTGTCACCCCCACCCAGGTAAGTGAAGTGTGTAGAGGGTCGCTGGGGGTACCAGGAAAGCACAAAGGTACGTATCACAACACCCCCAGCAACCAGGAAAGCAGTATAGGAGGCTGACCTGGCTTATAGTGGGTACCTGATGGTACTTACACCTTGTGCCAGGTCCAGTTATCCCTTATTAGTAGATTAGTAGTGGTCTAGCAGCTTAGGCTGATAGAGGTAGCTATAGAAGAGCAGCTTAGGCTGTCCTAGGAGACATGCAAAGCTCCTACTATACCACTTATATCATATAGGCACTATATCATAAGAAACTCAATACTCAGAGTTACTAAAAATAAAGGTAATTTATTTTAGTGACAAAGTGCCAAAAATATCTCAGAGGATATACTCCCTTAGGAGGTAAGTAAAATACACAAAATATACACACAAACCAAAATCAGGTAAGTAAATAGTTAGAAAAATAGTGCAAACACTGTAGAATACAATAGGATGCAATACGCCTACGGGCAACACAAACCATATCCTCTGAAAGTGGAATGCGAACTATGAATGGACCCTTAGGCTAGTGGAATGTGTAGAGGGTCGCTGGGAGTGTAAGAAAACACTAAGGGTGTCCAAGATACCCCATCCCAAGACCCTGAAAAGTATGAGTAAAGTGATACTACTTCCCCAGAAACACACTAAACTTGTGATAGAGGATTCTGCAAAGACCACAACAGACTGCAAAGCACTGAAGATGGATTCCTGGACCTGAGGACCTGCAAGAGAAGGGGACCAAGTCCAAGAGTAGTTAAAGTGTCCAGGGGGGGCAGGAGCCCACTAAACCCCAGATGAAGGTGCAAAATGGCTGCCTCCGGATGGAAGAAGCTGAAGATCTGCAACAACGAAAGGTGCTAGGAACTTCTCTTTTGTGCAGAAGATGTCCCATGCAGTGCTGGAGGATGCAGCATTGTTTCCTTGGAGAAAGACCGCAAATAAGCCTTGCTAGCTGCAAAGGTTACAGTTGAAGAAAAAGGGTGCTGCCCGGGTCCTGGAAGGACCAGAATGTTGCCACTTGGGAGAGGAGACAGAGGGGGCCCTCAGCAACACAGAGAGCCCATGCACAAGAAGGCAGCACCCCCAGAAGTCCTTGAACATGGGTTCAAGAAGACTGAACACAGCGGTTGTCTCAACACTGCAAAAGAGGGTCCCACATAGCCGGAGGTCAACTCAGGGAGTTGAGCAATGCAGGATGCACTGCTAGGGACCTGGGCTAGGCTGTGCACAAAGGATTCCTTGCAAAAGTGCACAGAAGCCCTAGCAGCTACAGTTCACACGGTGCACTGGATTATTGCCTGGAGAGGGGAGGCAAGGACTTACCTCCTCCAAATTTGGACAGTTGGACCACTGGACAGTCTGGGTCACTTGGGTCCACCACCTGTGTTCCAGGGGCCACGCTCGTCAGGATGAGAGGGGTCCCAGAGTACCGGTGATGCTGAAGTTTGGTGCCTGCTGGAGCAGGGGAAGATTCCGTCGACCCACAGGAGATTTCTTCGTGGCTTTTAGTGCAGGATGAAGGCAGGCTGCCCCCAGAGCATGCATCACCAGGAAACAGTCGAGAACGCCGGCAGGATTAGGTGCTACAATGTCACTGGTAGTCTTCTTGCTACTTTGTTGCAGTTTTCAGGCATCCTGGAGCATTCAGTGTTCGATCCTTGGCAGAAGTCGAAGAGGGAGATGCAGAGGAACTCTGGTGAATTCTTGCAAGTCGTTATCTGACGAAAAGCCCACAGGAGAAACCCTAAATAGCCTTTAGAGGAGGATTGGCCACCTAGTGAGGTAAGCACCTATCAGGAGGGGTATCTGACGTCACCTGCTGGCACTGGCTACTCAGAGGCCTCCATTGTGCCCTCACACCTCTAGATTCAGGATGGCAGAGGTCTGGGACCCACTGGAGGAGCTCTGGGCACCACCCCTGGGGTGGTGATGGACAGGGGAGTGGTCACTCCCCTTTTCTTTGTCCAGATTCGCGCCAGAGCAGGGACTGGTGGTTCCCTGAACCGATGTAGACTGGCTTATGCAAGGAGGGCACCATCTGTGCCCTTCAAAGCATTTCCAGAGGCTGGGGAGGCTACTCCCCCCAGCCCTTAACACCTATTTCCAAAGGAAGAGGGTGTAACACCCTCTCTCAGAGGAAATTATTTGTTCTGCCTTGCTGGGACTGGGCTGCCCAGGCCCCAGGAGGGCAGAATCCTGTCTGTGGGTTTGCAGCAGCGGTAGCTGCAGAGAGAACCACAGAGAGCTGGTTTGGCAGTATCTGGGGTGCATAGTGGAGCCCTGGGGATGCATGGGATTGGCACCCCAATACCAGATTTGGCATGGGGAATAATTCCATGATCTTAGACATGTTACATGGCCATATTCTGAGTTACCATTGTGAAGCTACATATAGGTATTGTCCTATAAGTAGTGCATGCGTGTAATGGTGTCCCCGCACTCACAAAGTCCGGGGGAATTTCCCTGAACTATGTGGGGGCACCTTGGATAGCGTCAGGGTGCCCTCACACTTAGTAACTTTGAACCTAACCTTCACTAAGTGAAGGTTAGACATATTGGTGACTTATAAGTTACTTAAGTGCAGTGTAAAATGGCTGTGAAATAACGTGTGCGTTATTTCACTCAGGCTGCAGTGGCAGTCCTGTGTAAGATTTGTCTGAGCTCCCTATGGGTGGCAAAAGAAATGCTGCAGCCCATTGGGATCTCCTGGAACCCCAATACCCTGGGTACCTAGGTACCATATACTAGGGAATTATAAGGGTGATCCAGTGTGCCAATTAGAATTGGTGAAAATTGTCAGTAGCCTATAGTGACAATTGTAAAGGCAGAGAGAGCATAAGCACTGAAGTTCTGGTTAGCAGAGCCTCAGTGACACAGTTAGTCACTACACAAGTACACACATTTAGGCCACACACTATGAGTACTGGGGTCCTGGCTATCTGGATCCCAGTGAGACAGGCAAAAACAAACTTACATACATGTGAAAAATGGGGGTAACATGCCAGGGAAGATGGTACTTTCCTACAAGCAGGAGTAAATTACTAGAATTTTCCACAGAACACCCACTTAGAAGAAAAGGGAATTGCAAAACCCAGCAATGACTGCAAGAAACCAACTGTTGATTCCTGAAGAGGAAGACCTGTGGAAAGATGGGACCAAGTCCAAAAGACACAGCAGAGTCCAGTGGGGGCAGGAGCCCCTACCCACCAAGGTGAGGATAGTAGGGGTTGGTCAACAGGGAGGAAGAAGAGTCAGCACTGCAGCCCCAGAGTTGGAGTTGAGTTCCTGGAGGATGCAGGTGATGTCCAACGCTGAAAGGAAGATTGCAATTGGGTCTGCGTGTCCAGATTCCACCAACAAGCCTTGGCACAGGCAAAACTCGCAGTTGGCAGAAAGTTTTGCTGCCAGGGAACAGCAAAGCCCAGGAGGACTCAACCCAGGACGGGGAGTCAGAGGGAGCCCTCCGTATTGCAGAGAGCCCACAGAAGCCCAGGCAGCATGCACAGGAGTCCCACAGGACAGGGACACAGAAGGTGCAAATGGAGCTCATGCGGCACTACGAAAAGGAGTCCCATGCTGCAAGAGAGTCAATCAAGGAGCTGTGCATCACAGGACGGAGTGCTGGGGGCTGGAGCTACACAAAGACTGAAGATCTCTTGGAAGAATGCCAACAAGCCTTGGCAGCTGCAAAAGAAGCAGTGGTTGGGGGTACTGTCCTGCGTGAGTGTAGGAAAGTACCATCTTGCCTGGCATGTTACCCCTATATTTCACTGTATGTATGTTGTTTTAGACCTTGTGTCACTGGGATCCTGCCAGGCAGGACGCCAGTGCTCATAGTATGTGCCCTGTATGTGTTCCCTGTGTGGTGTCTAACTGTATCACTGAGGCTCTGCTAACCAGAACCTCAGTGTTTATGCTCTCTCTGCTTTCTAAATTTGTCACTGCAGGCTAGTGACTAAATTGACCAATTCTCATTGGCACACTGGTACACCCATATAATTCCCTTGCATATGGTACTTAGGTACCGAGGGTATTGGGGTTCCAGGAGATCCCTAAGGGCTGCAGCATTTCTTTTGCCACCCATAGGGAGCTCTGACAATTCTTACACAGGCCTGCCACTGCACGTCCACGTTATTTCACAGCCATTTTTCACTGCACATAAGTAACTTAAAAGTCAACTATATGTCTTACCTTCACCTGGTGAAGGTTGGGTGCCAAGTTACTTAATGTGTGGGCACCCTAGCACTAGCCGAGGTGCCCCCACATCGTTCAGGGCAATTTCCCCGGACTTTGTGAGTGTGGGGACACCATTACACATGTGCACTATACATAGGTCACTACCTATGTATGGCGTCACAATGGTAACTCCGAACATGGCCGTGTAACATGTCTAAGATCATGGAATTGCCACCCCAATACCATTCTGGTATTGGGGTGACAATTCCATGATCCCTCGGGTCTCTAGCACAGAACCCGGGTACTGCCAAACTGCCTTTCCCGGGCTTCCACTGCAGCTGCTCCTGCTGCCAACCCCTCAGACAGGTTTCTGCCCGCCTGGGGTCCAGGCAGCCCTGGCCCAGGAAGGCAGAACAAAGGATTTCCTCTGAGAGAGGGTGTTACATCCTCTCCCTTTGGAAATAGGTGTGAAGGGCTGGGGAGGAGTAGCCTCCCCCAGCCTCTGGAAATGCTTTGATGGGCACAGATGGTGCCCATCTCTGCGTAAGCCAGTCTACACCGGTTTAGGGATCCCCCAGCCCTGCTCTGGCGCGAAACTGGACAAAGGAAAGGGGAGTGACCAATCCCCTGACCAGTACCTCCCAGGGGAGGTTCCCAGTGCTCCTCCAGTGTGTCCCAGACCTCTGCCATCTTGGAAACAGAGGTGTTGGGGGCACACTGGACTGCTCTGAGTGGCCAGTGCCAGCGGGTGACATCAGACACCAGCTATGATAGGCTCTTACCTTTCTTGGTAGCCAATCCTCCTTTTTGGTAGCCAAACCTCCTTTTCTGGCTATTTAGGGTCTCTCCTCTGGGAAATTCTTCAGATAACGAATGCAAGAGCTCACCAGAGTTCCTCTGCATCTCCCTCTTCGACTTCTACCAAGGATCGACCGCTGACTGCTCCAGGACACCTGCAAAACCGCAACAAAGTAGCCAGATGACTACCAGCAACATTGTAGCACCTCATCCTGCCGGCTTTCTTGACTGTTTCCTGGTGGTGCATGCTCTGGGGGTCACCTGCCTTCACCCTGCACTGGAAGCCAAGAAGAAATCTCCCGTGGGTCGACGGAATCTTCCCCCTGCTAACGCAGGCACCAAAAGACTGCATCACCGGTCCTCTGGGTCCCTTCTCGAACTGACGAGCCTGGTCCCTGGAACACAGGAACTCTATCCAAGTGACTCCCACAGTCCAGTGATCCTTCAGTCCAAGTTTGGTGAAGGTAAGTCCTTGCCTCCCCACGCTAGACTGCAAACCTGTGTACTGCATGATTTGCAGCTGTTCCGGCTCTTGTGCACTCTTGCAGAATTTCCTTCACGCACAGCCTAGCCTGGGTCCCCAGCACTCCGTCCTGCAGAGCTTCACCCTCTGAGTTGGCCTCCGACGTCGTGGGACCCTCCTTTCTAACTCTGAGTGGACTTCAGTTCACCAATCTTCCAAGTGCCTGTTCGGGTACTTCTGCGGGTACTGCCTGCTTCTGTGGGGGCTCCCTAAGTTGCTGAGCGCCACCTCTGTCTCCTCCTCCAAGGGGCGACATCCTGGTCCTTCCTGGTCCCCAGCAGCCTCCAAAAACCTCTACCGCGAACCTTGCAGCTAGCAAGGCTTGTTTGCGGTATTTCTGCGTGGGACATCTTCCATCCAAAGGAGAAGTTCCTAGTCCTCTTCGTTGTTGCAGAACTCCAAGCTTCTTCCACCCGGAGGCAGCTTCCTTGCACCTTCATCCGGGGTTTTCTGGGCTCCTGCCCCCACTGGACACTATCGCGACTCTTGGACTTGGTCCCCTTACCTTGCAGGTCCTCAGGTCCAGGAATCCACCTTCAGTGCCTTGCTGGTGTTTGTTGTTCTTGCAGAATCCCCCTATCACGACTATTGTGCTCTTTTAGGGTAGTAGATGTACTTTACTTCTACTTTTCAGGGTCTTGGGTGGGGTATCTTGGACACCCTGACTGTTTTCTTTCAGTCCAGCGACCCTCTACAAGCTCCCATAGGTCTGGGGTCCATTCGCATTCCACTTTTGGAGTATATGGTTTGTGATGCCCCTAGACCTATGTTCCCCTATTGCAACCTATAGTAATTCTACACTGTTTGCATTACTTTTCTGACTCTTACTTACCTGTTTTGGGTTTGTGTACATATAACTTGTGTATATTACTGACCTTCTTATTAAGGGTACTCACTGAGATACTTGTGGCATATTGTCATAAAAAATAAAGTACCTTTATTTTTAGTAACTCTGTGTATTGTGTTTTCTTATGATATTGTGCATATGATATAAGTGGTATAGTAGGAGCTTTGCATGTCTCCTAGTTCAGCCTAAGCTGCTTTGCCATAGCTACCTTCTATCGGCCTAAGCTGCTAGAAACACCTCTATTCTACTAATAAGGGATAACCTGACCTGGCACATGGTGTAAGTACCACAGGGTACCCACTATAAGCCAGGCCAGCCTCCTACGTTGGTGGTGCAGCGGTGGGATAAGTACTTGCAACTGCTTTACCACTTTGTTATTTTGTACTTTTCATAAGAGAATCATATACCAAACAGTTCAGTGTATGTACACTTAACCCAAAAAGTTTGCTTTTTTATCCTAAAACTTTTTACAAAGTTCTGAAAAGTCTCTTAAAACTTCTAAAGGTTTTCTAAAAGTTAGAAAAAGTTTTTTTCTCTGTGCTTTCAAAAGTTCTAAAACTTTTTCTCTCTTCTCACTATTCTTAAAGCTTTTCTATCATGTCTGTTGTAGATTCTACTCTCAAAACTGTTAATGCAACCTATGAGAGTTTGAACTACAAGAGTTTAAGGGGTCTCTGCGTGGATAGAGGTATATGTATAGGAAAAAACCCTACAAAAGAGTTTCTCTTTAATATGCTTGTTGTGGATGACCAGAACGAGTCTGGCCCATCAAATGAGAGATTAGAAAAGGGAGAAGCTTCCCAGTCTGATTCAGAGGATCCCCCTGAAGAAGCTGGGGAGGGTTCTGACAAGGGTCTGCCCCGTAGCAGGGCACCTAGTGATGCTGGCCGTGAGAAAGGTTCCCATAACAGTAGGGCATTCTTTTTCCCTAGAGGCCAGGTTACCAGGGTCCAGACAGTTAGGGACAGGTCCCCCTCTGGAGTTTCCAATTTGTCATCTGTGTCTAAGCATTCCCAACCCACCCACCCTGAGGATAACTTGTCAGAAAGGGAACTCAAAAAGTTGAAGAGACCAGATTGAAGCTTAAACAGCAACAGCTGGCCTTAGATAGGGAATCCCTAGACATAGAGAAGGAAAGACAGAGGTTGGGGTTAGTTCCCCATGGTGGCAGCAGCAGTATTCCAGATAGCAATCCTGTTAGAGAGCAAGATTCCAGGAATCTGCACAAGATAGTCCCCCCTTACAAGGAGGGGGATGACATAAACAAGTGGTTTGCTGCACTTGAGAGGGCCTGTATGGTACAGTTGGTCCCTCAAAGGCATTGGGCTGCTATTTTGTGGCTATCTTTCAATGGAAAGGGTAGGGATAAGCTCCTTACTGTTAGAGAAAGTGAAGGCAACAACTACACAGTTTTGAAAGATGCACTCTTGGATGGATTTGCACTGAACAATACAGGATTAAGTTCAGAGACACCAGAAAAGAGTCCTCTCAAGACTGGACAGATTTTGTGGACTCTTCAGTGAAGGCCTTGAAAGGGTGGTTACATGGCAGTAAGGTATCTGACTATGAAAGGCTGTATAATCGTATTCTGAGAGAGCATATTCTGAACAACTGTGTGTCTGACTTGTTGCACCAATACCTAGTGGACTCGGATCTGACCTCTCCCCAAGAATTGGGAAAGAAGGCAGACAAGTGGGTCAGAACAAGGGTGAACAGAAAAGTTCATACAGGGGGTGACAAGGATGGTAAGAAGAAGGATGGTAAGTCTTATGAGAAGGGTGGGGACAAAAGTAAACATTCTGAGCCTTCATCAGGCCCACACAAATCCTCTGGGGGTGGTGGGTCCAAATCCTCTTCTAATAATCAACCTAAAAAGCCTTGGTGTTATTTGTGTAAAGTCAAAGGCCATTGGGCAACTGATTCCAGTTGTCCAAAGAAAAACACCAAAGCTCCCACCACCACAACCCCTGCTGCAAATTCTAGTGCCCCTAGTAATAGCAGTGGTGGTGGGAAATCTACTACTAATAGCCAGTCCAAGGGTGTAGCTGGGCTCACTATTGGCAATGTAGTTGGGGTTGGTCTTGTTAGGGAGACCACAGAGGCTGTTTTAGTCTCTGATGGTGGCATTGATTTTGCTACCATAGTTGCTTGTCCCCTTAATATGAATAAGTACAAACAACTTCCCCTAATAAATGGTGTTGAGGTTCATGCCTACAGGGATACAGGAGCCAGTGTAACTATGGTGATAGAAAAACTGGTCCACCTTGAACAACACCTACTTGGTCAGCAATACCAAGTGACAGACGCTCATAACAACACTCTTAGCCACCCCATGGCTGTTGTGAATGTCAACTGGGGGGGGGGGGGGGTGCTGGTCCAAAGAAAGTTGTGGTTGCCTCAGATTTACCTGTCGACTGTCTACTAGGGAATGATTTAGAGACATCAGCTTGGGCAGAAGTGGAGTTGGAGCCCCATGTAGCAATGCTGGGCATTCCTGGGCACATTTTTGCTTTAACCAGGGCTCAGGCCAAAAAGCAAAAGGACAGGGTAACTTGGATCCTAGAACAATGGAACAAGTGCTCCCTAAAGCTAGGGATAGCAAGGGTAAATCCCTACCCACTACCCCTCCCTCTACAGATGATTCCCCTTCTGAGGAAGAGGAATTTCCTCCTTGTGCAGAACCTACACCAGAGGAGCTGGCAGCAGACACTGCTGAGCTTTTGGGTGGAGGGGAGCCTGCCAGGGAAGAGCTTTGTGTGGCACAGCAAACCTGCCTCACATTAGAGGGTGTCAGACAGCAAGCTGTCAAACAGCAAAATGGGGATGTCAGTGACAATCATAGAGTATACTGGGAAGATAACCTCTTGTACACAGAGTCAAGGGACCCAAAACCTGGAGCAGCCAGGAGATTGGTCATTCCCCTGCAGTACAGAGAGTTTCTTCTAACTCTAGCACATGACATTCCTTTGGCTGGGCATTTGGGCCAGACGAAAACTTGGGAAAGACTTGTCCCCTTTTTTCACTGGCCTCATATGTCAGAGGACACCAAAGATTTTTGCAAGTCTTGTGTGACCTGCCAAGCCAGTGGCAAGACTGGTGGCACTCCAAAGGCCCCTCTAATTCCACTTCCAGTGGTTGGGGTGCCCTTTCAAAGGGTAGGGGTAGACATAGTTGGCCCCCTTAACCCTCCTACTGCTTCAGGCAATAGATTTATCTTGGTGGTAGTGGACCATGCCACAAGATATCCTGAAGCCATACCTTTAAGGACCACTACAGCTCCTGCAGTGGCAAAGGCCCTCCTGGGAATCTTTTCCAGGGTGGGTTTTTTCATAAAGAGGTAGTATCAGACGGGGGTAGCAACTTCATGTCTGCATGCTTGAAAGCAATGTGGAAGGAGTGTGGTGTTACCTACAAGTTCACCACCCCTTACCATCCACAAACAAATGGTCTGGTTGAGAGGTTTAATAAAACTCTCGAAGGAATGATAATGGGACTCCCTGAAAAACTCAGGAGGAGATGGGATGTCCTGTTACCTTGCCGCCTTTTTGCTTACAGGGAGGTACCCCAAAAAGGAGTGGGCTTCAGCCCCTTTGAACTCCTCTTTGGGCACCCTGTAAGAGGTCCACTCACTCTTATAAAGGAGGGCTGGGAACAACCTTTAAAAGCTCCTAAACAGGACATAGTGGATTATGTACTTGGAATAAGATCCAGAGTACATGAAAAAGGCCAATAAAAGCCTTCAGGCCAGCCAGGAGCTGCAAAAGCAATGGCATGACCAGAAGGCTGTTCTGATCCAGTACCAACCAGGACAGAAAGTGTGGGTAATGGAGCCTGTGGCCCCAAGGGCACTCCAAGACAAATGGAGTGGACCCCATCTAATTGTTGAGAAAAAGGGTGAGGTTACCTATTTGGTAGACCTGGGCACTGGCAGGAGTCCCCTTAGGGTGATTCATGTCAACCGCTAAAACCCTACTATGACAGGGCTGATCTCACCCTGCTCATAGCAACAGATGAGGGACAGGAAGAAGAGAGTGACCCTCTCCCTGATCTCTTCTCTACCACTGAAGCAGATGTCTTAGTGGAGGGAGTAGTGTTAGCAGATTGTCTGACTGCAGAACAGAAAGACAACTGCATCAATCTCCTAAGCCAGTTTTCACACATATTTTCACTTGTACCAGGTACAACATCCTGTTGTGAACACACAATTGACACTGGAGACAGCCTGCCTATCAAAAGTACAATTTATAGGCAGCCTGACCATGTCAGAGACTGCATTAAACAAGAGGTGCAGAAAATGTTGGATTTGGGAGTGATTGAACCTTCTGAAAGCCCATGGGCTAGCCCAGTGGTGATTGTACCAAAACCTCACACCAAAGATGGAAAGAGAGAGATGAGGTTTTGTGTAGATTACAGAGGGCTCAATCAGGTAACAAAAACTGATGTTCACCCTATACCCAGGGCAGATGAGCTCATTGATACACTGACTTCTGCCAAGTATCTTAGCACTTTTGATCTGACTACAGGGTATTGGCAGATCAGATTGGCAGAAGATGCTAAACCAAAGACTGCATTTTCTACTATAGGAGGGCACTATCAACTCACAGTAATGCCCTTTGGTTTGAAAAATGCACCTGCCACTTTTCAGAGGTTGGTGAACATAGTCCTGCAAGGGTTGGAGGCTTTTAGTGCAGCATATCTTGATGATATTGCTGACCTTAGCTCAACCTGGGATGAGCACCTGGTCCACCTTTGGAAAGTTTTGGAGGCCCTGCAGAAGGCAGGCCTCACTATCAAGGCCTCAAAGTGCCAGATAGGGCAGGGGAAAGTGGTTTATCTGGGCCACCTGGTAGGTGGGGAATACATTGCACCACTACAGGGGAAAATCCAGACAATCATGGATTGGGTTTCCCCTACAACTCAGACGCAGGTGAGAGCCTTTTTAGGCCTCACAGGGTATTACAGGAGATTCATCAAGAACTATGGCTCCATAGCAGCCCCTCTTAATGATCTCACAAGCAAGAAAATGCCTAAGAAGGTGTTATGGACAGCTGGCTGTCAGAAAGCTTTTGAGGAGATCAAACAGGCCATGTGCTCTGCACCTGTCCTAAAAAGCCCATCTTACTCCAAGAAATTCATTGTTCAAACTGATGCATCTGAATTAGAGGTTGGGGCAGTGCTATCACAACTCAATTCTGAGGGCCAGGATCAATCAGTTGCTTTTATCAGCACATGGTTGACCCCTAGAGAAAAGCGTTGGTCTGCCATAGAGAGGGAGGCCATTGCTGTGGTCTGGGCACTGAAAAAGTTGAGGCCATACCTGTTTGGCACTCACTTTATTGTTCAGACAGACCACAAACCTCTACTTTGGCTAAAACAAATGAAAGGTGAAAATCCTAAATTGTTGATGTGGTCCATATCTCTAGACCTGGGAGTACCCACTCCAATGCAGATGGACTCTCCAGATATTTCCACTTAGACAATGAAGACTCATCAGGTCATAGCTAGTCTTATTGTCCTTCGTTTGGGGGAGAGGGGGTTGTGTAGGAAAGTACCATCTTGCCTGGCATGTTACCCCCATATTTCACTGTATGTATGTATGTTGTTTTAGTGTATGTGTCACTGGGACCCTGCTCATAAGTGTGCCCTGTATGTGTTCCCTGTGTGATGACTAACTGTCTCACTGAGGCTCTGCTAACCAGAACCTCAGTGTTTATGCTCTCACTGCTTTCTAAATTTGTCACTGCAGGCTAGTGACTAAATTTACCAATTCTCATTGGCACACCCATATAATTCCCTTGTATATGGTACTGAGGTACCCAGGGTATTGGGGTTCCAGGAGATCCCTATGGGCTGCAGCATTTCTTTTGCCACCCATAGAGAGCTCAGACAATTCTTACACGGGACTGCCACTGCAGCCTGCGTGAAATAATGTCCATGTTATTTCACAGCCATTTTCACTGCACATAACTAACTTATAAGTCACCTATATGTCTAACCTTCACCTAGTGAAGGCTGGGTGCCAAGTTACTTAGTGTGTGGGCACCCTGGCACTATCCAAGGTGCCCCCACATCGTACAGGGCAAATTCCCCAGACTTTGAGAGTGCGGGGACACCATTACACGTGTGCACTACCTATGTATAGCGTCACAATGGTAACTCCGAACATGACCATGTAACATGTCTAATATCATGGAATTGTCACCCCAATACCATTCTGGTATTGGGGGGACAATTCCATGATCCCCCGGGTCTCTAGCACAGAACCCGGGTACTGCCAAACTGCCTTTCTGGGGTTTCCACTGCAGCTGCTGCTGCTGCCAACCCCTCAGACAGGTTTCTGCCCTCCTGGGGTCCAGGCAGCCCTGGCGCAGGAAGGCAGAACAAAGGATTTCCACTGAGAGAGGGTTACACCCTCTCCCTTTGGAAATATGTGTGAAGGGCTGGGGAGGAGTAGCCTCCCCCAGCCTCTGGAAATGCTTTGATGGGCACAGATGCTGCCCATCTCTGCATAAGCCAGTCTACACTGGTTCAGGGATCCCCCAGCCCTGCTCTGGCGCGAAACTGGACAAAGGAAAGGGGAGTGACCACTCCCCTGACTAGTACCTCCCAGGGGAGGTGCCCAGAGCTCCTCCAGTGTGTCCCAGTCCTCTGCCATCTTGGAAACAGAGGAGTTGGGGGCACACTGGACTGCTCTGAGTGGCCAGTGCCAGCAGGTGACGTCAGAGACCCCCTCTGATAGGCTCTTACCTTTCTTGGTAGCCAATCCTCCTTTCTTGGTAGTCAAACCTCCTTTTCTGGCTATTTAGGGTCTCTGCCTTGGGGAATTCTTCAGATAATGAATGCAAGAGCTCACCAGAGTTCCTCTGCATCTCCCTCTTCGACTTCTACCAAGGATCGACCTCTGACTGCTCCAGGACGCCTGCAAAATCGCAACAGAGTAGCAAGATGACTACCAGCAACATTGTAGCGCCTCATCCTGCCGGCTTTCTCGACTGTTTCCTGGTGGTGCATGCTCTGGGTGTCGCCTGCCTTCATCCTGCACCAGAAGCCAAGAAGAAATCTCCTGTGGGTCGACGGACTCTTCCCCCGTGCTAACGCAGGCACCAAAAGACTGCATCACCGGTCCTCTGGGTCCCCTCTCATCCTGACGAGCCTGGTCCCTGGAACACAGGAACTCTATCCAAGTGACTCCCACAGTCCAGTGATCCTTCAGTCCAAGTTTGGTGGAGGTAAGTCCTTGCCTCCCCATGCTAGACTGCAAACCTGTGTACTGCGTGATTTGCAGCTGCTCCGGCTTCTGTGCACTCTTCCAGGATTATCTTTGTGCGCAGCCCAGCCTGGGTCCCCAGCACTCCGTCCTGCAGTGCTCAACCCACTGAGCTGGCCTCCGATTTCGTGGGACCCTCTTTTGTAACTCTGCATGGACTCTGGTTCACAAATCTTCCAAGTGCCTGTTCAGGTACTTCTGCGGGTGCTGCCTGCTTCTGTGAGGGCTCTCTGAGTTGCTGAGCTCCCCCTCTGTCTCCTCCTCCAAGGGGCGACATCCTGGTCCTCAGCGGCACCCAAAAACCTCTACTGCGACCCTTGCAGCTATCAAGGCTTGTTTGCAGTATTTCTGCGTGAGAACACTTCTGAAACCTTCATCGCGATGTGGGACATCTTCCATCCAAAGGAGAAGTTCCTAGTCCTCTTCGTTCTTGCAGAGTTCCAAGCTTCTTCCATCCAGAGGCACCTTCCTTGCACCTTCATCCGGGGTTTCCTGGGCTCCTGCCCCCCCGGACACTGTCGCGACTATTGGACTTGGTCCCCTTGCTTTGCAGGTCCTCAGGTCCAGGAATCTGTTTTCAGTGCACTGCTGGTGTTTGTTGTTCTTGCAGAATCCCCCTATCACGACTATTGTGCTCTTTTGGGGTAGTAGGTGTACTTTACTCCTACTTTTCAGGGTCTTGGGGTGGGGTATCTTGGACACCCTGACTGTTTTCTTACAGTCCCAGCGACCCTCTACAAGCTCCTATAGGTCTGGGGTCCATTCATGATTCGCATTCCACTTTTGGAGTATATGGTTTGTGTTGCCCTAGACCTATGTTTGCCTATTGCAACCTATTGTAATTCTACACTGTTTGCATTACTTTTCTTACTCTTACTTGCCTGTTTTGGGTTTGTGTACATATAACTTGTGTATATTACGTACCTTCTTACTGAGGGTACTCACTGAGATACTTGCGGCATATTGTCATAGAAATAAAGTAACTTTATTTTTTGTAACTCTGTGTATTGTGTTTTCTTATGATATTGTGCATATGATATAAGTGGTATAGTAGGAGCTTTGCATGTCTCCTAGTTCAGCCTAAGCTGCTTTGCCATAGCTACCTTCTATCAGCCTAAGCTGCTAGAAACACCTCTAGTCTACTAATAAGGGATAACTGGACCTGGCACAAGGTGTAAGTACCTTTGGTACCCACTACAAGCCAGGCCAGCCTCCTACAGAGACAAGATTATTAATTTTAATATTGTATTCCAGTGCTTTCCTATGGAACAGCTAAGTCTGCTACAATGAAAATGGCTTTTGGGGTTCCCTTCACCATACGGACATGTTTAACATTAATGTATTACATGCCCTACTTCTGAATGCCATGCACCCTGGCTTATGGGCCCAAAGTCCTACTTAGGGGTGACTTGTGAATATTTCAAAAGAGGGTTTAGGCCAATCAAAGGGGGTTTATTTTGACAAGCTGAATTTGCAGTTTTAAAACTGCACAGATAATCTACAATGGTAGACCTGAAGTCATGTTTAAATTATCATTGTAGTGGGTTGCACAATGGGTGCTGCAGTCCACTAGTGATATTTAATGTACGGGCTCTGGGTACACTTTGTGCCATATACTAGGAACTTATAGATGAGTTAAATATGTCAATTAAGAGTAGAGTCTATTTCGATGTGGTTTAGACGTCAAACCACATGCACTGGTGCCTGTTAGCAGAGTTCCAGAGCACAGTGTGAAAAAAGAGCAGCATCAGTGAAAAAAAGATTGGGGCAATTATGCAAAAACAGGCATTTCACTACACTAACCCTCCCCGAAGCTCAAAATATAATTTATAAAATACATTGTATAACGCTCTTGTATCGTCTTATGATAACTTTGTGACATTATGGTAACACTATTGGTCAATGGGGAAATCTTCAGTGCCCTAAACCAAAGCCCTACACTTACTTCCATACACTGAGTCACTGGCATTTGGTGACTACTAGAGTCACAAATATGATACATACTCAAAACTAAATAGTTGGGACCAATTTACAAAGAAAATAATTAAAACTTGGAAACTCTGAAATGGTGTAGGTCAGGCTTATGAGTGGCCATCGTGTACGAGTGTTTGAGTGATTCCCAAACATTTTTAATCTACACTTCTGTAAATAAAGATTGGCATAGTTGACACTCGTAACTGTGATATTCCAGTACATTGATGTGTTGTACATATTGTGCCTGGCATACACGTCTATATTTTATGATTTTTTTTACGGTTAAAGTACGTGGACATAGGGGAAATACAGAGTTCAGTTTTTTCATAATGATTTTGTTTCGATTAAAACATGTATAACTCCCCTTTTGGGACAACGAATCAAAGGTATGCAAGTTCCCACACTTACTGTTCCACCTGTGCGTCGACACTGACGTGACAGTTAGATGTAAGTGCAGAAGACGTATTGCACAGTGTCTGGGGACATTTGCCTCTCAAATGGCTGTGTGGGTGTTCACCAGGTTGCATTTCTTTACCTACCATTCTGACACCACTTGAAGAGCACATGCCAGACATATTTGCCTTCTAAGCAACAGGTCTGTAATTTTATACAGTGTGTATATGCGCATCTGACTAGCATGTATGCATTTATTTCCATTATCTCGACACTTTGTTCATCACACATTTGCACATCATACATACATTGTTTCATCCGATCATCAATAGATCTACACTTGGATAAAGCTGTGTGGATATTTCCAACACTGTCTAATATCCGGGCTCCCTTAGCATTCATACTTTCAGCTTGCGGACATGCCTTTCTTTAATTGTTTTGTATTGTTTGCTCTGATCAAGAGATCAACACAAAAGCTTCACAATCCGCAGTTTTCGCCATGAAGGAGGGAAACTCCAAAATGATCTAAGAGACAAGGTGGAAAGTAAAGAGGAAATGTATCCAGTGGGCCACAGTCCCTGAAGGAGGCTACAGAGAGGATTCTGGACACTTGATGACCATGGAACGCTGCTACACCAGGTTGGCCTTCGGACCACATGAGTACATATCATAATTTGACCTCAGCTCAAACGTGCACGGTTGGGGTTCATCATTCAGAATGTATTTTTAGGCATTAGGAAGATTCAACAAGTCAATGAACACATGCTCAAGGGTGCAGCACCCAGCACAGGTCTTACTTCTTGTTGCAGTGTGCAGCAGTCATGACAAAATCCTTTCGCACCAGGATCCCCCCACATTTTGATTTGCCGGATAGATAGGCCATGTAGGGTCTGGAATGGATGTGGGCCTCATGTCCTCCAATGATGGCATCTTGCAGAACACCTATTGGAAGTCATAGTAAGTAAACATTGCGGAAAGAAAACATTGAACAATGCACCTCTTTATCAGGTTATTACAAGTACTGAGAGTGAAATGCTGATGTACCTCTACCCCGGCCCATGTTCCGAGCACCGTACCACTTTTACTTGTGACACTGAGTATAAGTTAATGGGTATGTTAAATCATTCCAATGCACATGCATATCACCCTGCTTTTACTCTTTTGTAATCAGGTATTTGATCTCTGAGTTCCTGGATGTTCCTCTCTGAGCTCCTGCATGAGACCTACATGTCTCCTACAGACACAAGGTGCAGGTTAGGGACACTCCAGAGAGATCTGCAGGAGCCTTGCACAGTCCCTGCAGGCCTCGCATAGAGCTCACGCAGCGCTTCGCTGACCATCTGCTTGAACCCGTGCTCGCCCCGCAAGCAGCCCCTGCAGCTCATGCAGCACCCGCTGCAGAAGAAAAAAGGGGTGAGAAAGGAAGTAAAATATCATCTGGCTAGAGAAAGGAGGGGAGACATTCAGAAAAAAATGGCCAGGGAGCAGAAGTAAGGCAGAGTGAGGGGAAATGAAGGAAGAATGGAGTGTTTGACCACCACATAGAGAGGGCTGGGAAAGAAGGGAGGAGAAGGTAGGGAGATAAAAGAGAAGAAAGGGGGAGAACAGAGATGAGAAGATTGGAATTATGAGGGGAAACAGGCGGGTGTAGAGGAAGGAGAGAGAGGGAAACGATGATTTATAGATAATGAGTGAAGGAGGGAACGGCAGGCTTTGGAGATAGAGGGCCAATGGCTGAGAGGGCAGGAGGTAGAAGAAGATGGAGGCAAAGAGGGTGTGAGAATGAGAGAGAGAGTGAGACATTTAGTTAGACGCACAAGGGAGTCAGGACGAAACAAAAGCAAAGCACACAAAAAACGCAACAAAGAAGGGAAGGAAAAAAGTGTGGCTAGGCATTGAAGGAAAGGGAAGAGAGCGACGGAAATGATAATGAAAGAAAGAAGTGTGAGCTGGATTGACGTGCACTGTGACAGCGTGAGATTCTCTAGGAGCATCCTCTGCTCTTCACAAGCTCTGCTACCCTTGTTACTCAAACTCAACCTCCCGGCTCGGATCGCTCCAGCGCAGAAGGCACAGAATGAGGACCAGACAACACGGGCAGCTATTTATTGTGCAGGCATTGAAGGTTTTCAGATGAAGTAACCTGCACAACTGTAGCTTCACAACCTCCTCCTTAACGTAACATCGCTTCTCAGTGCGATACTGACAGCATTGGTGATCCCGACGCTGCTCCACAACACGATGAAGGAAAAAGCAGTCTAACTGCGCTCAAGTCAAACTCAGTAAAGCTGGGATACGCGTGGGAGGCAGTCTAAGCCAGAATGTGACCGGTATACAAGGTGCAGACTTCGCTTCTTTCCTTCAGTTGGGCGGCTGTTTAAAGCAATGGTCTGTCGCCGAAGTGTTGGGAAATGTGCATGCACAATAGTTCCAGGAAAGGATAGGGTATCACACCGGTTTGTGTAAGCTGCGTGCTTTGGACCGAAGGGGATGCCCCGTTCTGGGTGAGTGGCACATTGCAGCCAGCAGGGAGAGGAAACGATTGGTTAGACATGTTAGGGGTGAAAACAAGCGGAAAGTTTATGTGCGCAGGGGAATGCGCCCGCTTTTGCTTTTTCCCAAGGCTCGCAGGGTTACAATTTTGTACTAGTTCAATCAGGTAGACCAATTTTGGCACTAGGCAGCATACTGGGCAGAAATGGGTTAGCATAATTAGTGCAGTTGGGTGGCAGTAATTGTGGAAGGATAGGGAGCGAGACACCAAATGTGACCAAAATGGGATCTCCTCAGTGAGAACTTCCAGGTCACTTTCTGACTCGTGGTATTTTGACTTCTGCTGTGTAGTGAGCCTCCCTAATGGAGTCTCACACACTGTGAGCTCTGTTTATATTGGATTCTGAGCTGCAACCTGTAGCACCTGCCTTATATTATAAGGTCAGGTGCCCAAGAGCAGCTAGAGAAACAGGCTCTGGTTAGGTTGGAGGAGCTATGTAGAAACAGAGTGTGTGCTGTGCACGTTGCATGTGTGGAATAGGGTGAGCTTGAAGTGTAACTGATGTGCTTTAGTGTATGGGGACAGAAATCCATTTTGGATCGCCTGGGTTCTGGATGGTACAAAACCTGCAGGAGGGGGGTCCTGCCAGGCAGTGATGTTGAATGTGGAAACATTCCTGATGTCCTTTGAAATGGACCATGCTTCTGTGAAAGGAAGGAGGACGACAGATGTCCCTTTGTGTAGGGACAGCCCCCTTCTCGTTGCATCCCTCTGTCCCTCTTTTATTGCTGTTTCTTGGATCTGCATGATAGGGAGCTCCAGCCCCACTCCTCCCTCCTTCTAACACAGAAAGACAAAAGCTGGCTTGATCAGTCTGGGAGCGATGCACAAAATGTCAGGAAATGACTAAAACTGGTCTCAGTGTGGTCCAGTGAAATATGCATTTTTGCTTTCAAAACTCAGAGAAATACAGGGTTGAATATTTATAAAAGCAATACAAAGAAAGGGTGGTGGCCATCTTTGAATGTCATATATAATACATCTTCAATAGAACTAGTTCCTTACCGTCTATATCTCAACTAAGATACAGACGGTCTGGAACTAGTTCTATTGAAGGATACAATATATACGACATTCCAAGATGGCCGCCACCCTTTCCTTGTATTGCTTTTAGATATGTATGTTAGTCCGTTATCTATGTTTATTCTTTGAGGGTATTTAATATGTAAATCAAACAGCTGTCCCATATGTGATTGAGGCTACGGCTGAAATGCGCTGTGAGGAGGCATCATTCATTAAACATATGCATTTATGATAAGTGTCCGAGCACGTCCTTTTCATTGTGGAGGTGCTGGTGTTGTATATATATATATATATATATATGTATATGTGTATATATATATATATATATATATATATATATATATATATATATATATATATATATTGTGAGAGAAAATGAGGAGGCAGAGAACACAATCAGGAAATCAAAGTTGTGGCCAAAGAGTTAGCAAAGGTGGGCCTAAGAAGAAGGGTGATGGTGATGGTAGAGGACAGTGGTGGATGCCAGAGATGGCAGGGGACAAGGGGCAAGGCTCGAAGAGATGCAAGCTTATAAGGGAGTAGAAGAGAAGAGAGAAAATCTACAACCTGGTGAAGTAGAGAGAGAAGTTGAGAGCTGCCAGAGAATGATGCTAGAAAGAAGAAATGTTTTACAAGAAGTGTGGACAGTTACAGAAAGATGATAGACTACATGGGACAGGGCCACAGGTTGAGGTGGTAGTGAGTAAGTGAAAACATGGACCATGGGAGTATGTCAGGGACATGGACCATGGGAGTATGTCAGGGAACCTTCTGAGCTCAGGGTGTAGTTATCTAATAGGAAGTTGTTGCTCTATGAACGGAAAAGGAAATTCAAGAGGATATGTTTAACATGCATGAGAGTGCCTAGAAACTAGGAAAACTGTACATGAGAGAAGTTGAGGACTGGAGCAGGTGGGAAAAGACTATAATCAGGAATCTGAATATGAACTGGAAAAGCCTGCAAAAGAGAAACCAGGAAGACAACACAGATAGAAACTACGTACAACATGAAGGTACATGCAGGGAAATAATAGACAAACTTTCATAAATTATAGTTTGCATGCTCCTTGGAAAGTGGTCTCTCTGTGAGGTAAGAAGATCTTACAATAAGGCAAGGAACAGTTAATCGCACAGAGTTTTGGTAGACACCTGGCAGCTCTTATGGAAGAAGAGGACCGGCTGGGTCTCTGTGCCAGAGGTGCTAAGACTCAGAATCTCATTGGCCTCAGAATCCCATTGGCCTTGGAAAGAATGATCAAGTGTTTAAATTTGCACACTAAGGGCAGGTTGGACATATACACACAGGACAGGGAACTTTGGAAAACAAGGCAAGGAGTCTACATGCAACAAAGTCAGGTCAGGAAATATGCAGGCTGAGCTAAAATCTATGGCAATCACAGAGGCAGAGGGACAGCAATGACAAGAAACCCAAACAAATAAGACTTGTATGAAAGCACAGGGAAATGGGGACAAGTAATAAGGAAAACAGAATTAAAGAGCAAGCCTGACAGCAAGACTGTGTCAGCGCACAAGGAGCCTCAGCAGTAAGGAGTGGTGCAAGCCATTGCACACTGAGCTCACAGGGATGAAATAGGTGGAACCTCTGGGGAGGAACACAGGTTCAGGGAGAGAGCAAGCTGAAAAATGTAAACCAGGTGCTATGAAGGGAAAGCAGAATTTGGGCTTAGAAAGGACAAGACCAGGAAAATCAGAAGGCATAAGAAGGGCAACAGAATGGCCTGGACTGGAGACAAAAAAGAGCAAAGTCCAGTACGCATTTATGGTAGGGATAGAATAACTGTAGGATGCAAGAACCAAGATACAGAACAAACTTCCACCATCATGATACAACAGGAAGCTAGCGAGGAATCCTGAACTAGAGTGTGATTAGGAGCCGTATTACGATCCCAGTATCTCCCATGGGGATCGTAATACTACAGACGGGATATCGGTGAAGTTTGTGAAGGAGCATTCCCTCCCCGAGACCGAAATCAGCCTTACAGTTACTTTGCCAGAAAGATACAGGTGGCTGATATTCCGTGACGTCATTTGCTCACCCACCTTTAATTTAATTTACTGATCTCAACTCACCGCCACGTGCCTGGGTGAGGAGGCTGATCCATACAAGAGCCATTAGCAGCAGCATCCTGGCCTCCCCGGCAGCAAAGCCCAGCATCTTTCACGGGGACGGCAGGGGTCCGCGCCCTTCAAATATGGGACCTGGACACCAGCAGACGCACAGCCAGGAGCCCGACCCCCTCTGATATAAGACGGGTCCGACCCGCGGGCCCTGGAACGGAAGTGATGCGGCAACGATTTCTTAGAAACTTTCGAGAGATTTCTTGTACACGCGCGGCTTGTGGCTTCCTCGCTTCAGTCCTCTTGCGGCTACTCAAAGGCCGTGTGGGCACAGAGACGGAGCTCGTGTCGTGTGAAGAGGGGACCCGTTTCATCTCAGCGGTCGGCTGCAGATGAGCTGTCCTGTAACCAGTAAGACCGGTAACTAAAACTCGAAAGCACAGCTAGCACGAGACGCCTTAGACAGGAAATCGCGAGGTGGCCTCTCCACCCTCCTGAAAAAACACACACGCGTCCACAAAATTGTATAACAGAATACGGTCAGATAGGAGGAATGCAGGCCAGCTCAATCTAACTAAAGTCTACTATACCCCCACACCAATCCACACACTCTGTAATAAGGACATCTCATTGGATCCCCTCACTAAGCATTTTACATTGAATAATACAGTGTAGGAGGCTGGCCTGGCTTATAGTGGGTACCTGATGGTACTTACACCTTGTGCCAGGTCCAGTTATCCCTTATTAGTAGTGTTCTAGAAGCTTAGGGTGATCGAGGTAGCTATAGCAGAGCAGCTTAGGCTGAACTCGGAGACATGCAAAGCTCCTACTATACCACTTATATCATATAGCACTATAACCTTAGAATCACAATACTCAGAGTTACTAAAAATAAAGGCACTTTATTTTAGTGACAATGTGCCAAAAATAACTCAGAGGATATACTCCCTTAGGAGGTAAGTAAAATACACAAAATATACACACAAACCAAAATCAGGTAAGTAAACAGTTAGAAAAGTAATGCAAACACTATAGAATACAATAGGATGCAATAGGCCTAGGGCCAACACAAACCATATACTAAGAAAGTGGAATGCGAACCACTTAGGGACCCCAGGCCTAGTGTAGTGTATAGAGGGTCGCTGGGAGTGTTAGAAAACACTAAGGGTGTCCAAGATACCCCACCCCAAGACCCAGAAAAGTAGGAGTAAAGTTATCCTACTTCCTCAGAAACACACTAAAGTCGTGATAGGGGATTCTGCAAGGACAACAACTGACTGCAAAGCACTGAAGAAGGATTCCTGGACCTGAGTACCTACAAAGGAAGGGGACCAAGTGCAAGACTCACAAAAGTGTCCAGGGGGGTCAGGAGCCCACTAAACCCCGGATGAAGGTGCAAAATGGCTGCCTCTGGGTGGAAGAAGCTGAAGATTCTGCAACAACAGAATATGCCAGGAACTTCTCCTTTGCACAGAAGATGTCCCACGGTATGCTGGAGGATGCAGAGTTGTTTCCACGCAGAAAGACTGCAAACAAGCCTTGCTAGCTGCAAAGGTTGTGGTTGAAGAAAATAAGTGCTGCCCGGGCCCAGGAAGGACCAGAAGGTCACCCGTTGGAGAAGGAGGCAGAGGGTACGCTCAGCAACACGGAGAGCCCACGCAAAAGCAGGCAGCACCCGCAGAAGCACTTGAACAGGGGTTCAAGAAATCTGAGCACAGTGGTCGTCTCAACACTACAAACGAGGGTCCCACGAAGCCGGTGGTCAACTCAGCAAGTTGAGCAATGCAGGACAGAGTGCTGGGGACCTGGGCTATGCTGTGCACAAAGGATTCCTTGCAAAAGTGCACAGAAGCCCTAGCAGCTGCAGTTCACGCAGTACACAGGATTACTGTCTGGTGTGGGAAGGCAAGGACTTACCTCCACCAAATTTGGACAGATGGATCACTGGACTATCGGGGTCACTTGGATCCAGCTCCTGTGTTCCACAGACCACGCTCGTCAAGATGAGAGGGGACCCAGAGGACCAGTGAAGCAGAAGTTCGGTACCTGCGTTAGCAGGGGGAAGATTCCGTCGACACACATGAGATTTCTTCTTGGCTTCCAGTGCAGGGTGAAGGCAGACAGCCCTCAGAGCATGCACCACCAGGAAACAGTTGAGAAAGCTGGCAGGATTAGGCGCTACAATGTTGCTGGTAGTCATCTTGCTACTTTGTTGCGTTTTTTTTTTAGATGTCCTGGAGCAGTCAGCGGTCGATCCTTGGCAGAAGTCAAAGAGGGAGATGCAGAGGAACTCTGGTGAGCTCTTGCATTCGTTATCTGACGAGAAACCCACAGGAGAGACCCTAAATAGCCCTCAGAGGAGGATTGGCCACCTAGTCAGGTAAGCACCTATAAGGAGGGGTCTCTGACGTCACCTGCTGGCACTAGCCACTCAGAGGCCTCCATTGTGCCCTCACACCTCTACATTCAAGATGGCAGAGGTCTGGGACACACTGGAGGAGCTCTGGGCACCACCCCTGGGGTGGTGATGCACAGGGGAGTAGTCACTCCTCTTTCCTTTGTCCAGTTTCGCGCCAGAGCAGGGGCTGGGGGATCCCTGAACCAGTGTAGACTGGTTTATGCAAGAAGGGCACCATCTGTGCCCTTCAAAGCATTCCCAGAGGCCAGGAGAGGCTACTCCACTCAGGCCCTTAACACCTATTTCCAAAGGGAGAGGGTGCAACACCCTCTCTTAGAGGAAATCCTTTGTTCTGCCATCCTGGGACTGGGCTGCCCAGACTCCAAGAGGGCAGAAGCCTGTCTGTGGGCTGGCAGCTGCGGTAGCTGCTGTGAAAACCCCAGAGAGCTAGTTTGGCAGTACCTGGGGTCCATGCTGGAGCTCCGGGGATGCATGAGATTGGCACCCCAATACCAGATTTGGCTTTGGGGGACAATTCCATGATCTTAGACATGTTACATGGCCATATTCGGAGTTACCATTGTGAAGCTACATATAGGTATTGTGCTATATGTAGTGCACATGTGTAATGGTGTCGCCACACTCACAAAGTCTGGGGAAATTGCCCTGAACAATGTGGGGGCACCTTAGGTAGTGCCAGGATGCCCTCACACTTAGTAACTTTGCACCTAACCTTCACGAAGTGAGGGTTAGACATATAGGTGACTTATAAGTTACTTAAGTGCAGTGTAAAATGGCTGTGAAATAACGTGGACGCTATTTCACTCAGGCTGCAGTGGCAGTCCGTAGGGATCTCCTGGAACCCCAATACCCTGGGTACTTAGGTACCATATACTAGGGAATTATAAGGGTGTTCCAGTGTGCCAATCAGAATTGGAAAAAATGGTCACTAGCCTGCAGTGACAATTTTAAAAGCATCGAGAGCATAATAACTGAGGTTCTGGTTAGCAGAGCCTCAGTGACACAGTTAGGCACCACACAGGAAACACTTTCAGGCCTCAAACTATGAGCACTGGGGTCCTGGCTAGTAGGATCCCAGTGAGACATATAAAACACACTGAAAAATACGGTTTCCACTATGAGCACTGTGGTCCTGGCTAGCAGGATCCCAGTGAGACAGTAAAAATACCCTGACACATACTCGCAAACAGGCCAAAAGTGGGGGTAACAAGGCTAGGAAGAGGCTACTTTCCTACACACAGAATGCCATTTTTTATGATCAGCATATTCTTAGAAGAAAGTGTGAAGTTTCTTAATGGCTAAACTCTGCGCCAGTCCCGGAATTCCTCCAGTGCTCCCCGAGGAGTATTCACTCATCCTAGAAGGCAGACAGCTGGCTGAGTGCTGGGAGTGAAGCTGCAAATGTCTTTATCAAAACCATCAACATCTCATAATTATTGCATACTTCCCCTTTCCGTTTTCAACAGGCCACTAAATCAAACAAAAAGATCTGTGAGGAAGAACTTCATGAGTTCATAGTGTTGTACAAGACACCTGTAGTAAGATTGTCATTCAAAAAAGAGAGGGACTGGGAGAATAGACCACGTCCACGTTATTTCACAGCCATTTTTCACTGCACATAAGTAACTTATAAGTCACCTATATGTCTAACCCTCACCTGGTGAAGGTTGGGTGCCAAGTTACTTAGTGTGTGGGCACCCTGGCACTAGCCAAGGTGCCCCCACATAGTTCAGGGCAAATTCCCCGGACTTTGTGAGTGCGGGGAAACCATTACACGCGTGCACTATACATAGGTCACTACCTATGTATAGCTTCACAATGGTAACTCCGAATATGGCCATGTAACATGTCTATGGTCATGGAATTGCCCCCTCTATGCCATCCTGGCATTGTTGGCACAATCCCATGATCCCACGGGTCTCTAGCACAGACCCGGGTACTGCCAAACTGCCTTTTCAGGGGTTTCACTGCAGCTGCTGCTGCTGCCAACCCCTCAGACAGGTTTCTGCCCTCCTGGGTTCCAGCCAGGCTTGGCCCAGGAAGGCAGAACAAAGGACTTCCTCAGAGAGAGGGTGTTACCCCCTCTCCCTTTGGAAAAAGGTGTTAAGGCAGGGGAGGAGTAGCCTCCCCCAGCCTCTGGAAATGCTTTCATGGGCACAGATGGTGCCCATTACTGCATAAGCCAGTCTACACCGGTTCAGGGACCCCTCAGCCCTGCTCGGCGCGAAACTGGACAAAGGAAAGGGGAGTGACCACTCCCCTGACCTGCACCTCCCCTGGGAGGTGCCCAGAGCTCCTCCAGTGTGCTCCAGACCTCTGCCATCTTGGAAACACAGGTGCTGCTGGCACACTGGACTGCTCTGAGTGGCCTGGGCCAGCAGGTGACGTCAGAGACTCCGTCTGATAGGCTCCTTCAGGTGTTGCTAGCCTATCCTCTCTCCTAAGTAGCCAAACCCTCTTTTCTGGCTATTTAGGGTCTCTGCTTTGGGGAATTCCTTAGATAACGAATGCAAGAGCTCATCAGAGTTCCTCTGCATCTCTCTCTTCACCTTCTGCCAAGGAATCGACTGCTGACCGCGCTGGAAGCCTGCAAAACTGCAACAAAGTAGCAAAGACGACTACTGCGACACTGTAGCGCTGATCCTGCCGCCTTCTCGACTGTTTTCCTGGTAGTGCATGCTGTGGGGGTAGTCTGCCTCCTCTCTGCACTAGAAGCTCCGAAGAAATCTCCCGTGGGTTGACGGAATCGTCCCACTGCAACCGCAGGCACCAAAGTACTGCATCACCGGTCCTCTGGGTCTCCTCTCAGCACGAAGAGCGAGGTCCCTTGAACTCAGCAACTCTGTCCAAGTGATTCCCACAGTCCAGTGACTCTTCAGTCCAAGTTTGGTGGAGGTAAGTCCTTGTCTCCCCACGCCAGACTGCATTGCTGGGAACCTCGTGTTTTGCAGCTACTCCGGCTCCTGTGCACTTTTCCAGGATTTCCTTTGTTCACAGCCAAGCCTGGGTCCACGGCACTCTAACCTGCATTGCACGACCTCCTGAGTTGTCCTCCGGCGGCGTGGGACTCTCTTGTGCAACTTTGGGTGAGCACCGTTTCACTCCACTTTGTAGTGCCTGTTCCGGCACTTCTGCAGGTGCTGCCTGCTTCTGAGAGGGCTCCTTGTCTTGCTGGACGCCCCCTCTGTCCCCTCACACAATTGGTGACATCCTGGTCCCTCCTGGGCCACAGCAGCATCCAAAAACTTTAACCGCAAGCTTTGCAGCTAGCAAGGCTTGTTTGTGGTCTTTCTGCAGGACAACACTTCTGCACGACTCTTCACGATGTGGGACATCCATCCTCCAAAGGGGAAGTTTCTAGCCCTTGTCGTTCTTGCAGAATCCTCAGCTTCTACTGTCCAGTGGCAGCTTCTTTGCACCCACAGCTGGCATTTCCTGGGCATCTGCCCACTCTCGAATTGATCGTGACTTTTGGACTTGGTCCCCTTGTTCCACAGGTACTCTCATCTGGAAATCCATTGTTGTTGCATTGCTGGTTTTGGTCTTTCCTGCAGAATTCCCCTATCACGACTTCTGTGCTCTTTGGGGAACTTTAGTGCACTTTGCACTCACTTTTCAGGGTCTTGGGGTGGGCTATTTTTCTAACCCTCACTGTTTTCTTACAGTCCCAGCGACCCTCTACAAGGTCACATAGGTTTGGGGTCCATTTGTGATTCGCATTCCACTTCTAGAGTATATGGTTTGTGTTGCCCCCATCCCTATGTGTCCCCATTGCATTCTATTGTGACTATACATTGTTTGCACAGTTTTCTATTGCTATTACTGCATATTTTGGTATTGTGTACATATATCTTGTGTATATTTGCTATCCTCATACTGAGGGTACTCACTGAGATACTTTGGCATATTGTCATAAAAATAAAGTACCTTTATTTTTAGTTTATCTGTGTATTGTGTTTTCTTATGATATTGTGCAAGTGACACTAGTGGTATGTAGGAGCTTCACTCGTCTCCTAGTTCAGCCTAAGCTGCTCTGCTAAGCTACCATTTTCTATCAGCCTAAGCTGCTAGACACCCCTATACACTAATAAGGGATACCTGGGCCTGGTGCAAGGTGTAAGTACCCCTTGGTACTCACTACAAGCCAGTCCAGCCTCCTACATTGGTTGTGCAGCGGTGAGATAAGTACTTTGCAACTACTTACCACTTTTGTCATTGTACTTTTCATAAGAGAAAAATATACAAAACAAGTTCAGTGTATGTACACCTAACCAAAAAGTTTTGCTTTTCTTGTCTCGCTTCTTTGCTAAGTGCTGAAAAGTACCTCTAAACTTTCTAAAAAGTTCTTAAAAAGTTTTAAAAGTTTTTTTTCTGTCTTTCAAAAAGTTCTGAAAAACTTTTTTTCTCACTTTTTCTATCCCTTAAACACTTTCTAAAAATGTCTGGCACAGGCCAAACTGTTGATCTGTCCAAACTTGCTTATGATCACCTTAGCTGGAAAGGAGCAAGGAGTCTCTGCATAGAAAGAGGTTTAGGGGTATGGAAGAATCCCTCTAGAGAACTATTGGTTAATATGCTCATTGAACAAGATAAGACCAGAGTTGGCACTTCTGTTGAGAAATTAGCTGATGGTTCCCAATCTGACCCTGGAGCACCCCTAGCAAAAGATTTAGAAGGGAAACTACTTCCTAGCCTGCCCATTAGCAGACCACCTAGCATAGCTGGTACTGATGTAGAGTCACATCACAGTAATAGTGTTGCCTCACATCACAGCAAGAGTATTCCTTCTCATCATAGTAGAAGTGCTGTTTCTGTTAGCCAGGCTGTTAGAGTGCCATCTGTTAGGGACAGGTCTCCTTCTGTTTATTCTCACCATACTTCTGTTTCAAGGCATGCCCCACCCACCCACCCTGATGACAGAGTGATAGAAAGGGAGCTGAATAGATTGAGAGTGGAAGAATCCAGGCTGAAGCTCAAGAAGCAACAGCTGGATTTAGATAGGCAGTCCTTAGAAATAGAAATAGAAAGACAGAAAATTGGGTTAGAAACCCATGGTGGCAGCAGCAGTATTCCCCATAGTCATCCTGCAAGAGAGCATGATTCTAGGAATCTGCACAAGATAGTTCCCCCTTACAAGGAGGGGGATGACATTAACAAGTGGTTTGCTGCACTTGAGAGGGCCTGTGTTGTACAGGATGTCCCTCAAAGGCAGTGGGCTGCTATCCTATGGCTATCATTTAGTGGAAAGGGTAGGGATAGGCTCCTTACTGTGAAAGAAAGTGATGCCAATAATTTTACAGTTCTTAAGAATGCACTCCTAGATGGTTATGGCTTAACCACTGAACAGTACAGGATGAAGTTCAGAGAAACCAAAAAGGAGTCTTCACAAGACTGGGTAGACTTTGTTGACCATTCAGTGAAGGCCTTGGAGGGGTGGTTACATGGCAGTAAAGTTACTGATTATGAAAGCCTGTATAACTTAATCCTGAGAGAGCATATTCTTAATAATTGTGTGTCTGATTTGTTGCACCAGTACCTGGTGGACTCTCATCTGACCTCTCCCCAAGAATTGGGAAAGAAGGCAGCCAAATGGGTCAGAACAAGGGTGAACAGAAAAGTTCATACAGGGGGTGACAAAGATGGCAAGAAGAAGGATGGTAAGTCTTCTGACAAGGGTGGGGACAAATCTAAAAATGAGTCTTCATCAGGCCCACAAAAACACTCTGGTGGGGGTGGTGGGCCCAAATCCTCTTCAAATCAAAACAAAGAAAAGAAACCATGGTGCTATTTATGTAAAATAAAAGGCCATTGGACAACAGATCCCAGTTGTCCAAAGAAAAGCACCAAGCCTCCTACCACTACAACCCCTGCTGCTACACCTAGTGCCCCTAGGATTGGCAGTGGTGGTGGGAGCAAACCTACTAATAGCCAATCCAAGGGAGTAGCTGGGCTCACTTTTGGTAACTTAGTTGGGGTTGGTCTAATTAGGGAGACCACAGAGGCTGTGTTAGTCTCTGAGGGGGTTATTGATTTAACCACCTTGGTTGCTTGTCCCCTTAACATGGATAAGTACAAGCAACTACCCCGAATAAATGGTGTTGAGGTTCAGGCCTACAGGGACACAAGTGCCAGTGTTACAATGGTAATAGAGAAACTGGTCCACCCTGAACAACACCTACTTGGTCACCAGTACCAAGTAACCGATGCTCATAACAACACCCTTAGCCACCCCATGGCTGTTGTGAATCTCAACTGGGGGGGGGGGGGGTTACTGGCCCAAAGAAAGTTGTGGTTGCCTCAGATTTACCTGTAGACTGTCTATTAGGGAATGATTTAGAGACATCAGCTTGGGCAGAAGTGGAGCTGGAGGCTCATGCAGCAATGCTGGGCATTCCAGGGCATATTTTTGCTTTGACCAGGGCTCAGGCCAAAAAGCAAAAAGGACAGGGTGACTTGGATCCTGGAAGAATGAACCAAGTGCTCCCTAAAGCTAGGGTTAGTAAAGGTAAAACACTACCTACTATCCCTCCCTCTACAGTGGATTCTAATTCTGAGGTAGAAGAATTTCCACCCTGTGCAGAACCTACACCAGAAGAGCTGGAAGCAGACACTACTGAGCTTTTGGGTGAAGGGGGGCCTGCCAGGGAGGAGCTGAGTGTGGCACAGCAGACCTGTCCCACACTAGAGGGTCTAAGGCAGCAAGCTGTCAAACAAGCAAATGGGGATGTCAGTGACTCTCACAGAGTTTACTGGGAGGACAACCTCTTGTACACTGAAGCAAGGGATCCAAAACCTGGAGCTGCCAGGAGATTGGTGATTCCTCAGGAGTACAGAAAGTTCATCCTAACTTAAGCTCACGACATTCCCTTAGCTGGACATTTGGGGCAAATGAAAACTTGGGACAGGCTTGTTCCCTTGTTTCATTGGCCTAGAATGTCAGAGGACACAAAATAATTTTGTAAGTCCTGTGAAACCTGTCAAGCCAGTGGCAAAACAGGTGGCACTCCAAAGGCACCCCTTATTCCACTGCCAGTGGTTGGGGTTCCCTTTGAAAGTGTAGGGGTTGACATAGTTGGCCCCCTTGACCCTCCTACTGCTTCAGGCAATAGGTTTATCTTGGTGGTAGTGGACCATGCCACCAGATATCCTGAAGCAATTCCTCTAAGGACCACTACAGCTCCTGCAGTGGCAAAGGCCCTCCTGGGAATCCTTTCCAGAGTGGGCTTCCCAAAAGAGGTGGTATCAGACAGGGGAAGCAATTTCATGCCTGCTTACTTAAAGGCCATGTGGAAGGAGTGTGGTGTTACATACAAGTTCACTACACCCTATCATCCACAAACAAATGGACTGGTGGAGAGATTTAACAAAACTCTCAAAGGCATGATTATGGGACTCCCTGAAAAACTCCGCAGGAGATGGGATATCCTGTTACCTTGCCTCCTTTTTGCTTACAGGGAGGTACCCCAGAAAGGAGTGGGCTTCAGCCCCTTTGAACTCCTATTTGGTCACCCTGTGAGAGGTCCTCTAACACTTGTTAAGGAGGGTTGGGAACAACCTTTAAAAGCTCCAAAGCAAGACATAGTGGACTATGTACTTGGCCTAAGATCTAGGATGGCTGAGTACATGAAAAAGGCCAGTAAAAACCTTCAGGCCAGCCAAGAGCTCCAAAAGCAATGGCATGACCAGAAGGCTATTTAGGTTCAGTACCAACCAGGGCAGAAAGTGTGGGTCTTGGAGCCTGTGGCCCCAAGAGTACTCCAAGACAAATGGAGTGGACCCCACATAATTGTTGAAAAGAAGGGTGAAGTCACCTACTTAGTTGACTTAGGCACTGCCAGGAGTCCCCTTAGGGTGCTCCATGTCAATCGCCTGAAACCCTACTATGACAGGGCTGATCTCACCCTGCTCATGGCAACTGATGAGGGACAGGAAGAAGAGAGTGACCCTCTCCCTGATCTCTTCTCTTCCACAGAACAAGATGCTTTAGTGGAAGGTGTAGTTTTGGCAGATTTTCTTACTGCTGAGCAGAAAGACCACTGCATAAATCTCCTGGGTCAGTTTTCTGAACTCTTCTCTACTGTGCCAGGCACCACTTCTTGGTGTGAGCACACTATAGATACTGGAGACAGCTTGCCTGTCAAAAGTAAGATCTATAGGCAGCCTGACCATGTCAGAGACTGCATAAAGCAAGAGGTGCAGAAAATGCTTGAACTGGGAGTGGTGGAGCACTCTGAAAGTCCATGGGCTTCTCCTGTGGTACTTGTACCAAAACCTCATTCCAGGGATGGAAAGAAGGAAATGCGGTTTTGTGTAGACTACAGAGGTCTCAACCAGGTAACCAAAACTGATGCTCACCCTATACACAGGGCAGATGAGCTCATAGATACACTGGCATCTGCCAAGTATCTAAGCACTTTTGATTTGACTGCAGGGTATTGGCAGATCAAATTATCAGAAGATGCAAAAGCAAAAACTGCATTTTCAACCATTGGAGGCCATTACCAATTCACAGTAATGCCTTTTGGATTAAAAAATGCCACTTTTCAAAGGTTGGTGAATACAGTCCTGCAAGGGCTGGAAGCTTTTAGTGCAGCATATCTAGATGATATAGCTGTTTTTAGCTCCAGCTGGGATGATCACCTGGTCCACCTATGGAAAGTTTTAGAGGCCCTGCAAAAGGCAGGCCTCACTATCAAGGCTTCAAAGTGCCAGATAGGGCAGGGGAAAGTGGTTTATCTGGGACACCTGGTAGGTGGAGAACAGATTGCACCACTTCAGGGGAAAATCCAAACTATTATAGATTGGGTTCCCCCTACAACTCAGACTCAGGTGAGAGCCTTTTTAGGCCTCACTGGGTACTCAGCCCCTCTTAATGACCTCACATCCAAGAAAATGCCTAAGAAGGTATTATGGACAGCAAACTGTCAGAAAGCTTTTGAGGAGCTGAAGCAGGCCATGTGCTCTGCACCTGTCCTGAAAAGCCCCTGTTACTCCAAAAAATTAATTGTCCAAACTGATGCATCTGAATTAGGGGTAGGGGCAGTCTTATCACAACTTAATTCTGAGGGCCAGGATCAACCTGTTGCTTTTATCAGCAGGAGGTTGACCCCTAGAGAAAAGCGTTGGTCTGCCATAGAGAGGGAGGCCTTTGCTGTGGTCTGGGCACTGAAGAAGTTGAGGCCATACCTGTTAGGCACTCACTTCATTGTTCAGACAGACAACAAACCTCTACTTTGGCTAAAACAAATGAAAGGTGAAAACCCTAAATTGTTGAGGTGGTCCATATCCCTACAGGGAATGGACTATACAGTGGAACATAGACCTGGGAGTACCCACTCCAATGCAGATGGACTCTCCAGATATTTCCACTTAGACAATGAAGACCCATCAGGTAATGACTAGTCTTATTGTCCTTCGTTTGGGGGGGGGAGGCTGTGTAGGAAAGTACCATCTTGCCTGGCATGTTACCCCCATATTTCACTGTATATATGTTGTTTTAGTTGTATGTGTCACTGGGACCCTGCCAGCCAGGGCCCCAGTGCTCATAAGTGTGCCCTGTATGTGTTACCTGTGTTATGACTAACTGTCTCACTCTGCTATTCAGAACCTCAGTGGTTATGCTCTCTCATTTCTTTCCAAATTGTCACTAACAGGCTAGTGACCAATTTCACCATTTTACATTGGCATACCATTTACCATTTATTTAATTGTTATTAGCCTATCCGGCCTTAACAATAATCACACAATAGATATCAATCCCTCGAACTCAATAAAAATCACATTAAGATAAAAACATCTCAATAAAAGGAACTATGCTTGAATTTTAGATTTAACATGTGCCAAAATGTATCCAATTTACCATGCATTATCGTAAAACCTGATTTGACCATAATTTACATAAAAACTTAACTTATTCTAGAAAAACATTATGAATCTAATATTTAAAATGTCTTATTATGGGACGAGTCATTTGGGGCCTTGCATTGCCTTCCAGCCATTTAATAAAAGACCGAGGCCTAACCCAGTTTACATTGCCCTGCACAGATTTCCCAAGCTAAATAGGTACGGGATAACATAGGCTATTGTGCCTGTGCCAACTGTAGGTGCATTGATAGACGTAATTTCCATGCTTCCAAGATATAAATTGAGACCTTTGTCACAATGTATTTCTCATCTGAACGCATACATAGCGCTTCCGCCTCCTTGCACTTCCTAACTCCGAAAGTTCTGAAAAGTGGACGAAGGTACAATTTACGGAGTCTGAGCGTAAAGTGACATAGTAAAAGGAAATGGGAAAGTGTTTCCGGACCACCATGAAGACATGGACAACATTCTAAACTACCCGGAGGAGCGGATTGCCATCTGTTGACCACCGCTGTCACTGGTAGTGTGCCCGTACGGAATTTAAAGTAGAGAGCCCTTTTTTCCTCCGGATAAATACTGTCTATGAATATTGCTGGTTTAAGCTCTTGGTTAAACAAAATATACCGCTTGAATAAAGGGCTAAATGACTCGCACATAATCTCTGTCTTTCGCTCCCAATATGCCTTTTTTATGACAGCAAGACTAGGCCTTCCGATTTTTTCAGGATGGAGCCAAAAGTCATCCTGGCCAATAGCAGCCAGGATAGTTGAAATATGTTTGAACCAGGGCAGTTTCCGATGGTTTTGCAGTTTCATGATATCCTTAAGTACGTCTCTGAATGGTTTGAGAGCCTCTTTTGTCCAAATACGGATCCAGTATCTTACTGGAGCCAGAGCGATGTAGTCCTCAACCTTTCTCATCTGTAGATCAATTCTTATTGCGTTCATTGGTGTAGCATTACCTAGACAAAGTAATTGGCGTAAGAATTTGTTCTCGGTTACTTGTATTGATGGAATCTTTCTGAATCCCCAGATCTCTGCACTGTAAAGTGCTGCGGCTCTTGCTTTTGTTTTGTATGCAAGCAGCGCGGAGCTCACGGAGTGATTGCCTGTAGCCTTTGCAAATCTGAGTACTGCTCCGGCTTGTTGGGCCAAGGAAATTCTGCTTTTGTAGATTTGTGGTTTCCATGTCTGTTTTTCATCTAATCTGCAGCCCAGGTAATCATAGGAGGCCACTCGGGCCAAAGGCTTATTATTTACCCTAAAAGTCGATTGCAACGTCTGTTTTTGGTTGAGAATCATAAACTTTGTTTTCCCCTCATTGATTACCATGCTCCTTGAGGTACAGAAAGATTCGAAGCCCCTAAGTAGACCATGCATTGCTATCTCTGTTCTTGCCAGTAATACGGCGTCATCAGCAAAGAGCAAGATAGGTATACTTTCATTGGCTAGTTTTGGCACGTCCAGATTTAATTCCTTCAAAACTTGACTTACTTTATTTATATAACAATTGAATAAGGTTGGGGCCAAAACGCAGCCTTGTTTTACACCTCGCTCAATTGGAATTTTGGCCGTATAATCATTTCTCGTAGAATATCTGACCCTGGCAGTGTTTCCTGTATGCAATAGAATTAGCAGCCTTAAGATTTTTCCCTGTATGCCCATGTCCGACAATAGCTGCCATAATGTTTGGCGATTTACGCTGTCGAAGGCTGTTTGGAGATCCACAAAGACCAGGTATAATGGACTGTTTTTAAGGGTGGCGTATTTAGCACAGATCATGTTTAGCTTAAAAAGTTGGTCTGTTGTACTTTGGCCTCTCCTAAAACCAGCTTGGTGTGTTGATATTAAATCTCCGTCCTCTAGCCATTGGTCTAGACGCGACTGAATCAATTTGGCAAAAATCTTTCCAACACTATCAAGCAGTGAGATAGGTCTATAATTGCTCACCATGTCCCGAGGCCCTTTTTTGTGAATTGGAACGATTATTGATTCCTTCCAAGAAGGAGGGATTACCTCGTAATGCCAAACACTGTTGAATAGACGGGCTAGAGCAGGTAACCATAACGTTAGCTGGTTACGGTAAGCATCTGAAGGGATGCCATCTGGGCCTGCAGCCTTATGCGGCTTTTGAAGGAGGATAACTTGTTTAATCTCTTTTTCACTAAATTCCGGTATTAACTTCATTGCACGTGGAATGACGTGGGCTACTTGCGTGGAATTTGTGCTGGAAAATTCGTTAGAGACTAGTACATTCTGGGTTCCGTTTACCAATCTAAAAAGACAATTTGAAGATGCTGCGTGGGTCTTTTGAAGAGGAGATACTTTGCTTGATCTTTGATTTCTGCCTCCCAGCCCTTGAGTGAGGATGTTTGAGTTAATGGTCATCCCTGGTTCTGTCTTGGCCGCTTCCTGATACAAGGCAGTAAAGTGCTTTACCCAAAGTTGAGGGTTAATATTCAGTTCTAGGTTTTTCGGGGGGCCTTCGCATCCACACCTGACTATCTCCCAAAACTTTTTGGAGTTCCCTGCCGTTATTGCTTGCAGTAAAGTTTTCCAAAGTTTATGTGGAAATATCTTCCTTTTGTATCTTAATAATTTTTTGTACTGTTGCCTACATCCATGAAAATGTTGCTCGTTGGAATCATTCAAGTGCCGGTTCTTCAGTGCTTGTGATAAGGTCTTTTTTAGCTTTAAACACTCTTCATCGAACCAGCCCTCCATCATTTTAGGATTGATTTGAGGATGCTTGATCTTTTCCTTTTTTGTTTGCAGTAGCAAATTATTAAAGTTATGCAGGAGGGGTATAGCGTCATTATCTGATGGGTTTAAGAATGTGCTAAGTGATGACAACCAGGTTTGGCTGGGAACACTCATATAAGGTTCATCCTCATTTGACCTTAATATGTTTTTCCTGTTTGGTCTCATAGTTATTGTTAGGCTATTTCCGTTGAATGGAGACTCCGCCTTCCCTGGGCTCGTGTCCGGATGGACTATCTCCATTAGCAGTGGGTCGTGATCACTCTCGATTCTGTCCCTTATTTCCATATCGATGACGTAATGCCAGGCTTCGATGTTTATTGCCATATAGTCAATTATGCTTTGCCTTTTTCCAGTTCGAAAGGTAGATTTAAAGGTTTTATCTGACTTTGTTCTCCCATTGAATGTGCGAAGTCCTCCTTCTATTAATGCTTCAAAGATTAATTCTCCTTTCTTGGAGTCATTACAACGTTGGATAAGAGGCGTTGGGATATTCCAAGCATAATCTTCCTCTGCTACTTGTTCATCCCGGAGGATAGAATGAGGTTTAGTGTTGAAGTCACCACATATCAATAAAAAGGTTTTACAAGGTTGGAGAGAGCGATTGTTCATGTGACCTGGTACTAGGTTCCTCCGATCCATAGTTCTTTTGTTTAGGATATGTTCTTTAAGGAGCCGCACCCCTGGCGTAACTTGAGCCCGGCTGATAGGTGGGAAGTACACATTTACTATTTCAAGTGACCATTCCTCGTATTTGACTGCGAGCGTCTGGATTCCCTTGCTTTGTACGGTGTGAGTTACTACGGAGTTCCTCAGTAATGAAGTTCTAATCCAAATACTCAGACCTCCCGAGGGTCTTCCTTTTTTTTGCTTAATTGCAGGTGAGTGGAAGGTGGCGAACCCATCTAGGTCAATAGCATGTGTAGACCAAGTTTCTTAGAAGCAGCTGATGTCTTGTTTTTTAATGAATTCAACCCAGTCTTTATCTTCCATTTTGTTTTTTAAACCTGCTATGTTCCAGCTTACAATTTTTAATATGGGACTGGTTTTATTTTTTATGTTCGAGTTATCCATTTTTTGCTACGAGCTTTTAAATGATTGCTCTTTGCAATTCTGTAACTGTGGGGAATTACCCCTACTGTTTCTAGGGGAATTAGCTACCAGGCAGAACCTCATGTTACTCAAGTTTATTCGTTCAGGGAGTTGTTGTTTGGAGCTGATTGCTCCCTGAAGTATCGAGCCGAAATTGCCTTTTGCCTCTTGCCTACGCATCATGTTTCGGTCTGTAGCTTTTTCAAGAAGTATTGTTGGATATAGTTCTTTTTGCGGAGTAGCAATGGATATTCCCCAGGTCTTCATCGTGTTTGAACATTTTAAGATCTGTTCTGCTATCCAAGGTGAGGCCCAGACTGTTTCTGTTAATTCCCCGTTCTCTAATTCTTTTTTTGGTATGAATCTTACTGAAAGGAGATCTTTAGTTGTTACATTCTGTAAGGCTGGCAGGGAGTTAACAAGACATAAGATGTTAGACCTATTCAGGATGTCGTGACTTCCTCTTGAGGAGTACTCAGGCATAAACAAGATCGTGGCTTCGGGGTTTTTAGTTGTTTCAGACCGGATCACAGTATGCCCGCCACCTTCCTGCGACAGTCTACCTTGGAGTTGGGTGTTCTCATTTTGTCTGTCTTGGGTGGTAACTGCCCGACTAGTAGATATTCGATTTACCTGGCCTTTTTCCCTCCCCTGTTGCACTTCTTTGTTCCTTTGTTCTTCGTAGGGTTGCCTTTTTGGAGGCCAATTGTCCCTTTTTCCTTTGATTTCATTGGTTTCCAGGTCCAGTGCTGGGCGCGATGGTGCAGGCGAATCAGTGATCCACCCAGGCTGGTTGCTGAGATTATAATTTCCAGGGCTGCCCTGAGAACAATATTTTGCCTTTGTCCGGGGTGCGGGAACTGGGGCTGTTGTGTTGTCCACGCGCATGGTTGTTCTTATACTTTGTCCGTTTCGTATATACTCTGGGGTCTCTGCCCTTCTATTTTCGCCTTTGCTATTATCTTGTTCTGCCCCCTCACTAATGGGGTTCGGAGGCTGCTGGTATTTTCCGCAGTGGTCTTCTACTATGTTTGAGTAGTGTACCTGAACTAAATGTTCAGTTTTTGTAGCTGGGATGTGCTTATCGATACAAATGCTGGGTTTGGATGTTCCTGGGCTCCATTTGGGTTGTTCGTTGGCTGGAGGATCATTTACCTCGTTTATCCCATGATTTGTTCCAGGGTCTTTTCCGGACCACCTTTCTTTGTCTAAGTCATACCCAGATGCTTGGTGTCCCCTGGGGCCAGTGGGTATGCGGTTTATATGGGAATGGTGAGTGCAACTTTTGTCGCACAATAATCCGGGATTTTTATTTATAAAGTTAAACACTTTATCAGTAGGTTTCTCAAAGATCTCCGACTTAATGCTTTTATCTTTATACTGATGTTGGGCGCTCTCGTCACCTGTGTTCCTGATTTCTCCTATTAGGCCTATCTGTTGTAACATATTTAAGGCCTTTCCTGCTGGTGCTTTTTTTTTTCCTCTAGCTTTCTTCCATGTGTTTTTCCATCTGCCTGTTAGTTGAGGCCTTTTACCCGGTGGCCTTTTTTCTACTGTATTTGGGACTTTGCTTCCAAATTCAGGACTTCCATTTGTTCTCTCCCTCTTAGGTGTCTGATTTTTTACATCTGGGTAGTTCTCTCGTCCTGGGCCGAAGTGACTTTCTATATTTTCTTTGTCTGCTGGCCCTTCAATTAAACTAGATTCTGTTTTTCCTAACTCGTGAATGCACCCCTGTGTGCTTTTAAGGTTATGTTTGCAGTCTTCGATTATGTCCTTGATTACTTTTGGGACTTCCAATAGTTTTTCCAGCAGTGGTCCACAAACTTGTCCATCCAACTTGTCCATTTTATCGGCCACTGCTTGGTGCAACAGGTTTTCCCTAATTACGCCCTCTACTAGGGCCATCCTGTAATCTATAGACTGTATTGAGGATGTAAGTTGTTTGGTCAGTTCAAGTTGATCATCAAATTTTTGAGACTGGGCCATGATTGTTGTTGCGATTGAGCCCAGTGTTGCACATATAACTTTCATGATACTAAGAATTGGTTGGTCTAGTGAGAGGTCGTCTCCAATGCCACTTTGTTCGTTGGTTATCTGACCTTCTGGATTTTTACCTTCCTTTCCTCTGTGGCCTATGATTATACTACCTTCCAGGAAGTTTAGATCTTCTGATGTTATGCTGTTTAGTTGAGGGTCTGTGTTGCCAATAACGGAGTTGTCGAGTGAGGACAGCTCCAGACTGAAAGAACTACTGTTGAGTCTGCCCAGCATTGAGTTAGTTTTAACAATTTGTCTTCCGCAGTGAAGCTGTGGCGCTGGGGTTTTATGGGTCTGTTTAGATGGTGAGCAGTCTGTTTCTGGACCCATTACATTTTGGAGTGCTGTGAATTCTGCTTGGGCACATTGTGGAGAGGATGTTAGTGAAAAATTCCCGGAGTTCAATAGTCCCGTTTGGGGGTCAGGATAAGGTGAATCGTTGCTTTTTCTTTGCTCTCCCAAAAAGTTGCTCCACTTTGGGGGGTTATTTAACTCCACTTCACCATCCCCAAGAGGATTACTCATTGGGCAGAATAATTGCGATAAACCAGCCGGTTGCTGTTGCTGCTGAAGTGGGCGAGTATCCTGGAGCCTGGTCGCTGGTAGCTCCAGTTCACCCCCCCCCCATGTTGTAGCCACCCACTTCCCCCGGTGGCTGTGATCGGAGGCCACTGGCTCTGGGACTTTGCGTTTGCGGCTGTTCTGAGTTCGAGTTCACTTGGTTGTAATAGTTAGTGATAGTGTTTGTTTTTGGTCTAGTTTTCCTTACTCCCGTAGATCCACCCGGGCCCGGGTGTGTCGGTGTATACTTATGTCCCCTGCACAGAGGACTTAGAAGGCCCCCCACAGTTCCGCCTACAGTTTCTCCTGCATTCGGTAGGGCACCCCCTGTATCGTCAGAGTCAGTATGGGCTGGCAAGCAAGGCAGTGTCACCACTTCTAATGTCCCGCCTGACTCTTCTCCTGGCTCGGAATCGCTTTTGTTGGCGGGAGACCCGAATTGGACACCCTCTGCTGTGTCTGCTGTGTCCTCACCTAGGTTTGCGAATCCCCCCTGGGATTGCTGGATGGTTCTGGGGTCCTGGTCCAGGTCCTGGTCCTGGTCCTGATCCTGATCCTGGTTCTGGTCTAACCCTAGACTTTGTAGACTTTTGAGCTCCTGCTCCTGCTCTGGTCTTTGGGAATCCGCTAGGTGAGTGAACGCCTTATTGGCCTCCCTAGCCTTCTTTGTTTTTCCTCTTGTCCCAACCATCCTCCGGTTACCGTTCACTGCTCACCGTTCACCACCCACCACTCACCGCACCCCTCCCCTTGGCTCCTTGGTTCCTTACTGGGTTCCTTCCTTCCTTGCTTGGTCTTAGAAGAGACCACCAATCAACAACGGCAAGTCCCAGTCCAAATCCAAATCCAAGGCCAAAGGCCAACTAGGGCTATGGCTAGAGCTGTTGCTGTGGCTGTGGCCTTGGCCGGGTAAGGCTGGGTGAGACGACGTGGCGCCGATGCCGGAGCCGAGGGCAGGAGCAGGGAGAGGGAGAGGGGTTCAATGGCCGGGATGGTGGACAGGGACCCCCCCCCTTCCCACGAAGTCTGCTTACCCGGTCTCTCCTGGTCAGTCCTGGTCTCAGTCCTGGTCTCACCCGGTCTGTTCTCCCACTCAGCGTCTTTTTCCAGGAGGGGGCTGTTGGAGGTCACAGGAGGTCCACAGGGGGACGGCCTTCCTTCTGGCTCCCTCTGACTAGTTTAATAATCTCCTTGGCTTCACCTAGTCCATGTGATGGCAGGGCAGGGCAGGGCAGGGCAGGGGAGCAACTCCAAGCTCCAAGCTCCTCTGGTACCCCTCTAGTGCTCCTCTCGTGCTCTGGGACTCCGGTACTCCTCTGGTGCTCCTTCTGGCTTACTGCCTTCTGGCTTCTGCCTTCTGGCTTACTGGCTTACTGGCTTACTTAGTGACCACGCCGTAGTCCGCACCGTGACGGCGCTGGTGAAAAACAGGCAGCAGCCCTGGTCGCACTTGCCTGCTCGCGGAAGCTGCTCCCCCTGCCAGCAGCTTCTGCACCCCGGACCGTGGTCACTCGGCTTCTCAGCTTCCCGGCTTCCCGCGGCTGTTTTCTCCTGTTAACACGGGGAGTGCCCCCAGACCGTGTGCGCTGGACGCTGGACGCCGCGCACCTCGCGCTCACACTTGCACTCGCGGTGAGCCAACCGCGACGCGAGCCACCCGGCACCAGCGCCGTACGCCTGAGCTCCTCTCGTCTCTCGTCTCTCTCGTCTCTCGTCTGCAAACCGATTCCCAAAGCAGAGTCAGCATACTGGAACACCCTAGTATATGGTACTAAGGAACCCAGGGTATTGGGGTTCCAGGAGAACCCTATGGGCTGCAGCATTTCTTTTGCCACCCATAGGGAGCTCTGAGAATTCTTACACAGGCCTGCCACTGCAGCCTGAGTGAAATAACGTCCACGTTATTTCACAGCCATTTACCACTGCACTTAAGTAACTTATAAGTCACCTATATGTCTAACCTTTACCTGGTAAAGGTTGGGTGCTAAGTTACTTAGTGTGTGGGCACCCTGGCACTAGCCAAGGTGCCCCCACATAGTTCAGGGCAAATTCCCCGGACTTTGTGAGTGCGGGGACACCATTACACGCGTGCACTATACATAGGTCACTACCTATGTATAGCTTCACAATGGTAACTCCGAATATGGCCATGTAACATGTCTATGATCATGGAATTGCCCCCTCAATGCCATCCTGGCATTGTTGGCACAATCCCATGATCCCACGGGTCTCTAGCACAGACCCGGGTACTGCCAAACTGCCTTTTCAGGGGTTTCACTGCAGCTGCTGCTGCCAACCCCTCAGACAGGTTTCTGCCCTCCTGGGGTCCAGCCAGGCTTGGCTCAGGAAGGCAGAACAAAGGACTTCCTCAGAGAGAGGGTGTTACCCCCTCTCCCTTTGGAAAAAGGTGTTAAGGCAGGGGAGGAGTAGCCTCCCCCAGCCTCTGGAAATGCTTTCATGGGCACAGATGGTGCCCATTTCTGCATAAGCCAGTCTACACCGGTTCAGGGACCCCTCAGCCCTGCTCTGGTGCGAAACTGGACAAAGGAAAGGGGAATGACCACTCCCCTGACTTGCACCTCCCCTGGGAGTTGTCCAGAGTTCCTCCAGTGTGCTCCAGACCTCTGCCATCTTGGAAACAGAGGTGCTGCTGGCACACTGGACTGCTCTGAGTGGCCAGGGCCAGCAGGTGACGTCAGAGACTCCGTCTGATAGGCTCCTTCATGTGTTGCTAGCCTATCCTCTCTCCTAAGTAGCCAAACCCTCTTTTCTGGCTATTTAGGGTCTCTGCTTTGGGGAATTCCTTAGATAACGAATGCAAGAGCTCATCAGAGTTCCTCTGCATCTCTCTCTTCACCTTCTGACAAGGAATCGACTGCTGACCGCGCTGGAAGCCTGCAAAACTGCAACAAAGTAGCAAAGACGACTACTGCGACACTGTAGCACTGATCCTGCCGCCTTCTCGACTGTTTTCCTGGTGGTGCATGCTGTGGGGGTAGTCTGCCTCCTCTCTGCACTAGAAGCTCCGAAGAAATCTCCCGTGGGTCGAGGGAATCGTCCCCCTGCAACCGCAGGCACCAAAGTACTGCTTCACCGGTCATCTGGGTCTCCTCTCAGCACAACGAGCGAGGTCCCTTGAACTCAGCAACTCTGTCCAAGTGACTCCCACAGTCCAGTGACTCTTCAGTCCAAGTTTGGTGGAGGTAAGTCCTTGCCTCCCCACGCCAGACTGCATTGCTGGGAACCGCGTGTTTTGCAGCTACTCCGGCTCCTGTGCACTTTTCCAGGATTTCCTTTGTGCACAGCCAAGCCTGGGTCCACGGCACTCTAACCTGCATTGCACGACCTCCTGAGTTGTCCTCCGGCGGCGTGGGACTCTCTTGTGCAACTTTGGGTGAGCACCGTTTCACTCCACTTTGTAGTGCCTGTTCCGGCACTTCTGCGGGTGCTGCCTGCTTCTGAGAGGGCTCCTTGTCTTGCTGGACGCCCCCTCTGTCCCCTCACGCAATTGGTGACATCCTGGTCCCTCCTGGGCTACAGCAGCATCCAAAAACCCTAACCACAAGCTTTGCAGCTAGCAAGGCTTGTTTGCGGTCTTTCTGCAAGAAAATACTTCTGCACGACTCTTCACGACGTGGGACATCCATCGTCCAAAGGGGAAGTTTCTAGCCCTTGTCGTTCTTGCAGAATCCTCAGCTTCTACTGTCCAGTGGCAGCTTCTTTGCACCCACAGCTGGCATTTCCTGGGCATCTGCCCACTCTCGACTTGATCGTGACTTTTGGACTTGGTCCCCTTGTTCCACAGGTACTCTCGTCTGGAAATCCATCATTGTTGCATTGCTGGTTTTGGTCTTTCCTGCAGAATTCCCCTATCACGACTTTTGTGCTCTTTGGGGAACTTTAGTGCACTTTGCACTCACTTTTCAGGGTCTTGGGGTGGGCTATTTTTCTAACCCTCACTGTTTTCTTACAGTCCCAGCGACCCTCTACGAGGTCACATAGGTTTGGGGTCCATTTGTGATTCGCATTCCACTTCTAGAGTATATGGTTTGTGTTGCCCCTATCCCTATGTGTCCCCATTGCATTCTATTGTGACTATACATTGTTTGCACTGTTTTCTATTGCTATTACTGCATATTTTGGTATTTGGTGTACATATATCTTGTGTATATTTGCTATCCTCATACTGAGGGTACTCACTGAGATACTTTGGCATATTGTCATAAAAATAAAGTACCTTTATTTTTAGTATATCTGTGTATTGTGTTTTCTTATGATATTGTGCAAGTGACACTAGTGGTACTGTAGGAGCTTCACTCGTCTCCTAGTTCAGCCTAAGCTGCTCTGCTAAGCTACCATTTTCTATCAGCCTAAGCTGCTAGACACCCCTATACACTAATAAGGGATACCTGGGCCTGGTGCAAGGTGTAAGTACCCCTTGGTACTCACTACAAGCCAGTCCAGCCTCCTACAACTCCTTCCACATTGCTTTTAGGTATGCAGACATGAAGTTGCTACCTCTGTCTGACACCAACTCTTTAGGAAAACACACTATGGAAAAGATTCCCAGGAGGGCCTTTGCTGCTGCAGGAGCTGTAGTGGTCCTTAAAGGTATGGCTTCAGGATATCTTGTGGCATGGTCCACTACCACCAAGATGAATCTGTTGCCTGAAGCAGTTGGAGGGTCAAGGGGCCAACTATTTCAACCCCTACCCTTTCAAAGGGCACAACAGCCATTGGAAGTGGAATTAGAGGGGCCTTTGGAGTGCCACCAGTCTTGCCACTGGCTTGGCAGGTCACACAACATTTACAAAAGTCTTTTGTGTCCTCTGACACATGAGGCCAGTGAAACAAGGGGACAAGTCTTTCCCACGTTTTCGTCTGGCCCAAATGCCCAGCCAAAGGAATGTCATGGCTAGGGTGAGAAGAAACTCTGTACTGCAGGGGAATGACCAATCTCCTGGCAGCTCCAGGTTTTGGGTCCCTTGACTCTGTGTACAAGAGGTTGTCTTCCCAGTACACCCTATGACTGTCACTGACATCCCCATTCTGCTGTTTGACCGCTTGCTGTCGTAGACCCTCTAACGTGGGACAGGTTTGCTGTGTCACACTCAGCTCTTCCCTGGTAGGCCCCCCTGCACCCAAAGGCTCAGCAGTGTCTGCTGCCAGCTCCTCTGGTGTAGGTTCTGCACAGGGAGAGGATTCCTCTTCCTCAAAAGGGGAATCATCTGTAGAGGGAGGGATAGTGGGTAGGGATTTACCCTTTCTACCCCTAGCTTTAGGGAGCACTTGGTCCATTGTTCCAGGATCCAAGTTACCCTGTCCTTTTTGCTTCTTGGCCTAAGCCCTTGTCAAAGCAAAAATATGCCCAGGAATGCCCAGCATTGCTGCATGAGCCTTCAACTCCACTTCTGCCCAAGCTGATGACTCCATATCGTTTCCAAGTAGACAATCTACAGGTAAATCAGTGGCTACCACAACTTTCTTTGGACCATTCTCCCCCCCCCCCCCCCAGTTGAGATTCACAACAGCCATGGGGTGTCTAAGAGTGTTGTTATGAGCATCTGTCACTTGGTGCTGCTGACCAAGTAGGTGTTGATCAGGGTGGACCAGTCGTTCTATCACAATAGTTACACTGGCTCCTGTGTCCCTGAAGGCCTCAACCTCAACACCATTGATTAGGGGCAGTTGCTTGTACTTACCCATATTAAGGGGACAAGCAACCAAGGTGACAAAATCAATGCCACCATCAGAGACTAAAACAGCCTCTGCGGTCTCCCTAACAAGACCAACCCCAACTACATTGCCAATAGTGAGCCCAGCTACATAATTGGTTTGGCTATTAGTAGTAGATTTCCCATCACCACTGCTATTACTAGGAGCACTAGAATTTGCAGCAGGGGTTGTGGTGGTGGGAGGTTTGGTGTTTTTCTTTGGACAAGTGGAATCACTTGCCCAATTGCCTTTGACTTTACACAAATAACACCCAGGCTTTTTCTGATTATTAGAAGAGGATTTGGACCCACCACCCCCAGAGGATTTTTGTGTGCCTGACGAAGACTCAGAATGCTTACTTTTGTTTCCACCCTTCTCAGAATACTTACCATCCTTCTTCTTGCCATCCTTGTCACCCCCTGTATGAACTTTTCTGTTCACCATTGTTCTGACCCATTTGTCTGCCTTCTTTCCCAATTCTTGGGCAGAGGTCAGATCAGAGTCCACTAGGTATTGGTGCAACAAGTCAGACACACAATTGTTAAGAATATGCTCTTTCAGAATAAGATTGTACAGGCTTTCATAGTCAGAAACGTTACTGCCATGCAACCACCCTTCCAAGGCCTTCACAGAACTGTCCACAAAGTCTATCCAAACTTTTGAAGACTCTCTTCTGGTTTCTCTGAACTTAATTCTGTAATGTTCAGTGGTTAAGCCAAATCCATCCAAGAGTACAGTTTTAAGAACACTGTAATTGTCTGAGTCCCCTTCTCTGACATTGAGAAGTCTATCCCTCCCCTTGTCAGAAAAGGACAGCCATAGAATAGTAGCCCACTGCCTTTGAGGGGCCCTTTCAAGTGCAGCAAACCACTTATAGATGTCATCCCCCACCTTGTATGGGGGAACAATTGTGTGTACGTTTCTGGAATCAAAGGTGTCCTCCCTGGCCCCATAATTCCTGACATTGCTGTTGCTGCCACTTTGGGGTGCTAATCCCAACCCCAACCTTTCCCTCTCCACAGCCAAGGCCTCTCTATCTAGGGCTAGCTGTTGTTGTTGTGTCCTCAGCCTGGCCTCCTCCAGTCTCAGTTTCCTGAGCTCCCTATCTATGGAGTCATCACCTGGAGTCGAAACATGGAACCCCTCAGATACTGAGGTGACATGGGAATGGGCAGAGGCAGATCTTTCCCTAACTTTGCTAACTCTAGTTACCTGACCTCTAGATGTGAAGGGAGCCCTCCCTGAGTGCCCACCCTTCCCACTGCCAGCTACACTAGAAGGTTTGCTAGGGGGGAAGATCTTTGGAAGAACCCTCCCCTGAATCTGAAGGATGATTCTCCGATTCTTAGAGGTTAGAGTCTACCTCCCTCTCCTCCTACTGGTTATCAGCATGCTCCTGATCATCCTGTAGGAGAAAATTCTTGTCAGGGTTCTTCCCTACATCTAAGTTCCTGTCTTTGCAAAGCTCCTTCAATACCTTGAAGGTCATGCCCTCATAGGGAGTACCCATGACCTCAGAGCTACGCCCAGCAGTAGACATGATGGAGTGTGTGTTAGTGTTGTGTAAGGGAGAACCTACCCTACCTAACTTCTAGTCTCTTGGAAAGGAAAGTAGGAGACTAGAATCCTATAACTAGATATATGTGTATAGCTCTAGGTACAGACTGTTCCTTCCTGTGGCAAACACCGGTGACAGAGTGATAAGGCAATTGCAATACTTATCCTACTGCTGCACCACCGATGTAGGAGGCTCACCTGGTTTGTGGTGGGTACCTGTGGTACTTACACCTTATACCAGGTCCAGTTATCTCTTATTAGTGTATGTAGTCAGTGTCTAGAAGCCATGCTCTGTAGTGGTAGTGTGGATAAGCAGCCATGGCCTAACTAGGAGACATGCAAAGCTCATGCAGTATCACTAAAGTCATACAGTACTTCACACATGAAACAAAATACTCAGTGGTACACAAATAAAGGTACCTTATTTTGGTGACACATTTGCCAAAAATACCATAGAGACTATACTCCCTTAGGAGGTGTTGGAAAATGGGTCATTGGTAAGGGCAGGTAAGTACCTTCACTTAGCAATAGGCCACTAACCTCCACTTAGGTCCAGTTAGGTCTCAGTAAATTAAACCTAGCTCAACCCTTGGTAGCTTGGCAACGAGCGACAAGGCTTAACTTAGGAGACAAAGCGTAAAGCATTCAAACATCACAAAATAGTAATTAAATAAAACACAGGAAACAGTTTAAAAATCCCAAATCAATTTATAAAAATAGGAAACATTTTTAGCTTTAAAATGATACCAAAACGAATAAAATCGGAGAAGGGGAACCGGAGATATTAATTTTTAAAGAATTATTGGTTTCTAGCACATAGAAACAAAAAGCGCCAATCTGGTCATCTGGTCATCTGGTCGCACCTCGACTGGGGCAAAGTCAAAGTTTAAGGCCAACTGCGATGGAGCCCGGCTCGGCTACAGCCCACGGGAGGCCTCGGTCAAAAGTTTACCTTAGGACTCAGTCTTTTTTCTGGAGATTTTCTTCAGCGGGACGAACCTGCCTGTCCAATCTGACCTCCTGGAACTCTTCCTCGATACGCATTGCGGGAGCCCTCGGTGGAGATTTTTACCTTCGGACGTAGTTGTTTTTTCAAGGTGAAAATCCTTCAACCAGGGCAAACCTGAATCTTGATCCGATGTCCTTGAAACTCTCTTTGGATACGCTGTCTGGGAGGTCCCGGTCAACTTCATACGTTCGGACTTAGTCCCTTTTTTGGAGATTTTCTTCACTGGGACGAACCTGCGAGACAGGCCGAGTCGCAGTTGAGGCAAGCCGGCTAGAGTTGCCGCGGCGGGTCAGTCCCTCTATGGAGCTTTTTTGCAAAAGTTCTCTAAACTTCTCCAAACTTCTGGATCTTCTTCCAGATGTTCTTTTAGAGTCCGTTTGAGGTCCACAGCTCACCCCAAGGTTCCAGAAGCTCTGAGATGCTCCTTGAGGGTGCGGACTACAACTCCCAGAATACACCTCGCGCAAACTCCTTTTTGGCCACTGGACAGTGGTCAGCTGGTTGGTTTCTTCAGGAGTTGGTGCAGGGGACTCAGGTTAGCAATTTTTCAACTGTAGCAAACAGGGAGTCCCTCCTTGAACCAGTTGAAGTCAGGCAAAGTCCTTCTTGTGGTGTAGCCCAAGTGTGCAGCTGGTGCAGTCCTCCAGAGTGCAGTGTTCAGGTGCAGTTCAGGAGTCCAGCAAGGCAGTCCTTTCTTCTTCTGTAGTTCTTCCTGGTAGGGATCTGGTAGGGAACGGAGGTGTGGGTGCAGGTCTGCCAGTTTTATCCTTGCTCCTGGGTGAAAAACAGGGGGGTCCTGGTTCTCCAATCAGGGGTAGGGTCCTTCCCCCTATGATGACCACTTCCTGGGAAGTGTGGCAAAAATCAATCCCAGGGAGCAACATTCCTCAAAAATCCATCATGGCTGAAAGTGATTTTTGGAGGTTACATCTGGCTGAGCCCACCCACTGATGTGGCTAAAAATCCTAAACACACCTCTCTCCTGCCCTTTCCTAATCTAATCAAGGGGGCACCTAATTGTCTGTGTTTGCAGGATGTGAGGGTGTTGCTGGGTTGCTCCAACTATCCTTTCCTGCCTTTGAAGATCAGTTTAGCAGCCCTCCCCCACCCTGCTTCCCCATCTGCTGAGGGGAGATCTCCTCCCCCAGGCACATCTATTTGTGTGGAGCCAGGCCACTTCACACCTCATCAAGGTTGAGGCTGGCCAATCAGAACAAAGCAGCAAAAACACTGCAGGGCTGAAGTTGGCAACGTTTCAGGTAAAGTTTAAAACTCTTTACCTGAACAAGTTATAGTAAATCCCACAACTGGAAGTTGTGGGATTTATTATAACAATTAATTTGATACCAAACTTGTAGTATCTGTTACTTAAGGGGATTTTTAAAATTAAAATAAAGTCTCCCCATTCTAACCTATGGAGGCCATTCAATACAACGAGGGTAAAACAAATTTGGCTGTTTTACCTCACCAGGGTTTATAAAACCATTTTTATAAGGTCCCTGCTTATAGTTACATGGCACCCAGCCCTATGGACACGTAGGGCACACCTCAGGGGTGACATATGTAAAAAACAAGGTATTTTAAGGCTTTGGACTTACTTTTAATCCATGTAACTTTAATTTAAAAGCAGCCAGCAAGGCAGGTCTGCCTTTAAAAAAATTTAACTGGGCTCCTAAGCAGTGCACCTATGGGTGCATTACCTATGCTAGGGTTTCTAAACCTACATGCCCTACCATATACTATGGACTTATAGGTAGGTTTACTTAGCCAATTATAATTAGCCTAATTTGCATACTGATTTTACACAGAGCACAGGCCCTGGGACTGGTTAGCAGTACCCAGGACACCATCAGAGTCAGGAAAACACCAGCACAAAGTGAAAATTGGGGGCAAAAAGTTAGGTGGTCTCTGCAATCAGCCCTGTTTTCTCACACAAGCGCCCCCAGCCCACATGCCAAGGAGACTCAGCCCAACCCTGGGAGAGTCTTCCTGGCTTGTTAGGCGAGGAAGACAGTGAAGAAAACTGGCTGTCCCTTTGCAGGGCCTACTCTGCCTTACATCCTCCTGCCATGGCCACTCCCTCTGGGTGGTGAACCCATCCCAACAGTGAAAGGACCCATCTCAAACTGAAACTTCCCTCTAGGGGGTCTTCCTCCTCTCTCTCTGCCAACTTGGGTAGTGAGGTACCCACCTCCTGTAGACCTAACTTTGCTAGGGCAACACCTAGCTTACCCAAAGAGGTCACCCAACACTTGAGCAACCCCACCATGACCAACAGGGTCAGGGGGCCTACTTTGCTTTTGGCCCTGGCCTCCCAGGCCAAGTGCAGTGCTGCCAGGAAGGCTAGCATCCAGCAGAGGGTACCGATTGCTGTCAGCACCCAGAACCACACCCTAAGCTCTCCACCAACAGGTGGCTGAGGTGCTTTAGGGGCAACTGTGGGGTACTGGCACCCCTCTTGCTGTCTAGAGTGGGGGGCTACCACCTCCGGTGGCCGACACCCTCCTTCCACTCTCCCTTCTGTCAGTGCAGGGGCAACCCCCTGCCGCTGGACAGCTGCCTGACTACTCAGGACTTCCTTGGGGCCAGGTGAGGCCTCACCAGTGCCAACTCTGGGCTCCCCTCCTACTGGGGCAGAAGGCCTTTGGTTCCCATGAACTCCCTTTAAGAGTGGCCTACCCTTCCTTTTCTTCTTCCCTTTTCTTGGGGACCCCTGTCTTCTATCTGTAGGGACTGACTCCCCAGGACTTTGGTTGGGGGGCGCCCTGGGCCACCACCCCATCTGGGACCAGACTCACCTCTGGGGGCTTATTGCCCAGGATACAATCTAGGACGAGGTCAGCACTGACTACCACCCTAAACCAGTCAAGGATACCCTCCCTCTCTAGGGGCACTATGGCTACAAGTTTGGTGGTGACTTCCCCTGTGGCTATCCTGACTTTCCTGGTCTCTCCTGGGACATACATTTCTGGGATCACTAACCAGTCACTCACTATAGTGTGACTGGCACAGGTGTCTCTCTGGCCAGTGGTAATGATCCCATTCACCTTAACGGGCTGGAAGTGCCTACTCCCACCTTCAGGGATCACCAGCTTACCACCTGGTCCTGTCTCCCAGCCCAATGCTAGGAGGACTTCATCATCTGAGGAGTCCTCCTCTATGGCTACACTGGATAGCCCAGTGCTAACCACCTTCTTTGGACAGGCTGCATCTTCTCTGAAGTGACCTGTCTGCTGACAGTCAAAGCAAGCCTTACTGTCCAAGAGCTTTTTTAACCCTGGGTCTCCCTGTCTCTGCTTGTCAGAGTGGCAGTGGGATTTACTCCCCTCCTTCTTAGGGTTCTGGGGTACAGAGGGAGTCTCTGTGGTGGGCTTACTGCCTCCCTCCTTAGGTTTTTGGGGACCTGACCCTCCTTCTCTGGCCTACAGTGGCGCATTTTAAAGCAGAGAGAGCATAAGCACTGAGGGTCTGATTAGCAGAGCCTCAGTGACACAGTTAGGCACTACACAGGCATATATATTAGGCCACAAACTATGAGCACTGGGGTCCTGGCTAGCAGGATCCCAGTGAGACAGGCAAAATACACTGACATATAGGTTGTTATCTATGGGCACTGGGGTCCTGGCTAGCAGGATCCCAGTGACACAGTAAAAACACACTGACACACACTCACAAACAGGTCAAAAGTGGGGGTTACCATGCTAGAAAGAGGCTACTTTCTCACACAACCCTCCCCCCAAACGAAGGACAATAATGCTAACCTTGGCCAGTTGAGACTTTATTGTCTAAATGGTGATAAGTGGAGAGTACATCTGCTATAAAGTGGTTACTCCCTTTATCATCCACTATATGGTTACTTCCCTGTGGGGATGTAAACCACCCTGTTTGGAGATTTTTCCCTAACCAACAGTGTGAGTGTAAATTCTCAGAGTTCCTATTAGTATGTTATAAAGTTGGGCAGTGGGATTGGTCCACTGGGCCTATGTCAAATGCAGAAAATGCTAGACAGGGATGCTGTCTCAATAAAGCCATAGCTGGGCAAAAACTTTGTCCATATGGCTATAAGAGAGAATAGGGTTACTGTTTCCCTTGAGTTGGAGCAGGGCAGGGCTGCTGTCCTATAGGCTCCTCACTAGGACCCGGCTGCTGTCCTAAGTGTTTAGAGGCAGTGCAGGGCTGCTGCACTAAAGTTTCTCTGGGAGGGCTGGAGGGATGCTCCATATTTACTAAAAGTGTGCCGTTTTGCACATCTGGATTAGTAGTTCCACAGAGAGGTACTTTTACCTCTGGGAGTCTAGCTGTGGTAGCTGATGGCTCTTTTGGTACAGGTTCTACCCCAGGAGAGGTTTCTCCCACCACAGGAATGGTATCCTTAGTGGCAGGGCGGGGAAGTGATACTTTGATACCCTTCTTACCTGTTGGTGGAGAGGTATCCTTAGATTTCAGGCCTTTTTCTCTCCTTTGCATTTTCATTTCACCAGAAATGAGAGGAAGCAATTCCTCAGGGACACCCAGCGTAGATGAATGGGTACTAAGCTCTACCTCAGCCCAACCTGAGGCCTCTAGGTCATTCCCTAAGAGACAATCTACAGGTAAGCTAGGTGATACCACCACCTGCTTAGGGCCAGTAACTCCATCCCAACTAAGTTGAACTATAGCTAAGGAGAGAGACTGAGTGGAGTTATTGACATCAGTAACTTGGTACTTCTGTCCAAGGAGGTGTTGTGCAGGTGACACCAAGTTTTCAGTCACCAAAGTGATACTGGCACCTATGTCCCTGTAGACCTGGGCCTCAACACCATTGATTAAAATCGACTGCCTGTACTTATCCATGATAAGGGGACAAGCAGCCAATGTGGCAAGGCCAATGCCACCAGGTGTGACAGAAACTGTCTTGAGACTGTCTACCCCAGTTTCTATTATGGTCCCAAAAGTTAACCCAACTACACCCTTAGTTTGACTGTTGCCAGTACACCCACCACTATTACCACTACTGCTAGAGCAGTAGATTCTGATGTCGTAGTGTTGGTAGGCTCAGGGGCTTTACCTGAGCAGAACTTATCCCCTGGCCAATGGCCTTTATTTCTACACACATAGCACCAAGGCTTTTTCTGATTGTGTGAAGAGTTTGAAGAAGATGAAGAGGTTTTATCCCCACCCCAGAGGAGTGTTTTGGACCTGAAGAAGAATCTTATGTTTACTTTTATCCCCATGCTTGTCTTGAGATTTTTCACCATCTTTCTTCTTGCCATCCTTGTCACCCCCTGTATGAGATTTTATGCTCACCCTTCTTCTGACCCATTTGTCTGCCTTCTTTCCAAATTCTTGGGGAGAGGTCAGATCTGAGTCCACAAGATACTGATGTAACAAGTCAGACACACAGTTATTCAAGATATGCTCTCTCAGAATCAACCAACCTTCTAGGGCCTTCACAGAACAGTCTACAAAGTCTGTCCAGTCCAGTGATGACTCCTTTCTGGTCTCTCTGAACTTAAGTCTGAACTATTCAGTGGTTAAGCCCAGACCGTCCAAGAGTGCATTTTTAAGAATTTGGTAATTATCTGCATCATCCTCTCTGACAACAAGAAGTCTGTCTCTCCCCTTGCCAGAAAAGGATAACCAAAGGATAGCAGCCCACTGTACATGAGGGACCCTCCGAACTTTACAAGCCCTCTCAAGTTCAGCAAACCACTTGTTGATGTAATCACCATCCTTGTAAGAAGGGGAAACTTTGTGCAGATTCCTAGAATCAAATGAAGGTTCCCTAACATTTGTATTTCTAAAACTGCTGCTGCCACCATGGGGAACTAACCCCAAACCCTGCCTCTCTTTCTCCACAGACAGAGATTCCTTGTTTAAGGTCATCTGCTGCTGCATTAGCTTCAGTCTGGACTCCTCTAACTTCAGCTTTATATGTTCCCTATCAAGGGACTGGTCCTCAGGGCTAGAATTATGTGAAGCCTCTGAAACAGAGGTAAGATGAGAGTGTGCAGATGCAGACCTATCTCTAACAGGGGCCACTCTAGTGACTTAGCCTCTAGGGTAGAAGGGAGCCCTACTTGTGTGTGAACCCTTACCAATACCAGTTATACTAGGGGGCTTATTGACAGATAGGTTGGTGGAAGGACCCTCCCAAGGATTGTCATCTTGCTCCTCCGAGCTTTCCTGGTTGGAGTTATCCTCTACCTCTTCCTCAGAGCTGGGTCCCTGGTCATCCTGTAGGAGGAGATTTAAGAGGCAGTCCTTATTGGGGTTCTTCCCAATCCCTAAATGTCTTTCAATGCAGAACCCCTTCAAGCTTTTATAGTTTAAATTGTCACAGGTAGTCTTGACAGCTCTAGGGGTGGCTTCTACAGAAGACATACTTGAAAGAAAAAAGTTTAGGAAAGTGAGTAAAAAGTTAGTAGAATAACAGAGCTAACTTTTTAGAGAAAAGAAGAAAACTTTTCAGAACTTTGAAAAATGTTTTGCAAAGTTTAAAGAACTTTTAAGAAAGTTAGAAAATTGTTTCTAGGAACATATTATATTTGCTCTAAGTATTGGAGCAAGCGTTTCTTGTGAAAAGCACAGGTAACAAAGCGGTAAAGCAATTGCAAGTACTTATCCCACCACTGCACCACCAGTGTAGGAGGCTGGCCTGGTTTGTAGTGGGCACCTTGGGTACTTACACCTTATATCAGGTCCAGTTATCCCTTATTAGTGAAATGTAGTAGTGTTCTAGCAGCTTAGGCTGATAGAGGTAGCCATAGCAGAGCAGCTTAGGCTGAACTAGGAGACATGCAAAGCTCATGCAATACCACTTATAGTTACACAGTACTTATACACACGTAAAGCCAATACTCAGTGTTACCAAAAATAAAGGTATTTATTTGGGTGACACAGTACCAAAATTATCTTAGAGACAAAACTCCTTCTGGAGGTAAGTATTATATGCAATATATACACTAGACACAAAAATTAGACAAGTAAATAGTCATAGAACAATACAAACAGTAGGAAATCCTATAGAATGCAATGGGAGAAAATAGGTCTAGGGGCAACACAAACCATATGCTTAAAAAGTGGAATTTGAATCATAAATTCCAACCTAGACAAGTGTAGTGTGTATAGAATCGCTGGAAGAGTAAGAATACAGTAAAGGTAAGTAAATTATCACACCCCAGAGCCCAGAAAAGCAGGAGTAAAGTACTGCAAGTTTCCTTGGGACACACTACACTTCGTTTTGGGGATTTTGCAGCAGCCAACCAAGTCTGCAAAGAACAACTGCTGGATTATTGGACCTGAAGACCTGCAAAGGAAGGGGACCAAGTCCAGAAGTCGAAAGAAGTTCCACGAAGGACAGGAGCCCCTGCCAACCCAGAAGAGGGTGCAAAAGAAGACTCCCTGGTTAGTTGAAGAATGCATATTTGCACCCTAGGAAGATGCCAGAGGGTTTCTGCTTGATGCAAAAGTTGTCCCATGGCGTAAAGATTGTTGCAGATGAGATTTCGTGTTGGAAGGCACCAACAAGCCTTGGCTACGACAAAAGTGCGTTTTTCATCAGAATGGTGCTTGATGGACCCAGGAGAGACCTGGGGGCCTCAACTCTATGTGAGGAGGAAAAGGAGGCTCTCCGAACGTTAGAGAGCCCCCAGGATGCCAGCCAGCACCCCCAGAAGCCGCAGGATCCGGGTTCAAAGAAGGTGCAAAAAGTAGTTGATGCAGCACAACAAAGGAAAGTCCCATGCCGCGAGTTTAACATCGCAGGGTGGAGTGCTGGGGACCTGGGCCAGGCTGTGCACAAAGGAATTTTGCAAAGAGTGCACAGAGGCCTCAGGAGGTGAAGAAGACACAGTACACATGTGTACCATCGTTCTCGGGGAAGGCAAGGCCTTACTTCCTCCAAATTGCATCAGCAGGACCTCAGGACAGTCTATGTTGATGATGTCCATCCTCTGTGTCCTTAGGAGCACGCTCATCATTGTGAGAGGAGTCTCATTGTACTGGTCGTTGTCTTGGAAGGTGCCTGCTTGGAGCAGGGGAGTGACTCCGTCACTTCACTGGTGATTTCTTCGGTTCTTCTGGTGCAGGATGAAGACAGAGAGTCCCCAGAGCGTGTACACCATGGAAACTGTTGCAGTTGCTGACTTGGAGCTGAGGTTGCTGAAGAAAAGTGTCTCTTGTAGACACTTTGTTGCAGTTACAGCGCTTCTTGAGGCAGGCTACGGTGGATCTGAGGTCAGAAGAGTCTGAAGTTGTTGCAGAGGATTCCTGAAGGAAACTTGCAAGCAGAATCTGAGGAGAACCCACAGGAGAGACCCTAAATAGTCCTTAGAGGGGGATTGGCTACCTTATCCGGTATGGACCTATCAGGAAGGGTCTCTGACATCACCTGCTGGCACTGGCCACTCAGAGGCCTCCAGAGTGACCCCACACCTTGCAAAGCAAGATGGCTGAATTCTGGGACACACCGGAGGAGCTCTGAGCACCACCCCTGGGGAGGTGATGCACAGGGGAGTGGTCACTCCCCTTTCCTTTGTCCAATTTCCCGCCAGAGCAGGGGAGAAGGGGTCCTTGAATTGGTGTAGACTTGTTAATGCAAGGAGTGCACCATCTGTGCCCTTCAAAGCATTTCCAGAGGCTGGGGGAGGTTACCCCTCCCCGGCCTGTAACACCTATTTCCAAAGGGAGAGGGTGTAACACCCTGCTTTCAGAGGAAATGCTTTGTTCTGCCTTCCTGGGTCTGGGCTGCCCAGACACAAGGAGGGCAGAACCCTGTCTGTGAGGTGGCAGCAGCTGTAGCTGCAGTGCAAGCCTCAGGGAGCTGGTTTGGCAGTACTGGGGGTCCATAGTGGAGCCCCCAGGATGCATGGAATTTGCTCCACAATACCAGATTTGGAATGGGGGGACAATTCCATGATCTTAGACATGTTACATGGCCATATTCGGAGTTACCATTGTGAAGCTACATATAAGTATTGACCGATATGTACTGCATGCGTGTAGTGGTGTCCCCGCACTCACAAAGTCTGGGGAAATGCCGCTGAACAATGTGGGGGCACCTTTGCTAGTGCAAGGGTGCCCTCACACTTAGTAACTTTTCACCCAACCTTCAGCAAGTGAAGGTTAGACATTTAGGTGACTTCTAAGTTACTTAAGTGCAGTGAAAATGGCTGTGAAATAACTTGTGCGTTATTTCACGCAGGCTGCAATGGCTGGCTGTGTAAGGGTTTATCTGAGCTCCCTATGGGTGGCAAAATAAATCCCAGTGAGACAAGCAAAACACACTGACATATAGGTTTTTATCTATGAGCACTGGGGTGCTAGCTAGCAGGATCCCAACGACACAGTAAAAACACACTGAAACACACTCACAAACAGGTCAAAAGTGGGGGTAACCATGCTAGAAAGAGGCTACTTTCTCACAGTGGTCAAGAGCCCCAGGAGCCTGAAACAGTGGTCCAGGGGACCGCCAAGAAGAGGAAGGACAGGAGGGTCGGGAAACCGGTCCCAGAAGTTCCCACGGTCCTGGAGGAGGCGGAGCCTGAGGATGACGCCCCGGAGCCTACAGGGGAACAGGTGGCTGAACTGGGGGAGGTCCCTGAGCTGTCGCAGTGGCAGCAGGAAGGGGGACCCACCAGGGAGGCATTCTGTGAGGCACAGAAAGTATGCCCTACTCTAGAGGGACTGCAGCAGCAGGCTGCAGCCCAGGCGGCTGGCGAGGAGCCAGGTACTCACCTGATCTATTGGGAGGATGGCCTCTTGTATAGTGAGCCTAAAGTTCCTGAGCCTGGGTCAGCTCATATGCTGGTGGTACCCCAGTGCTTCAGTGCCTTCCTACTGGGGTGGCTCATGATGTGCCTTTGGCAGGAAATATGGGGCAAGACAAGACCCACTTCTACTGGCCCCAGATGCACAAGCATTCTGCTACACACTGTAGGACTTGCCCAACTTGTCAGGCAAGTGGCAAGAGTGGGAGAAATGTAAGGCTTCCCTCCAACCTTTACCTGTTGTTAGTACTCCCTTTGAGAAGGTAGGTATTGACATTGTGGGGCCTCTGGATCCCAAGACAGCCATTGGCAACAGGTTCATTCTGGTCTTGGTGGACCATGCCACCCGGTACCCAGAAGCCATTCCTCTGAGGTCAGTCACTTCCCCCATGGTGGGTCGTGCACTGATGTTTTTTTTTACTCGCATGGGGTTCCCCAAGGAAGTCGTATCTGATAGGGGTACCAACTTCATATCGACGTATATGAAGTCTATGTGGAAGGTGTGTGGGGTAACCTACAAGTTCACTACACCTTACCACCCCCAAATTAATGGTCTGGTTGAGAGATTCAACTGCACTTTGAAAGGCATTATTCAGGGCCCTTGAGGCGGAAGTGGGACGTCCTCTTGCTATGCCTTCTGTTCGCTTACAGGGAAGTGCCTCAAAAGGGACTTGGGTTTAGTCCCTTTGAGCTCATCTATGGCCACCCTGCGAGGGCGCCTTTGTGTCTGGTGAAGGAGGCTTTGGAGAAAGCTCCTAGTAAACCCCCCCCCCCCCAGGATGTATTTAGTTACATGCTGGCTTTGAGAAACCAGGCTGCCCGCTTCAGGAGTCTCGCACAGGAGAACCAGGAAGCAAGCCAGGAGGATATGAAATAGTGGTATGACCGGAATGCCACTCTGGTCGAGTTTCAACCTGGTCAGAAAGTGTGGGTGATGGCACCATTGGAGCCCAGGGCGTTCCAGGATAAGTAGACTGGGCCATTTGAGGTGGTGGAGCACAAGAGTGAAGTCACCTACCTGGTGGACTTGCAGTCTCCATGGAACCCTTTAAGGGTCCTACATGTCAAGTGCCTCAAGCCACACTTTGAGCGGACTGAACTGTCCATGCTCCTTGCAATAGATGATGGGGTGGAGGAGGAGAGTGAGCCTCTTCTTGACCTCCTGTCAACAGGAGAAAAAGATGGGTCTGTTGAGGGAGTGATCCTCTCCCCCTCCCTGACTGAAGAGCAGCAGAGGGACTGTCGCCAGGTGTTGGGACAGTTTGCCTCACTGTTTCTCTGATCCCAGGAGTCACACACTTGTGCACACATGATGTGGACACTGGGGGCAGTACACCCATTAAACAAAAAGTTTATAGGGTGACTGACAGAGTCAGCGCTAGCATTAAGGTTGAGGTATCCAAGATGTTAACCCTAGGGGTTATTGAGCATTCCAGCAGTCCTTGGGCCAGCCCAGTGGTATTGGTCCCAAAGGCTGCTGCACCTGGTGCCACTCCAGAACTCAGGTTCTGTGTGGACTACCGGGGACTCAATGCGGTCAGCAAGACTGACGCACACCCTATCCCCCGAGCTGATGAGCTCATTGACCGGTTGGGAGCTGCCAAGTACCTCAGTATGTTTGACTTAACGTCTGGATACTGGCAGATTGCCTTAACTGAGGGGGCCAAGGAGAAGTCAGCATTTTCTTCCCCTGATGGACACTTTCAATTTAAAGTGATGCCATTTGAGATGAAGAATGCTCCTGCCACCTTTCAGAGGTTAGTCAACCAGGTGTTGGCTGGGCTGGATGAGTTCAGTGCCGCCTACCTGGATGACACTGCTGTGTTTAGTTCCACATGGGAGGAACACCTGCAACACCTCTGGAGAGTGTTAGAGTCTCTGCAGAAGGCAGGCCTCACTATTAAGGCAAGCAAGTGTCAAATAGGGCAAGGTTCTGTGGTGTGCCTGGGACACCAGGTGGGGAGTGGCCAGGTGGCACCCCTATGGCCAAATATTGACACCATTCTGGCGTGGGAACCCCCCAAGACCCAGACTGAGGTGAGGGCCTTTTTAGGCCTCACTGGCTATTACAGGAGGTTTGTCAAGGGGTATGGTACCATTGTGACCCCCTTGACTGAGTTGACCTCTAAGAAACAACCAAGGAAGGTGATCTGGACAGAAGCTTGCCAGACCGCTTTTGATGCCCTGAAGGCTGCCATGTGCACAGCACCCGTGCTGAAGACACCTGACTACTCCAGGGAGTTTGTTGTAACAAAAAGACGCCTCAGAGCATGGTATTGGAGCAGTACTCTCACAGCCTAATGAAGATGGCCTAGATCAACCCATAGCCGTCATTAGCAGGAGGTTACTTCCCAGGGAACGTAGGTGGAGTGCCATAGAACGTGAAGCATTTGTTATGTTCTGGGCGTTTAAGATGCTAAGGCCCTACTTGTTTGGGACTCACTTCCGGGTTCAGACCGACCACAGGCCCCTCAGATGGTTAATGCAGATGAGGGGTGAGAATCCAAAACTGTTGAGGTGGTCCATTTCCCTACAGGGGATGGACTTCACGTTGGTACACTGCCCTGGTACAGAACAGGCCAGTGCTGATGGTCTGTCCAGATTCTTCCCCCTTAGTGATGAGAACTCCCATGAAGTTGAATAGTTGCTCCCCACTTTCAGCTGAGGGGGACACATGTTAGACTTTTCATCCTTGGCGTGGTCTCCCTTAACATTTTGCCTCTGTTGATGTGCGCTGGACTCTGTTTTTGCTGTTTTTGTTACTCTGGGCACTTTACCACTGCTAACCTGTGCTAAAGTGCAAGTGCTCCTATACAAAATGTGTGTGTAATTGGTTAATCCATGATTGGCATGTTTGATTTACTAGTAAGTCCCTGGTAGAGTGCACTAGAGGTGCCCAGGGCCTGTAAATCAAATGCTACTAGTGGGCCTGCAGCACTGGTTGTGCCACCCACATAAGTTGCTCTGTAATCATGCCTCAGACCTGCCACTGCAGTGTCTGTTTGTGCAGTTTTAAACTGTAAATTTGACTTGGCAAGTGTACCCACTTGCCAGGCCTAAACCTTCCCTTTTCTTACATACACCCCTAGGGTAGGCCCTAGGTAGCCCCAAGGGCAGTGTGCACTGTATGGTTATAGTAGGACATATAGGCCCTCATTACAACCCTGGCGGTAAATCTCGCTTACCGCCATGCCGACGGCCACCAAGACACCGTGGCGGTAATTCGCCACGGGTATTATGACCCACACAGAGAATACTGCCACTATACAGACACCCACACAAGTCCACGAAACCAAAGGTCAGTGATAAACTGGCGATAGCAAAACCCACACCGTTACGCCAACAGCAATACGCCCACAGTATCACGACCCAAGAAACAACACGGCGGTCTTTCAACCACGGTAAACCATTGCCACGCTCAAAATACACACACACTTACAACAGTACACCACATTAGACAATTCCAAATACACACACCTGACACACATACACACACCACACCCACACACTCACACACTCACAACACTATACAACACACCCCCACATTACCCACAACCCTTTCAACGAAAAAAAAAGACCAAGCACAGAGAGACAAGCAAAGAGCACACACCCAACAGAGGCACAGAACACCATCACTCATACACAATCCACACACATTACAGTATACATCCCAACACATCACCACACACATCACCTCACACATATCACTCACAGCACATCCATGGTACCTCAAAGATACCCCAGGTTTTCTGAGGAGGAGCTAAGGGTCATGGTGGAGGAAATCATCCGGGTAGAGCCACAGTTATTCGAATCACAGGTGCAGCAGACGTCTATTGCAAGGAAGATGGAGTTATGGTGAAGAATCGTGGACAGGGTCAATGCTGTGGGACAGCATCCAAGAACCAGGGATGACATCAGGAAGAGGTGGAACGACCTACGGGGGAAGGTGCGGTCCATGGTTTCAAGACACCAGATTGCTGTACAGAGGACTGGCGGTGGACCCGACCTCCTCCCCCACAACTAACAACATGGGAGGAGCAAGTCTTGGCGATCATGCATCCTGAGGGCCTGGCAGTAGTAGCAGGAGGACTGGTAAGTCAAATCTTTACTACTATATCCCCCACCCTACCTGCATGCATCACATATCCCCACCCGTAGCCTCACTCCCATCACTCCATCACCTCACGTCTACCCCACCATCACAACCCACACATCCCAATACCAAGCCCTGCATCCAACAACAATGCATGGACACCCATCACCACAGCATGCCCAGTAGAGAGACTCACCCAGCCCACACAATCAGCAAACACACAAGGCCAATTCGACAGGGAAACCAGTATTATATAAGGGAAACACATCCATTGCACAAGATGGCACACACAGATATAATAATAATTCATTTGCATCCCAACAGGACCCCTACCTAACGTCACCGGAGAGGAGGTGCCAGCTACATCCAGTCCCCCCTCAGAAGAGGCCCGCAGTGATGACAGCAGCTCTACACGCTTGGATCACTATGGCCAACCTGGCCCATCAGGGACCTCTGGACAGTCGGTTACCCTGACACAGTCCCAACCTACCACAGAGCCTCCCCCCTCAAGAAACACCACCACAGCACCCACCCAGCAGGCCCATGCCACTGTCCCCAGGACACGTCAATCAGCAGTGTGTCCACCACTACAGGGACCTCAGGCAACCCCACAAACACAGGACGATCAGGGACCTGGGGTCAGTGGCAGTGGGCACACGATTCAGGGGACAGAGGCACAGGACAACAGGGAAGCTGGGAGGACTGCTGTGCGACAGGGGGAGGACAGGCTAAGGGAACCAACGCTCCACAAGGCACTTTCAAACATCATGGGAGCATACCACCATTCCCAGGAGACCAAGGGCATGATACTGGCCAAGTTGCAGGAGACCCAGCGGCTGCAGGAGGGACAGTAGCTGGGGATCAGGGAGGACCTCACAAAAATCTACACCATCCTGGTCACCATAGCAGGGGTGCTGGCAGACATGGGCAAGACCATGAGGGAGGCAGTGGCACAACAAAGGGCCCCTGACACTAGCCAAACCGATGAACAGCCTTACACCTCCTCCGGCGCTAGTGGACAGGAGGCCCCGCCACAGGACCAACAGGCCACTCCCTGCAGAAGGAGAACCACCCCGCAAACGGTCCCTGTGATCCAGGCAGAAGACAGAGAACATTGCCGAGGCCCCCGCCAGGAAATAGGACTCTTCTGATTGTTACCCTTCTGTCCCACTATGTCACCCTGTCCACCTTGAACTGCCATTACTCCCCTCCCTACGCCCCATTGGACAATGCACTTGTGATACCAAGAGACTGGACTCTACCATGGACCTTCCTCCACTATCACCCCAGCCCCTTGCACGTACCCCCATACCATTTAGCACAAAAAATAAACACCATTGAAATATAAACCATACTGGAGTCAGTGTAATGATTCGAAAGATGTATTCTTACAACATTCTCAAAGAATTTCAACGTACATGTTCATTGAAAATAGCAATGTATGACAGTTGGCGGGCAGCAGTACACATAGAAGAAGCCAGAATGGGGTACACAGATCTGAAAAAAGGAAACCCAAAAGGAACAGTCAGTGGCCATACACAGAGGGTAAGAGGCTGCCATGTACAATGTCCTAAAGTATACTGAAATGTGAAGAGGAGTTACAGTCTTTTACCTGTATGTCACTGGAAGTACTGCTGGATAATGTTTGTTCTGTTGTCCACATCTTCTTCGTCTGCCTCCTCTTCCTCACTGTCCACAGGCTCCACCGCTGCCACAAGACCATCTTCAGGCTCATCCTCCAGTAGGAAAGGCACCTGGCGTCTCAATGCCAGATTGTGCAACATACAGCATGACACAATGATCTGGCACACCTTCTTGGGTGAGTAGTACAGGGATCCACCTGTCAGATGGAGGCACCGGAACCTGGCCTTCAGGAGGCCGAAGGTCCTTTCAATAATCCTCCTTGTTCGCCCATGTGCCTCATTGTAATGTTCCTCTGCCCTTGTCCTGGGATTCCTCACTGGGGTCAGTAGCCATGACAGGTTGGGGTAACCAGAGTCACCTGTAAATATCGAGGGACAATTGTGAGACACACACTAACCCTTAGGAACAACCCCATACCCAGACACCTACATATACTGTGATGGGACCTTGGGCTCACCTATTAGCCACACCCGGTGCCTCTGGAGTTGGCCCATCACATAAGGGATTCTTCTATTCCGCAAGATATAGGCGACATGCACAGATCCAGGATATTTGGCATTCACATGGGTGATGTACTAATCCTCTAAACACACCATCTGCACATTCATTGAATGATAGCTTTTTCTATTCCTGTAGACCTGTTCATTTCTGCGGGTAGGACAAATGCCACATGTGTACCATCAATGGCACCAATGATGTTGGGGATATGTCCCAGGGCATAGAAGTCAGCTTTCACTGTGGCCAAATCCTCCACCTGGGGGAACACAATGTAGCTGCACATGTGTTTCAGCAGGGTAGACAACACTCTGGTCAACACGTTAGAGAACATTGGCTGAGACATCCCTGATACCATGGAGCACTGACAGGACCTGCACTAGAGGGGGGATTCCGGTGTGGTTGTGGATAGCTGACATCAGGTCTGGCTCCAATTGGGCACACAGTTCTTGGATTGTGGCACGATCAAGTCTGTATGTGATTATAATGTGTCTGTCCTCCATTGTCGACAGGTCCACCAGGGGTCTGTACACTGGAGGATGCCGCCATCTCATATGTTGTCTCAGCGGTCGTAGCCTATTGAGTAGAACGGTAAGCAAAAGGCCATTTACCACAGAGATATCACAACTGTGTTTGCATTAATGTCACAGAAGCAGTGTGTGTAATCTAGAGTCAGTATATGTGCCAATATGTGCTGTGACGCAGTTAGGTGCCATGCCGTGTGCCCCCCTGACATGGCATCTGCCTGACCTGTAAGGAGGGACAAGGGGAAATGAGATAACTGCGCTGGCGTTGTGCAGCGTCGCAGTAGGCGGTCAAAGACCGCCGCGCAACTCCGCATTGGTTATCATTGGGCCCTTTGGGTTCCAGGAGCCAATGGCGATGAATGCCTGCAGTGACGGTACGAACCGCCGCGGACGTCACTGCCATTTTCTACCTATTCACTCACTTGCTACCTGACCATCAGCAGGAGAGGACTTACACTGCAAGTGCTGCTGTGACCTGAGTTTGGAAGCGACAATGGCTCATGTGTCTTGGGAAAGCGCCCCTGCTTTCACTGCGGAGGAGTTGGAGAAACTGGTGGATGGGGTCTTTCCCCATTACACATTACGCTACGGTCCTCCAGACAAACAATTGAGAACCATATGAGCATGATGCGTGGGCAACGCCTGTTTGGAGTGGTGTGGATAGAAGCTACATGTTGGGGGATGCTAAGGCGTCCTGGCCTGAATGCTGCATGAGAGGTGGTCAGTTTATGTGCGTCAGGGTATTGGAGGGAACTGGTGGGCAATGAGTATGATGGTCCGGACGGGTGAGTAATTACATTTTACGATGTCTTATCCCTCTAGGTCAGCGACCACGAGAAGAAGGGTATTTGGCGTGCCATCACCAAGGAGGTGCGGACCCTGGGGGTCTATCACAAGCAGAGCACCCACTGCTGCAAGAGATGAGAGGACCTCTGCTGCTGGACCAAGAAGACGGCGGAGGCCCAGCTGGGTCTGGCCTCCCAACGTGGAAGGAGTGCCCATCGCACCATGAGCCCCCTGATGTTCCGCATCCTGGCGGTGGCATATCTGGAGTTGGATGGGCGCTTGAGTGCATTAGCATCATCTGGCGGTGGAGCAGAGGCACCGACAACGGAGGGAGCTGCATCCCACATGGCCCATGAGGGTGAATCCACTGAGGGTGAAGGCAGCAGTGGGACAGAGGGCGAGGGGAGCTCCCCGATGGGGACAGGAGGGGATACCAGTGACAGCGACTCCTCCTCTGATGGAAGCTCCCTGGCGGTGGTTAGACACCTCTGTGCCCACCCCAACAACAGGTACTGCTGCAACCGCCCCTACCAGCACCGCCTTCCCAGCAGCCCCCCAGTGTGTTTCCCATGCCCGCTCACCCAGGAGGGTGGGCATCTCCTTTGCCCCAGGCACCTCAGGCCCTGCCCCAGTCAACCCTGCTGCCCTCAGTGAGGAGTCTATTGACCTCCTGAAATCCCTCACTGTTGGGCAGTCAAAGATTCTGAATGCCATCTAGGGTGTCGAGAGGCATTTGCAACAAACAAATGCATACCTGAAGGGCATTCATTCTGGCGTGGCGGCCCAACAGAGAGAATTTCAGGCTTTGGCCTCAGCACTGATGGCAGCCATTGTTCCTATGTCCAGCCTCCCCCCTCCAGCTTTAGCTACCCTGACCCAATCCCTTCTACCTCAGCCTATCCCAAGCACACCTTCAGAATAGCATGCACACACATCAACACACAAAAGTGGCTCAGGAAAACATAAGCACCACACATCATCACACAGGCACTCACACAAGCACCATACCCATGCACACATACCAACATCCACTTCCTCCACTGTGCCTCCCCTCCTCTTCATCCACCTCCTTCCAAGTAGCGTCAGTAGCGTCTCCACTCACACCTGCATGCACTACGTCATCAGCCACTGCCTCCATCACCAGCACGCCCATCACAACACACCCCTCATGAGCAATCACTACCCCCACAACCATGCACACATCCTGTGTGTCCTCTCAGAGTGTGTCTGTGAGCCCTCTGCCCAAAGTACACAAACGCAGGCACAAACCTACTTAATAGCCATCCACCTCACAACAGCCTCCAGCCCATGCACCTTCACCCAAACTCAGCAGACGTACACCTCCTACAACCACTACCTCTTCCTCCACTCCCACACCCCCTCCATCTTCCCATCCCAGTGTGTCCCAAAAACCTTTCCTGGCTAACGTTGACCTCTTTCCTACACCTCCCCCGTCCTTTCCCTAGGGCCAGGATGCCTAGATCCCAGGCCAGCACCTCAGCCACAAAATCTGCATCTGCTGTGGTCCCTGCAAGTCCGAGAGGGGACACCGTCAGGGCTGCCAGTGTGCCACCTACCGATGCTAAGGACCACCTGATTCCGCCACCTGCCAAGGTTAAGAAGGGCGCGGCACGCAGCAGGGAAAAGATGCACCACCCACCCATCAAGGCCTCATCCAAAACCAAAGAGGACAGTGCCAAGGTCCCAGCAGCGACTAACAAGGTGGGGAAGGGACACAAAAGCAAGGGAAAGTCACCTCAGGGCACGGAGCCTCCTGGTGAGGGACTGGTGACCACCATTTCTCCTGAATGTCCAGCGACCTGCACCACGGTAAGCACCGCCACAACAACCGCCATCTGCACGCCACCTGCACCACCCCCTGCACCGCTGCTGCCACGACAGTCACCAGCATCCTCACCAGTGGTCAGCTGTCCGAGGCTGCTGGAGATGGCCTGGTGTCTCCCTCCACTACTACAGACACCTGCACCACGGGCAGCACCGGTAGCATGTCTGCCGCAACCACTGCCACCAGCACCGCCATATGCACCGCCACGTGCCCAGCCGGTGCCACTACATCAGACATCAGCAGCATCCCCAGTGGGCAGCCGTCCGAGCTGCAGGAGATGTCCTGGACCCTGCACACACCACATGAGGCAGCACCACCAGCACTGGCACTACCAGCAGTATGCAGCCTAAGTCGCCGCAGGATGGAATGTGTCTCTGCCTCCATGGAGTATGATACTACCTGTTCCCTGCACATCTCGTGCCTCAGACACCCAGGTGAGGGAACGGGAACTGCCCCACCCCAGGTGCAGCATAACTGGGCACAAAGCCCCCTCCAGAACCAGTGGAGAGATGCATCCAGTCACCCAATCCTTGGCAGAATGAAGCACACTGGGCACAAGGCGCCCTGCAGAACCAGTGGAGAAGCCATCCACTTGAGAGACTGTGGCCTTGCACTTCCTAGGACCAAGCAGTGGGCAAACCACCCACTTGAGACACTGTGGCTTTGCACTCCCCAGGACCAAGCAGTGGGCATTTTGCCTCCTCGAGGATCAGTGGCGTAGTACCATCTTCTGGTTGAGGTGCCCCCTCCCCTTCCCCCTGAGGTGCCTGTGTGTTTTCGACCTGATGCCCCTGCAGTGTTCTCTCCGTTTAGAGGCAGGAGTCAAGTGTGGGCTTGGCACATGATGTTTTGGCCCACCGGTCCACGGACATTTACAGTGGACAGTGCACAACCTTCTGTACATAATGTAAATATTTGTATATACTGATTTTTTTTTTATTAATTTGCTATATCTGCACGTTCCAAAATATCACTGAATGAAATCAATTCCTTTTGTCTTTGCGTTCTTCCATGGGGTAACGGGGTGTATCTGTAATGTTGCTGGATGTGTTAGTGTGTATGGCAGTGGTTCCCAAACTTTTTTGATCCCCGGCTCCTTTGATCTATTGGCTGTGTTGGCCACGGCTCCCCGTTATGTTACTTTTTTTGGCGGGTGGGGGAACGTAATCCCAGCCTGTACCTGTACCTACACTATTTACCGTTTGTCTTCTTTATTCTCTCCTTCACGTTGCTGAAAACCATTTATTGGAAACTATTTTTGTTATAGGGATATTATTAATGGTACTTTGGCGCCCTCCGCTGGTCAGAATAATTAATGCAGGGTGTTTTTTTCCAATACCACGAGGAAAAGCTACTGATTCAAAGCACCTCCGAGTGGTTTCCAGACTGTGTGCGGCGCCCCTGGCTAGTTTTGACGGCGCACCAGGGAGCCGCGGCGCACAGTTTGGGAACCACTGGTGTATGGTGTTGGGGATGAGGGTGGGGGGTGGGGGGTGGGGTGTTGCGTGTTGCATGTTTGTTTTACTCTCTTTTTCCTCCCCCCTCCCCTGTGTGGAGAAGAGCTGAGGAAGAAGAGATGCCCTGCCTGTGACTGTGCTTTGTGGAGTGTAGGAAAGTACCATCTTGCCTGGTAGGTTACCCCCATTTTCACTGTATGTATGTTTGTTTTTGCCTCTGTGTCACTGGGATCCTGCTAGTCAGGACCCCAGTGCTCATAAAGTATGCCCTGTATGTGTTCCCTGTGTGGTGCCTAACTGTATCACTGAGACTCCGCTAACCAGAACCTCAGTGTTTATGCTCTCTCTGCTTTTAAAATTGTCACTATAGGCTATTGACTAATGTTACCAATTCTCATTGGTACACTGGTACACCCTTATAATCCCCTTGTATATGGTACCTAGGTACCCAGGGTATTAGGGTTTGAAAAATAAATGGATTTAAAAAATATATAGATGAGCAAAAGTTTATACGTTCGGGTTGATTAAAACCCAACCCAAAACTCTGGTAAGGTTGGAACAGCTGTTTGTTCTAGCTACGCGATTATTGTAATATCGTTTTACTATTATTCTTGTTTTTTTCGCTGACTCCCCGTTTGCACTAATTATACCATTTACTGATTATTTCACAATCTCGTTTGGGTTGGGTTTTAATCAACCCGAAAGTATAAACTTTTGCTCATCTATATATTTTTTTCATCCATTTAGTTTTCGACGTAAATACCGGCATCAGCGTTTCTTTTTAACTTTTCAGAATCTTTCCACATTTGTGCTTATATGCGCACTATGGATAACGATATTCTTCCAATTGGATTATTTTCTTTGGTATGTGTGCTTTTTTTGATACTCATTACTATTATTTTTCTTTCTCTTTTTTGATATAAACCATCTTTTTTACTTTTTGTCACTCTGTGGTTGGTAATGGCACTTTCGCTTTATTGGCTGGGTAATACCTTCACTTTTTCCAGTTTCTATAACGTGATTGCATTGGCTCTTCATTTCACTTTATTATATTTAGTGCACATTTGACTATGAGATATTCTTATGATCTTTTCTTCTTTTATTCACTTTTCCCTTGCTGGTTCTATTTACTACATAGTACTTGGCATTGATCAAACTTATGATATTGTTCTTTCAGAAATATTTCCTTTCTTTACAACTTTGTTTGTAACTTCAAAATATATTATCATATGTTTGTATAATAAGAACTTGTATGTTAACTTGTTGTGTCTATATTATTTTATGTATGTTATTATATTATGTCATTTCTCCTGTGATTATGTGTTATATTGCAGCCCTGAAGAAGCCCATGTGTATAGGGCGAAACGCGTTGGGTGTTTGCCCTTGTGAATTTAATGATGTATAAAGCTTCTTATATTGATATTAATAATTGGTTTGCTGCCCTTGAGAGGGCCTGTATGGTACAGTTGGTCCCTCAAAGGCAGTGGGCTGCTATCTTGTGGCTATCTTTCACTGGAAAGGGTATGGATAGGCTCCTTACTGTCAGAGAAAGTGATGCTAACAATTACAAAGTTGAACAATACAGGATTAAGTTCAGAGACACCAGAAAAGTATCCTCTCAAGACTGGACAGATTTTGTTGACTGTTCAGTGAAGGCCTTGGAGGGTTGGTTGCATGGCAGTAAAGTATCTGACTATGATAGCCTGTATAATGTGATCCTGAGAGAGCAAATTCTTAAGAATTGAGTGTCCGATTTGTTGCACCAGTACTTGGTAGACTCAGATCTGACCTCTCCCCAAGAATTGGGAAAGAAGGCAGACAAATGGGTCAGAACAAGAGTGAACAGAAAAGTTCATACAGGGGGTGACAAGGATGGCAAGAAGAAGGATGGTAAGTCTTCTGACAAGGTGTGAGAAAGTAGCCTCTTTCTAGCCTTGTTACCCCCACTTTTGGCCTGTTTGTGAGTATATTTCAGGGTGTTTGTACTCTCTCACCGGGATCCTGCTAGCCAGGGCCCAGTGCTCATAGTGAAAGACCTATGTTGTTAGTATGTTTGTTATGTGTCACTGGGACCCTGCTAGCCAGGACCCCAGTGCTCATAAGTTTGTGGCCTATATGTATGTGTTCCCTGTGTGATGCCTAACTGTCTCACTGAGCCTCAGTGGTTATGCTCTCTCTGCTTTCCAAATTTGTCACTAACAGGCTAGTGACTAAATTTACCAATTTACATTGGCATGCTGGTACACCCATATAATTCCCTAGTATATGGTACTGAGGTACCCAGGGTATTGGGGTTCCAGGAGATCCCTATGGACTGCAGCATTTCTTTTGCCACCCATAGGAGCTCTGACAATTCTTACACAGGCCTGCCAGTGCAGCCTGCGTGAAATAACGTCCACGTTATTTCACAGCCATTTACCACTGCACTTAAGATGGTGCCATCTCTGCATAAGCCAGTCTACACTGGTTTAATGATCCCCCAGCCCTGCTCTGGTGCGAAACTGGACAAAGGAAAGGGGAGTGACCACTCCCCTGACCTGCACCTCCCAGGGGAGGTGCCAAGAGCTCCTCCAGTGTGTCCCAGACCTCTGCCATCTTGGAAACAGAGGTGTCTGTGGCACCCTGGACTGCTCTGAGTGGCCAGTGCCAGCAGGTGACGTCAGAGGCTGCTTCTGATAGGCTCTTACCTCTCTTGGTAGCCAATCCTCCTTCCTAGGTAGCCAAACCTCCTTTTTTGGCTATTTAGTTCCTCTGCATCTCCCTCTTCACCTTCTGCCAAAGGATCGACCGCTGACTGCTCAGGACGCCTGCAAAACCGCAACAAAGTAGCAAGATGACTACTAGCAACCTTGTATCGCTTCATACTGCCGGCTTTCTCAACTGTTTTCAGGTGGTGCATGCTCTGGGTGTAGCCTGCCTCATTCTTGCACCAGGAGCTCTGAATCTTCCCCCTGCAACCACAGGCAATAAAAGACTGCATCACCGGTCATCTGGGTCCCCTCTCAGCACGACGAGCGTGGTCCCTGGAACTCAGCAACTCTGTCCAAGTGACTCCCACAGTCCAGTGACTCTTCAGTCCAAGTTTGGTGGAGGTAAGTCCTTGCCTCCCCACGCTAGACTGCATTGCTGGGTACCGCGTGATTTGCAGCTGCTCCGGCTCCTGTGCACTCTTCCAGGATTTCCTTCGTGCACAGCCAAGCCTGGGTCCCCAACACTCTAACCTGCTGTGCACAACCTTCTGAGTTGTCCTCCGGCGTCGTGGGACTCCCTTTTCTGACTTTGGGTGGACTCTGCTTCACTTTTCTTGTAAGTGCCTGTTCAGGTACTTCTGTGGGTGCTGCCTGCTTTTGTGAGGGCTCCCTGACTTGCTGGGCGCCCCCTCTGTCTCCTCGTCCAAGTGGCGACATCCTGGTCCCTCCTGGGCCACAGCAGCATCCAAAAACCCTAACCGCAACACTTGCAGCTAGCAAGGCTTGTTTGCGGTCTTTCTGCATGGGAACACCTCTGCAAGCTTCTTCACGACGTAGGACATCCATCCTCCAAAGGGGAAGTTCCTAGTCCTCTTCGTTCTTGCAAAACACCAAGCTTCTTCCATCCGGTGGCAGCTTCCTTGCACCTTCAGTTGGCATTTCCTGGGATCCTGCCCACTTTCGACACTGTCGCGACTCTTGGACTTGGTCCCCTTGTCTTACAGGTACTCAGGTCTGGAAATCCACTGTTGATGCATTGCTGGTGTTGGTTTTCCTTGCAGAATCCCCTATCACGACTTCTGTGTTCTCTGGGGGTTGTAGGTGCCCTTTACACCTACCTTACAGGGTCTTGGGGTGGGCTATTTTTCTAACCCTCACTGTTTTCTTACAGACCCAGCGACCCTCTACAAGCTCACATAGGTTTAGGGTCCATTCGTGGTTCGCATTCCACTTTTGGAGTATATGGTTTGTGTTTCCCCTATATCTATATGCTCCTATTGCAATCTATTGTAACTTTACACTGCTTGCATTACTTTTCTTGCTATAACCTGCATAATTTTGGTTTGTGTACATATATCTTGTGTATATTTCTCATCCTCATACTGAGGGTACTCACTGAGATACTTTTGGCATATTGTCATAAGTAAAGTACCTTTATTTTTAGTATATCTGTGTATTGTGTTTTCTTATGATATTGTGCAGATGACACCAGTAGTATAGTAGGAGCTTTACATGTCTCCTAGTTCAGCCTAATCTGCTTTGCCATAGCTACCTTCTATCAGTCTAAGCTGCTAGAAACACCTCTTCTACACTAATAAGGGATAACTGGACCTGGCACAAGGTGTAAGTACCTCTGGTACCCACTACAAGCCAGGCCAGCCTCCTACACAAGGGTGGGGACAAAAGTAAGAATTCTGAGTCTTCATCAGGCCCACAAAAATCCTCTGGGGGTGGTGGGTCCAAATCCTCTTCAAACAATCAGAAAAAGCCTTGGTGTTATTTATGTAAAATAAAAGGCCATTGGGCAAGTGATTCCACTTGTCCAAAGAAAAACACCAAACCTCCCACCACCACAGCCCCAACTGCAACCTCTAGTGCCCCTAGTAATAGCAGTGGTGGTGAGAAGTCTACTACCAATAGCCAATCCAAGGGTGTAGATGGGCTCACTGTTGGCAATGTAGTTGGGGTTGGTCTTGTTAGGGAGACCAAAGAGGCTGTTTTAGTCTCTGATGGTGGCATTGACTTTGCCACATTGGTTGCTTGTCCCCTTAATATGGGTAAGTACAAGCAACTACCCCTAATAATGGTGTTGAGGTTGAGGCCTACAGGGACACAGGAGCCAGTGTAACTATGGTGATAGAAAAACTGGTCCACCCTGATCAACACCTACTTGGTCAGCAGTAACAAGTGACTGATGCTCATAACAACACTCTTAGCCACCCCATGGCTGTTGTGAATCTCAACTGGGGGCGGGGTGTTACTGGTCCAAAGAAAGTTGTGGTAGCCACTGAATTACCTGTAGATTACTTACTGGGCAATGATTTGGAAACATCAGCTTGGGCAGAAGTGGAGTTGGAGGCTCATGCAGCATTGCTGGGCATTCCTGGGCATTTTTATGCTTTGACAAGGGCTCCGGCCAAGAAGCAAAAAGGACAGGGAAACTTGGATCCTGGAACAATGGACCAAGAGCTCCCAAAAGCTAGGGGTAGAAAGGGTAAATCACTGCCCACTATCCCTCCCTCTACAGAAGATTCCTCTTTTGAGGAAGATGAATCTTCTATTTGTGCAGAACCTACACCAGAGGAGCTGGCAGCAGACACTGCTGAGCTTTTGGGTGCAGGGGGGGGGCTGCTAGGGAAGAGCTGAGTGTGGCACTGCAGACCTGTCCCACACTAGAGGGTTTAAGACAGCAAGCTGTCAAACAACAGAATGGGGATGTCAGTGATAACCATAGGGTGTATTGGGAAAACAACTAGTTGTACACAGAGTCAAGTGACCCTAAACCTGGAGCTGCCAGGAGATTAGCCATTCCCTTTCAGTACAGAGAGTTTCTTCTTACCCTGGCACATGACATTCCTTTGGCTGGGCACTTGGGCCAGACGAAAACCTGGGAGAGACTTGTCCCCCTGTTTCACTGGCCTCATATGTCAGAGGACACAAAATAGTTTTGTTGCTCTTGTGTGACCTGCCAAGCAAGTGGCAAGACTGGTGGCACTCCAAAGGCCCCCTTAATTCCACTTCCAGTGGTTGGGGTGCCCTTTGAAAGGGTAGGGGTTTACATAGTTGGCTCCCTTGACCCTCCAACAGCTTCAGGCAATAGATTAATCCTTGTGGTAGTGGACCATGCCACTAGGTATCCTGAAACCATCCCCTTAAGGACCACTACAGCTCCTGCAGTGGCAAAGGCCCTCCTGGGAATCTTTTCCAGGGTGGGTTTCCCTAAGGAAGTGGTGTCAGACAGAGGTAGTAACTTCATGTCTGCATACCTCAAAGCTATGTGGAAGGAGTGTTGTGTTACCTACAAGTTCACAACTCCTTACCATCCACAAACAAATGGTCTGGTTGAGAGGTTTAATAAAACTCTCAAAGGTATGATAAAAAACTCAGGAGGAGATGGGATGTCCTGTTACCTTGCCTCCTTTGTGCTTACAGGGAGGTACCCCAAAAAGGAGTGGGCTTCAGCCCCTTTGAACTCCTCTTTGGGCACCCTGTAAGAGGTCCCCTTGCTCTTGTGAAGGAGAGTTGGGAACAACCTTTAAAAGCTCCTAAACAGGACATAGTGAACTATGTACTTGGCCTAAGATCAAGAGTGGCTGATTATGTGAAAAAGGCCAGTAAAAACCTTCGGGCCAGCCAGGAGCTGCAAAAGCAATGGCATGACCAGAAGGCTTTCCTGACTCAGTACCACCCAGGACAGAAGGTGTGGGTATTGGAGCCTGTGGCCCCAAGAGCACTCCAGGACAAATGAAGTGGACCCCATCTAATTGTTGAAAAGAAGGCTGAGGTTACCTATTTGGTAGGCCTAGGCACTGCCAGGAGTCCCCTTAGGGTGATTCATGTCAACCGCCTAAAACCCTACTTTGACAGGGCTGATCTCACTCTGCTCATGGCAACAGATGAGGGACAGGAAGAAGAGAGTGACCCTCTCCCTGATCTCTTCTCCACCACTGAAGCTGATGGCTTAGTGGAGGGAGTGGTCTTAGCAGATTGTCTTACTGCTGAACAGAAAGACAACTGTGTCAATCTCTTAAGTCAGTTTTCTGAACTCTTTTCACTTATACCAGGTACTAATTCTTGGTGTGAACATACAATTGATTCTGGAGACAGCTTGCCTGTCAAAAGTAAAATTTATAGGCAGCCTGACCATGTCAGGGACTGCATTAAACAAGAGGTACAGAAAATGTTGGACTTAAGGGTGGTTGAACCTTCAGAAAGCCCCTGGGCTAGCCCAGTTGTGCTTGTCCGAAAACCTCACACCAAAGATGGAAAGAGAGAGATGAGGTTTTGTTTTGATTATAGAAGGCTCAACCAAGTAACCAAGACAGATGCTCACCCTATGCCCAGGGCAGATGAGCTCATAGATATACTGGCTTCGGGGGGTATGGCCTGCAGCCAATGCAGGTACACGCTTAGCACGGAGCTCCCAGCGCCATAAGTGGAGCTCAAAGTATCCTGATCGAGCGACGGCCCTGGAGGAATCTCCGATCGACACCCCAAACCCCAGAGGATGCCCGGCACAAAGAGGAACCCCTGCCGATGGTCGGACTGGCTTTGGTGCAGAGTTTGGGGACCCTGACTGCCAGAACGCGGTGATCCAAGATGGCGACCGCAGCACAGTGAGGCTCCAGAGCGGCGCGCCTTTGCTGCTCCGGACCTCTTGAGAAGCAGAGTGCCGGCGGAGGAGAAAAGAAAACCGCAAAGGAGGTGAGTGGCGGGCCTCCCCCCCTGACGAAACAATGCACAGCATGAGGAGAGGAGGGGGAGTGTGCCACGTTAGGCGAAGCAGGCGTGACACTGGACTGGGGGCGCGGCCGCTCCAAGTTTGGACTCGGCCTCCTCGGCTGGCGCTCGGGGGAGGCGGCGGGGTTTGGAGCGGCTGCTCCCCTGCTGGCTAGAGCCCCGACTGGAGCAAGAGTAACTGCGATTAGAGGACGTGGGGTGCCGGGCCCCGCGACAAGAGACGGCTAACGCCCACTGCTGGAGATCCTACTGAGACTATAGTTGCTGGAGGTACTTTCCCAGGCCCTCTGGGGGCCCCCGAGGGAGCTGAGAGATAGCAGGCCCCACGATACAGTTGATAGACGCAGACTCACAACTTGCCCTGCTCCTTTGAACCCAAGGACGTTAATTTAGTGGCCCTTCAGATGATGACACGCCTTCTTTGGAATATTCACTGCATAATTAACATACTGAAAAATGAGTGCACACCTCTAACAGGCCACAGATAAGCGAACTGCTGACTAATCAAGAAGATGGGAAAAACGAAAAAAAGAGAGACCACAGGGCAAGAAGAATAGAATATAACTACGCCCCCCCCGGATCACCCTCCTAACACAATGCCACCTGAGAACCTGCAGAATCAAGAAACCATGCTGGATACAATACTTCAAGCAATTAGGGAGACTCGCGAAGCGTTAGAGCAGAAAATAGACACTCTCACTGTTGACCTCTCCCTGTTAAGAGATGATCATCGCAGATTGACAGAAAGAGTGGTAGCTAATGAGAAAACTTTCGAGCAGCTGTTCCCTACCCAGAAAACTTTATCCACTGACATCACTGGTCTAGCCACCCGAATGAAAGTACTAGAAGCAAGGGCTGAAGATGCGGGCAATCGCGCTTGCAGAAATCACCTACAACTAGTGGGCCTACCGGAAAAAGCGGAATCCTCTGCGACAAGTATGGAAGCTTTCCTGGAGAACTTTAAAAGAGACATAGTGGACCATGAAGGTCTATCTCCCTTTTGTGCAATCGAAAGAGCTCATAGAATACCAAACAGACCGCCTTCACCTGGAGTGCGACCTGGCCGTTGATTGCGAAGTTGCTTCACTTCAAGGATAGAAACTTTATATTAGCCCAAGCAAAACTTAAGAGAGACATAATGCTGGACAACCAAAAAATCATGTTCTTCCCGGACTTCACCAAGGATACCCAATTACAAAGAGCCTCATTTAATGACTCAAATTGACTGCTTCGAGAACGTGGAATAAAGTATGCAATGCTCTTCCCAGCCAAACTGCGAGTGGAGCACAAGGGAAAAGTCAATTTTTTCACGTCGCCGCAGCTACTATGCGACGGGCTGGAAACGCTGGAATCAACTGCTCCCAAATCGCTAAGCAGAAATTTTCACTCATCACAAAAGCCACGGGGCAGATCCAAAAAACGTAGACTGGAAGCGGCTCCTCCAAGACACCAAGCGCTCCAGGAAATGCGTGGAGCGGTGGATGCAGCAGAGGCTTTGAGCGGGGGGAGCAGGCCTAGGACTCAATCATCCGAAATCAGATCAGATATTGACTTGAGCTGTGGGAACTCTTCCGATTCGTCACAAGGCACCGCGATCAGCATGCCCAGAATCACTCCAAGATCATTGGATGACCATATCTGACGGGTAACACCCTGGAGATCCATAGGTAAAAATAATCGAGACCCTGGTCAACCATCACTGCCCATATCACTGGAGAAGCTTGAAGAGTCGGGAAGCAGGGCAAATGAGGATAATGAGGACAGGGGGCACACTGTTCCTCGGTAGTTATTGTGTTTTGGGGCCTGTCATATAATTGCATGATGTGCAGAACGGTTGCTAAATGGAAAGCACATGAGTAAATAACACTGTTGTCCGTTCACATACTCTGTCAGAGTTCCGCGAGTGGCCCGGAGCATTGGCTCTCGGCTTCTGAAGCGCCACCCTACCAATAGGATGTTCACTAGCATTTTAATTGTTTGGACGGGAATAGTTCTAGAAACCAGTCCTGGGGAGAGGGAGTTGGGGGACTGGAATTTTTGTTATAAGGGTTTTTAAAGTTTGCATCTGACGCCATACAACTGACTTTCCTCCACACCAAAAGAAATATGCTGAGGCCTACACCTAGAAATATTAGTGAAAACACATTTAACTACTACATAACACACGGATTCAATGGATATTTCTTCAAATGATAAAATAATCACCTGGAATGTAAGAGGGTTAAATAGCATGACCAAGAGGTATATGATATATAATCAGCTTAGACAGCGGGGGCCCACATAGCTCTGCTTCAGGAGACCCACCTTGTCGAGCAGGAGGTTAAAGCCCTGGCGAAGAGATGGAGAGGTCAGGTGACTGCGACCACTTATTCTGCATTTGCCAGGGGAGTACTAATATGGATCTGTCCTGGGGTGCCCTTCCAGAAAACACACAAAGTGTTAGATAAGGAAGGAAGATATGTCCTGATAACTGGTAGACTGGAGGGTAGAGACATTGCCATAGGGAGTATTTACGCCCCAAACCAAGATCAAGGAGCTTTCCTCCACAAACTCTCATTGGAACTAGGGCATTACCTTACTGTACCTATATTAATGGGAGGAGACTTCCACTGCATAGCAGATGCCAGCATGGTTAGATCGTATCCCCCGCCACATTTCCCGACTATAAGAACAGCCAAAACGTTTGCAGAATGGCAACGATAATGGCGAATCGGAGATAACTGGAGACAGCTCAATCCTTGCACCCGTGACTATTCCTTTTGCTCCACGCTACATGACTTGCATGTCCACCTTGACACGTTTCTCACCTCTCCTGAAATACAGAGCGATATATTAAGCGCTGAATACCTGTGTCGCACTATATCTGATCACAACCCACTGATTATAACATTAGCTAGGGGCAGAGATAGACCGAATATACCAACATGGTGTCTCAGAGCAGAAATGCTAGACGATGAGGCTTTCAAACACGTAATACTCACAACAACTAATGAGTTTTTCGCTATCAACTCGGATACTGCTTCCTCTAGAGCACTAGAATGGGAAGCATTTAAGACCGTAAACAGAGGAGTGTGTATTAATGAACACATTGGGGTCAAAAGGTCATTAGAACAGGACATTAAGAAACTGGAGGACTCCCTCAGAGAAATAGAGCGTAAAAGGCCTGAAAGCCCTGGTTTAACTCCCCTTCTGAGTGAGACTAAAGAGAAAATTGCTAAAGCCACTGTAAAACTAGACATCTTTGATTACAAATAATATTTAGCTAGACAACATGCGGAGGGAGGCAAAGCTGGCGCTCTCTTGGATTGGCTTGCAAACCCATCAAAGCAACAGTCAGTAATAGTGGAGATTAAAGATGACAATGGCAACAATGTATTTAGCCAGAGAGGGATAAATAATCGATTTGTTAGCTATTACTCTGATCTATATGCTAGCCCCACTGAGACACTAACAGCTTCCCAATTAGAGGATTTAGAGACCCTTGACCTCCCTAGTCTAGACGAAGCAGACGGTGCGGCTCTAGCTGAACCCATCACGATCATGGAAATTAAAACTGCCATTCAAGAGATGGCGAAAGGCAAGGTGCCGGGATCAGATGGAATCCCCGTTGAGTTTTTTAACACATTCCGAGAGCAATTAGCACCACGTCTCTGCACCGTATACTCTGAAGCCAGGAAAAAGGGGCACTTGCCCCCATCCACAAACAAAGCTATTATGATTCCTTTATTAAAGACATATAGACCTTCAGAAGATGTACAGTCCTATAGACCACTGTCCATGCTCAACATGGATTATAAAATACTAAGTAGGATACTTGCCACCACGCTACTGCCCCATATGGCATAATTGATACACCGCAATCAATCCGGCTTTCTTCCCCAGCGTAGCACCGCACAGAATATTAGATGACTGATATCGATAATTAATGCAGCCCCTCAAACCCTAACGCAGGCAGCAATCATCTCTGTTGACAACGAAAAGGCCTTTGACAGCCTAAGATGGGACTACCTAAAAAAAGTACTCCTGAAACTGGGAATGGGACAGGGTTTTATCCACTGGACGAAACTGCTCTTTGCGGATCCTACTGCAAGGGTCCGCACGAGCAGAACCATATCGGACCCTTTTAGGATTGGCAGGGGAACTAGGCAGGGCTGCCCCTTGTATCCTCTGCTATTTGCGTTACTGGTTGAACCACTGGCCTAGATGGCCAGATCTTCTAGATATTTCAAGGGTGTATTAATCAGACAGCAAATTCATCACATTGCTCTGTACGCAGATGACATGCTGCTCTTCCTCCAAAACCTTGCTACCGATCTGGCAGGGGCAATGAATATGATGGAGAGCTTTGGTGGTGCCTCTGGGCTCCGGATTAACTGGCAGAAATCTGCTGCCTTCCCGCTGCTCGAGGGATCCCCAAAGACTGATGATACTTACGGACTCCCGTGGGCACCTACCACATTTAAGTACCTTGGAGTGAATATATACCATAAACTAGAAGACCTAATAGAGGGCAATATACACGGAGCTCTACGAAAACTCAGATCAAATATACGATTCTGGGAAAAACTCCCCCTGACGGTTACAGGGAGAATAGCACTGCTTAAGATGATTGTACTACTGAGACTGCCGTATTTGTTTTCTGTACTACCCATAACGATTCCGAGATCAGTGTTTAAAGACATTAACTCCATATTTACGAGTTTCATCTGGGGAACTGGTAGACACAGAATAGCGTTATGCACCCTTCAGAGGCCTGCAGAGGAGGGGGGCTTAGCTGCACCAGATATGGAAATATATTACTGGGCAGGTCAGGTACAATGGTTAGCAAGATTAATCGGTAATATTGCAATTGTCCAGGAACCACTGAATACCCTAAGTGGTTCAATAGATGATGTTCTTAATATTATTTTGAACCCTAGGGGAAAGCACCAACAACTCCCATTGGAATGGAATTCGATGGGACTTTGCTGGACAAAGATTTTGAGAAACACACACAGTAACACCTTATGCACCCGAGGTACCACTAATATGTTTGAAATACATGACTGCAAACCCAACAATCACAGGGATAAAAAAACTAGCGACATATGGGGTGGGTGGTTGGTACAATAATGGTAAACTACGCACCTTCACGGAATGGCAGGATCAATTTAATATCCCATCAGGAATGTTCCTTACATAAAGCGCAATAACTAGAATTATACACAAGACATGGAAAACAGGTACGATGGAACTTCCCACACATGAAGGGTGTAAGCTTATTTGCTCAATAGGAGAACAAAGAGGTACCATCTCAGCAATTTACCAAATACTCCTTAAAAACCTTCATGCACTTTTGGATAAACTGAGATTGAAATGGCAGTCAGAACTGGACATTACCATAGACGAGCAAGAGTGGCCTAGAATTACTTCACATATATACCCCGTATCCAGAATGCCCGATTTAAGCTAATCAACTTATATATATATCACAGAGCATAACTCACCCCAAAAGACATTGAAAAAATATTCAACACCGAAGGGGGAATCTGCCCTAGATGCTCAGAACCCGAAACCGGATTGGAGCATATGCTTTGGTCTTGCGCTCAAGTAAAACCATTCTGGTAAGAAATATTTAAGCAGTTATCGATAATAACCGAAAGAAACTTAACGGCCTCCCCCTTAATTGCACTACTTGGAGACTTCCCACGCCCCTCCCCAAAAAAAAAAACAACCAACAAATTCATGGATTTAGCTTTACTGTTAGCCAAAAGAGAGATCACATCGCACTGGAAAGACGTAAAAGGTCCTCTGGTACCAAGATGGTCAGATGCTCTGGTAAAATGGGCAGAAGCTTAGGGAACTACACTATGTAGGAGGCTGGCCTGGCTTGTAGTGGGTACCAGAGGTACTTACACCTTGTGCCAGGTCCAGTTATCCCTTATTAGTGTAGAAGAGGTGTTTCTAGCAGCTTAGGCTGATAGAAGGTAGCTATGGCAAAGCAGCTTAGGTTGAACTAGGAGACATGTAAAGCTCCTACTATACCACTGGTGTCATATGCACAATATCATAAGAAAACACAATACACAGAAGTACTAAAAATAAAGGTACTTTATTTTTATGACAATATGCCAAAAGTGTCTCAGTGAGTATATATACACAAGATATATGTACACAAACCAAAATTATGCAGGTAATAGCAAGAAAAGTAATGCAAGCAGTGTAGAATTACAATAGATTGCAATAGGAGCACATAGGTATAGGGGCAACACAAACCATATACTCCAAAAGTGGAATGCGAACCACAAATGGACCCCAAACCTATGTGAGCTTGTAGAGGGTCACTGGGACTGTAAGAAAACAGTGAGGGTTAGAAAAATAGCCAACCCCAAGACCCTGAAAGGTAGGTGTAAAGTGCACCTACTACCCCCAGAGAGCACAGAAGTCGTGATAGGGGGATTCTGCAGGAAAAACAAACACCAGCAATGCAACAACAGTGGATTTCCGGACCTGAGTACCTGTAATACAAGGGGACCAAGTCCAATAGTCACAACAGTGTCGAGAGTGGGCAGGAGCCCAGGAAATGCCAGCTGAGGGTGCAAGGAAGCTGCCACCTGTTGGAAGAAGCTTGGACTTCTGCAAGAAAGAAGAGGACTAGGAACTTCTCCTTTGGAAGACGGATGTCCCACGTCGCGATGAAGCTTGCAGAGGTGTTCCCATGCAGAAAGACCGCAAACAAGCCTTGCTACCTGCAAGGGTCACGGTAGAGGTTTTCAGGTGTTGCTGTGGCCCAGGAGGGACCAGAATGTCTCCACTTGGAGGAGGAAACAGAGGGGGCGTCCAGCAAGTCAGGGAGCCCTCACAGAAGCAGGCAGCACCCGCAGAAGTACCTGAACAGGCACTTGGAAGAAAAGTGAACCGGAGTCCACCCGAAGTCACAAAAAGGGAGTCCCACGACGCCGGAGGACAACTCAGAAGGTTGTGCACTGCAGGAAGGAGTGTCGGGGACCCAGGCTTGGCTGTGCACGAAGAAAATCCTGGAAGAGTGCACAGGAGCCAGAGCAGCTGCAAATCACACGGTACCCAGCAATGCAGTCTAGCGTGGGGAGGGAAGGACTTACCTCCACCAAACTTGGACTGAAGAGTCACTGGACTGTGGGAGTCACTTGGACAGAGTTGCTGAGTTCCAGGGACCACGCTCGTCGTGCTGAGAGGGGACCCAGAGGACCAGTGATGCAGTCTATTGGTGCCTGCGGTTGCAGGGGGAAGATTCCGTCGACCCACGGGAGATTTCTTCAGAGCTCCTGGTGCAGAGAGGAGGCAGGCTACCCCCAGAGCATGCACCACCTGGAAACAGTCAAGAAAGCTGGCAGGATGAAGCGATACAAGGTTGCTAGTAGTTGTCTTGCTACTTTGTTGCGGTTTTGCAGGCGCCCTGAGCAGTCAGTGGTTGATCCTTTGGCAGAAGGTGAAGAGGGAGACGCAGAGGAACTCTGACAAGCTCTTGCATTCGTTATCTGACGAATTCCCCAAATCAGAGACACTAAGGTGGTCATTCTGACCTCGGCGGTAAAAGGCGCCTACCGCCGGTCAGAAATCCTCCATAATCCCGCCGCGGTCGCGGAAACCCGCCACGGTCATTCTGACCCGCAGAAGGCAAACCTCCGAAAATCCGACCGCCACAACAGACCGCCAGACCAGCGGTCGGCGGGAAAGTGGAGGTGACAAAACCTCCACCGCCACGCCAACAGAAATACGCCCATGCCATTACGACCCACGAATCCACGCGGCGGTCTTTCAAACGCGGTATTCCATTGGCGGGGCACACCGCCGCGGTCAGAATACACACAAACGAACAAAACTCAGCCACATTGAACGATTTGAATCCCACACACCTGATACACATACACACACCACTCCCACACACACAATACAATATAAAACACACACCCACATCACCCACAAACCCCTACGCTAAAATTCTGAAAGAAGGCCAGAGCGAGACACCAGCATCCACAAACTAACAGCCACAGCCACTCAACACCATCACCCACACACTATCCACACACAAAACAACACACACCACCACACTCAACTCACTTAAATACACATACTCCACCCCACACATCATACACACCACCCCATGGCACCCCAAAGACAACCCCGCTTCACAGACGAAGAACTCAGGGTCATGGTGGAGGAAATCGTTCGGGTAGAGCCCCAGCTGTTCGGCACACAGGTCCAATACACCAGCATTGCCCGGAGGACGGAGCTATGGCAGAGGATTGTCGACAGGGTCAACGCAGTGGGACAGCACCCCAGAAATCGGGAAGACATCAGGAAGCGATGGAACGACCTACGGGGGAAGGTGCGTTCCATGGTATCCAGGCACAACATCGCCGTGCAGAAGACTGGCGGAGGACCCCCACCTCAACCCCCACAATTCACATCATGGGAGGAGGAAGTCTTGAACATCCTGCATCCTGACGGCCTCGCAGGAGTCGGCGGAGGAATGGATACTGGTAAGTTGAAGCTTCAATACTGCTTCCCCCCCACCTGCATGCCAAATCAGACCCCAACCCTCACCCCCATCCTCGAACCCCACCCTCACCCCAACCCCCATCCTCACCCCCACCCTCACCCCCACCACCATCCTCACCCCCACCACCATCCTCACCCCCACCCCCAGCACACCTATTCCCCGCCAATGTCTCACCATCACAACCCACACATCCCAAAACCTAGGCCTGCATGCGTCAACTAAGCATGGACACCCATCACCAAAGCATGCCCAATGCATATACACATCCCCCCCACAAGCCACCCTCACCAAAGCCCCCACACACGAATGCCAGCACTTGGGGACACGAGAACCCATAGATACACCCATATGCCACTCATTGAAACTATAACCATACCTCTATACCCCTGCAGGACCCGACCGTCAACACACCGCGGCGGAGGGGCCAGAATTCTCCACACCCCCCACCCAAGAGGCCGTCAGCGATGACAGCAGCTCTGTCGACCTGGACACCGATGACCAGCCCGGACCATCGGGGACCTCTGGACAGTCGGTTCCCCTCACACAGGCCCAGGCCACTACAGACCCTAACCCCTCTGGGAACACCAGCACAGCTCCCACCCAGCGGGCCCATGCCTCTGTCTCCAGGGCGCGTCAATCTGCGGTGTGTCTACCACTACAGGGCACCCAGGATAACCCACCACCCCAACAACAACAGGGACCTGGGGGCAGTGGTAGTGGGCACACCGGCCAGGGGGCAGAGGCCCAGGGAAACAGGGGAACTCGGAGGGCAGCTGTGCGACAGGGGGGGGAGGAGAGGCCCAGGGAACCCACTCTCCACGAGGTCCTCACCACCATCATGGGAGCATACAACCGCTCCCAGGAGACGATGGCGACGGTACTGGCCCGGTTCCAGGAGATCCAGGCACTGCAGGAGGAACACTATCGGGGGTACAGGGAGGACATCAGAGCCATCAACACCACCCTGGTTACCATGGTAGGGCTGCTGCAGGACCTCGTCAACACCAGGGCGGACACTGAACAACACCCAAGGGCCCCTGCCACTAGCCTGGACCAAGAACAGCCAACCACCTCCGCCGGCGCTAGTGGACAGGAGGCCCCCGCACAGCAGCAGCCCACCAGACCCCCACCTCCTGCAGGAGAAGAACCACCCCGCAAGAGGGCCCTGAGATCTCGCAAGAAGACAGAGTAGGATGTCAAGACCCCCGCCAGCAATGGATACCACCTGATGTCATCCCACTGTCCCACATTGTCACCCTGTCCATCCTTGAACTGCCCATGCTCCATCTCTCCACAGGCCTATGGACAATGCACCTGTGTGACTGTTACTCTGGACTCTGCCATGGACATTCCTTCACCATAGCCCCCACCCACTTGAAACCACCCATCCCATTTTGAGCACTTAAATAAACACCTATTTTGCACCAAAATATCTGGAGTCTGGCTGTGATTTCAATATATTGTAATTGACATGACAGTGCAAATATGTCCTTGTACATGGTGAAGTCAACAAACAGCTGCCACAAAGCTGTAGTCCATGGGGAAACGAAGCACAGGACTCGTAGTGGGGACCCCAGATCTGAAATAGGGAGGGAAAAGCCAAAACTCAGTCATCATACACTGGGGCAAATAGACAGGCAGCAGAGATGCAGGAGAGTAGTTCACATTTACTAAATTATCTTTGAAATGTTACCTGTGTCCTATTGGAAGTACTGTTCAATGATTCAGTCCCTGTTGTCTGTTTCAGCCCCGTCGTCTTCCTCCTCGTCACTCTCCTCAGGTTCCACCGCTGCCACAACACCACCGTCTCAACCATCCTCCTCCAGGAAAGGCACCTGGCGGCGCAAAGCCAGGTTGTGAAGCATGCAGCAGGCCACGATGATGTGACACACCTTCTTAGGTGAGTACATTAGGGATCCACCTGTCATATGCAGGCACCTAAACCTGGCCTTTAGGAGGCCAAAGGTGCGTTCGATCACCCTCCTAGTACGCCCATGGGCCTCATTGTACCGTTCCTCTGCCCTGGTCCGGGGATTCCTTACTGGGGTCAGTAGCCACGACAGGTTGGGGTACCCAGAGTCCCCCACTAGCCATACACGGTGTCTCTGTAGCTGTTCCATCACGTAAGGGATGCTGCTATTCCTGAGGATGTAGGCGTTATGCACTGACCCTGGGAATTTGGCATTTACATGCGAGATGTACTGGTCAGCCAAACACACCACCTGGATGTTCATTGAATGGTAATTTTTTCTGTTCCTGTACACCTGCTCCCTGTCTCTTGGGGGAACCAAAGCCACATGGGTCCCATCAATGGCACCAATTACGTTGGGAATATGTCCAAGGGCGTAGAAATCACCCTTCACTGTAGCCAATTCGCCCACCTCAGGGAAAATGATGTAGCTCCTCACGGATTTCATCAGGGCAGACAACACTCTGGATAACACCTTCGAAAACATGGGCTGAGACATCCCAGAAGCAATTCCCACTGTTGTCTGAAATGACCCACTTGCCAAGAAATGGAGTACTGACATGACCTGCACCAGAGGGGGAATCCCTGTGGGTTGGCGGATGGGGGACATCAGGTCGGGCTCCAGCTGGGCACACAGTTCATGGATAGTGGCACGGTTAAGACGGTAGGTCAGGATAATGTGGCGTTCTTCCATTGTCGACAGGTCCACCAGCGGTCGGTACACGGGAGGATTCATCCGTCTCCTCGCCCAACCCAGCGGACGGTGCCTAGGAAGGACAACATGGAGCACACAGTCAAGCAACCCACAGGTACGTACTCACAGCTAGCACAGTAAACGATTCTCTATGCAGTGAATGGCGTGTCTGAGTGGCTATGCAAGGCCTAGGCCTGTGTGACGCAGTTGAAATTGAGCCATGTGGGCCCTGGAAATGGCGGCTGCCTGACCTGTGAAGTGTGACAATGGGATGTGAGGTCAATGCGCTGGCGTGGCACACCGCGGCGGGCCAAGACCGCGGCGCCAAGCCGCATTGGTTAACATTGAAGCCTATGGGTTTCAGGAGCCAATGGCGAAGGGCGCCGGCGGTGGCGGGACGCACCGCCGCGGTACGCACCGCCGCGGACGTGACCGCCATTTTCTATCTACTTATCCACTTGCGACTTGAACTTTCACAGGAGAGGACCTATACTGCAAGTGTTGCTGTGACCTCGGTCTGGAAGGGACAATGGCTGCTGCACCTGGGGAAAGGGCCCCTGCCTTCACTGGAGAGGAGTTGGAGAAACTTGTGGATGGGGTCCTCCCCCAGTATGCGCTACTCTACGGTCCTCCAGACCAACAAGTGAGTTTAATTCTATCTGGATTTGGGGCCACTGGCTGGCTTGGGGGCCTGGCGGGGGGCCTGGCGGGGATGGGGGGCATGTTGGGCCTGGCGGGGGCATGGCGGGGGGCCTGGCGGGGATGGGGGGCATGTTGGGCCTGGCGGGGATGGGGGGCATGTTGGGCCTGGCGGGGGGCATGGCGGGGGGCCTGGCGGGGATGGGGGGCATGTTGGGCCTGGCGGGGGGCATGGCGGGGGCCCTGGCGGGGATGGGGGGCATGTTGGGCCTGGCGGGGGGCATGGCGGGGGGCCTGGCGGGGATGGGGGGCGTTGGGCCACTGGCAAGGAAAATGCTGACAAACTTGAACGTGGTATTTCTCCCTCCCTGTACGTGTCACATAGGTCCGCGCCCATGAGAAGATCGGGATTTGGCGTGCCATCGCCAAGGAAGTCCGGACCCTGGGGGTCCACCATCGACGGGGCACCCACTGCCGCAAGAGGTGGGAGGACATCCGCCGCGGGACCAAGAAGACCGCCGAGTCTCTGCTGGGGATGGCCTCCCAACGTAGGCGGGGTGCCTGCCGTCAACTGAGCCCCCTGATGTTCCGGATCCTGGCGGTGGCCTACCCTGATTTGGATGGGCGCGTGAGGGCAGCACAGCAGACACAAGGGGGTGAGTCCAAGCATTATCTACTCTGTTGTCGCGCAGTGGAGGTGTCTGGGTGGGGGAGGAGGGCTGGGGGTCCCCCTAGGCCAGGGCGATATCTGTAGGCTGGGCACCCCCGTAAGCCCCTGTGTCCCCAGCCACCACCCTCAGTAGTTTGTCAGTACAGCCATCCCTGGGCCGTGTCATCCATGGGTGCAGTTGTCAACTCTAGGCGTGTAGGGCATGTTCCACGGAATGCGTAGCGGACCCCAAGTGCGCAACTTAGTGCAGGGGGCATCTGTGTCTGTCATGTCCGCTAACTGTACCGGAGATCCATGTAATCAATATCCCTTTATTTCTCTCTCCCCCCCCTTTTTGTTTGTCTTTCTGTGCTTGTGTGCATCAGCATCATCAGGCGGAGGAGAAGTGGCATCGGGGCAGGAGGGAGCTGCATCTCACATGGCCCAGGAGGGCCATGCCACAGAGTCAGACTGGACCAGTGAGACGGAGGGCGAGGGGAGCTCCACGACGGGGACGACTGGACCCTGCAGCGACACGGACACGACCTCGGAAGGGGGCTCCCTTGCGGGGGTGGCACCATCCGTGCCCCCCGCCATTACAGGTGCAGCCGCCACCCAGCGCACCATCACCGCCCTCCCAGCAGCCCCTCAGCGTTCGCCCCGTGCCCGCTCTGCCAGGAAGCCGGGCATCTCCTTCGCCCCAGGCACCTCAGGCCCTGCCCCTGTTACCCCCGCTGCCCTCAGTGAGGAGGTCATTGACCTCCTCCGAACGCTCATTGTTGGGCAGACTACCCTTTTGAATGCCATCCAGGGGGTGGAGAGGGAGGTTCATCGCAGCAATGCGTACCTGGAGGGCATTCATTCGGGTCAGGCTGCCCATCAGCGATCGTTCCAGGCTCTGGCCTCAGCACTGACGGCAGCCATTGTCCCTGTCTCCTGCCTGCCTCTACTAACTCCCTCCTCCCAGTCTCCTGTTCCTCTGCCTGTCCCACCCACACCATCAGACCAGCCTGCACACACCTCAACACCCAAGAGAAGCTCATCCAAACATAAGCACCACAGATCACGCAGACATTCACACACGCAACATTCCGATGCAGACATGCCAACAGTCACTACCACCTCTGTGACCCCCACCTCCTCGTCTCCCTCTTCCCTCCCTGTGACGTCTACACTCACACCTCCATTCACCTCACCATCAGCCAGTGTTTCCATCACCAGCACACCCTCCACTCCAGTCCGCACACGTGCAGTCACCACCCCCACTGCCATTTACACGTCCCCTGTGTCCTCTCCCACTGTGTCTGTCACCCCCTCTTCCACACCACACAAACGCAGCCACCCACCCACCCAACAGCCATCCACCTCACGACAGCCTATCCCTCCTGCACCTGCACCCAAAGACAGCAAACGTGACTCACCTACAACCACATCCTCTCCCTCCACTCCCATTCCCACTGTACCTACCACTCTCCATTGTCCCAAGAAGCTCTTCCTCGCCACTACTAACTTCTTTCCTGACCCTGAGCCCCCCCCTCCTTCTCGTCGGGGTAAGAAGAGCACCTCAGCCACCACCAGCCCTGCAGCCCCCTTGACAAGGGTGCAGGGGTATTGGAGCCCGCCAGCCCGCATGTCTGGATCTTCGCCCAGCAGCAAGGGGACAGCCAGCCCACCCCCTGGGAAGAGGAGCAGAAGGCGGAAGGGGCGCCGCAGGAGCCCGCCTTCTACATCCCCCCCGGACACCACCCAGAGACAGTCACCAGCCACAGCTCCAAAGGGAGGAAAGGGCCACAGGCCCACGACTAAGGAGGGCAAGGGCAGCAAGTCGGAGAGGTCAGGCAGCAGGCCTGCTGCCCAGGAGGAGCCCACAACCCCCATAGCCGCTGCCCCGGGAGGAACCGGCACAGCTGCCCCGGGAGAGCCCACCACCCCCATAGCCGCTGCCCAGGGAGGACCCAGCCCAGCTGGCCAGGAGGGCCCCACCACCCACAGCCCAGGTGGGCATTGAAGGAGCACCATCCCCGCTGCCCAGGAGGGCACCACCAGGCAATGAACAGTTGGCCATAGACCGGCCGCCGTCTCCAGAACCGCTGAACTGGGCCCCGCCGTCTCAAGCACCGCTCCGCTGGGCCCCGCCGTCTCAAGTACCGCTGAACTGGGCCCCGCCGTCTCAAGCACCGCTCCGCTGGGCCCCGCCGTCTCAAGCACCGCTCCGCTGGGCCCCGCCGTCTCAAGAACCGCTGAACTGGGCCCTTCAAGGCAAGGAGCGCTGAACTGGGCCCCGCCGTCTCAAGCACCGCTCCGCTGGGCCCCGCCGTCTCAAGCACCGCTCCGCTGGGCCCCGCCGTCTCAAGAACCGCTGAACTGGGCCCTTCAAGGCAAGGAGCGCTGAACTGGGCCCGCCGTCTCAAGCACCGCTCCGCTGGGCCCCGCCGTCTCAAGAACCGCTGAACTGGGCCCTTCAAGGCAAGGAGCGCTGAACTGGGCCCCGCCGTCTCAAGAACCGCTGAACTGGGCCCCGCCGTCTCAAGCACCGCTCCGCTGGGCCCCGCCGTCTCAAGAACCGCTGAACTGGGCCCTTCAAGGCAAGGAGCGCTGAACTGGGCCCCGCCGTCTCAAGAACCGCTCCGCTGGGCCCCGCCGTCTCAAGAACCGCTGAACTGGGCCCTTCAAGGCAAGGAGCGCTGAACTGGGCCCCGCCGTCTCAAGAACCGCTCCGCTGGGCCCCGCCGTCTCAAGAACCGCTCCGCTGGGCCCCGCCGTCTCAAGAACCGCTGAACTGGGCCCTTCAAGGCAAGAACCGCTGGCCCTTTGGCAGACGTGGCAGGGCAGGATCTATCTCGGGCAGGGCTGCAGGATGTCCTCTGGCCAACTTGCCTCCTCCAGTGGCAGTGGGGTCTGTTATGGACTGTATGGACTGTGGCTTTGCTCTCCCCAGGATGGCCCAGTGGGCAGGCCACCCACTGTATGGACTGTTTGGACTGTGGCTTTGCTCTCCCCAGGATGGCCCAGTGGGCAGGCCACCCACTGTATGGACTGTTTGGACTGTGGCTTTGCTCTCCCCAGGATGGCCCAGTGGGCAGGCCACCCACTGTATGGACTGTATGGACTGTGGCTTTGCTCTCCCCAGGATGGCCCAGTGGGCAGGCCACCCACTGTATGGACTGTATGGACTGTGGCTTTGCTCTCCCCAGGATGGCCCAGTGGGCAGGCCACCCACTGTATGGACTGTATGGACTGTGGCTTTGCTCTCCCCAGGATGGCCCAGTGGGCAGGCCACCCACTGTATGGACTGTATGGACTGTGGCTTTGCTCTCCCCAGGATGGCCCAGTGGGCAGGCCACCCACTGTATGGACTGTTTGGACTGTGGCTTTGCTCTCCCCAGGATGGCCCAGTGGGCAGGCCACCCACTGTATGGACTGTTTGGACTGTGGCTTTGCTCTCCCCAGGATGGGCCAGTGGTCATGGAGTCCCCTCGTGGATCTGGCGTCGTGTACTCAAGTGGCTGAGGTGCCCCCCCTTCCCTTCCCCCTGAGGTGCCTGTCCTATTTTCTTTCTGATGCCCCTGCAGTGTTCTCTCCGTGGAGTTCTTGTCGTGGGACTGGGCCTTGCCCCTTTGCACAGGACCCCTGTGATCCACGGACAGTGGTTGGACTACATTTAGTAGCTGTATATATTTTGTACATAGTTTATTTATTTATTGGGATTACTGGTGTCCATATTTCAATATATCTGCCCGTTTATGATCTCGTCTTTTGGTCTTTGCATTATTTCGGTGGGGGGTGGTTTGTGGGTTGTGACAGTGATCTGTGGGAATGCATTGATGTGTGTGTTGTAGTGGGTGTGGGTGGGTGGGTGTGTGCCGGTAATCTTTTCCCTCCCCTGTGTCGTAGGTGCAGTACTCACCGATGTCTTCCGCGCCGCCGGGCGTGCTCCTGGTATATGAGCAGGTATAGGAGTGCGGGGATGACCTGCAACTCTGGTTCCATACTGCCGGAATCTCGCGTGGAGTGCTTAGAGGTGAGCGTTTTCCCGTTCGAGTCTGTTTCCGCCGTGTTCTTATCGGCGGTGCTCCCGCCCCGGAAAAGGTGGCAGATTGGTGGGTCGTAATAGGGTGGGCGGTACATTGTCTGCCGCCTGGCTGTTGGCGGGAACCGCCGCGCTGTTTGTTTGTACCGCCGTGGCGGGCGGAGTGTTAAGTTGGCGGGCTGTGTTGGCGGTTCCCGCCAGGGTCAGAATTGCATATTTTAGACCGCCGGCCTGTTGGCGGCTTGGCCGCCGCTTTATCACCGACCGCCAGGGTCAGAATGAGGGCCTAAATAGCCAGAAAAGGAGGTTTGGCTACCAAGGAAGGAGGATTGGCTACCAAGAGAGGTAAGAGCCTATCAGAATGAGCCTCTGACATCACCTGCTGGCACTGGCCACTCAGAGCAGTCCAGTGTGCCACAAACACCTCTGTTTCCAAGATGGCAGAGGTCTGGGACACACTGGAGGAGCTCTGGGCACCTCCCCTGGGAGGTGCAGGTCAGGGGAGTGGTCACTCCCCTTTCCTTTGTCCAGTTTCGCACCAGAGCAGGGCTGGGGGATCCCTGAACCGGTGTAGACTGGCTTTTGCAGAGATGGGCACCATCTGTGCCCATCAAAGCATTTCCAGAGGCTGGGGGAGGCTACTCCTCCCCAGCCCTCACACCTATTTCCAAAGGGAGAGGGTGTTACACCCTCTCTCAGAGGAAGTCCTTTGTTCTGCCTTCCTGGGCCAGGGCTGCGTGGGCCCCAGGGGGGCAGAAACCTGTCTGAGGGGTTGGCAGCCGCAGCAGCTGCAGTGGAGACCCCGGAAAGGCAGTTTAGCAGTACCCGGGCTCTCTGCTAGAGACCCGGGGGATCATGGAATTGTCCCCCCAATGCCAGAATGGAATTGGGGTGACAATTTCATGATCTAGACATATTACATGGCCATGTTCGGAGTTACCATTGTGACGCTGTACATACGTAGTGACCTATGTACAGTGCACGGGTGTAATGGTGGCCCCACACTCACAAAGTCCGGGTAATTTGCCCTGAATGATGTGGGGTCACCTTGGCTAGTGCCAGGGTGCCCACACACTAAGTAACTTTGCACCCAACCTTCACCAGGTGAAGGTTAGACATATATGTGACTTATAAACTACTTAAGTGCGTTGTAAAATGGCTGTGAAATGACATGGACGTTATTTCACTCAGGCTGCAGTGGCAGACCTGTGTAAGAATTGTCTGACCTCCCTATGGGTGGCAAAAGAAATGCTGCAGCCCATAGGGATCTCCTGGAACCCCAATACCCTTGGTACCTAGGTACCACATACAAGGGAATTATAAGGGTGTTCCAGTGTGCCAATGAGAATTGGTAAAATTAGTCACTAACCTGTAGTGACAATTTTAAAAAGCAGAGAGAGCATAAACACTGAGGTTCTGGTTAGCAGAGCCTCAGTCATACAGTTAGGCACCACACAGGGAACACAGGGAAGTTCATACATTATGAACACTGGGGTCCTGCCTAGCAGGATCCCAGTGACACATGGGCAAAACAAACATACATACAGTGAAAATGGGGGTAACATGCCAGGCAAGATGGTACTTTTCTACACAAACCGCCCTCCCCCCCCCCCCAAATGAAGGACAATAAGGCTAACCTTGCCCAGATGAGTCTTCATTGTCTAAGTGGAACTATCTGGAGAGTCCATCTGCATTGAAGTTGGTACTCCCAGGTCTATGTTCCACTCTATAGTCCATTCCCTGTAGGGAGATGGACCACCTGAACAATTTAGGGTTTTCACCTTTCATTTGTTTTAGCCAAAGTAGAGGTTTGTGGTTTGTCTGAACAATAAAGTGAGTACCAAACAGGTATGGTCCCAACTTTTTCAGTGCCCGGACCACAGCAAAGGCCTCCCTCTCTATGGCAGACCAACGCTTTTCTCTAGGGGTCAACCTCCTGCTGATAAAAGCAAAAGGTTGATCCTGGCCCTCGGTATTAAACTGTGATAGCACTGCCCCAACCCCTAATTCAGAAACATCAGTTTGTACAATTAATTTCTTGGAGTAACAAGGGCTTTTTAGGACAGGTGCAGAGCACATGGCCTGTTTGAGCTCATCAAAATCTTTTTGACAGCTAGCTGTCCACAATACCTTTTTAGGCATTTTCTTACTAGTGAGGTCATTAAGAGGAGCTGCAATTGAGCCATAATTCTTAATGAACCTCCTATAGTACCCTGTGAGGCCTAGAAAGGCTCTCACCTGGGTTTGAGTTGTAGGGGGAGCCCATTCTATAATGGTCTGGATCTTCCCCTGCAGTGGTGCAATCTGTTCCCCACCTACAAGGTGGCCCAGATATACAACTTTTCCCTGCCCTATCTGGCTTTTTAAGGCCTTGATCGTGAGGCCTGCCTTTTGCAGGGCTTCCAAAACTTTCCACAGGTGGACCAGGTGATCATCCCAGGTGGAGCTAAAGACAGCTGTATCATCCAGATATGCCGCACTAAAAGCTTCCAACTCTTGCAGGACCATGTTCACCAACCTTTGAAAAGTGGCAGGTGCATTCTTCAGACCAAAGGGCATCACAGTGAATTGATAGTGCCCTCCAATGTTTGAAAATGCAGTTTTGGGTTTAGCATCTTCTGATAGTTTAATCTGCCAATACCCTGCAGTTAAATCAAACGTGCTTAGATACTTGGCAGAAGCCAGTGTATCTATCAGCTCATCTGCCCTGGGTATAGGGAGGGCATCTGTCTTGGTTACTTGGTTGAGCTCTCTATAGTCAACAAAAAACCCCATCTCTCTTTTTCCATCCTTACTGTGAGGTTTTGGAACCAGCACCACTGGGCTAGCCCATGGGCTTTCTGAAGGCTCAATCACTCCCAAGTCTAACATTTTCTGAACCTCTTGTTTTATGCAGTCCCTGACATGGTCAGTGTTAGACCTGACATGCGTTAGGGTGGTCACCCCTAACTTTTTGCCTGCCTCCGTCCACTTTTTGGACCCTGTTTTGCTGGCTTTTAGACTCTGCGCACTTTACCACTGCTAACCAGTGCTAAAGTGCAAATGCTCTCTCCCTTTTTAAACATGGTAACTTTGGATCATACCTGATTGGACTATTTAATTTACTTATAAGTCCCAAGTAACGTGCACTATATGTGCCTGGGCCTGTAGATTAAATGCTACTAGTGGGCCTGCAGCACTGGTTGTGCCACCCACTTAAGTAGCCCCTTAACCTTGTCTGAGGCCTGCCATTGCAAGGCCTGTGTGTGCAGTTTCACTGCCACTTCGACTTGGCATTTAAAAGTATTTGCCAAGCCTAGAACTCCCCTTTTTCTACATATAAGTCACCCCTAATGAGTTCCCTAGGTAACCCCTAGAGCAGGGTTCTGTGTGGATAAAAGGCAGGACATGTACCTGTGTAGTTATATGTCCTGGTAGTGTAAAACTCATAAATTCGTTTTTACATTACTGTGAGGCCTGCTCTCTTCATAGACTAACATTGGGTCTGCCCTCATACATTGTTGAAGTGGCAGCTGCTGATTGGAGCAGGAAGGTCATATTTAGTATGGCCAGAATGGTAATACAAAATCCTGCTGACTGGTGAAGTCGGATTTAATATTACTATTCTAGAAATGCCACTTATAGAAAGTGGGCATTTCTTTGCACTTAAATCTTTCTGTGCCTTACAATCCACATCTGGCTGGGCTTGGTTGACAGCTCCTTGTGCATTCACTCAAACACACCCCAAACACAGGGTACTCAGCCTCACTTGATTACATCTGCATTTTGAATGGGTCTTCCTGGGCTGGGAGGGTGGAAGGCCTGCTCTCACACAAAGGACTTCCACACCCCCTACTGGGACCCTGGCAGACAGGATTGAACTCAAAGGGGACCTTGTGCACTTCTTAGCCACTCTTTGAAGTCTCCCCCACTTCAAAGGCACATTTGGGTATAAAACAGGGCCTCTGCCCTACCGCATCAGACACTTGCTGGAGAAGAAACTTGAACCAGAAACTACATCCTGCCAAGAAGAACTGCCTGGCTGCTCAAAGGACTCACCTGTCTGCTTTCTACAAAGGACTGCTGCCTTGCTGTTGGCCTGCTGCCTTGCTGAACTCTTGTCTGGCTGTGAAAGTGCTCTCCAAGGGCTTGGATAGAGCTTGCCTCCTGTTCCCTGAAGTCTCAGGACCAAAAAGACTTCTCTTTTTCACTTGGACGCTTCGTGCGCCGAACTTTTTGATGCACAGCTTGTTCCGTGGCGAGAAAAACGCCGCACACCGACGCTGATCGATGCGACGCCTTCGGGACCACTGGAACTTCGACGCACGGCCTCGCAAGGACAACGCCGCCCGACCTCCAAAGGAGAAATCAACGCAACGCCTGCTGTGAGAGCGAAACTTCAACGCACAGCCCCGCAGAACGACGCGCAGCCAGAAAACAAGCAGGAGAATCCACGCACAGACCCGGGACATCTGGTAATCCCCGCAACCCACAGAAAGAGACTGTCCGCACGCCGGAAAATGACGCACGATTTCCCCGCGTGAAAAATAACGACGCAAGTCCGTGTGTGCTGGGGAGAAATCGACGCACACACCATTTTTCTACGTATCTCTTCTTCTGCGGCCCTCTGCGGAGATTTTCCACTCCAACCAGGTACTTTGTGCTTGAAAGAGACTTTGTTTGCTTTTTAAAGACTTAAGACACTTTGGCCCTCATTCCGACTTTGACCGGCGGCGGTCGCCGCCGGCCTGTCGGGGGCCGCCAGAATACCGCTGCGCGGTCAAAAGACCGCCGCGGTAGTTCTGACTTTCCCGCTGGGCTGGCGGGCGGCCGCCTTCAGGCCGCCCGCCAGCCCAGCGGGAAAGATGCTTCCACGATGAAGCCGGCTCGGAATCGAGCCGGCGGAGTGGAAGCTGTGCGACGGGTGCAGTGGCACCCGTCGCGTATTTCACTGTCTGCCAAGCAGACAGTGAAATACTTGTAGGGGCCCTCTTACGGGGGCCCCTGCAATGCCCATGCCAGTGACATGGGCACTGCAGGGGCCCCCAGGGGCCCCGCGACCCCCCCTACCGCCATCGGACCGGACCGGGATCTGGATGGCGGTAGGGGGGGTCGGAATCCCCTCGGCGGCGCAGCAAGCTGCGCCGCCTTGGAGGATTCAATGGGGCGGCGGTACACTGGCGGGAGACCGCCAGTGTTGCCGGTCCGACCGCGGCTTTACCGCCGCGGTCGGAATCCCCATTGGAGCACCGCCGGCCTGTCGGCGGTGCTCCCGCGGTCCTCCGCCCTGGCGGTCTTTGACCGCCAGGGTCAGAATGACCGCCTTTATATCACTTTTCAGTGATATCTTTACAAATTCACATTGCAACTTTATTCTTTTTGACCTACAATTATCCTGATAAATATTATATATTTTTCTAAACACTGTGTGGTGTATTTTTGTGGTCCTATATGGTGGTATTGTATGAGTTATTGCACAAATACTTTACACATTGCCTTCGAAGTTAAGCCTGACTGCTCGTGCCAAGCTACCAGAGGGTGGGCACAGGCTAATTTTGGATTGTGTGTGACTTACCCTGACTAGAGTGAGGGTTCTTGCTTGGACAGAGGGTAACCTGACTGCCAACCAAAACCCCATTTCTAACACTGGTGATCAGCGGTGAGGATAGGACTTGTATTTGTACAGTGACATACAGTAGCTAGGTATTTCACTACCTAGCCACAGTTGAAGGTCAACTTGATTTTTATCTCTTTTTTGCAAATTTGTTTTTTCCTGACAATTTTCAAAAACTAAATCCTCACTCAACATGTCTCTGACTGGGTCTCAAATAGGAGACTTTGACCTAGTCCTGTTGAGTACATATACGGTCAAACAGCTAAGAGGGTTCTGCAGGGCAATGAGGGTACCCACCCAAGGGGCCTCCAAAAAGGAGGACTTTCAAGTGGCGCTGAGGGCCTGGGCAGAAGCCCATTTAGAAGAGGATGATGAGGAAGAGGAGCCAGAAAATGGCCCCTCAGAGTATTTGTTGCTATCTGTGGATGATGTTACAACTGCAATTGTGCCCCCTTCCAGACCAGGGAGCAGTGTCTCTGTGCAAAGCCTGACCGCAGAGGAAAGGAGAGAGGAAAGGGAGTTCCAATTGCAAATGGCAAAACTGAAAATTGAGGCTCAACAGGAGGAAAGAAAGGCAGAGAGAGAAGCCAAGCAAGCTGAGGCTGAAAGAGCAGCCAAACAGATTGAAGCTGAAAGAGAAGCTGAAATGGCAGCCAAACAAGCTGAAGCTGAAAGAGCAGCCAAACAGGTGGAAGCTGAAAGGGTTTTCGCTGAAAAGAAACTATTGTTGCCTCATGAACTGAGTCTCAAGGAGCTGGAGATCAAGGCGAGACAGTCTGAATCCAGCAATAATGGTGGCAGCATACAGACAGGACCTGCTGGAGAAAAGAAGGTTTGTATACCCAAAAATGTGGTGCCCAGTTTTGTGGTGGGAGATTACATAGATAAATGGTTAGCTGCTTATGAAGTTGCACTAAGGGCTCATGAGGTAACTGAAGGGCAATGGGGGGTAGCTATGTGGGGTTATGTGCCGCCATTGGGGAGGGACACACTTCTCACATTGGATCAAACTGATTAAAACACATACCCACTTCAGAAAGCCACTTTACTTGCCAAGTTTGGGGTGACCCCTGAGGGATACCGTCAGAGGTTCAGGGACAGCAATAAAGAAACCACACAAACATGGGTAGATTTCTTTGACTTTTCCAGTAAGGCACTGAATGGATGGGTGCGGGGCAACAAAGTAGATAATTGTAAAGGGCTATATGACTTGATTCTGAGAGAGCATATACTCAATGTTACCTTTACAGAGTTGCGCCAGCACTTGGTAGATAGTAAGCTGACTGATCCCAGGAAGCTTGCTGAGGAGGTGGACCTCTGGGTTAGCACCAGAGTGCCCAAAAAGGTACCTGGGAGGGACACCCACAAAGGTGGTCAGGGTTCCCAACAAAAGAAAGAGGGGGAGATAAACTTACAGATAAGGAACTCTCAAAAGGCCCCCAAAAGAATTCCCAGGGAGGGGGTGGCAACCATTCCTTTTCCAGATTTGGGAAAAAGCCAGGGACATATGATAGGTCAGGGAAATCCAATCCCAAATGCATGGAGTGTTACCAGTATGGTCACTATAAAGGCGACCCCCAGTGCTCCAAGAGGGCACTGTCCACTACCGGACAGACACCTGGGTTGGCTAGTGTAGCACTTGGGGGGGAGATGGACCCAGATAGCTTTGGGGAGCAGGTAGAGATTTCCCTAGTGTCCCTGGGAGAAAGAGAAATGGTGCCCAAAGCCCACATGCCCCGAAATACATCCAAGTACAGGCAGTGGGTCACCATTAATGGGCAGAAGCTGGAGGCTCTGCGTGACACAGGAGCCAGTATGACTACTATCCAGAGTCAGCTGGTGTCAACAGAGCAGATAGTCCCTAATACATTCCACCAGGTCATAGTCGCTGACAATCTACTACTGGTGGCTCTGGTTCCCTTTGAGTGGGGGGAGGGTCTCTGGTACTCTGAAAGTAGCTGTGAGTCCTGCCATGCCTGTAGATTGTCTGTTAGGCAATGATCTTGAGCATACTGCTTGGAAAGAAGTAGAGCTCAGATCTCACCTGGAGATGTTAGGGTTACCTGAGTGGGTCTGCATGACCACACGGTCCATGGCTGCCCAGGAAGGGAGTCAAGGGCGTCTGGAGCCTGGAAAGATGGCCCAGACAGCTGCCAAAAGGGAGGGCCAGGGGTGCGGGAAACCCGCCTCCAATGTTCCCACAGTGGTAGACGAGGCCCCTGAGGAGGAGGAGGCCCCTGAGCCAACCGAGAGGACATTGCTGCCCTGGGTAACCTACCTGAACTTGCTGGCTGGCAAGTAGAGGGGAGGCCAACCAGGGAAGCATTCTGCGAGGCGCAGAAAGAATGCCCCACCCTTGAGGGTCTGAGGAAGCAGGCCACAGACCACGCAACAGGTGACACCTCTGGCGCTCACCCTATTTACTGGGAGAATGATCTCCTTTACAGTGAGCGTAGGATTCCAGGTCCTGGGGCACACCGTGTGCTGGTGGTCCCCCAGTGTTACCGGAAATTCCTACTATGCCTGGCTCACGACATTCCACTGGCAGGACACCTGGGCCAAAACAAGACCTTTGACAGGCTTGATACCCACTTTCATTGGCCCAGAATGAGGAAAGCCTCAGATAACTTCTGCAGAGCTTGCCCCACCTGCAGGCTAGTGGGAAAGCAGGGAAATGGCTTAAAGCTCCCCTGCTCCCACTCCCAGTCGTTGGCACCCCCTTTGAAAGGGTGGGCATCGACATTGTTGGTCCCTTGGACCCAAAACTGCCTTGGGCAACAGGTTTATCCTGGTTTTGGTGGACCATGCCACCTGCTATCCAGAGGCAATCCCTCTGAGAACAGTGACTGCACAGGTGGTGACCAGAGCCCTGTTGGGAATATTTACCCATGTGGAATTCCCTAAGGAGGTCGTGTCTGACAGGGGCACAAACTTCATGTCTGCATACATGAAGACCCTGTGGGATGAGTGTGGGGTGACCTATCGGTTTACCACCCCTTATCATCCTCAAACCAATGGGCTTGTTGAGAGATTCAACCAGACCCTGAAAGGCATGATTGGTAGCCTGACTGAGGCCATGAGGCGTAAGTGGGACGTCCTCTTACCCTGCCTGTTGTTTGCTTATAGAGAGGTGCCCCAGAAAGGGGTGGGGTTCAGCCCCTTTGAGCTTCTCTATGGTCACCCTGTCAGGGGACCCCTAAGCATTGTTAAGGAGGGCTGGGAGAAAGCTCCCCAGGCCCCTCCCCAGGGCCCCTCCCCAGGATGTGGTCAGCTACATGCTGGCCCTCCGCAAACAAACCCAACGCTTCTGGAAGCAGGCCCAGAGTAACCTCGAGGCCAGTCAAGAGGTGATGAAGGAGTGGTATGACCAGAAGGCCACTCTAGTTGAGTTCTCACCTGGAGACAAAGTTTGGGTGATGGAGCCAGTAGAGCCCAGGGCTCTCCAGGACCGCTGGACTGGCCCCTTTGAGATCAAGGAGTGTAAAGGGGAGGCCACTTACCTAGTGGACCTCAAGACCCCTAGGCAACCCCTAAGGGTCCTCATCACAACTGGCTCAAACCTCACTTTGAGAGGTCTGAGGTCAGTATGCTCCTAGTCACAGATGAGGGCATGGAAGAGGAGAGTGAACCTCTCCCCGACCTCCTCGCTGTCAAAGAAGGGGATGGGTCAGTAGGGGGTGTCATTCTCTCTGACTCCCTGACTCCAACCCAGATAGGGGACTGCTATGAGCTATTAGAGCAGTTCTCCCCCCTGTTGTCCCTTACTCCTGGACTAACCCACCTCTGTGTGCATGACATTGACACAGGTGACAGTCCCCCTGTAAAGAACAAAGGGGGTCATTCCGACCCTGGCGGTCATAGACCGCCAGGGCCGGGGACCGCGGATGCACCGCCAACAGGCTGGCGGTGCATCCAGGCCAATTCTGACCGCAGCGGTAAAGCCGCGGTCAGAAAAGGGAAACCGGCGGTTTACCGCCGGTTTTCCCTTGGCCTGAGGAATCCTCCATGGCGGCGCTGCAGGCAGCGCCGCCATGGGGATTCCGACCCCCTTCCCGCCAGCCTGGTTCTGGCGGTTTTGACCGCCAGAACCTTGCTGGCGGGAACGGGTGTCGTGGGGCCCCTGGGGGCCCCTGCAGTGCCCATTCCAATGGCATGGGCACTGCAGGGGCCCCCTAACAGGGCCCCACAAAGATTTTCAGTGTCTGCATAGCAGACACTGAAAATCGCGACGGGTGCAACTGCACCCGTCGCACCCTTTCCACTCCTCCGGCTCCATTCGGAGCCGGCATCCTTGTGGAAGGGGGTTTCCCGCTGGGCGGGCGGCCTTCTGGCGGTCGCCCGCAAGCCCAGCGGGAAACTCAGAATGACCGCCGCGGTCATTTGACCGCAGTGCGGTCATTCAGCGGCTCCCTCCAGGCGTGCGGTTACCGCCGCCGGCGGGAGTCAGAATGACCCCCAAAATTTACAGGTTGTCAGATAAGGTGAAGGCCAGCATCAAGGAGGAGGTCTCCAAGATGTTGACTTTGGGGGTTATTGAGAAATCCAGTAGTCCCTGGGCCAGCCCTGTGGTATTGGTTCCCAAGGCTACTGCCCCAGGTGCGAAACCAGAACTCCGGTTCTGTGTGGACTACCGGGGTCTCAATTCAGTCACCCGGACTGATGCTCACCCCATCCCCAAGCTGATGAGCTCGTTGACAGGCTAGGCGCTGCCAAGTTCCTGAGTACGTTCGATCTTACTTCCGGGTACTGGCAGATTGGCCTGACTGAGGGGGCTAAAGAAAGATCTGCTTTTTCCACCCCTGATGGCCATTACCAATTCCGGGTGATGCCATTTGGGCAGAAAAATGCCCCCGCTACCTTCCAACAGTTGGTTAACGGGGTCCTAGCTGGTAAAGATGCCTTCTGTGCAGCTTACCTGGACGACATAGCTGTCTACAGTTCCAGCTGGGAGAAACCCCGTCTCCACCTCAAGGAGGTGCTTCAGGCTCTGCAACAGGCAGGCCTGACTATCAAGGCTAGTAAGTGCCAGATTGGGCAGGGTTCCGTGGTGTACTTGGGACACCTAGTAGGTGGTGGCAAGGTGCAGCCACTCCAGGCCAAGATTGAAACTATCAAGGCCTGGCAACCACCTAGAACACAGACTGAGGTGAGAGCCTTTTTGGGCCTCCCTGGATACTACTGCAGGTTCTTCAAGGGCTATGGTACCATTGTGTCCCCCTTGACAGAACTCACTTCTAAGAAACAACCTAGGTTGGTGAATTGGACAGAGGCCTGTCAGAAAGCCTTTGATTCTCTGAAGGAAGCCATGTGCACGGACCCCATGCTCAAGGCCCCTGACTACTCAGAGGAATTTATTGTGCAGACAGACGCTTCAGAGCATGGCACAGAGGCTGTTCTAGCACAGCTGAATGAGTAGGGCTCAGATCAACCAGTAGTCTTTATTAGCAGAAGACTATTACCACAGGAACAAAGGTGGAGTGCTATTGAGAGAGAAGCATTTGCTGTGGTCTGAGCACTGAAGAAGCTAAGACCCTACCTGTTTGGGACTCACTTCCGGGTTCAGACAGACCACAGACCCCTCAGATGGCTCATGCAGATGAGGGGTGAGAATCCCAAACTCTTGTGATGGTCCATTTCCCTACAGGGGATGGACTTTACGGTGGAGCATCGCCCATGGGTTGACCATGTCAATGCAGATGGTCTCTCCAGATACTTCCGCCTTAGCGATGAGAGCTCCCAGGAGGTCGGATAGCTCTCCCCACTTTCAGCTGGGGGACACATATGTTAGACCTGATATGCCTTAGGGTTGTCACCCCTAACTTTTTGCCTGCCTCCCTCCACTTTTTGGACTCTATTTTGCTGGCTTTTAGACTGCGCACTTTTCCACTGCTAACCAGTCCTAAAGTGCATATGCTCTCTCCCTTTTTAAACGTGGTTACTTTGGATCATACCTGATTGGATTATTTAATTATAAGTCCCTAGTAATGTGCACTATATGTGCCTAGGGCCTGTAGATTAAATGCTACTAGTGGGCCTGCAGTACTGGTTGTGCCACCCACTTAAGTAGCCCCCTTAACCTTGTCTGAGGCCTGCCATTGCAAGGCCTGTGTGTGCAGTTTCACTGCCACTTCGACTTGGCATTTACAAGTACTTGCCAAACCTAGAACTCCCCTTTTTCTACATATAAGTCACCCCTAATGTGTGCCCTAGGTAACCCCTAGAGCAGGGTGCTGTGTGGATAAAAGGCAGGACATGTACCTGTGTAGTTATATGTCCTGGTAGTGTAAAACTCCTAAATTCCTTTTTACACTACTGTGAGGCCTGCTCCCTTCATAGGCTAACACTGGGGCTGCCCTCATACATTGTTGAAGTGGCAGCTGCTGATCTGAAAGGAGCAGGAAGGTCATATTTAGTATGGCCAGAATGGTAATACAAAATCCTGCTGACTGGTGAAGTCGGATTTAATATTACTATTCTAGAAATGCCACTTTTAGAAAGTGAGCATTTCTTTGCTCTTAAATCTTTCTGTGCCTTACAATCCACGTCTGACTGGGCTTGGTTGATAGCTCTTTGTGCATTCACTCAGACACACCCCAAACACAGGGTACTCAGTCTAACTTGCATACATCTGCATTTTGAATGGGTCTTCCTGGGTTGGGAGGGTGGAGGTCCTGCTCTCACACAAAGGACTGCCACACCCCCTACTGGGACCCTGGCAGACAGGATTGAACTTAAAGGGGACCTGGTGCACTTCTTAGCCACTCTTTGAAGTCTCCCCCACTTCAAAGGCACATTTGGGTATAAAACAGGGCCTCTGCCCTACCTCATCAGACACTTGCTGGAGAAGAAACCAGAAACTACATCCTGCCAAAAAGAACTGTCTGGCTGCTCAAAGGACTCACATGTCTGCTTTCTACAAAGGACTTCTGCCTTGCTGTTGGCCTGCTGCCTTGCTGAACTCTTGTCTGGCTGTGAAAGTGCTCTCCAAGGGCTTGGATGGAGCTTGCCTCCTGTTCCCTGAAGTCTCAGGACTAAAACGACTTCTCTTTTTCACTTGGACGCTTCGTGTGCCAACATTTTTGACCTACAGCTTGTTCTGCGGCGAGAAAAACGCCGCACACCGACGCTGATCGGCGAAACGCCTTCGGGACGACCGGAACTTCGATGCACGGCCTCGCAAGGACAACGGCGCCCGACCTCCAGAGGAGAAATCGACGTGACGCCTGCCGTGAGTGCGAAACTTCAACGCACAGCCCCGCAGAATGACGCGCAGCCGGAAAACAAGCAGGAGAATCCACGCACAGACCAGGGACATCTGGTAATCCCCGTGACCCACAGAAAGAGACTGTCTGCACGCCGGAAAACGACGCACAACTTCCCCGCGTGAAAAATGACAACGCAAGTCCGTGTGTGCTGGGGAGAAATCGACGCACACACCATTTTTCCACGTATCTCTTCTGCGGCCCTCTGCGGAGATTTTCCACTCCAAACCAAGTACTTTGTGCTTGAAAGAGACTTTGTTTGCTTTTTAAAGACTTAAGACACTTTATATCACTTTTCAGTGATATCTTTACAAATTCACATTGCAACTTTATTCGTTTTGACCTACAATTATCCTGATAAATATTATATATTTTTCTAAACACTGTGTGGTGTATTTTTGTGGTGCTATATGGTGGTATTGTATGATTTATTGCACAAATACTTTAAACATTGCCTTCTAAGTTAAGTCTGACTGCTCGTGCCAAGCTACCAGAGGGTGGGCACAGGCTAATTTTGGATTGTGTGTGACTTACCCTGACTAGAGTGAGGGTTCTTGCTTGGACAGAGGGTAACCTGACTGCCAACCAAAAACCCCATTTCTAACAGTCAGGCTGCCTATTAATCTTACTTTTGACAGGTAAACTGTCTCCAGTATTGATTGTATGCTCACACCAAGTAGTGGTACCTGGTATCAGTGAGAATAGTTCAGAAAACTGACTTAAGAGATTTACAGAGTTGTCCTTCTGCTCAGCTGTAAGGCAATGTGCAAGTCTTACTCCCTCCACTAAGCCATCAGCTTCAGTGGTGGAGAAGAGATCAGGGAGAGGGTCAATCTCTTCTTCCTGTCCCTCATCAGTTGCCATGAGCAGGGTAAGATCAGCCCTGTCATAGTAGGGTTTTAGGCAGTTGACATGGAGCACCCTAAGGGGACTCCTGGCAGTGCCCAGGTCTACCAAGTAGGTAACCCCACCCTTTTTCTCAACAATTAGATGGGGTCCACTCCATTTGTCTTGAAGTGCTCTTGGGGCCACAGGCTCCAATACCCACACCTTCTGTCCTCGGTGGTACTGTGTCAGGACAGCCTTCTGGTCATGCCATTGCTTTTGCAGCTCCTGGCTGGCCTGAAGGTTTTTACTGGCCTTTTTCATGTACTCAGCCATTCTTGATCTTAGGCCAAGTACACAGTCCACAATGTCCTGTTTAGGAGCTTTTAAAGGTTGTTCCCAACCCTCCTTAACACGTGCAAGGGGACCTCTCACAGTGTGCCCATAGAGGAGTTCAAAGGGGCTAAAGCCCACTCCTTTTGGGGTACCTCCCTGTAAGCAAAAAGGAGACAATGTAACAGGACATCCCATCTCCTTCTGAGTTTTCCAGGGAGTCCCATTATCATACCTTTGAGAGTTTTCTTAAACCTCTCAACCAGACCATTTGTTTGTGGATGATAAGGAGTAGTGAACTTGTATGCTACACCACACTCCTTCAACATTGCTTTGAGGTATGCAGACATGAAGTTACTACCTCTGTCTGACACCACTTCCTTAAGGAAGCCTACTCTGGAAAAGATTCCCAGGAGGGCCTTTGCCACTGAAGAAGCTGTAGTGGTCCTTAAGGGAATTGCTTCAGCGTACCTAGTGGCATGGTCCACTACCACCAGGATAAACCTATTGCCTGAAGCTGTTGGAGGGTCAAGGGGGCCAACTATGTCAACCCCTACCCTTTCAAAGGGCACCCCAACCACAGGAAGTGGAATTAAAGGGGCCTTTGGAGTGCCACCAGTCTTGCCACTGGCTTGGCAGGTCACACAAGAGTGACAAAACTCTTTTGTGTCCTCTGACATATGAGGCCAGTGAAACAGGGGAACAAGTTTGTCCCAAGTTTAACTTCGGCCCAAATGCCCAGCCAAAGGAATGTCATGTGCCAAGGTAAGGAGAAATTCCCTGTATTGCAAAGGGATGACCAATCTCCTGGCAGCTCCAGATTTAGGGTCCCTTGATTCAGCATACAGGAAGTTGTCTTCCCAATACACCTTATGGCTATCACTGACATCCCCATTCTTTTTTTTGACAGCTTGCTGTCTCAGACCCTCTAGTGTGGGACAGGTCAGCTCTTGCCTAGCAGGCCCCCCTGCACCCAAAAGCTCAGCGTGTCTGATGCCAGCTCCTCTGGTGTAGTTTCTGCACAGGGAGAGGATTCCTCTTCCTCAAAAGGGGAATCTTCTGGTGAGGGAGGGATAGTGGGCAAGGATTTACCCTTACTACCCCTAGGTTTTGGGAGCACTTGGCCCATTGTTCCAGGATCCAAGCTTCCCTGTCTTTTTTGCTTTCTGGCCTGAGCCCTTGTCAAAGCAAAAATATGCCCAGGAATGCCCAGAATTGCAGAATGAGCCTCCAACTCTACTTCATCCCAAGCTTATGTCTCCAAATCATTGCCTAGTAAGCAATCTACAGGTAATTCAGTGGTTACCATAACTTTCTTTGGACCAGTAACCCCTCTCCAGTTGAGATTCACAACATCCATGGGGTGGCTAAGTGTGTTATTTTGAGCATCAGTCACTTGGTACTGATGACCAAGTAGGTGTTGAACAGGATGAACCAGTTTCGCTATAACCATAGTTAAACTGGCTCCTGTGTTAAGGGGACAAGCAACCAAGGTGGCAAAGTCAATGCTACCATCAGAGACTAAAACAGCCTCTGTGGTCTCCCTAACAAGACCAACCCCAACTACACTGGCAATAGTGAGCCCAGCTACACCCTTGGATTGGCTATTTGTAGTAGACTTCCCACCACCACTGCTATTGCTAGGGGCACTAGAGGTTGCAGTTGGGGTTGTGGTAGTGGGAGCCTTGGTGTTTTTCTTTGGACAAGTGGCATCACTTGCCCAATGGCCTTTTACTTTACATAAATAACACCATGGCTTTTTCTGATTGTGAGAAGGGGATTTGGACCCACCACCCCCAGAGGAGGATTTTTGTGGGACTGATGAAGACTCAGAATGTTTTTTATCTTTGTCCCCACCCTTGTCAGAAGCCTTACTATCCTTCTTCTTCCCATCCTTGTCCCCCCCATGTATGAACTTTTCTGTTCACTCTTTTTCTGATGCATTTGTCTGCCTTCTTTCCCAATTCTTGGGGAGAGGTCAGATCTGAGTCTACCAAGTACTGGCGCAACAAATCAGACATACAATTGTTCAAAATATGCTCTCTCAGGGTTAGGTTATACAGGATTTCATTGTCAGTCACCTTACTGCCATGCAACCAACCCTCCAAGGCCTTCACTGAACAGTCTACAAAGTCTGTCCAGTCTTGAGAGTACTCTTTTCTGGTGCCTCTGAACTTAATCCTGTATTGTTCAGTGGTTAAGCCAAATCCATCCAAGAGTGCATCCTTCAAAACGTTGTAATTGTTAGCATCTCTTTCTATGACAGTTAGGAGCCTGTCCCCACCCTTACCAGTGAAAGATAGCCACAAGATAGCAGCCAACTGCCTTTGAGGGACTAACTGTACCATACAGGCCCTCTCAAGAGCAGCAAACCACTTGTTAATGTCACCCCCCTCCTTGTAAGGGGCGGGGTTATCTTATGCAGGTTTCTGGAATCTTGCCCTCTAACAGGATTACTATCAAAAACACTGCTGCTGCCACCATGGGGAATTAACCCCAACCTCTGCCTTTCCCTTTCCACATCCAGAGATTCCCTGTCTAAGGCCAGCTGCTGCTGTTTAAGCTTCAGCCTGGCCTCTTCCAACCTCAGCTTTCTGAGTTCCCTTTCCATTAAGTTATCCTCAGGGTGGGAGGCTTGAGAATTGTGAGACACAGAAGAAATGTGGGGATTGGCAGAGTTGGACCTCTCCCTTACTGACTGGACTCTAGTAACCTGGCCTTTAGGAGTGAAAGGTACCCTACTAATGTGTGACTCCCTCCCACTACCAGTGTCACTAGGTGGCCTGTTAGCTGGCAGGTCCTTGGAAGAACCTTCCCCAGCATCCTCAGGGGAATCCAATGAGTCAGGCTGGGTAGCCCCCTCCTCTACCTCCTGATCCCGGGATGGGCCAGACAGACTGGTTCTGGCCACTTTCTAGGAGAAGGCTAAGGGGAAGATCTTTTGTAGAATTCTTACAATTGCTAAACCTCTTTCAATGCAGAGACACCTCAAACATTTAAAGTTTAAATTCCCATATGTTGCCTTGACAACTGTGGGAGTAAGCTCTACTGCAGACATGACAGAAAAGGTTTAGGATAGAGCGAGAAACAAGTTTTGGAACCTTTTGAACGAAAAAAGAAAACTTTTTCAAACTTTTGAAAACGTTTAAAAGTTTTCAGAAACTTTTCAGAAAGTTTTAGAGAAGGAAACTTAAACTGTTTAGGTTACTGTGTATATTCTTAAGTGTTTGGTATCTGTTTTTCTTATGAAAAGCACCAATGACAAAGTGGTAAAGCAGTTACAAGTACCTATCCCACAACTGCCACCAATGCAGGAGGCTGGCCTGGCTTATAGTGGGTACCTTGTGGTACTTACATCTTGTGACAGGTCCAGTTATCCCTTATTAGTAGATTAGTAGTGTTATAGCAGCTTAGGCTGAACTAGGAGACATGCAAAGCTCCTACTATACCACTTATCTCATATAGCACCATATCAAGAGAAACACAATACTCAGAGTTACTAAACATAAAGGTACTTTATTTTAGGGACAATATGCCAAAAGTATCTCAGAGGATATACTCCCTTAGGAGGTAAGTAAGATACACAGAATATACACACAAACCAAAATCAGGTAAGTAAAACACAGAAAGTAGTGCAAACACTGTAGAACACAATAGAATGCAATAGGAGACAATAGGCATAGGGGCAACACAAACCATATACTCCAAAAGTGGAATGCGAACCCCAAATGGACCCCAGGCCTAGTGTAGTGTGTAGAGGGTCGCTGGGAGTGTACGTAAACACTAAGGGTGTCCAAGATACCCCATCCCAAGACCCTGAAAAGTAGGAGTAAAGTTACCCTACTAACCCAGAAAGACAGTAAAGTCAAGATAGGTGATTCTGCAAAATCAACAAATGACTGCAAAGCACTGAAGACGGATTCCTAGACCTGAGGACCAACAAAGGAAGGGGACCAAGTCCAAGAGTCACGCAAGTGTCCGGGGGGTGCAGGAGCCCACTAAATCCTGGATGAAGGTGCAAAACGGCTGCCTCTGGGTGGAAGAAGCCAAAGATTCTGCAACAACGGAATTGCCAGGAACTTCTCCTTTGGTCAGAAGATGTGCACGGCATGCTGGAGGATGCAGAGTTGTTTCCATGCAGAAAGAGCTCAAACAAGCCTTGCTAGCTGCAAGAGTTTCAGTTGAAGATAATGGGATAAGGGGCGCTCAGCAACAGAGAGAGCCAAAGCAGAAGCAAGCTGCACCCGCAGAAGCACTTGAACAGGTATTCAAGAAATCTGAGCACAGCGGTCGTCTCAGCACAACAAAAGAGGGTCCCACGTAGTCGGAGGTCAACTCAGCGAGTTGGGCAATGCAGGACGGAGTGCTGGAGATGTGGGCTATGCGGTGCACTAAGGAAGTCTTGCAAAAGTACACAGAAGCCCTAGCAGCTGCAGATCACACAGTACACAGGATTGCTGTCTGGCGTGGGAAGGCAAGGACTTACCTTCACCAAATTTGGACAGAAGGACCACTGGACTGTCAGGGTCACTTGGATCCAGCTCCTGTGTTCCAGGGACCACGCTCGTCAAGATGAGAGGGGACCCAGAGGACCAGTGATGCAGAAATATGGTGCCTGCGGTAGCAGGGGGAAGATTCAGTCGACCCCAGAGAAATTTCTTCTTGGCTTCCAGTGCAGGGTGAAGGCAGACAGCCCTCAGAGCATGCACCTCCAGGAAACAGTCGAGAAAGCCGGCAGGATTAGGCGCTACAATGTTGCTGGTAGTATTCTTGCTACTTTGTTGCGGTTTTACAGCTGTCCTGGAGCAGTCAGCGGTCGATCCTTGGAAGAAGTCGAAGAGAGAAGTGCAGAGGAACTTTGGTGAGCTTTTGCATTTGTTATCTGACGAGGAACCCACAGGAGAGACCCTAGATAGCTCTCAGAGAAGGAATGGCTACCTAACCAGGTAAGAGCCTATCAGGAGGGGTCTCTGACTTCACCTGCTGGCACTGGCCACTCAGAGGTCTCCATTGTTCCCTCACACCTCTGCATTCAAGATGCCAGAGGTCTGGGACACACTGGAGGAGCTCTGGGCACCACCTCTGGGGTGGTGATGGACAGGGGAGTGGTCACTCCCCTTTCCTTTGTCCAGTTTCACACCAGAGCAGGGGCTGGTGGATCCCTGAACCGGTGTAGACTGGTTTATGCAAGTAGGGCACCATCTGTGCCCTTCAAAGCATTACCAGAGGCCAGGAGAGGCTACTCCTCTCAGGCCCTTAACACCTATTTCCAAAGGGAGATGGTGTAAAATCCTCTCTCAGAGGAAATCCTTTGTTCTGCCTTCCTGGGACTGGGCTGCCCAGACCCCAGGAGGGCAGAAACCTGTCTGAGGATTGGCAGCAGCAGTAGCTGCAGAGAAAACCCCAGAGAGCTAGTTTGGCAGTAACCGGGGTCCATGCTGGAGCCCCGGGGATGCATTGGATTGGCACCCCAATATCAGATTTGGTTTGGGGGGACAATTCCATGATCTTAGACGTGTTACATGGCCAGTTCGGAGTTACCATTGTGAATCTACACATAGGTATTGACCTATATGTAGTTCACGCATGTAATGGTGTCCCCGCACTCACAAAGTCCGGGAAATTGCCCTGAACAATGTGGTGGCACGTTGGCTAGTGCCAAGGTGGCCTCACACTTAGTAACTTTGCACCTAACCTTCACTAAGTGAGGGTTAGACATATAGGTGACTTATAAGTTAAGGCTGTGAAATAACGTGGACATTATTTCACTCAGGCTGCAGTGGCAGTCCTGTGTAAGAATTGTCTGTGCTTCCTATGTGTGGCAAAATAAATGCTGCAGCCCATAGGGATCTCCTGGAACCCCAATCCCAATACCCTGGGTACCTAGGTACCATATACTAGGGAATTATAAGGGTGTTCCAGTGTGCCAATCAGAATTGGTAAAATTAGTTACTAGCCTGCATTGACAATTTTAAAAGCAGAGAGAGCATAAACACTGAGGTTCTGGTTAGCAGAGCCTCAGTGATACAGTTAGGCACCACACAGGAAACACATATAGGCCACAAATTATGAGCACTGGGGTCCTGGCTAGCAGGATCCCAGTGACACAGCCGAAAACAAACAGACACACAAGTAAAAATGGGGGTAACATGCCAGGCAAGATGGTACTTTCCTACAGTAGTCGTCGTGCTACTTTGGAGCAGTCAGCGGTCGATCCTTGGCAGAAGTTGAAGAGAGATGCAGAGGATCTCTGGAGAGCTCTTGCATTTGTTATCTGACGAGAAACCCACAGGAGAGACCATAAATAGCCCTCAGAGGAGGATTGGCCACCTAACCAGGTAAGCACCTATCAGGAGGGATCTCTGACGTCACCTGCTGGCACTGGCCACTCAGAGGCCTCCATTGTGCCCTCACATCTCTGCATTCAAGATGGCAGAGGTCTTGGACACACTGGAGGAGCTCTGGGCACCATCCCTGTGGTGGTGATGGACAGGGGAGTGGTCACTCCCCTTTCCTTTGTCCAGTTTCGCGCCAGAGCAGGGGCTCGGGAGCCCTGAACCGGTGTAGACTGGTTTATGCAAGGAGGGCACCATCTGTGCCCTTCAAAGCATTCCCAGAGGCCAGGAGAGGCTACTCCTCTCAAGCCCTTAACACCTATTTCCAAAGGGAGAGGGTGTGACACCCTCTCTCAGAGGAAATCCTTTGTTCTGCCTTCCTAGGACTGGGCTGCCCAGACCCCAGGAGGGCAGAAGCCTGTCTGTGGGTAGGCAGCAGCGGTAACTGCAGTGAAAACCCCAGAGAGCTAGTTTGGCAGTACCCGGGGTCCATGCTGGAGCCCCGGGGATGCATGGGATTGGCGCCCCAATACCAGATTTGGCATGGGGGGACAATTCCATGATCTTAGACATGTTACATGGCCATATTTGCAGTTAACATTGTGAAGCTACATAAAGGTATTGGCCTATATGTAGTGCACACGTGTAATGGTGTCCCCGCACTCACAAAGTCCGGGGAAATTGCCCTGAACAATGTGGGGGTACCTTGGCTAGTGCCAGGGTGCCCTCACACTTAGTAACGTTGCACCTAACCTTCACTAAGTGAGGGTTAGACATATGGGTGAATTATAAGTTACTTAAGTGTAGTGAAACATGGCTGTGAAATAACATGGACGTTATTTCACTCAGGCTGCAGTGGCAGTCCTGTGTAATATTGCTCCGAGCTCCCTATGGGTGGCAAAAGAAATGATGCAGCCCATAGGGATCTCCTGGAACCCCAATACCCTGGTTAACTAGGTACCATATACTAGGGAATTATAAGGGTGCTCCAGATGCCAATCAGAATTGGTAAAAAAAATGTCACTAGCCTGCAGTGACAATTTTAAAAGCAGACAGAGCATAAGCACTGAGGTTCTTGTTAGCAGAGCCTCAGTGACAAAGTTAGGCACCACACAGGGAACACATTCAGGCCACAAATGATGAGCACTGGTGCCCTGGCTAGCACGGTCCCAGAGAGATATATAAAACACACTGACAAATAAGGTTTTCTTTATGAGCACTGGGGTCCTGGCTAGCAGGATCCCAGTGAGACAGTGAAAACACCCTGACATATACTCACAAACAGGCCAAAAGTGGGGGTAACAAGGTTAGAAAGAAGCTACCTTCTTACATTGTCTATGTGGTGAAAAGTGGAAAGTAGCTCTGTAGTAGAGTGGTTACTCCCTTTATCATCCAATATGTGGTCCCTTCAGTCTAGTCTCTCAGAAAAGAAGGTAAGAGACTAGGGGCCAGATGTAGCAAAGGGTTTTACCCATTCTGTGTCTATAGGAAAATGTGTTTGGACATATGGCCCTAGATTCCTGTACTAGGTATAATGTATATCTCTAAGTTAGAGTGGTCTTTCCTGTGGAAATCACCAGGTGGCAGAGTGATAAGGCAATTGCAAGTACTTATCCCACCGATGCACCACCAATGTAGGAGGCTGGCCTGGTTTGTAGTGGGCACCTATGGTACTTACACCTGATACCAGGTCCAGTTATTCCTTATTAATGAAATGTAGGCAGTGTCTAGAAGCCAGGCTCCCTAGAGGTAGCTACGGATGAGCAGCCAAGGCTTATCTAGGAGACATGCAAAGCTCATGCAATACCACTGTAGTCACACAGTACTTACACACATGAAAGAAAACACTCAGGGGGTCATCATGACCCCGGCAGTCGGCGATAATGTGGCGGTAGTACCGCCAACAGACTGGCGGTACTTACCGCCACATTATGACATTGGCAGGTTGGCTGAAGCCAACCCGTCAATGTACCATTCCGACCGCCATGGCAGTAGCAGCCGCCGTACTGGAGATAACCATCTCCTGCCTGGCGGTCGCTATTGTGCCGCCTGCGGGATTATGACCCTGCATACTGCCATGGTTTCCGTGGCATTCATAAAGTCACAAAAACCATGGCGGTTGGCCCTATCAGTGACAGGGAATTCCTTCCCTGTCACTGACAGGGTCTCCCCACCCCTCCTACCTCTCCAAATACCCTTCACCCTACCCCCTACCTCTCCAAACCCCCTGGCCCCCCTACATCCACACCCCCACCCTTCACACACACACATACACACACTCATTCACACATACATACATACTCATGCTACATCCAATCACACACACATCCACACACACTTCCAAACATAGATGAAGACACGCATTACGATTTCAAAACATGCACGCACTCACACTTCCATACATGTACAAACGTAATCAACACTCAACACACACCCGCATTCACACACACACATACATTCACACCCCCCCCCAACACACAGTGCCACCCTCTTCTCGCAGGAGACGAGACGGGGTGCTGCTACTGCCAGCAGCGCCCGCTAGCAGAACACCGTCATAATACAGCTGGCAGTTGTCTACTGGCGTGGCACTGCTGGTGGTAGCAGCACCACCTTACCACCACCTGCCAGTATGGCCACAGCTGGATTTCTGCTCTTCTTGTGGTGGAAATCCGGCTGTGATCATATTATGGCGGATGGCTGGTAGCCGCGGCGACGGCCGTGGCGGTACCCGGTTTTTATCGCCAATGTCAAAATGTGGGCCTCAGTGTTACAAAAATAAAGGTGGTTTATTTAGGTGACACAAATACCAAAAATACCATAGAGACTGTACGCCCCAAGGACGTAAGTAATACATGAATTATATACACTAGAATGCAGAAATAGGCATAAAAACAGTTCGAAAATAGTGCAATTACTGAAAATCACAATAGTTAGAAATGGGCCTAGGGGGAGCACAAACCATATACTAATAAAGTGTAATGTGAATGTCGTTCTCCCACCTAGGCAAGTGTAGTGTGCAGAGGGGAGCTGGGAGTACTAGAAAACCCCAAAGGTAAGTACTAGAACCCACCCCAGTGATCCGGAAAGCAGGAGTAAAGCAAACTACTTTCCCAGAGCGCACAAAGAAACGAAAAGAAAGATTATGAAAGAACCAGAAGAGACTGCAAGACACCAACAGTGGGTTCCTGAACCTGAGGACCTTTGGAAAAAGGGGATCAAGTCCAAGAAGTACAGAAGAGTCCAGGGAGAACAGGAGCCCCTGCTAACCTGGATGAAGGTGCAAAAGAAGAACCATCAGTGAAGAACAGTCAGTATTGCACTCAAGAAGACGGAGTAGGGTTTCTGGTTGGTGCAAATGATGTCCCACGCCGGATGGAGGATTGCAGTCTGGTTTGCGTTGCTGGAGTCGGCCAACAAGCCTTGGCACACGCAAAGCTTGTGGTTAGCGGAAAATGGCGCAGCCCGAGACCAGGAAGAACCAGGTGGACTCTACCCAGGAGGAGGAGTCAAAGGGGGCTCTCAGCAACTCAGAGAGCCCACAGAAGACCAAGCAGCATGCACAGGAGTCCCACAGCACGGCGACAAGGAAGGTGCAAAAGAGGCCCACACAGCACTACGACAAAGGCTCCCACGTCGCTGGAGAACGACTCAGAAAGCTGTGCGTCGCAAGATAGAGTGCTGGGTGCCGGAGCTGCTAGATGCTCAAAGAACTTCGTGGAAGGATGCAATCAAGCCTTGGCAGCTGCAAAACAAGCACTGCATGAGGGTACTGTCTTGCATGGGGAGGCAAGCTCTTACCTTCACCAAAGCTGGACAGTTTTATGAGAGGACCGTCGGGACCACTTCAGTCCATGACCCCTGATGCAGGATCCATGCAGCTCGGCAGGAGAGGGGATCCACGCAGCCAGTCCTCATTGCAGATGGTGCCTGCAGAAGCAGGGTAGTGACTCCTTCACCCCAAGGGAGATTCCTTCGCTCTTCTGGTGCAGGCTGAAGACTGGCTGTCCTCAGAGGATGCATGACCAGGAAACAATTGCAGTTGCTGGCAGGAGCTGGAAATACAGTGTTGCAAAGGGCGTCTTGCTTCTTGGTTGCAGCTTGTAGAGTTCCTGGAGGGTCTAGATGCAGTTTCTTCAGTGAGAAGTCAAAGTGGAGGATGCAGAGGATTCCTGCTGGAGTATTGCAATCTGAATCTGAGGAACCACCCAAACGAGAGACCCTAAATAGCCCTGAAAGGGGGATTGGTCACCTAACCAGGTAAGCACCTATCAGGGGAGGGCTTTGATGTCACCTGCTGACACTAGCCACTCAGATGCACCCAGAGTTCCTTGCCAACCTTGAATCTAAGATGGCAAATCCCAGGGACCCTCTGGAGGAGCTCTGAGCACCACCCCTGGGGTGGTGATGGACAGGGGAGTGCTTACTCCCCTTTACTTTGTCCAGTTTCACACCAGAGCATGGACTGGGGGTCCCTGAACCAGTGTAGGCTGGCTTATGTAAGGAGGGCACCAAATGTGCCCTTCAAAGCATTTCGAGTGGCTTGGGGAGGCTACCCCTACCAAGCCTGTAACACCTATTTCCAAAGGGAGAAGGTGTAACACCCCTCTCGCAAAGGAAATCCTTTATTCTGCCTTCCTGGGCTCGAGCTGCTCGAGCAACAGGAGGGCAGAAACCTGTCTGGGTGGTGGCATCAGCTGGGGCTGCCTGAAAAACCTCAGAAGGCTGTAATGGCAATACTGGGGGTCCTCTAAGGAGCCCCCAGAGTACCTGGAATCATAGAGCCAATACTTGCAAAAGTATTTGGGGTATCATTCCAATATGTTTGATACCAAACATGCCTAGGTACAGAGTTACCATTATGTAGCTGGACATAGGTAGTGACCTATGTCCAGTACATGCATAAAATGTCGTCCCAACACTCACAAAGTCCAGCAAGGTGGGTCTGGAGTTTGTGGGGGCACCTCTGCTAGTGCAGGGGTGCCCTCACACACAGGTGCATGCACCCTGCCCTCTGGGCTGAGAGGGCCTACCCTAGGGGTGGCTTATAGTGACCTATAGTGAAAATTGGTGCAGGCACCCGGTTCACGCAGTCTGCAGTGGCAGGCTTGCATGACCCTTTGCATGCCCCCCCATGAGTAGGGATCCCCTAGAACCCCAATGCTTTGGCTACCTAGGTACCCTATACTAGGGACTAATAAGGGGGCACCAGTGTGCCAATTGGATAAAACACTGTGTTAACAGTATCCAACAACCAAATTTAAGGAGAGAGCATAACTACTGGGGTCCTGCTTACCAGGATTCCAGTAGACACAGTCAAACACACTGACAAACAGGCCAAAAGTGGTGGTAACCAAGCTGGAAAGAGGCTACTTTCCTACGATCCTTACCTGTAAGGAAAGAATCAATGCATCACCTCCCCTGCGCAGTAAGGATCTGACAAATTGATTTGCTTTTCGACACCTCACCTCACCTGCGCCCGTCTTTGTTTTTGGCGCAGGCCAGGTACTTTGTGCTAAAAAGATACTATCATTGATTCCTATGAATTAAGATTCATTTCCACTTTTAAAAAGTGATATCTTTACTTGTGTATGTCGAATTTTTGTCATTTTGGTCTTGTTTAATTCAGATAAATATTGGCTATATTTCTTAACTAGTGTGGAGTTACTGTGTGTGTGTGTACAAACACTTTACACATTGCCTCTGAGATAAGCCTGACTGCTCATGCCAAGCTACCAAGGGGATGGGCAGGGGTTATCTTAGCTGTGTAGCTTCCTTACCCTTACTAGAGTGAGGGTCCCTGCTTGGACAGGGTGCAAACCGCTGTCAACTAGAGACCCCATTTCTAACAAGGGCTTATTGGAAAAGATAGATGGTGCCACGGCATACAGTATGTTGGATCTCAGGTTGATATTTCATCAACTTGATTTGACAGAAGAGTTGTTATATATTACCCCCTTTATTGCTCCTGACAAAGCATTTAGGTACACCAGTATGTTGTTTGATTTGGCTACTGCCACTTCAGCGTTTCAGAAATGAATGCATATTTTGTTTGGGGACACCAAAGGGGTAGTGGCATTCCAGGACAACAATCTGGTGTTTTGTTGACAAACACAACCGTATTTTGGGTAACGTTTTGACTATTCTTTAAAATAAAGGTAAGACCTATGCAGCTTGGTAACTGCAAGTTTTTGGCCAAAGAATTTGAATATTTGGGCCACAAAATGTGTGGTGAGGGAATTTTCCCTAACCAGAATTTAATAAAAGCTAACCAAGACGTGAATAAAACCAGTAACAAAGATCAACCCAGGTCTTTTCTAGGCCTCTGTGAAATGTATTCTCTATTTTTGTGTAATCTTTCTGCATTGGCAACTCAGCAGAAAGTACTGCTCAAGAAAGGAATAAGGTTCACTTGGAAACATGAAAAAAATAAAGCTTTTGATTATCTTAAACAAGAAATTGTAAAAAGCTTCTCTCCTCAGTCCCTTTTTTAATTTGGCGAAACACATCATAACAGTTAATGCCAGTTCCAATAGTCTGGGGCTGTCATTTCTAATAAAAAACTTGAAGACATTTCCTGTAAAGGTTCATCCCTTTGATTTTCATAACGCTGCTTGGGGTGAACTTGTCATGAACTTATAGGGCTTGTATGAGGTTTGGGCTGTAGGTAAAAGATATGCCCTCTTTTTAGCAGAGGACTAGGCCCACCTTGAGTATCCACTGATATTTTTGTTGTATGTAACAGGGGATTATGATACCACTCCGGATTGCAACGTCACCTTTTAGTGTTTGCACAGTACTTATGACCAATGCTGGTCTGGTCTGATTTATGTATTTTCAATATAAGGAGCATATTTTTATATAACCCAGTGTGGAGTCTCTTTTTGTGGTGTATTTATTGCGTCACTGTTGTGAGCGTGTTGCACAAACGCTTTACACATGAGCTCTAGGGATAAGCTTGACTGCTTCATGTCAAGCTACCGGGTAACTTACTTGCCCTGACTAGAATGGTGGGTTCTGTCTGGCTTAAGTGCATACCCTAGCCAACCAGAAAATCCATTTCTAATACCTTCCAAAATGAAAGGTTCGGTTGAGAGAATTATTAGGGTGTGATTGAACTTGCCAGAAAAGCAGGTCAATATGTTGAGAGTCATGTTGCTTATCTATTATGGTTTCATCACTGCATGCTACATAATTTGAGTGGATTTTTAAATTACTTGAAGGCATGAAACCTCATACAGGTTTAAATCCTCTATGGTTCACAGGAAGATTGACATTTTATTTGCTTAAATGAATATATATTTAAGCAGGAAAAATGTTGAAGGAAACGCATACCAGTTTTACCCACGGTGTTTCAGTCAAGAAAATCAATGTATCTGGGATATTGTCAAAATTAAGAAACCTACTTTTGTAAAGAAAGGGACTCCAACTGTTCCAAATGTTTCAAAGTTGTTATGTGAGTAAATGTTCTGCACTGCTCAACAGTGATGCATGGGTCTCCTTCTCCAAGATCATCCTTGGCCAAAGGGATCCCATCCGCTGGGGCCTGATGCAAATCAAGATGTCCTGGGTGACCCAATCTCCCAAGGACACCAACAAGTGGCAGGCACATTACCCACCCCCTGTGCTAGTGTCTCAGGGTGGCAGGGCACGGCGACACACTGCCTTAGGACAAAGTGGCTGCATGCCAAGGTGGGGGCAGAAAAAGAGTTTCTGACTCCCGCACCAGCTCAGCGAAAGTGGGGGGAGCCAGAGGGGGCCATGGAGACCTTGGGATTTTCCTCATGATTCCTAGTGATTACCAGTACCATTGTGCCCAAGTGGGCACAGGCATTCGGTTTTTAAAAAAAAAGAGAAAAAGCTTCAGCATGTATTATTTATTCATCCCCTAATTTCAGGAACACACCATAAGCCATTGCAAAGGGTTAGCATTTGCATTTTATCTCACTGTGGTGCTTCAAGAAAGGCAGGAGCACCACCAACATTTTTAGAGCGTGTTTGGGGGCAATGCAAGGAGTGCAGAAACTGTCCCAGAAATGTTATTTTAAAGTGTCCCTAAGGCTTCTAGGGGCTTACATTCCTAATCTCAGGATAGTCTTTTCAAGTTATGGAGCACTCTTAGAGCTAGAGCTTTTATTCATATGCTCTGGAGTGTTGGGACCACTGTCCGTTGGTTGTAAAGCTAAAATAGCAGCATGGTAAAAGTAGAAATTAGTCTCTGGGACATACTTTTCAATCTAATATTTTATTACCAAAGTTGATGATTGATGAAGCAATGTTTTACTACATTATGAATAGTTTTGAATAGTTTTTAATGTTGTTACTGTCCCCAATGTCTTCAGTGGTGTTTCAATGGTGAATTATAATAATTTCTGCTTTTACTAATATGGTGATATCCTGACAAAGACAATAGGCCTGCCTTATTGATATTGACAACCTCCTATGTTGTGATATTGTAGCCAGTTGAAGGGGGGATTGTGATTATAGAGTATCCACTAGGGATGTAACATGTTATGAGGACATCACCAAAGGTATTTCCATCTACATGATTGTCTGATTAAGGCATTGACTGTTGTTGTTCTGTACTAGCGAGCTGGGGTTACTAGCCCACACCACCATCCCTTGAGTAGACCTTTGCTGCTCCATTTTGCTCCCAGATAGAGATGAGTGCTACAATAGGGTACTTAGTTCCCAATAGAGAACGTTACAGACTTATTACTTGTAAAGGAATCCTATCTTACTAAAATAATAAGCACATTTGTTACATTTACAAATCACCTTTGGTACCTGCACATTTGTTGGAATATTCTTGACAGCAATAGTCCCTAGACTTCCTCGAACCTTAGCATATGATGCAGACGAACAGCTATTGCTATTGCTGATTATTATTCCAAGTGGATTGGATGGAAGTGTGTAAGTACCACCAATACTGAAGACGTTCAAAGATTTTTAGCAGGTTGTTCTTTTAGAGATGTTTGCCATTTTCTATAACCACAGACATTGATGTACAGTTCGTATAGTAGGGAAAATGCATGCGATTTTGACTAGTTTGCTATTGCCAACAGGAAATATATGATTTTCATTCAAGAGAGATGTTGGTCACATTTCTGAAAATCACACTCCACTACTGGATTTTCACATTTCGAACTGTTGTTCAGAGTTGAATCCTGCTTGGTTGTCCAAAGTTAAGGAGAGTAAAGTTAGGGGGGGTTTGTTTTGCAATTTGTTTACATGTATTTATAGGTTGTCTTTAAGATAAGAATGCCCTTTAAACATAGGCATCCATTCCAAGTGTCATCTTTGGTGGAGTTCCATTCACTGGCTGTTGTTTGCTTACTGGTGGAGGGAGCACCACATATGTAAGTTACTGGCTTAACCAATAAAGGCCTTAAACCATCACCTTTGCATGCAGCTTGATTACATGATTTTAGCGATGAATTGCCAATACAGTAGAGAACCCAAGTTCTTTACCAAGTAAGGGCCTAGGTGGAGCAGCAGCAGCATGTTCAACACTTTGAAGCTCTTTAATATGTGTTGACGTAAACGCTTAGATATAAGCATTTGATTCTGGCGTGTTACCTTCCAAGCGCGTACTCCAATGGACTGCATTGAGACGTTGCCGCACTGTAGGAGGCTGGCCTGGCTTGTAGTGGGTACCAAGGGGTACTTATACTCTGTACCAGGTCCAGTTATCCCTTATCAGTGTAGAAGAGGTGTTTCTAGCAGCTTAGGCTGATAGAAGGTAGCTATAGCAGAGCAGCTTCGGCTGAACTAGGAGACATGCAAAGCTCCTACTATACTACTGGTGTCATATGAACAATATCATAAGAAAACACAATACACAGATATACTAAAAATAAAGGTACTATTTTTATGACAATATGCCAAAAGTATCTCAGTGAATACCCTCAGTATGAGGATGCCAAATATACACAAGATATATGTACACAATACCAAAAATATGCAGTAATAGCAAAAGGAAGTAATGCAAGCAATGTAAAGTTACAGTAGATTGCAGTAGGAGCACATAGGTATAGGGACAACACAAACCATATACTCCAAAAGTGGAATGCGAAACACGAATGGACCCCAAACCTATGTGAGCTTGTAGAGGGTCGCTGGGACTGTAAGAAAGCAGTGAGGGTCAGAAAAACAGCCCACCCCAAGACCCTGAAAAGTAGGTGTAAAGTGCACCTATAACCCCCAGAGAGCACAGAAGTCGTGATAGGGGGTTTCTGCAAGGAAGACCAACACCAGCAAAGCAACAACAGTGGATTTCCGGACCTGATTCCCCTGTGAAACAAGGGGACTAGGTCCAAGAGTCGCGACAATTTCGAGAGTGGGCAGATGCCCAGAAAATGCCAGCTGAGAGTGCAAAGAAGCTGCCACCGGATGAAGAAGCTTTGGTTTCTGCAAGAACGAAGAGGACTAGGAACTTCCCCTTTGGAGGATGGATGTCCCACATGGTGAAGAAGCTTGCAGAGGTGCTCCCACGCAGAAAGACCCCAAACAAGCCTTGCTAGCTGCAAGGGTCGTGGTTAGGATTTTTGGATGCTGCTGTGGCCCAGGAGGGACCAGTATATCGCCACTTGGATGAGGAGACAGAGGGGGCGCCCAGCAAGTCAGGGAGCCCTCACAGAAGCAGGCAGCACCCGCAGAAGTACCAGAACAGGCACTTGGAAGAGGAGTGAACCGGAGTCCACCCGAAGACACAAAAGGGAGTCCCACGACGCCGGAGGACAACTCAGAAGGTTGTGCACTGCAGGTTAGAGTGTCGGGGACCCAGGCTTGGCTGTGCACAAAGGAAATCCTGGAAGAGTGCACAGGAGCCGGAGCAGCTGCAAATCACGCGGTACCCAGCAATGCAGTCTAGTGTGGGGAGGCAAGGACTTACCTCCACCAAACTTGGACTGAAGAGTCACTGGACTGTGGGAGTCACTTGGACAGAGTTGCTGAGTTCCAGGGACCACGCTCGTCGTGCTGAGAGGGGACCCAGAGGACCGGTGATGCAGTCTTTTGTTGCCTGCGGTTGCAGGGGGAAGATTCCGTCGTCCCACGGGAGATTTCTTCAGAGCTCCTGGTGCAAGAAGGAGGCCGGCTACCCCCAGAGCATGCACCACCAGGAAACAGTAGAGAAAGCCGGCAGGATGAAGCGATACAAGGTTGCAGTAGTCGTCTTTGCTACTTTGTTGCGGTTTTGCAGGCGTCGTGAGCAGTCAGCGGTCAATCCTTTGCCAGAAGGTGAAGAGAGCAGTACAGAGGAACTCTGGTGAGCTCTTGCATTCGTTATCTGACGAATTCCCCAGAGCATAGACCCTAAATAGCCAGAAAAGGAGGTTTGGCTACCTAGGAAGGAGGATAGGCTAGTAACAAAGGTAAGAGCCTATCAGAAGGAGTCTCTGACGTCACCTGATGGCACTGGCCACTCAGAGCAGTCCAGTGTGCCAGCAACACCTCTGTTTCCAAGATGGCAGAGGTCTGGAGCACACTGGAGGAGCTCTGGGCACCTCCCCTGGAAGGTGCAGGTCCTTTGTCCAGTTTCGCGCCAGAGCAGGGCTGGGGGATCCCTGAACCGGTGTAGACTGGCTTATGCAGAGATGGGCACCATCTGTGCCCATGAAAGCATTTCCAGAGGCTGGGGGAGGCTACTCCTCCCCAGCCCTGACACCTTTTTCCAAAGGGAGAGGGTGTAACACCCTCTCTCTGAGGAAGTCCTTTGTTCTGCCTTCCTGGGCCAAGCCTGGCTGGACCCCAGGAGGGCAGAAACCTGTCTGAGGGGTTGGCAGCAGCAGCAGCTGCAGTGAAACCCCGGGAAAGGCAGTTTGGCAGTACCCGGGTCTGTGCTAGAGACTCGGGGGATCATGGAATTGTCTCCCCAATGCCAGAATGGCATTGGGGTGACAATTCCATGATCTTAGACATGTTACATGGCCATGTTCGGAGTTACCATTGTGACGCTATATATAGGTAGTGACCTATGTATAGTGCACGTGTGAAATGGTGTCCCCGCACTCACAAAGTCCGGGGAATTTGCCCTGAACGATGTGGGGGCACCTTGGCTATTGCCAGGGTGCCCACACACTAAGTAACTTAGCACCCAACCTTCACCAGGTGAAGGTTTGACATATAGGTGACTTATAAGTTACTTAAGTGCAGTGGTAAATGGCTGTGAAATAACGTGGATGTTATTTCACTCAGGCTGCAGTGGCAGGCCTGTGTAAGAATTGTCAAAGCACCCTATAGGTGGCAAAAGAAATGCTGCAGCCCATAGGGATCTCCTGGAACCCCAATACCCTGGGTACCTCAGTAGCATATACTAGGGAATTATAAGGGTGTTCCAGTATGCCAATGTGAATTGGTGAAATTGGTCACTAGCCTGTTAGTGACAATTTGGAAAGCAGAGAGAGCATAACCACTGAGGTTCTGGTTAGCAGAGACTCAGTGAGACAGTCATCACACAGGGAACACATACAGGGCACACTTAAGAGCACTGGGGCCCTGGCTGGCAGGATCCCAGTGACACATACACTAAAACAACATATATACAGTGAAATATGGGGGTAACATGCCAGGCAAGATGGTACTTTCCTACACGCACCAGCAGCGGAGTGCTGAGTTTAACGGTAAAGGCCCAGATTTTCTAGCTTGTGACTAGCTTGGCACACTCTTCATGTTTCGTATTGTGGCCTTCAGACATTGCTGTGTCAGCAGCTACGTGCTGAGTTTAACTTTAAAGTTCCCAAATCTCTGCACGAGCATTCTTCAAATTCTGTGCATATACCCACCTCACTGTGTACCTGCCTCTACATCGTTGCATACTGATACAAAAATCCGATGTCTCCATGGCAGCGGTTTCCTGGCTGAACTGGTTTCCTCCATGATGCAAGCATGACCACTGTGTTTGGTCACAATGGCGATGAACATGCGACTTCAGTCAGTGCAGTGGCTTGCTGTAGTGTTGTGCTTATATAGAGTACTTATGAAATGTTTATTGTTTACTTCCTATGGTGGTCATTCTGACTTCGGCGGTAAAAGGCGCCTACCGCCGGTCATAAATCCTCCATAATCCCGCCGCGGTCGCGGAAACCCGCCACGGTCATTCTGACCCGCAGAAGGCAAACCTCCGAAAATCCGACAGCCACAACCGACCGCCAGACCAGCGGTGGGCGGAAAAGTGGAGGTGACAAAACCTCCACCGCCACGCCAACAGAAATACGCCCATGCCATTACGACCCACGAATCCACGCGGCGGTCATTCAAACGCGGTATTCCATTGGCGGGACACACCGCCGCGGTCAGAATACACACAAACGAACAAAACTCAGCAACTTTGGACGATTTGAATCCCACACACCTGATACACATACACACACCACTCCCACACACACAATACAATATAAAACACACACCCACATCACCCACAAACCCCTACGCAAACAAATTCTGAAAGAAGGCCAGAGCGAGACACCACCATCCACAAACTAGCAGCCACAGCCACTCCACACCATCACCCACACACTATCCACACACAAAACAACACACACCACCACACTCAACACACTTAAATACACATACTCCACCCCACACATCATACACACCACCCCATGGCACCCCAAAGACAACCCCGCTTCACAGACGAAGAACTCAGGGTCATGGTGGAGGAAATCGTTCGGGTAGAGCCCCAGCTGTTCGGCACACAGGTCCAATACACCAGCATTGCCCGGAGGACGGAGCTATGGCAGAGGATTGTCGACAGGGTCAATGCTGTGGGACAGCACCCCAGAAATCGGGAAGACATCAGGAAGCGATGGAACGACCTACGGGGGAAGGTGCGTTCCATGGTATCCAGGCACAACATCGCCGTGCAGAAGACTGGCGGAGGACCCCCACCTCAACCCCCACAATTTACATCATGGGAGGAGGAAGTCTTGAACATCCTGCATCCTGACGGCCTCGCAGGAGTCGGCGGAGGAATGGATACTGGTAAGTTGAAGCTTCACTACTGCTTCCCCCCCACCTGCATGCCAAATCATACCCCAACCCTCACCCCCATCCTCGAACCCCACCCTCACCCCCACCCCCACCACCATCCTCACCCCCACCACCATCCTCACCCCCACCCTCACCCCCACCACCATCCTCACCCCCACCACCATCCTCACCCCCACCCCCAGCACACCTATTCCCCGCCAATGTCTCACCATCACAACCCACACATCCCAAAACCTAGGCCTGCATGCGTCCACTAAGCATGGACACCCATCACCAAAGCATGCCCAATGCATATACACATCCCCCCCACAAGCCACCCTCACCAAAGCCCCCACACACGAATGCCAGCACTTGGGGACACGGGAACCCACAGATACACCCATATGCCACACATTGAAACTATAACCATACCTCTATACCCCTGCAGGACCCGACCGTCAACACACCGCCGTGGAGGGCCCAGAATTCTCCACACCCCCCACCCAAGAGGCCGTCAGCGATGACAGCAGCTCTGTCGACCTGGACACCGATGACCAGCCCGGACCATCGGGGACCTCTGGACAGTCGGTTCCCCTCACACAGGCCCAGGCCACTACAGACCCAAACCCCTCTGGGAACACCAGCACAGCTCCCACCCAGCGGGCCCATGCCTCTGTCTCCAGGGCGCGTCAATCTGCGGTGTGTCTACCACTACAGGGCACCCAGGATAACCCACCACCCCAACAACAACAGGGACCTGGGGGCAGTGGTAGTGGGCACACCGGCCAGGGGGCAGAGGCCCAGGGAAACAGGGCAACTCGGAGGGCAGCTGTGTGACAGGGGGGGGACGGGCCCAGGGAACCCACTCTCCACGAGGTCCTCACCACCATCATGGGAGCATACAACCGCTCCCAGGAGACGATGGCGACGGTACTGGCCCGGTTCCAGGAGATCCAGGTACTGCAGGAGGAACACTATCGGGGGTACAGGGAGGACATCAGAGCCCTCACCTCCACCCAGGTTACAATGGTAGGGCTGCTGCAGGACCTCGTCAACACCAGGGCGGACACTCAACAACACCCAAGGGCCCCTGCCACTAGCCTGGACCAAGAACAGCCAACCACCTCCGCCGGCGCTAGTGGACAGGAGGCCCCCGCACAGCAGCAGCCCACCAGACCCCCACCTCCTGCAGGAGAAGAACCACCCCGCAAGAGGGCCCTGAGATCTCGCAAGAAGACAGAGTAGGATGTCAAGACCCCCGCCAGCAATGGATACCACCTGATGTCATCCCACTGTCCCACATTGTCACCCTGTCCATCCTTGAACTGCCCATGCTCCATCTCTCCACAGGCCTATGGACAATGCACCTGTGTGACTGTTACTCTGGACTCTGCCATGGACATTCCTTCACCATAGCCCCCACCCACTTGAAACCACCCATCCCATTTTGAGCACTTCAATAAACACCTATTTTGCACAAAACTATCTGGAGTCTGGCTGTGATTTCAATATATTGTAATTGACATGACAGTGCAAATATGTCCTTGTACATGGTGAAGTCAACAAACAGCTGCCACAAAGCTGTAGTCCATGGGGAAACGAAGCACAGGACTCGTAGTGGGGACCCCAGATCTGAAATAGGGAGGGAAAAGCCACAACTCAGTCATCATACACTGGGGCAAATAGACAGGCAGCAGAGATGCAGGAGAGTAGTTCACATTTACTAAATTATCTTTGAATTGTTACCTGTGTCCTATTGGAAGTACTGTTCAATGATTCTGTCCCTGTTGTCTGTTTCAGCCCCGTCGTCTTCCTCCTCGTCACTCTCCTCAGGTTCCACAGCTGCCACAACACCACCGTCTCGACCATCCTCCTGCAGGAAAGGCACCTGGCGGCGCAAAGCCAGGTTGTGAAGCATGCAGCAGGCCACGATGATGTGACACACCTTCTTAGGTGAGTACATTAGGGATCCACCTGTCATATGCAGGCACCGAAACCTGGCCTTCAGGAGGCCAAAGGTGCGTTCGATCACCCTCCTAGTACGCCCATGGGCCTCATTGTACCGTTCCTCTGCCCTTGTCCGGGGATTCCTTACTGGGGTCAGTAGCCACGACAGGTTGGGGTACCCAGAGTCCCCCACTAGCCATACACGGTGTCTCTCTAGCTGTTCCATCACGTAAGGGATGCTGCTATTCCTTAGGATGTAGGCGTCATGCACTGACCCTGGGAATTTGGCATTTACATGCAAGATGTACTGGTCAGCCAAACACACCACCTGGATGTTCATTGAATGGTAACTTTTTCTGTTCCTGTACACCTGCTCCCTGTCTCTTGGGGGAACCAAAGCCACATGGGTCCCATCAATGGCACCAATGACGTTGGGAATATGTCCAAGGGCGTAGAAATCACCCTTCACTGTAGCCAATTCGCCCACCTCAGGGAAAATGATGTAGCTCCTCACGGATTTCATCAGGGCAGACAACACTCTGGATAACACCTTCGAAAACATGGGCTGAGACATCCCAGAAGCAATTCCCACTGTTGTCTGAAATGACCCACTTGCCAAGAAATGGAGTACTGACATGACCTGCACCAGAGGGGGAATCCCTGTGGGTTGGCGGATGGGGGACATCAGGTCGGGCTCCAGCTGGGCACACAGTTCATGTATAGTGGCACGGTTAAGACGGTAGGTCAGGATAATGTGGCGTTCTTCCATTGTCGACAGGTCCACCAGCGGTCGGTACACGGGAGGATTCATCCGTCTCCTCGCCAAACCCAGCGGACGGTGCCTAGGAAGGACAACATGGAGCACACAGTCAAGCAACCCACAGGTACGTACTCACAGCTAGCACAGTAAACGATTCTCTATGCAGTGAATGGCGTGTCTGAGTGGCTATGCAAGGCCTAGGCCTGTGTGACGCAGTTGAAATAGAGCCATGTGGGCCCTGGAAATGGCGGCTGCCTGACCTGTGAAGTGTGACAGTGGGATGTGAGGTCAATGCGCTGGCGTGGCACACCGCGGCGGGCGGCGGGCGAAGACCGCGGCGCGAAGCCGCATTGGTTAACATTGAAGCCTATGGGTTTCAGGAGCCAATGGCGAAGGGCGCCGGCGGTGGCGGGACGCACCGCCGCGGTACGCACCGCCGCGGACGTGACCGCCATTTTCTATCTACTAATCCACTTGCGACTTGAACTTTCACAGGAGAGGACCTATACTGCAAGTGTTGCTGTGACCTCGGTCTGGAAGGGACAATGGCTGCTGCGCCTGGGGAAAGGGCCCCTGCCTTCACTGGAGAGGAGTTGGAGAAACTTGTGGATGGGGTCCTCCCCCAGTATGCGCTACTCTACGGTCCTCCAGACCAACAAGTGAGTTTAATTCAATCTGGATTTGGGGCCACTGGCTGGCTTGGGGGCCTGGCGGGGGGCCTGGCGGGGATGGGGGGCATGTTGGGCCTGGCGGGGGGCATGGCGGGGATGGGGGGCATGTTGGGCCTGGCGGGGGGCATGGCGGGGGGCCTGGCGGGGATGGGGGGCATGTTGGGCCTGGCGGGGGGCATGGCGGGGGGCATGGCGGGGATGGGGGGCATGTTGGGCCTGGCGGGGGGCATGGCGGGGGGCCTGGCGGGGATGGGGGGCATGTTGGGCCTGGCGGGGGGCATGGCGGGGGGCCTGGCGGGGATGGGGGGCGTTGGGCCACTAGCAGGGAAAATGCAGACAAACTTGAACGTGGTATTTCTCCCTCCCTGTACGTGTCACATAGGTCCGCGCCCATGAGAAGATCGGGATTTGGCGTGCCATCGCCAAGGGAGTCCGGACCCTGGGGGTCCACCATCGAAGGGGCACCCACTGCCGCAAGAGGTGGGAGGACATCCGCCGCGGGACCAAGAAGACCGCCGAGTCTCTGCTGGGGATGGCCTCCCAACGTAGGCGGGGTGCCTGCCGTCAACTGACCCCCCTGATGTTCCGGATCCTGGCGGTGGCCTACCCTGATTTGGATGGGCGCGTGAGGGCAGCACAGCAGACACAAGGGGGTGAGTACAAGCATTATCTACTCTGTTGTCGCGCAGTGGAGGTGTCTGGGTGGGGGAGGAGGGCTGTGGGTCCCCCTAGGCCAGGGCGATATCTGTAGGCTGGGCACCCCCGTAAGCCCCTGTGTCCCCAGCCACCACCCTCAGTAGTTTGTCAGTACAGCCATCCCTGGGTCGTGTCATCCATGGGTGCAGTTGTCAACTCTGGGCGTGTAGGGCATGTTCCACGGAATGCGTAGCGGACCACAAGTGCGCAACTTAGTGCAGGGGGCATCTGTGTCTGTCATGTCCGCTAACTGTACCGGAGATCCATGTACTCAATATCCCTTTATTTCTCTCTCCCCCCCCTTTTTGTTTGTCTTTCTGTGCTTGTGTGCATCAGCATCATCAGGCGGAGGAGAAGTGGCATCGGGGCAGGAGGGAGCTGCATCTCACATGGCCCAGGAGGGCCATGCCACAGAATCAGACTGGACCAGTGAGAGGGAGGGCGAGGGGAGCTCCACGACGGGGACGACTGGACCCTGCAGCGACACGGACACGTCCTCGGAAGGGAGCTCCCTTGCGGGGGTGGCACCATCCGTGCCCCCCGCCATTACAGGTACAGCCGCCACCCAGCGCAACATCTCTGCCCTCCCAGCAGCCCCTCAGCGTTCGCCCCGTGCCCGCTCTGCCAGGAAGCCGGGCATCTCCTTCGCCCCAGGCACCTCAGGCCCTGCCCCTGTTACCCCCACTGCCCTCAGTGAGGAGGTCATTGACCTCCTCCGAACGCTCATTGTTGGGCAGACTACCCTTTTGAATGCCATCCAGGGGGTGGAGAGGGAGGTTCATCGCAGCAATGCGTACCTGGAGGGCATTCATTCGGGTCAGGCTGCCCATCAGCGATCGTTCCAGGCTCTGGCCTCAGCACTGACGGCAGCCATTGTCCCTGTCTCCTGCCTCCCTCTACTAACTCCCTCCTCCCAGTCTCCTGTTCCTCTGCCTGTCCCACCCACACCATCAGACCAGCCTGCACACACCTCAACACCCAAGAGAAGCTCATCCAAACATAAGCACCACAGATCACGCAGACATTCACACACGCAACATTCCGATGCAGACATGCCAACAGTCACTACCACCTCTGTGACCCCCACCTCCTCGTCTCCCTCCTCCCTCCCTGTGACGTCTACACTCACACCTCCATTCACCTCACCATCAGCCAGTGTTTCCATCACCAGCACACCCTCCACTCCAGTCCGCACACGTGCAGTCACCACCCCCACTGCCATTTACACGTCCCATGTGTCCTCTCCCACTGTGTCTGTCACCCCCTCTTCCACACCACACAAACGCAGCCACCCAACAGCCATCCACCTCACGACAGCCTATCCCTCCTGCACCTGCACCCAAAGACAGCAAACGTGACTCACCTACAACCACATCCTCTCCCTCCACTCCCATTCCCACTGTACCTCCCACTCTCCATTGTCCCAAGAAACTCTTCCTCGCCACTGCTAACTTCTTTCCTGACCCTGAGCCCCCCCCTCCTTCTCGTCGGGGTAAGAAGAGCACCTCAGCCACCACCAGCCCTGCAGCCCCCTTGACAAGGGTGCAGGGGTATTGGAGCCCGCCAGCCCGCATGTCTGGATCTTCGCCCAGCAGCAAGGGGACAGCCAGCCCACCCCCTGGGAAGAGGAGCAGAAGGCGGAAGGGGCGCCGCAGGAGCCCGCCTTCTACATCCCCCCCGGACACCACCCAGAGACAGTCACCAGCCACAGCTCCAAAGGGAGGAAAGGGCCACAGACTCATGACTAAGGAGGGCAAGGGCAGCAAGTCGGAGAGGTCAGGCAGCAGGCATGCTGCCCAGGAGGAGCCCACAACCCCCATAGCCGCTGCCCCGGGAGGAACCGGCACAGCTGCCCCGGGAGAGCCCACCACCCCCATAGCCGCTGCCCAGGGAGGACCCAGCCCAGCTGGCCAGGAGGGCCCCACCACCCACAGCCCAGGTGGGCATTGAAGGAGCACCATCCCCGCTGCCCAGGAGGGCACCACCAGGCAATGAGCAGTTGGCCATAGACCGGCCGCCGTCTCAAGCACCGCTCCGCTGGGCCCCGCCGTCTCAAGAACCGCTGAACTGGGCCCCGCCGTCTCAAGCACCGCTCCGCTGGGCCCCGCCGTCTCAAGAACCGCTGAACTGGGCCCCGCCGTCTCAAGAACCGCTGAACTGGGCCCCGCCGTCTCGAGCACCGCTCCGCTGGGCCCCGCCGTCTCAAGAACCGCTGAACTGGGCCCCGCCGTCTCAAGAACCGCTGAACTGGGCCCCGCCGTCTCGAGCACCGCTCCGCTGGGCCCCGCCGTCTCAAGAACCGCTGAACTGGGCCCCGCCGTCTCAAGCACCGCTCCGCTGGGCCCCGCCGTCTCAAGAACCGCTGAACTGGGCCCCGCCGTCTCAAGAACCGCTGAACTGGGCCTCGCCGTCTCAAGCACCGCTCCGCTGGGCCCCGCCGTCTCAAGAACCGCTGAACTGGGCCCCGCCGTCTCAAGAACCGCTGAACTGGGCCCCGCCGTCTCGAGCACCGCTCCGCTGGGCCCCGCCGTCTCAAGAACCGCTGAACTGGGCCCCGCCGTCTCAAGCACCGCTCCGCTGGGCCCCGCCGTCTCAAGAACCGCTGAACTGGGCCCCGCCGTCTCAAGAACCGCTGAACTGGGCCCGCAGTCTCAAGAACCGCTGAACTGGGCCCCGCCGTCTCGAGCACCGCTCCGCTGGGCCACGCCGTCTCAAGAACCGCTGAACTGGGCCCCGCCGTCTCAAGCACCGCTCCGCTGGGCCCCGCCGTCTCAAGAACCGCTGAACTGGGCCCCGCCGTCTCAAGAACCGCTGAACTGGGCCCCGCCGTCTCAAGCACCGCTCCGCTGGGCCCCGCCGTCTCAAGAACCGCTGAACTGGGCCCCGCCGTCTCAAGCACCGCTCCGCTGGGCCCCGCCGTCTCAAGAACCGCTGAACTGGGCCCCGCCGTCTCAAGAACCGCTGAACTGGGCCCCGCCGTCTCAAGCACCGCTCCGAGGGCCCCGCCGTCTCAAGAACCGCTGAACTGGGCCCCACCGTCTCAAGAACCGCTGAACTGGGCCCCGCCGTCTCAAGCACCGCTCCGCTGGGCCCCGCCGTCTCAAGAACCGCTGAACTGGGCCCCGCCGTCTCAAGAACCGCTGAACTGGGTCCCGCCGTCTCAAGAACCGCTGAACTGGGCCCTTCAAGGCAAGACCCGCTGAACTGGGCCCTTCAAGGCATGAGGCGCTGAACTGGGCCCTTCCAGGCAAGAACCGCTGGCCCTTTGGCAGACGTGGCAGGGCAGGATCTATCTCGGGCAGGGCTGCAGGATGTCCTCTGGCCAACATGCCTCCTCCAGTGGCAGTGGGGTCTGTTATGGACTGTATGGACTGTGGCTTTGCACTCCCCAGGATGGCCCAGTGGGCAGGCAACCCACTGTATGGACTGTATGGACTGTGGCTTTGCACTCCCCAGGATGGCCCAGTGGGCAGGCCACCCACTGTATGGACTGTATGGACTGTGGCTTTGCACTCCCCAGGATGGCCCAGTGGGCAGGCCACCCACTGTATGGACTGTTTGGACTGTGGCTTTGCACTCCCCAGGATGGCCCAGTGGGCAGGCCACCCACTGTATGGACTGTATGGACTGTGGCTTTGCACTCCCCAGGATGGCCCAGTGGGCAGGCCACCCACTGTATGGACTGTTTGGACTGTGGCTTTGCACTCCCCAGGATGGCCCAGTGGGCAGGCCACCCACTGTATGGACTGTTTGGACTGTGGCTTTGCACTCCCCAGGATGGCCCAGTGGGCAGGCCACCCACTGTATGGACTGTATGGACTGTGGCTTTGCACTCCCCAGGATGGCCCAGTGGTCATGGAGTCCCCTCGTGGATCTGGCGTTGTGTACTCAAGTGGCTGAGGTGCCCCCCCTTCCCTTCCCCCTGAGGTGCCTGTCCTATTTTCTTTCTGATGCCCCTGCAGTGTTCTCTCCGTGGAGTTCTTGTCGTGGGACTGGGCCTTGCCCCTTTGCACAGGACCCCTGTGGTCCACGGACAGTGGTTGGACTACATTTAGTAGCTGTGTATATTTTGTACATAGTTTATTTATTTATTGGGATTACTGGTGTCCATATTTCAATATATCTGCCCGTTTATGATCTCTTCTTTTGGTCTTTGCATTATTTCGGAGGGGGGGGTTTGTGGGTTGTGACAGTGATCTGTGGGAATGCATTCATGTGTGTGTTGTAGTGGGTATGGGTGGGTGGGTGTGTGCCGGTAATCTTTTCCCTCCCCTGTGTCGTAGGTGCAGTACTCACCGATGTCTTCCGCGCCGCCGGGCGTGCTCCTGGTATATGAGCAGGTATAGGAGTGCGGGGATGACCTGCAACTCTGGTTCCATACTGCCGGAATCTCGCGTGGAGTGCGTAGAGGTGAGCGTTTTCCCGTTCGTAGTCTGTTTCCGCCGTGTTTTTATCGGCGGTGCTCCCGCCCCGGAAAAGGTGGCGGATTGGTGGGTCGTGATAGGGTGGGCGGTACATTGTCTGCCGCCTGGCTGTTGGCGGGGACCGCCGCGCTGTTTGTTTGTACCGCCGTGGCGGTCGGAGTGTTAAGTTGGCGGGCTGTGTTGGCGGTTCCCGCCAGGGTCAGAATTGCATATTTTGGACCGCCGGCCTGTTGGCGGCTTGGCCGCCGCTTTATCACCGACCGCCAGGGTCAGAATGAGGGCCTATATGTCTTATCAAATAGTCAATATGTATTTCATTTAATATCAAAGTGTAACCTTTTTATTTTGTGAAATGTTATCTTTTTAATTGTTACATTTTTATCAAATGGTCAAAAGGTATATTTGTTATTTATCAACACATCCTCTAATCCATAATATTTTGTTTTCAGTGGTAACAGAAGGGGATGTGTTATAATTTGTTTACATGTATTTATCTGTGGCTTTAAGATCAGAATGGCCTTTTCACATAGGCATTCCAAGTGTCTTGTCATCTGTGGTGGTGTTCCATTCACTGGCCGTTGCTTGCTTTCTGGTGGAGGGAGCACCGTTTATGAGAGTTACTGGCTTGATCAATAAAGGCCTTGAACCATCACCTTTGTGTGAAATTAAGCTTGATTACAAGAATTTTCATGAGCTTGCATGCAAGTATGTTTTTAAGAGTCAAAATAAGATGAAAGAATTGTATGATCACAACGTTGGTGTTAGGAGAGTAAGTTTGAAGTGGGTGAATATGTCAAAGTTAAAAATCCAAAACTCATGGTTAAAGGTTTGTTGAAACTTGTTAAAACAAATAACGTTCTCTCAGGTCAAATGTGAAGATGAAAAATGGTGAGATCTAGGGGGACTTGCTAAATGTTCACAAAAGAAGTACATTTAGAGAATGCGTTTGTGGATCTTTGGTTGGCATGATGATTGTATGTCAATATTGTTGACATACTTGTGAACCCTAGTTCTCAATATGTTGATTCTGGTTGTAATAACAATTCTCTTGAGTTGAGATGTACCAGACAAAGTAGATCCGAACATCTCAAGAACTCTGTATAACTTTTCCTCTTCTTGCTGTCTTTTGTATATAAAGAGGAAGATGTGTGTTGCATATAACTTTATACATATTGTATGTTACCACTATGTTTTCCCATTCCACTGTCTTTGTGTTGTTGTCCTCATTCCATTCTCCCCCGCATGCATGTCTCATACTCAGTGTTTTCAATTCTTTCGTTCTACCCCCTATGTTCTATGTCTTTGTCAGGTTGATATTCAAATCTTTAACTGCTGAAATTGGTGTAAGAAAGCCATTGGGTGGGGGGTGGAAATAAATTGCTCAAGTTGAATCAATCTACAAGCATTTATTTTTACACAGGGGTAACTGGGGACATGGACTTTTAAAGTTTTGAGGAAAAACAGACTATGAAAAATAAAGCCTGGGTTTGCATTTATCCAAATAATTGACATTACTTCATGCTAATCTAGATGGAGTGGAGGTCAAATACCGATAGCAGATCACTCTAGTCAAAGCTTTTACCTTCTGACTTGGGCTGATTTAGAGTTTGGTGGACGGGTGACTCCGTCACAAAGATGAGCGATATCCCATCTGCTGAAATCTAAATCCCATTATATCCTATGGGATTTACATTTCAGCGGACAGGATATCCATCACTGTTGTGACGGACTAACCTATCTGCCAAACTCTGAATCAGGCCCCTAGTCTACTTTTTTTTAGGACAAATTCTCCTAGTAGGGTGGTGTTCGATGGTGAAGCAAACAAGGGTGCCTCAAAGTCAGGTATGTCATCACTGAGTTCTCGTTGAACACATTGGTTTTGGCCCAATACAATATAAAACACACACCCACATCACCCACAAACCCTTACTATCAAAATTGAGAAAGAAGGTCAGAGAGAGATACCACCATCAACAACACTAGCATCCACAGGCACACAACACCATCACTCACACACCATCCACGCACCTCAGACAACACACACAAACACATCCCCTCACACATCACAACCAACACCACCTTACACATCACCCACACCACATCATGGCACCTCAACGACACCCCAGGTTCTCTGAGGAAGAGCTCAGGGTCATGGTGGAGGAAATCGTCTGGGTAGAGCCACAGCTATTCGGATCACAGGTGCAGCACACCTCCATTGCTAGGAAGATGGAGCTATGGCGCAGAATCGTCGACAGGGTCAACGCAGTGGGGCAGCATCCAAGAACTAGGGATGACATCAGGAAGAGGTGGAACGACCTACGTGGGAAGATACGTTCCCTGGTCTCAAGACACCAGATTGCAGTACAGAGGACTGGCGACGGACCCCCACCTCCTCCCCCACAACTAACAACATGGGAGGAGCAAGTCTTGGCTATTTTGCATCCTGAGGGCCTCCCTGGAGTAGCAGGAGGAATGGACTCTGGTAAGGCAAATCTTTACTACCTCATCCCTCCCACCCTACCTGCATGCTATCACATACCCCCACCCTCACCCCCATCACTCCAACACCTCACAAATGTCCCACTATCACAACCCACACATCCCAACACCAAGCCCTGCATGCAACACCAAAGCATGGACACCCATCACCAAAGCATGTCCACAACAAATACCAACACAGACCCCAAACCAATTATCACACAAGGTCCTAGACAAGAATGCAAGCACTGGAGTACAGGGTCACTCACCCATTGCACACAATGGCACACACAGATGCAATAATCATGCCTTTACACCCCTGCAGTACCCCTACCCAATGTCATCGGACAGGAGTTTCCAGACATGTCCACTCCCCCCACCGAAGAGGCCCACAGTGATGACAGCAGCTCTGTCCAAATGGATCAAGATGACCAGCCTGCCCATCTGGGACCTCGGGACAGTCGGTCCCCCTGACACTGGCACAAGCCACCACAGAGCCTCCCCCCTCAGGAAACACCAGCACAGCACCCACCTAGCGGGCCCATCCCTTTGTCCCCAGGACACGTCAAGCAGCAGTGTCTCCACCACTACAGGGAACCGAGGCAAACCCACCACCCCAAGAAAATTAGGGACCTGGGGCAGTGGCAATGGGCACACGGATCAGGGGACAGAGGCACAGGAAAACAAGGTCCCCCTGACACTAGCCTGGATGATGAACAGCCCACCACCTCCACCGGCGCTAGTGGACAGGAGGCACCGCCACTGGACCACAACACCAGCACCCCACCCCCTGCAGATGGAGAACCACCCGCAAACGGTCCCTGAGATCCAGGAACAAGACAGAGAACAATGACAAGACCCCCCGCCAGGAAATTAGACCCTATTGAATGCCATCCTTCTGTCCCACTTTGTCACCCTGTCCATCCATCAACTACCCTAGCTCCACTTCCTATGCCCCTTTGGACAATGCACCTGTGAAATTAATAGACTGGACTCTGCCATGGACATTCCTCCACCATCAACCCTGCCCATTTTACAACCCCCTCCACTTATTTGCACAGAAATAAACACCATTGAATCACAAAACAATCTGGAGTCAGTCTGTGCTTTCACAAATGTGTATTTACCATAACCATGGAACATAGCAATGTCAATTTTATTGTCAACATACCGATGTAACACAGCTCTAGTCCATGAGGTAATATAGCAGAGGTCACACAGTGGGACCCACATCTGTTAAATGGAAAGGCAAAGTGACAAGTCAGGGTCCATACAGTGGGTAAAAGTGACATACTTATGATAGGTCAACCAATTGTATGAGATGTGTGAGGCAGTGATATCTTCTTATCTGTGTCTCACTGGAAGTATTGCTGGATAACGTTGTTTCTGTTGATGATATCCTCTTCTTCTGCCTCCTCTTCTTCACTGTCCACAGGCTCCACAGCTGCAACAAGACCTCCAGATGGACCATCCTCCTGCAGAAAAGGGCCCTGTCGTCGCAAAGCCAGGTTGTGCAGCATACAGCAGGCCACAAGGATTTGGCACACCTTCTTTGGTGAGTAGTAGAGAGAACCACCTGTCATATGGAGGCATCGGAACCTGGCCTTCAGGAGGCCGAAGGTTCTTTCTATAATCCTCCTAGTTTGCCCATGCGCCTCATTGTAGAGTTCCTCTGCCTTTGTCCTGGGATTCCTCACTGGGGTCAGTAGCATTACAGGTTGGGGTGCCCAGAGTCACCTGCAAATGTCGAGGGACAACTGTTAGACACACACTAACCCGTAGGGACAACCCCAGACCCAGACAAGTATTCACAGGGTATAGGGCCCTTGTCCTCACCAATTAGCCACACACGGTGCCTCTGGAGTTGCCCCATCACATAAGGGATGCTGCTATTCCTCAGAATGTAGGCGTCATGCACTGAGCCAGGAAACTTGGCATTCACATGGGAGATGTACTGGTCGGCCAAACACACCATCTGCACATTCATAGAATGGTAGCTTTTCCGGTTTCTGTACACCTATTCACTTCTGTGGGGGGGTACCAAGGCCACATGTGTCCTATCAATGGCACCTATGATGTTGGGGATGTGTCCCAGGGCATAGAAGTCACCTTTCACTATAGGCAAATCCTCCACCTGAGGGAAAGCGATGCAGCTGCGCATGTGTTTCAGCAGGGCAGACAACACTCTGGACAACACATTAGAAAACATTGGCTGGGACATCCCTGATGCAATGGCCACTGTAGTTTGAAAAGACCCACTTGCCAGGAAATGGAGTACTGACAGGACCTGCACTAGAGGGGGGATTCCTGTGGGGTGGCGGATAGCTGAAATCAGGTCTGGCTCCAACTGGGCACACAGTTCATGGATTGTTGCACGATTAAGTATGTAGGTGACTGTTACGTGTCTCTCTTCCATTGTCGACAGGTCCACCAGCGGTCTGTACACCGGAGGATGGCGCAATCTCAAAACCTGCCCCAGCGGACGTGCCCTATGGAGAACAACGAGCAGAGAGTCAGCCAACACTGAAGTATTGCAAAATGTAATTTGCACAAATTTCTAAATCAGCAATGTGCCTGTTACTGTGTGTAGGAGGCTGGCCTAGTTTGTAGTGGTACCAAGGGGTACTTACACTCTGCACCAGGTCCAGTTATCCCTTATTAGTGTAGAAGAGGTGTCTAGCAGCTTAGGCTGATAGAAAAGGGTAGCTTAGCAGAGCAGCTTAGGCTGAACTAGGAGACGTGTAAAGCTCCTACTATACCACTGGTGTCATATGCACAATATCATGAGAAAACACAATACACAGATATACTAAAAATAAAGGTACTTTATTTTTATGACAATATGCCAAAAGTATCTCAGTGAGTACCCTCAGTATGAGGATCGCAAATATACACAAGATATATGTACCCAATACCAAAAATATGCAGTAATAGCAATAGAAAGCAATGCAAGCAATGTACAGTCACAATAGATTGCAATGAGAGTACATAGGTATAGGGGCAACACAAACCATATACTCTAGAAGTGGAATGCGAACCACGAATGGACCCCAAACCTATGTGAGCTTGTAGAGGGTTGCTGGGACTGTAAGAAAACAGTGAGGGTTAGAAAAATAGCCCACCCGAAGACCCTGAAAAGTGGGTGCAAAGTGCACCTAAGTTCCCCAGAGAGCACAGAAGTCGGGATAGGGGAATTCTGCAAGGAAGACCAACACCAGCAATGCAACAACGATAGATTTCTGGACGAGAGTACCTGTGGAACAAGGGGACCAAGTCCAAAAGTCACGATCAAGTTGGGAGTGGGCAGATGCCCAGGAAATGCCAGCTGTGGGTGCAAAGAAGCTGCCACCGGATGGTAGAAGCTGTGGATTCTGCAAGAACAAAGAGGACTAGGAACTTCCCCTTTGGAGGATGGGTGTCCCACGTCGTGAAGAAGCTTGCAGAGGTGTTTCCGTGCAGAAAGACCGCAAACAAGCCTTGCTAGCTGCAAGGGTTGCGGTTAGGGTTTTTGGATGCTGCTGTGGCCCAGGAGGGACCAGGATTTCGCCAATTGCATGAGGAGAAAGAGGGGGTATCCAGCAAGACAAAGAGCTCACTCAGAAGCAAGCAGCACCCGCAGAAGTGCCAGAACAGGCACTACAAAGTGGAGTGAACCGGAGCTCACCCGAAGTCACAAAAGAAGGTCCACAGTGATGACAGCAGCTCTGTCCAAATGGATCAAGATGACCAGCCTGCCCATCTGGGACCTCGGGACAGTCGGTCCCCCTGACACTGGCACAAGCCACCACAGAGCCTCCCCCCTCAGGAAACACCAGCACAGCACCCACCTAGCGGGCCCATCCCTTTGTCCCCAGGACACGTCAAGCAGCAGTGTCTCCACCACTACAGGGAACCGAGGCAAACCCACCACCCCAAGAAAATTAGGGACCTGGGGCAGTGGCAATGGGCACACGGATCAGGGGACAGAGGCACAGGAAAACAAGGTCCCCCTGACACTAGCCTGGATGATGAACAGCCCACCACCTCCACCGGCGCTAGTGGACAGGAGGCACCGCCACTGGACCACAACACCAGCACCCCACCCCCTGCAGATGGAGAACCACCCGCAAACGGTCCCTGAGATCCAGGAACAAGACAGAGAACAATGACAAGACCCCCCGCCAGGAAATTAGACCCTATTGAATGCCATCCTTCTGTCCCACTTTGTCACCCTGTCCATCCATCAACTACCCTAGCTCCACTTCCTATGCCCCTTTGGACAATGCACCTGTGAAATTAATAGACTGGACTCTGCCATGGACATTCCTCCACCATCAACCCTGCCCATTTTACAACCCCCTCCACTTATTTGCACAGAAATAAACACCATTGAATCACAAAACAATCTGGAGTCAGTCTGTGCTTTCACAAATGTGTATTTACCATAACCATGGAACATAGCAATGTCAATTTTATTGTCAACATACCGATGTAACACAGCTCTAGTCCATGAGGTAATATAGCAGAGGTCACACAGTGGGACCCACATCTGTTAAATGGAAAGGCAAAGTGACAAGTCAGGGTCCATACAGTGGGTAAAAGTGACATACTTATGATAGGTCAACCAATTGTATGAGATGTGTGAGGCAGTGATATCTTCTTATCTGTGTCTCACTGGAAGTATTGCTGGATAACGTTGTTTCTGTTGATGATATCCTCTTCTTCTGCCTCCTCTTCTTCACTGTCCACAGGCTCCACAGCTGCAACAAGACCTCCAGATGGACCATCCTCCTGCAGAAAAGGGCCCTGTCGTCGCAAAGCCAGGTTGTGCAGCATACAGCAGGCCACAAGGATTTGGCACACCTTCTTTGGTGAGTAGTAGAGAGAACCACCTGTCATATGGAGGCATCGGAACCTGGCCTTCAGGAGGCCGAAGGTTCTTTCTATAATCCTCCTAGTTTGCCCATGCGCCTCATTGTAGAGTTCCTCTGCCTTTGTCCTGGGATTCCTCACTGGGGTCAGTAGCCATTACAGGTTGGGGTGCCCAGAGTCACCTGCAAATGTCGAGGGACAACTGTTAGACACACACTAACCCGTAGGGACAACCCCAGACCCAGACAAGTATTCACAGGGTATAGGGCCCTTGTCCTCACCAATTAGCCACACACGGTGCCTCTGGAGTTGCCCCATCACATAAGGGATGCTGCTATTCCTCAGAATGTAGGCGTCATGCACTGAGCCAGGAAACTTGGCATTCACATGGGAGATGTACTGGTCGGCCAAACACACCATCTGCACATTCATAGAATGGTAGCTTTTCCGGTTTCTGTACACCTATTCACTTCTGTGGGGGGGTACCAAGGCCACATGTGTCCTATCAATGGCACCTATGATGTTGGGGATGTGTCCCAGGGCATAGAAGTCACCTTTCACTATAGGCAAATCCTCCACCTGAGGGAAAGCGATGCAGCTGCGCATGTGTTTCAGCAGGGCAGACAACACTCTGGACAACACATTAGAAAACATTGGCTGGGACATCCCTGATGCAATGGCCACTGTAGTTTGAAAAGACCCACTTGCCAGGAAATGGAGTACTGACAGGACCTGCACTAGAGGGGGGATTCCTGTGGGGTGGCGGATAGCTGAAATCAGGTCTGGCTCCAACTGGGCACACAGTTCATGGATTGTTGCACGATTAAGTATGTAGGTGACTGTTACGTGTCTCTCTTCCATTGTCGACAGGTCCACCAGCGGTCTGTACACCGGAGGATGGCGCAATCTCAAAACCTGCCCCAGCGGACGTGCCCTATGGAGAACAACGAGCAGAGAGTCAGCCAACACTGAAGTATTGCAAAATGTAATTTGCACAAATTTCTAAATCAGCAATGTGCCTGTTACTGTGTGTAGGAGGCTGGCCTAGTTTGTAGTGGTACCAAGGGGTACTTACACTCTGCACCAGGTCCAGTTATCCCTTATTAGTGTAGAAGAGGTGTCTAGCAGCTTAGGCTGATAGAAAAGGGTAGCTTAGCAGAGCAGCTTAGGCTGAACTAGGAGACGTGTAAAGCTCCTACTATACCACTGGTGTCATATGCACAATATCATGAGAAAACACAATACACAGATATACTAAAAATAAAGATATATGTACCCAATACCAAAAATATGCAGTAATAGCAATAGAAAGCAATGCAAGCAATGTACAGTCACAATAGATTGCAATGAGAGTACATAGGTATAGGGGCAACACAAACCATATACTCTAGAAGTGGAATGCGAACCACGAATGGACCCCAAACCTATGTGAGCTTGTAGAGGGTTGCTGGGACTGTAAGAAAACAGTGAGGGTTAGAAAAATAGCCCACCCGAAGACCCTGAAAAGTGGGTGCAAAGTGCACCTAAGTTCCCCAGAGAGCACAGAAGTCGGGATAGGGGAATTCTGCAAGGAAGACCAACACCAGCAATGCAACAACGATAGATTTCTGGACGAGAGTACCTGTGGAACAAGGGGACCAAGTCCAAAAGTCACGATCAAGTTGGGAGTGGGCAGATGCCCAGGAAATGCCAGCTGTGGGTGCAAAGAAGCTGCCACCGGATGGTAGAAGCTGTGGATTCTGCAAGAACAAAGAGGACTAGGAACTTCCCCTTTGGAGGATGGGTGTCCCACGTCGTGAAGAAGCTTGCAGAGGTGTTTCCGTGCAGAAAGACCGCAAACAAGCCTTGCTAGCTGCAAGGGTTGCGGTTAGGGTTTTTGGATGCTGCTGTGGCCCAGGAGGGACCAGGATTTCGCCAATTGCATGAGGAGAAAGAGGGGGTATCCAGCAAGACAAAGAGCTCACTCAGAAGCAAGCAGCACCCGCAGAAGTGCCAGAACAGGCACTACAAAGTGGAGTGAACCGGAGCTCACCCGAAGTCACAAAAGAAGGTCCCACGACGCCGGAGGACAACTCAGGAGGTCGTGCACTGCAGGTTAGAGTGTCGGGGACCCAGGCGTGGCTGTGCACAAAGGAAATCCTGGAAGAGTGCACAGGAGCTGGAGCAGCTGCAAATCATGCGGTACCCAGCAATGCAGTCTAGCGTGGGGAGGCAAGGACTTACCTCCACCAAACTTGGACTGAAGAGTCACTGGACTGTGGGAGTCACTTGGACAGAGTTGCTGCATTCCAGGGACCACGCTCGTTGTGCTGAGAGGGGACCCAGAGGACCGGTGATGCAGTCTTTTGGTGCCTGCGGTTGCAGGGGGAAGATTCCGTCGACCCACGGGAGATTTATTCGGAGCTTCTAGTGCATAGAGGAGGCATAGAGGAGGCAGACTACCCCCACAGCATGCACCACCAGGAAAATAGTCGAGAAGGCGGCCGGATCAGCGTTACAAGGTCGCAGTAGTCGTCTTTGCTACTTTGTTGCAGTTTTGCAGGCTTCCAGAGCCGTCAGCGGTCAATTCCTTGGCAGAAGGTGAAGAGAGAGATGCAGAGGAACTCTGATGAGCTCTTGCATTCGTTATCTAAAGAATTCCCCAAAGCAGAGACCCTAAATAGCCAGAAAAGGAGGTTTGGCTACCTAGGAAGGAGGATAGGCTAGCAACACAGGTAAGAGCCTATCAGAAGGAGTCTCTGACGTCACCTGCTGGCACACTGGACTGCTCTGAGTGGCCAGTGTGCCAGCAGCACCTCTGTTTCCAAGATGGAAGAGGTCTGGAGCACACTGGAGGAGCTCTGGGCACCTCCCAGGGGAGGTGCAGGTCAGGGGAGTGGTCACTCCCCTTTCCTTTGTCCAGTTTTGCGCCAGAGCAGGGCTGGGGGGTCCCTGAACCGGTGTAGACTGGCTTATGCAGAAATGGGCACCATCTGTGCCCATGAAAGCATTTCCAGAGGCTGGGGAGGCTACTCCTCCCCAGCCCTGACACCTTTTTCCAAAGGGAGAGGGTGTAACACCCTCTCTCTGAGGAAGTCCTTTGGTCTTCCTTCCTGGGCCAAGCCTGGCTGGACCCCAGGAGGGCAGAAACCTGTCTGAGGGGTTGGCAGCAGCAGCAGCTGCAGTGAAACCCCGGGAAAGGTAGTTTGGCAGTACCCGGGTCTGTGCTAGAGACTCGGGGGATCATGGAATTGTCTCCCCAATGCCAGTATGGCATTGGGTGTAATGGTGTCCCCGCACTCACAAAGTCCGGGGAATTTGCCCTGAACAATGTGGGGGCACCTTGGCTAGTGCCAGGGTGCCCACACACTAAGGGGGTCATTCCGACCCCGGCGGGCGCCGGCCGCCGGGCGGAAACCGCCCAAACACCGCCCCGTGGTCAAATGACCGCGGGGACCATTCTAACTTTCCCGCTGGGCCGGCGGGCGATCTTCAAAAGATCGCCCGCCGGCCCAGCAGGAAAGCCCCAGCAAAGATGAAGCCGGCTCCAAATGGAGCCGGCGGATTTGCTGGGGTGCGACGGGTGCTGTTGCACCCGTCGGGATTTTCAGTGTCTGCCAAGCAGACACTGAAAATCTTAATGGGGCCCTGTTAGGGGGCCCCTGCACTGCCCATGCCAGCGGCATGGGCAGTGCAGGGGCCCCCAGGGGCCCCACGACACCCGTTCCCGCCAGCCTCTTCCTGGTGGTGTAAACCGCCAGGAACAGGCTGGCGGGAAGGGGGTCGGAATCCCCATGGCGGCGCTGCTTGCAGCGCCGCCATGGAGGATTCCTTTGGCCAGGGGAAAACCGGCTGGAAACCGCCGGTTTCCCTTTTCTGACCACGGCTTTACCGCCGCGGTCAGAATTGGCCAGGAAGCACCGCCAGCCTGTTGGCGGTGCTTCCGTGGTCGTTGGCCCTGGCGGTCAATGACCGCCAGGGTCAGAATGACCCCCTACGTAACTTAGCACCCAACCTTTACCAGGTAAAGGTTAGACATATAGGTGACTTATAAGTTACTTAAGTGCAGTGGTAAATGGCTGTGAAATAACGTGGACCTTATTTCACTCAGGCTGCAGTGACAGGCCTGTGTAAGAATTGTCAGAGCTCCCTATGGGTGGCAAAAGAAATGCTGCAGCCCATAGGGATCTCCTGGAACCCCAATGCCCTGGGTACCTCAGTACCATATACTAGGGAATTCTAAGGGTGTTCCAGTATGCCAATGTAAATTGGTGAAATTGGTCACTAGCCTGTTAGTGACAATTTGGAAAGAACTGAGAGAGCATAACCACTGAGGTTCTGGTTAGCAGAGCCTCAGTGAGACAGTTAGTCATCACACAGGTAACACATACAGGGCACACTTATGAGCACTGGGGCCCTGGCTGGTAGGGTCCCAGTGACACATACAACTAAAACAACATATATACAGTGAAATAGGGGGGTAACATGCCAGGCAAGATGGTACTTTCCTATACAACCCCCTCCCCCCCAAACGAAGGACAATAAGACTAGCCATGACCTGATGAGTCTTCATTGTCTAAGTGGAAATATCTGGAGAGTCCATCTGCAATGGAGTGGGTACTCCCAGGTCTATGTTCCACTGTATAGTCCATTCCCTGTAGGGATATGGACCACCTCAACAATTTAGGGTTTTCACCTTTCATTTGTTTTAGCCAAAGTAGAGGTTTGTGGTCTGTCTGAACAATGAAGTGAGTACCAAACAGGTATGGCCTCAACTTCTTCAGTGCCCAGACCACAGCAAAGGCCTCCTTCTCTATGGCAGACAAGCGCTTTTCTCTAGGGGTCAACCTCCTGCTGATAAAAGCAACAGGTTGATCCTGGGCCTCAGAATTAAGTTGTGATAAGACTGCCCCTACCCCTAATTCAGATGCAGCAGTTGGACAATGAATTTTTGGGAGTAACAGGGGCTTTTCAGGACAGGTGCAGAGCACATGGCCTGCTTTAGCTCCTCAAAAGCTTTCTGACCGTTTGCTGTCCATAATATCTTTTTAGGCATTTTCTTTGAAGTGAGGTCATTAAGAGGGGCTGCTATGGAGCCATAGTTCTTTATGAACCTCCTGTAGTACCCAGGGAGGCCTAAAAAGGCTCTCACCTGAGTCTGAGTTGTAGGGGGAACCCAATCTATAATAGTTTGGATTTTCCCCTGAAGTGGTGCAATCTGTTCTCCACCTACCAAGAGTCCCAGATAAACCACTTTCCCCTGCCCTATCTGGCACTTTGAAGCCTTGATAGTGAGGCCTGCCTTTTGCAGGGCCTCCAAAACTTTCCACAGGTGGACCAGGTGATCATCCCAGGTGGAGCTAAAGACAGCTATATCATCTAGATATGCTGCACTAAAAGCCTCCAACCCTTGCAGGATTCACCAACCTCTGAAAAGTGGCAGGTACATTTTTCAAACCAAAGGGCATTACTGTGAATTGGTAGTGTCCTTCAATGGTAGAAAATGCAGTTTTTGCTTTAGCATCCTCTGATAACTTGATCTGCCAATACCCTGCAGTCAAATCAAAGGTGCTTAGATACTTGGCAGATGCCAGTGTATCTATTAGCTCATCTGCCCTGGGTATAGGGTGAGCATCAGTTTTAGTTACCTGGTTGAGACCTCTGTAGTCAACACAAAATCTCATTTCCCTTTTCCCATCTTTGGAATGAGGCTTTGGTACAAGTACCACAGGAGAGGCCCATGGACTTTCAGAGTGTTCAACCAATCCCAGTTCAAGCATTTTCTGAACCTCTTGTTTTATGCAGTCCCTGACATGGTCAGGCTGCCTATAGATCTTACTTTTGACAGGCAAGCTGTCTCCAGTATCTATAGTGTGCTCACTCCAAGAAGTGGTGCCTGGCACAGTAGAAAAGAGTTCAGAAAACTGACCCAGGAGATTTATGCAGTGGTCTTTCTGCTCAGCAGTAAGACAATCTGCCAGAACTACACCTTCCACTAGAGCATCTTGTTCTGTGGAAGAGAAGAGATCAGGGAGAGGGTCACTCTCTTCTTCCTGTCCTTCATCTGTTGCCATGAGCAGGGTGAGATCAGCCCTGTCATATTAGGGTTTTAGGCGATTGACATGGAGCACCCTAAGGGGACTACTGGCAGTGCCTAAGTCAACCAAGTAGGTGACTTCTCCCTTTTTCTCAACAATAATGTGGGGACCACTCCATTTGTCTTGGAGTGCTCTTGGGGCCACAGGCTCCAAGACCCACACTTTCTGCCCTGGTTGGTACTGAATCAGAACAGCCTTCTGGCCATGCCATTGCTTTTGGAGCTCTTGGCTGGCATGAAGGTTTTTACTGGCCTTTTTCATGTACTCAGCCATCCTAGATCTTAGGCCAAGTACATAGTCCACTATGTCTTGCTTAGGAGCTTTTAAAGGTTGTTCCCAACCCTCCTTCACAAGTGTTAGAGGACCTCTTACAGGGTGTCCAAATAGGAGTTCAAAGGGGCTGAAGCCCACTCCTTTTTGGGTACCTACCTGTAAGCAAAAAGGAGGCAAGGTAACAGGACATCCCATCTCCTCCGGAGTTTTTCAGGGAGTCCCATTATCATTCCTTTGAGAGTTTTATTAAACCTCTCAACCAGTCCATTTGTTTGTGGATGATAGGGTGTGGTGAACTTGTATGTCACACCACATTCCTTCCACATGGCCTTTAAGTAAGCAGACATGAAATTGCTTCCCCTGTCTGATACCACCTCTTTTGGGAAGCCCACCCTGGAAAAGATTCCCAGGAGGGCCTTTGCCACTGCAGGAGCTGTAGTGGTCCTTAGAGGAATTGCTTCAGGATATCTGGCGGCATGGTCCACTACCACCAAGATAAACCTATTGCCTGAAGCAGTAGGAGGGTCAAGGGGGCCAACTATGTCAACCCCTACTCTTTCAAAGGGAACCACAGGCAGTGGTATAAGGGGTGCCTTTGGGGTGCCACCTGTTTTGCCACTGGCTTGACAGGTGACACAGGACTTACAAAATTCCTTTGTGTCCTCTGACATTCTTGGCCAATGAAACAAGGGAACAAGCCTGTCCCAAGTTTTCATTTGTCCCAAATGTCCATCCAAGGGAAGGTCGTGGGCTAGAGTTAGGAGGAACTCTCTGTATTGCAAGGGAATGACCAATCTCCTGGCTGCTCTAGGTTTAGGGTCCCTTGCCTCAGTATACAAGAGGTTGTCCTCCCAGTAAACTGTGTGAGAGTCACTGACATCCCCATTTTGCTGTTTGACAGCTTGCTGTCTTAGACCCTCTAGTGTGGGACAGGTCTGCTGTGCCACACTCAGCTCTTCCCTGGCAGGCTCCCCTCCACCCAAAAGCTCAGCAGTGTCTGCTTCCAGCTCATCTGGTGTAGGTTCTGCACAGGGTGGAAATTCTTCTTCCTCAGAAGTTGAATCCACTGTAGAGGGAGGGATAGTAGGTAGTTTTTTCCTTTACTAACCCTAGCTTTAGGGAGCACTTGGTCCATTGTTCCAGGATCCAAGTCACCCTGTCCTTTTTGCTTTTTGGCCTGAGCCCTTGTCAAAGCAAAAATATGCCCAGGAATGCCCAGCATTGCTGCATGAGCCTCCAACTCCACTTCTGCCCAAACTGATGTCTCTAAATCGTTCCCTAGTAGACAGTCTACAGGTAAATCTGAGGCAACCAAAACTTTCTTTGGACCAGTAACCCCCCTCCCCCCAGTTGAGAGTCACAACAGCCATGGGGTGGCTAAGAGTGTTGTTATGAGCATCAGTCACTTGGTACTGGTGACCAAGTAGGTGTTGTTCAGGGTGGACCAGTTTCTCTATTACCATGGTAACCCTGGCACCTGTGTCCCTGTAGGCCTGAACCTCAACACCATTTATTAGGGAAGTTGCTTGTACTTATCCATATTAAGGGGACAAGCAACCAAGGTGGCCAAAACAATGGCACCTTCAGAGACTAACACAGCCTCTGTGGTCTCCCTAACAAGACCAACCCCAACTAAATTACCAAAAGTGAGCCCAGCTACTCCCTTGGATTGGCTATTAGTAGGTTTGCTCCCACCACCACTGCTATTACTAGGGACACTAGGTGTAGCAGTAGGGGTTGTAGTAGTGGGAGGCTTGGTGCTTTTCTTTGGACAACTGAAATCAGTTGTCCAATGGCCTTTTACTTTACATAAATAGCACCATGGTTTCTTTACTTGATTTGAAGAGGATTTGGGCCCACCACCCCCACCAGAGTGTTTTTGTGGGCCTGATGAAGACTCATTTTTAGATTTGTCCCCACCCTTGTCTGAAGACTTACCATCCTTCTTCTTGCCATCCTTGTCACCCCCTGTATGAACTTTTCTGTTCACCCTTGTTCTGACCCATTTGTCTGCCTTCTTTCCCAATTCTTGGGGAGAGGTCAGATCCAAGTCCACTAGGTACTGGTGCAACAAATCAGACACACAATTATTAAGAATATGCTCTCTCAGGAGTAAGTTATACAGGCTTTCATAGTCAGAAACTTTACTGCCATGTAACCACCCCTCCAAGGCCTTCACTGAATGGTCAACAAAGTCTACCCAGTCTTGTGAAGACTCCTTTTTGGTTTCTCTGAACTTGATCCTGTACTGTTCAGTGGTTAAGCCATAACCATCTAGGAGTACATTCTTAAGAACTGTAAAATCATTGGCTTCACTTTCTTTAACAGTAAGGAGCCTATCCCTACCCTTTCCACTGAAAGACAGCCATAGGATAGCAGCCCACTGCCTTTGAGGGATCCCCTGTACAACACAGGCCCTCTCAAGTGCAGCAAACCACTTGTTAATGTCATCCCCCTCCTTGTAAGGGGGAACTATCTTGTGCAGATTCCTAGAATCATGCTCTTTTACAGGATTACTATCTGTAATACTGCTGCTGCCACCATGGGGTCCAAACCCCAACCTCTGTCTTTCTTTTTCTAAGTCAAATGCTTGTCTGTCTAGATCCAGCTGTTGCTTCTTGAGCTTCAGTCTGGATTTTTCCACTCTCAATCTATTGAGTTCCCTTTCTAACACTCTGTCTTCAGGGAGGGTGGGTTGGGCATGCCTTGACACAGAAGAATGTTGTGAATGAACAGAGGGAGACCTGTCCCTAACAGATGGCACTCTAACAACATGGCCTAAAGGAGTAACCTCTATACTATGCTGAGAACTCACATCAGTACCAGCCCTGCTAGGTGGCCTGCTAAGGGGCAGATTGGGAAGATTCCCTTCTAATCCTTTTACTGGGGGTGCCCCAGAATCAGAGTGTGAACCATCAGCTAATCTCTCACCAGATGTGCCAACTATGGTCTTATCCTGTTCAATGAGCATATTAACTAACAATTCTCTTGAGGGATTCTTCCCTACCCCTAAACCTCTTTCAATGCAGAGACTCCTTGCTCCTTTCCAGCTAAGGTGTTCATAAGCAGTTCTGGACAGATCCAGAGTTTGACCTGTACCAGACATGATAGAAAAGGTTTAAGGGACAGAAAAAGAAAAAAAAAAGTTTCAGAACTTTTTAAGGAACAGAAAAAAATACTTTTTAAACTTTTAAAGAACTTTTTGAAAGTTTTAGAGGTACTTTTCAGCACTTAGCAATAGAGTAAGAGGAGAAAAGCAAACCTTTTTGATTAGGTGTACATACACTGAACTTGTTTTGTATATTTTTCTCTTATGAAAAGTAAAAAATGACAAAGTGGTAAGTAGTTGCAAGTACTTATCCCACCGCTGCACAACCAATGTAGGAGGCTGGCCTGGTTTGTAGTGGTACCAAGGGGTACTTACACTCTGCACCAGGTCCAGTTATCCGTTATTAGTGTAGAAGAGGTGTCTAGCAGCTTAGGCTGATAGAAAAGGGTAGCTTAGCAGAGCAGCTTAGGCTGAACTAGGAGATGTGTAAAGGTCCCACTACACCACTGGTGTCATATGCACACTATCATAAGAAAACATAATACACAGATATGCTAAAAATAAAGGTACTTTATTTTTATGACAATATGCCAAAAGTATCTCAGTGAGTACCCTCAGTATGAGGATAGCAAATCTACACAAGATATATGTACACAGTACCAAAAATATGCAGTAATAGCAATAGAAAGCAATGCAAGCAATGAACAGTCACAATAGATTGCAATGAGAGCACATAGGTATAGGGGCACCACAAACCATATACTCTAGAAGTGGAATGCGAACCACGAATGGACCCCAAACCTATGTGAGCTTGTAGAGTGTCGCTGGGACTGTAAGAAAACAGTGAGGGTTAGAAAAATAGCCCACCCCAAGACCCTGAAAAGTGGGTGCAAAGTGCACCTAAGTTCCCCAGAGAGCACAGAAGTCGTGATAGGGGAATTCTGCAAGGAAGACAAACACCAGCAATGCAACAACGATGGATATCCGGGCGAGAGTACCTGTGGAACAAGGGGACCAAGTCCAAAAGTCACGATCAAGTTGGGAGTGGGCAGATGCCCAGGAAATGCCAGCTGTGGGTGCAAAGAAGCTGCCACTGGATGGTAGAAGCTGTGGATTCTGCAAGAACGAAGAGGACTAGGAACTTCCCCTTTGGAAGATGGATGTCCCACGTCGTGAAGAAGCTTGCAGAGGTGTTTCCGTGCAGAAAGACCACAAACAAGCCTTGCTAGCTGCAAGGGTCGCGGTTAGGGTTTTTGGATGGTGCTGTGGCCCAGGAGGGACCAGGATGTCGCCAATTGCGTGAGGAGACAGAGGGGGCGTCCAGCAAGACAAAGAGCCCACTCAGAAGCAAGCAGCACCCGCAGAAGTGCCGGAACAGGCACTACAAAGTGGAGTGAACCGGAGCTCACCCGAAGTCACAAAAGAAGGTCCCACGACGCTGGAGGACAACTCAGGAGGTCGTGCACTGCAGGTTAGAGTGTCGGGGACCCAGGCTTGGCTGTGCACAAAGGAAATCCTGGAAGAGTGCACAGGAGCCGAGCAGCTGCAAATCACGCGGTACCCAGCAATGCAGTCTAGCGTGGGGAGGCAAGGACTTACCTCCACCAAACTTGGACTGAAGAGTCACTGGACTGTGGGAGTCACTTGGACAGAGTTGCTGCATTCCAGGGACCACGCTCGTCGTGCTGAGAGGGGACCCAGAGGACCGGTGATGCAGTCTTTTGGTGCCTGCAGTTGCAGGGGGAAGATTCCGTCGACCCACAGGAGATTTCTTCAGAGCTTCTAGTGCAGAGAGGAGGCAGACTACCCCCACAGCATGCACCACTAGGAAAACAGTCGAGAAGGTGGCTGGATCAGCGCTACAAGGTCGCAGTAGTCGTCTTTGCTACTTTGTTGCAGTTTTGCAGGCTTCCAGAGCAGTCAGTGGTCGATTCCTTGGCAGAAGGTGAAGAGAGAGATGCAGAGGAACTCTGATGAGCTCTTGCATTCGTTATCTAAAGAATTCCCCAAAGCAGAGACCCTAAATAGCCATAAAAGGAGGTTTGGCTACCTAGGAAGGAGGATAGGCTAGCAACACAGGTAAGAGCCTATCAGAAGGAGTCTCTGATGTCACCTGCTGGCACTGGCCACTCAGAGCAGTCCAGTGTGCCAGCAGCACCTTTGTTTCCAAGATGGCAGAGGTCTGGAGCACACTGGAGGAGCTCTGGGCACCTCCCAGGGGAGGTGCAGGTCAGGGGAGTGGTCACTCCCCTTTCCTTTGTCCAGTTTCACGCCAGAGCAGGGCTGGGGGATCCCTGAACCGGTGTAGACTGGCTTATGCAGAAATGGGCACCATCTGTGCCCATGAAAGCATTTCCAGAGGCTGGGGAGGCTACTCCTCCCCAGCCCTGACACCTTTTTCCTAAGGGAGAGGGTGTAACACCCTCTCTCTGAGGAAGTCCTTTGTTCTGCCTTCCTGGGCCAAGCCTGGCTGGACACCAGGAGGGCAGAAACCTGTCTGAGGGGTTGGCAGCAGCAGCAGCTGCAGTGAAACCCCAGGAAAGGTAGTTTGGCAGTACCCGGTTCTGTGCTAGAGACTCGGGGGATCATGGAATTGTCTCCCCAATGCCAGAATGGTACTGGGGTGACAATTTGATGATCCTAGACATGTTTCATGGCCAGGTTCGGAGTTATCATTGTGACGCTATGTGTAGTGTATGCGTGTAATGGTGTCCCCCCACTCACAAAGTCCGGGGAAATTGCCCAGTGGTAAATGGCTGTGAAATAACGTGGATGTTATTTCACTCAGGCTGCAGTGGCAGGCCTGTGTAAGAATTGTCAGAGCTCCCGATGGGTGGCAAAAGAAATGCTGCAGCCCATAGGGATCTCCTGGAACCCTAATACCCTGGGTACCTCAGTACCATATACTAGGGAATTATAAGGGTGCTCCAGTATGCCAATGTAAATTGGTGAAATTGGTCACTAGCCTGTTAGTGACAATTTGGAAAGAAATGAGAGAGCATAACCACTGAGTTTCTGGTTAGCAGAGCCTCAGTGAGACAGTTAGTCATCACACAGGTAACACATACAGGGCACACTTATGAGCACTGGGGCCCTCGCTGGCAGGGTCCCAGTGACACATACAACTAAAACAACATATATACAGTGAAATATGGGGGTAACATGCCAGGCAAGATGGTACTTTCCTACACTGTGTGAATGCAAGGCCTAGATAGGTGTGATGCAGTTATTATTAATGCCATGTGGGCCCCTGAAATGGCGGCTGCCTGACCTGTAAGGTGGGACAAGGGGATGTGAGGTAACTGCGCTGGCGTTCTACAGCGTTGCGGTAGGCGGTCGAAGACCGCAGCGCAATCCTGCATTGGTTAACATTGGACCCTATGGGTCCCAGGAGCCAATGACGATGTACGCCGGCGGTGACGGTCCGCACCGCCGCGGACGTGACCGGCATTTTCTATCTGTACACTCACTTGATACCTGACCTTCAACAGGAGAGGACCTACACTGCAAGTGCTGCTGTGACCTCAGTCTGGATGCGACGATGGCTCATGTGTCTGGGGAAAGGGCCTCTGCCTTCACTTCGGAGGAGTTAGAGAAGTAAGTGGATGGGGTCCTTGTAGGAGGCTGGCCTGGCTTATAGTGGGTACCTTGTGGTACTTACACCTTGTGCCAGGTCCAGTTATCCCTTATCAGTAGAAGAGAGATGTTTCTAGCAGATTAGGCTGTTAGAGGTAGCAATGGCAAAGCAGTTTAGGCTGAACTAGGAGACATGCAAAGCTCCTACTATACAACTTAGATCATATAGCACAATATCATATGAAAACACTATGCTCAGAGTTACTAAAAATAAAGGTACTTTATTTTAGTGACAATATGCCAAAAGTATCTCAGAGGATACCCTCACTTAAGAGGTAAGTAATATACACAAATTATATGTACACAAACCCAAAACAGGTAAGTAACTGTAAGAAATGTAGTGCAAACAATGTAGAATCACAAGAGGATGCAATAGGTAGACATAGGTCTAGGGGCAACACAAACCATATACTCCAAAAGTGGAATGCGAATCACGAATAGACCCCAGACCTATGGGAGGTTATAGAGGGTCGCTGGGACTGTAAGAAAACAGTAAGGGTGTCCAAGATACCCCACCCCAAGACCCTGAAAAGTAGGAGTAAAGTTACCCTACTACCCCAGAAAGAAAGAATAGTCGTGATAGGGGATTCTGCAAGAACCACAAGCACCAGCAAAACACTGAAGACGGATTCCTGGACCTGAGGATCTGTAAAGGAAGGGGACTAAGTCCAAGAGTCACTAAAGTGTCAAGGAGGGGCAGAAGCCCACTAAATCCCAGATGAAGGTGCAAAACGGCTGCCTCCAGGTGGAAGAAGCCAAAGATTCTGCAACAACAAAAAGGGCTAGGAACTTCTCTTTTGGATGGAAGATGTCCCACGGCGTACTGGAGGTTGCAAATGTGTTTCCAGGCAGAAATACCATAAACAAGCCTTGCTAGCTGCAAGAGTTGCAGTTAAGGATTTTGGGTGTTGCTGAGGACCAGGAAGGACCAGGATATCGCCCCTTGGAGGAGGAGACAGAGGGGGCACTCAGCAACTCAGAGAGCCCCCACAGAAGCAGGCAGCACCCGCAGAAGTACTGGAACAGGCACTTAGAAGATCTGAAGACAGCGGTCGACACAGAGTCACAAAAGAGGGTCCCACGACGTTGGAGTCCAACTCAGCGAGTTGGGCAATGCAGGACGGAGTGCTGGGGACCCAGGCTAGGCTGTGCACAGTCCTGGAAAAGTGCACAGAAGCCGGAGCAGCTGCAAATCACGCAGTACACAGGTTTGCTGTCTGGCGTGGGGAGGAAAGGAATTACCTCCACCAAATTTAGACAGAAGGGCCACTGGACTGTGAGAGACACCTGGACCCAGCTCCTGTGTTCCAGGGACCACGCTCGTCAGAATGAGAGGGGACCCATAGGACCAGTGATGCGGAAGTTTGGTGCCTGCGTTGGCAGGGGGGAGATTCCGTTGGCCCACGGTAGATTTCTTCTTGGCTCCCAGTGAAGGGTGAAGGCAGACAGCCCTCAGAGCATGCACCACCAGGAAACAGTCGAGAAAGCCGGCAGGATGAGGCGCTACAATGTTGCTGGTAGTCGTCTTGCTACTTTGTTGCGGTTTTGCAGGCGTCCTGGAGCAGTCAGCAGTCGTTCCTTGGCAGAAGTCGAAGAGGGAAGTGCAGAGGAACTCTAGTGAGCGCTTGCATTTGTTATGTGAGGAATAGCCCAGATGAGAGACCCTAAATAGCCAGGAAAGGAGATTTGGCTACCAAGAAAGGAGGCTTGGCTACTCCTCCCCAGCCCTTCACACCTATTTCCAAAGGGAGAGGGTGTAACACCCTCTCTCAGAGGAAATCATTTGTTCTGCCTTCCTAGGACTGGGCTGCCCAGACTCCAGTGGGGCAGAAGCCTGTCTGAGGGGTTGGCAGCAGCAGCAGCTGCAGTGGAGACTCCGGAAAGGCAGTTTGGCAGTACCCGGGTTCTGTGCTAGAGACCCGGGGATGCATGGAATTGTCTCCCCAATACCAGAATGGTACTGGGGTGACAATTTGATGATCCTAGACATGTTTCATGGGCAGGTTCGGAGTTATCATTGTGACGCTATGTGTAGTGTACGCGTGTAATGGTGTCCCCCCACTCACAAAGTCCGGGGAAATTGCCCTGAACAATGTGGGGGCACCTTGGCTAGTGCAATGGTGCCCACACACTAAGTAACTTGGCACCTAACCTTCACCAAGTGGGGGTTAGACATATAGGTGACTTATAAGTTACTTATGTGCAGTGAAAAATGGCTATGAAATAACGTGGACGTTATTTCACTCAGGCTGCAGTGGCAGTCCTGTGTAAGAATTGTCTGAGCTTCCTATGGGTGTCAAACGAAATGCTGCAGCTCATAGGGATCTCCTGGAACCCCAATACCCTGGGTACCTAGGTACCATATAGTAGGGAATTATAAGGGTGTTCCAGTGTGCCAGTCAGAATTGGTGAAGATAGACACAAGCCTGCAGTGACAATTGTGAAAAGCAAAGAGAGCATAAACACTGAGGTTCTGGTTAGCAGAGCCTCAGTGATACAGTCACATCCACTACCTCAGTGCTTGGCAGGATGAAGCGCTATGGGCACAAAGCCCCCTCCAGAACCAGTGGAGACTGTTATCTACTTGAGAGACTGTGGCTTTGCACTCCCCAGGATAAAGCAGTGGGCAACCCACCCACTGGAGAGACTTGAGAGACTGTGGCTTTGCACTCCCCAGGATACAGCAGTGGGCAACCCACCCACTGGAGAGACTTGCAGTGGGCAACCCACCCACATGAGAGACTTGAGAGACTGTGGCTTTGCACTCCCCAGGATAAAGCAGTGGGCAAACCACCCAATGAAGAGACGTGAGAGACTGTGGCTTTGCACTCCCCAGGATAAAGCAGAGGACTAACCACCCACTGGAGAGACTTGAGAGACTGTGGCTTTGCACTCCCCAGGATAAAAGCACTGGGCATGGAGCCCCCTCATGGAGCAGTGGCGTCATGCATTCATCAGGCTGAGGTGCCCCCCCTTCCTCCTCCCCCTGAGGTGCCTGTTTCATTTTGATGTGATGCCCCTGCAGTGTTCTCTCCGTTTGAAGTCTGGTGTCATGTGTGGGCCTCGCCCATGCATTTTGGGACTCTGATCCACGGACGATGTTTGAGTAATATCCGGACTTGTGTAGTTGGTGTACATATTTGTATATACTGATTTTTGAAATTGCACTATATGATTTTTATTGATTACATTTGTTCAAATCAATTCCTTTTGTCCTTGCGTTATTGAAGGGTGGGTCGGGGGTATATGTAATGTTGCTGCATGTATTTGTGGGTATGGTGTTGTGGGTGAGAGTGGGGGTGGGGGTGTTGCGTGTGTGTGTCACTATCTTTTCCCTCCCCCCTCCCCTGTGTTGTAGGTGCAGTACTCACTGTGGTCGTCACCGCCGTCTTTGGTGCTCCTGATAGAGGAGCAGGAAGACCATCGCAGGGAGTATCTGGAGTTCTGGCTCCATGGCGTCCTGGTTCCTCGTGGGGTGTGGAGAGGTGAGTGTTTTCCCTTCCAAGCCCTGTTTCCGCCGTGTTTTTGTTCGCGTTGGTTCCGGCCCGGAAAAGTTGGTGGATTGCCGGGTTGTGATAGAGTGGGTGGTACATTGTCTTCCGCCTGTCTGTTGGCGGTGACCGCTGCGCTGTTTGTTTCTACCGCTGTGGTGGTCGGAGTGTTAAAGTGGCTGTCTATGTTGGCGGTTTCCGCCATGGTCGTGATTCCATTTTTTTTACAGCCGGCCTGTTGGCGGTCTTACCGCCGCTTTAACATCGACCGCCAGGGTTGTAATGAGGGCCATTGTCACTAAAATAAAGTACCCTTATTTTTAGTAACTCTGAGTATTGTGTTTTCTTATGATATAGTGCTAAGTGATATAAGTGGTATAGTAGGAGCTTTGCATGTCTCCTAGTTCAGCCGAAGCTGCTCTGCTATAGCTACCTCTATCAGCCGAAGCTGCTAGAACACCTCTAATCTACTAATAAGGGATAACTGGACCTGGCACAAGGTGTAAGTACCACAAGGTACCCACTATAAGCCAGGCCAGCCTCCTACATTGGTGGTTCAGCCGTGGGATAAGTACTTCTAACTGCTTTACCACTTTGTCATTGGTGCTTTTCATAAGAAAAACATTTACCAAATACTGCAGATTATGCACATTGACCTAAACAGTTTAACTTTCCTTCTCTAAAACTTTCAACAAATTTTCTGAAAACTTTAAAAAGTTTTCAAAAGTTTCAAACAGTTTTCTCTCTATTCTCTCAAAAGTTCTAAAACTTTTTTTCTCTCTGTCCTTAACCTTTTCTATCATGTCTGCAGTAGAACTTATTCCCACAGTTTTTCAGACAACATATGGGAGTTTAAACTTTAAAAGTTTGAGGGGTCTCTGCATAGAAAGAGGTTTAAGCATTGGCAAGAATCCTACCAAAGATTTTCTCTTTAGCCTTCTCCTCGAAAGTGACCAGAACCAGCCTGGCCCATCCCGGGAACAGGAGGTAGAAGAGGGGGGTACCCAGCCAGACTCAGAGGTGTCCCCTGAGGATGCTGGGGAGGGTTCTTCCAAAGAGCTGCTAGCTAGCAGGCCACCTAGTGACACTGGTAGTGGGAGAGGGTCACACATTAGTAGGGCAACTTTCGCCCCTAAAGGCCAGGTTACTATGGTCCAGCCAGTTAGGGACAGGTCTCTCTCTGCCAATTCCCATATTTCCTCTGTGTCTCACAATTCCCAAGCCTCCCACCCTGAGGATAACTTAATGGAAAGGGAACTCAGAAAGCTGAGGTTGGAAGAGGCCAGGCTGAAGCTTAAAAAGCAGCAGCTGGCCTTAGACAGGGAATCTCTGGATGTGGAAAGGGAAAGGCAGAGGTTGGGGTTAGTTCCCCATGGTGGCAGCAGCAGTGTTTTTGATAGCAATCCTGTTAGAGAGCAAGATTCCAGAAACCTGCATAAGATAGTCCCCCCTTACAAGGAGGGGGATGACATTAACAAGTGATTTGCTGCACTTCAGAGGGCATGTATGGTAGAGTTGGTCCCTCAAAGGCAGTGGGCTGCTATCCTGTGGCTATCTTTCACTGGTACGGGTAGGGATAGGCTCCTTACTGTCAGAGAAAGTGATGCTAATAATTACAAAGTTTTGAAGGATGCACTCTTGGGTGGATTTGGCTTAACCACTGAACAATACAGTTTTAAGTTCAGAGACACCAGAAAAAAGAGTCCTCTCAAGACTGGGCAGACTTTGGAGACTGTTCAGTGAAGGCCTTGAAGGGTTGGTTGTATGGCAGTAAGGTGACTGACTATGAAAGCCTGTATAATCTAATCCTGAGAGAGCATATTCTAAACAATTGTGTGTCTGATTTGTTGCACCAGTACTTGGTAGACTCAGATCTGACCTCTCCCCAAGAATTGGGAAAGAAGGCAGACAAATAAGTCAGAACAAGAGTGAACAGAAAAGTTCATACAGGAGGTGACAAGGATGGCAAGAAGAAAGATGGTGAGAAATCTCAGGATAAGCATGGGGATAAAGGTAAAACTAAAGATCCTTCAAATCCTAAACACTCTTCAGGCGGTGGGGATAAATCATCTTCTTCCTCTTCTTCACAACCCACACACATTAGAAAGCCTTGGTGCTATGTGTGTAAGAATAAAGGCCATAGGCCAGGGGATAAGTCCTGCCCAGGTAAACCCCCTGAGGCTATCACCACTAGTACATCAAACTCTAGTGCCCCTAGCAGTAGTGGTAATAGTGGTGGGACTGCTGGCAACAGTCAAAATAAGGATGTAGTTGGGTTCACTTATGGGTCCATCATGGAAACTGGGGTAATCAGTCCCAAGACAGTTTCTGTCACATCTGGTGGTATTGACCTTGCCACACTGGCTGTTTGACCCCTTACAATGGATAAGTACAGGCAGTTTCAATAAATGGTGTTGAGGCTCAGGCCTACAGGGACACAGGTGCCAGTATCACTTTGGTGACTGAAAACCTAGTGTCACCTGCACAACACATCATTGGACAACAGTACAAGATTATTGATGTCCATAACTCCACTAAGTTTATTCCCTTAGCTATAATTCAGTTTAGTTGGGGTGGAGTTACTGGCCCTAAGCAGGTGGTAGTATCACCTAGCTTACCTGTAGACTGTCTCTTAGGTAATGACCTAGAGGCCTCAGGTTGGGCTGAGGTAGAGTTTAATACCCATGCAGCCATGCGTGGTATCCCTGAGGAACTGCCTCCTCTCATTTCAGCTGAAATGAAAAAGCAAAGGAGAGAAAAAGGCCTGAAAACTCAGGATCCTTCTCCAACAACAGGTAAAAAGGGCATCAAAGTATCCCCTACCCACCCTGCCATTCAGGATACCATTCCTGTGGGGGGAGAAACCTCTCCTGGGGTGGCACCTGTACCAAGGGAATCATCAGCTGGTACAGCTGTACTCCCTGAGGTGGAAGTACCTCTCTGTGGGATAACTAATGTTGGTGAGAAAAAGTGCACCATTTTAGTTAACATGGAGCATCCCTCCAACCCTCCCAGAGAAACTTTAGTGCAGAAACCATGCACTGCTTCACAACACTTAGGACAGCAACCCTACCCTAGTGCGGAGCTTATAGGACAGCATCCCTGTCCTGCTCCAACTCAAGAGAAACAGCAACCCTGTTCTCTCTTACAGCCATATGGACAAAGTTTTTGCCCAGCTGTGGCTTTACTGAGACAGCATCCCTGTCTGGCATTATCATCATTTGATATAGGTCCAGTGGACAATTCCCACTGATCTAAACCTAAACATACTAATAGGAACTCTGAAAATATGACTTCACATTGTTGGCTAGCTAAAAAACACCAAACAGGGTGGTTTAGATCCCCACAGGGAAGTAACCATATAGTGGAAGATAAAGGGAGTAACCAAGCTATTGCAGAGATACTCTCTACTTATCACCACTTAGACAATAAAGACTCAACTGGCCAAGGTTAGCCTTATTGTCCTTCGTTGGGGGGGGGGGTTGTGTAGGAAGGTAGCCTCTTTCTAGCCTTGTTACCCCCACTTTTGGCCTGTTTGTGAGTATATATTAGGGTGTTTGTACTGTCTCACTGGGAGCCCAGTGCTCATAGTGGAAACCCTATGTTGTCAGTGTGTTTGATATGTGTCACTGGGATCTTGCTAGCCAGGACCCCAGTGCTCATAAGTTTGTGGCCTCTATGTGTTCCCTGTGTGGTGCCTAACTGTATCACTGAGGCTCTGCTAACCAGAACCTCAGTGATTGTGCTCTCTCTGCTTTTAAAATTGTCACTGCAAGCTAGTGACTAATTTTACCAATTCTGATTGGCACACTGGAACACCCTTATAATTCCCTAGTATATGGTACAAAGGTACCCAGGCTGTTGAGGTTCCAGGAGATCCCTATGGGCTGCAGCCTTTCTTTTGCCACCCATAGGGAGCTCAGACAATTCTTACACAGGACTGCCACTGCAGCCTGAGTGAAATAACATCCACGTTATTTCACAGCCATTTTACACTGCATTTAAGTAACTTATAAGTCACCTATATATCTAATCCTCACTTAGTGAAGGTTAGGTGCAAAGTTACTTAGTGGGTGGGCACCCTGGCACTAGCCAAGGTGCCCCCACATTGTTCAGGGCAAATTCCCCAGACTTTGTGAGTGCGGGGACACCATTACACACGTGCACTATATATAGGTCAATACCTATATGTAGCGTCACAATGGTAACTCCGAACATGGCCATGTAACATGTCTATGATCATGGAATTGTCACCCCCAATACCATTGTGGTATTGGGGGTGACAATTCCATGCATCCCCGGGGCTCCGGCATAGAGCCCGGGTACTGCCAAACTAACTCTCTGGGGTTTTCTCTGCAGCTACCTCTGCTGCCAACCCTCAGACAGGTTTCTGCCCCCCTGGGGCATGGGCAGCCCAGTCCCAGGAAGGCAGAACAAAGGATTTCCTCTGAGAGAGGGTGTTACACCCTCTCCCTTTGGAAATAGGTGCGAAGGGTCTGAGAGGAGTAGCCTCTCCTGGCCTCTGGAAATGCTTTGAAGGGCACATATGGTGCCCTCCTTGCATAAGCCAGTCTACCCCGGTTCAGGGATCCCCCCAGCCCTGCTCTGGCGTAAAACTGGACAAAGGAAAGGGGAGTGACCACTCCCCTGACCAGCACCTCCCAGGGGAGGTGCCCAGAGTTTCTCCAGTGTGTCCCAGACCTCTGCCATCTTGGATGCAGAGGTGTGAGGGCACAATGGACAGCTCTGAGTGGCCAGTGCCAGCAGGTGACGTCAGAGACCCCCTCCTAATAGGTGCTTACCTTTCTCTGTAGCCAATCCTACTCTGAGGGCTATTTAGGGTCTCTCCTGTGGGTATCTCATCAGATAATGAATACAAGAGCTCACCAGAGTTCCTCTGCACTTCCCTCTTCGACTTCTGCCAAGGATCGACCGCTGACTGTTCCAGGACGCCTGCAAAACCGCAACAAAGTAGCAAGAAGACTACCAGAAACATTGTAGCGCCTCATCCTGCCAGCTTTCTCGTCTGTTTCCTGGTGGTGCATGCTTTGAGGGCTGTCTGCCTTCACCCTGCACTGGAAGCCAAGTAGAAGTCTCCCGTGGGTCAACGGAATTGTCCCCCTGCCAATGCAGGCACCAAACTTCTGCATCACTGGTCTTCTGGGTCCCCTCTCTTCTTGACAAGCGTGGTCCCTGGAACACAGGAGCTGGATCCAAGTGTCCCTGACAGTTCAGTGACCCTTCTGTCCAAATTTGGTGGAGGTAAGTTCTTGCCTCCCCACGCCAGACAGTAATCCTGTGTACTGCGTGAACTGCAGCTGCTAGCGCTTCTGTGCACTTTTGCAAGACTTCCTTGATGCGCAGCCTATCCCAGGTCCCCAGCACTCCATCCTGCATTGCCCAACTCGCTGAGTTGGACTCCAACTTCGTGGGACCCTCTTTTGTTGTGCTGAGTCGACCGTCATGCTCAGATCTTCTGAATGCCTGTTCAGGTGCTTCTGCATGGGCTCTCTGTGTTGCTGAGCGCCCCCTCTGTCTCCTCCTCCAAGGGGCGACATCCTGGTCCTTCGTGGGCCCTGGCAGCAGCTAAAATCCTTAACCACGACTCTTGCAGCTAGCAAGGCTTGTTTGCGATCTTTCTGCGTGGAAAGAACTCTGATTCCTCCAGCACACCGTGGAACATCTTCTGACCAAAGGAGAAGTTCCTGCCACCTTCCATTGTTGCAGAATCTTTGGCTCCTTCCACCCAGAGGCAGCCCTTTTGCACCTTCATCCGGGGTTTAGTGGGCTCCTGCCCCCCCGGACACTTGCGTGACTCTTGGACTTGGTCCCCTTCCTTTGCAGGTCCTCAGGTCCAGGAATCCGTCTTCAGTGCTTTGCAGTCAGTTGTTGTCTTTGCAGAATCCCCAATCTCGACTTTACTGTCTTTCTGGGGTAGTAGGGTAGCTTTACTCCTACTTTTCAGGGTCTTGGGGTGGGGTGTCTTGGACACCCTTAGTGTTTTCTTACACTCCTAGCGACCCTCTACGACCCTCTACACACTACACTAGGTCTGGGGTCGATTCGTGGTTTGCATTCCACTTTTAGAGTATATGTTTTGTGTTGCCCCTAGGCCTATTTTTCCCTATTGCATTGTAGTGTTTGCACTACTTTTCTAACTGTTTACTTACCTGATTTTGGTTTGTGTGCGTATATTTTACATATATTACTTACCTCCTAAGGGAGTATACCCTCTGAGATACTTTTTTGCATATTGCCACTAAAATAAAGTACCTTTATTTTTAGTAACTCTGAGTATTGTGTTTTCTTATGATATAGTGCTAAGTGATATAAGTGGTATAGTAGGAGCTTTGCATGTCTCCTACTTCAGCCTAAGCTGCTATGCTTTAGCTACCTCTATCAGCCTAAGCTGCTAGAACACCTCTAATCTACTAATAAGGGATAACTGGACTTTGCACAAGGTGTAGGTACCACAAGGTACCCACTATAAGTCAGGCCAGCCTTCTACACTCATTCACACTTGCATACATGTGCATATTGAATGGGTCTTCCTGGGCTCGGATGGTGGAGGGCCTGACATTTTCATGTCAAAGGACAGTAGCGTGCCCTCACACAAAGGACTGCCACACCCCCTACTGGAACCCTGGCAGAGAGGATGGAACTGAAAGGGGACCTTGTGCACTTTTGAGCCACTCTTTGAAGTCTCCCCCGCTTCAAATGCACATTTGGGTATCTAAACAGTGCCTCTGCCCCTACCAACTCAGACACTCCTTGACAAAACACTCTTGTCACAGACACTTCCTGGAGAAGAGAACCTGAACCAGAACCTGCCAAGAAAAACTGCCTGGCTGCCCAAAGGACTCACCTGACTGCTTTCTGAGAAGGACTGCTACCTTGCTGTTGCCCTGCTGCCGTGCTGCTCTCTGAGAGAGCTGATAGAGCTTGCCTCCTGTTCCCTGAAGGCTCTGGACCAAAAAGACTATATTCCTGCAAGAAGAACTCCCTGTGCGGCAGAAATCGACGCACAGCCTGCAGGAAACGATGCATAGCCTGCATCGCGGTGAAAAATTCACTGCACGCCGAACCGGAATGACTCAGCCCGACTTTGCAAGGAGAAGATCGACGCAACACCAGCGTAGCGTCCAAAAATTAAACGGATGGCCCACTGGATTGAGGCAAAGCCAGGCTGGAACAACGCAGCCCAACTTCCTGGAAAGAATCTACGCTGCACCTGCCGTGCGGTAGGAATTTCCACACAACGCCCACCGGATCAACGCAGCCCCTGTGACTTGTCCCTGGAGCTTCCAAAAACCCCGCAAACTGAAGAGGATCTAAGTCCACGCGCCGGAAATCGACACAAAGCCTTCCCTGCGTGGAAACGAAACGACGCATCGCCGTCTGCGGCCCGAGAAATCAATGAACACCTCCCTGTTTTCCACGCATCTCCTCCTCTGTGGTTCCTTGTGGAGATTTTGAACTCAAACCAGGTACTTTGGGATTGCACGAGACATTTGTTGCTTTTAAGAGACTAAAAACTCTTTATATCATTTTTACAGTGATATTTCAACGTATACTTATTGCATCTTGATCGTTTTCACCTGCATCTTACCAGATAAATATTATATATTTTTCTAATCACTGTGTGGTGTATTTTTGTGGTGTTCTACTGTGTTATTGCATGATTTATTGCACAAATACTTTACACATTGCCTTCTAAGTTAAGCCTGACTGCTGAGTGCCAAGCTACCAGAGGGAAGGCACAGGATAATTTGGATTGTGCGTGTTTTACCCTGACTAGAGTTAGGGTCCTTGCTTGGACAGGGGGTAACCTGACTGCCAATCAAAGACCCCATTTCTAACGGGCATGCTATGAGATTGCCAGCTGTGCCTGCAAATGCACTTGTGAACATTACAGAGATGACTTAGTGCTGGATTATTTCAAAGGACTAGCTGATGTGGTTCATTCTTTGTCTTGCCAGGTTCGAGAAATAACAGCTCATCCACACAAGATCTGTGCCATGATTTGAGTCCAGGAACCTGGGTTCTGGTGAAGAAGCATGTAAGAAAGTCATGTTTAAAGCCTCGTTGGAGAGGGTCGTTCCAAGTTGTTCTTTTGACTACAACAGCTGTCAACTGTGCTGGTCTCCTGAACTGGGTTCACGTGAGCCACACTCGCAAAGTTTCAGCTCCCCTTGATCATACAGCAACTGTTCCTGAGTTAGGTATAGTGAGTGAAGAGGTCCAGGTCAGCAAAGCTGTGGGGACTGAACAAGTAGCTGCCATGAACAAGCACAGTCTGGTGAAACTCTGAGCAAGTAAGTTGCAATTGAAGGTGATGGAGGGTCGAGTCATAGTCAGTCGACTCCTGCTAGCTCCGAAAACGCTGAAAACTCATACGTGCCTGTGAAAAGAAATGTAATTAGGGACCAGTGGCCCAAGAAAAGTCATGACCCAGTGATAAATGTGCCTCCTACTTTGGCTGAAGTAACTGAAGGATCAGCGCAAAGTAGTGAAACTGAAGGTCGTGTGCCAAGGAGGTCAAAAAGAAAAAGAGTGCTAAGTCACAGGTACTCTGCTCCTGAATGGACCTATTTCAAATCTGATGTTTGGGAGAAGGAGTTCGCTGCCTTTTGTGCTAACAATTTGTTACCAGCTGAACATTTTGGAACTTGAAATTGCTTTGGAATTGAACTTTGAAATTAGATTGCCGTTTCATGAACTGAGACATCATTTGCTGGAAGAACTCATAAGTGATTTCAGATGGTTTATTATTAGAGACATTTGAACTTTTAGTAGTGATTTTTGAACATTTGGAAGTAGAGGGAAAACCTTGATGAACTTTCTAGACGCTCAAGAACTTTGCAAATAGGTGCAACAACTGAGAAGATTGATTTTGATTTTTGATTTTTGGTTTTTGCTTTGCTCACATAAAGAAAAAAGAAAGAAGACATTGTGAAATAATTGAGAGCTTTAGATTTTTGAATTTTTGTATGTTTGAGTCACTATGTGGTCTGAGTCTAGACAAGTCATGAAACCTGATCAAGGTAAAGGGAGTAAATGCAAGTATGTGTGTTCAGAATTAGCAACAGTATGCATGGTTGTGAGTATTTTATTGACAGTTGGATTGAGTCTGCCTGTAAAAGATCAGATTGAGAGCACAATTACATCGATGCTGGGAGATTCAATTGCAGAATGAGATCCCATTGTTTGAGAATGAGAGACTTTTACACACTGACAGTTCAAAAGGAGCTTTGACATTTGAGGCTCGATTACGAGTGTGGTGGTCTCTAGACTGCCACACTCGTGGTGACAGTCTGGGCCGCTGCCAATGCGGTGGTCCGACTGCCAGAGTACAACCCTGGCTGTCGGGCTGCCAGAAAACTGCCAGCTCTGCTAGGATCGCAGATCCCGGCAGTCTGGAGGTTGGTGGCGGTCTTAATCCGCTAGGACAGCTCTGCAATCATCGCTTCCCTGGGGGTTACAACCCCCTTCTCTGCCAGCGGTTTCATGGCGGCAGAACGGGCATGAAAAGGCTGGCGCAGAACGGGTGCAGGGGGCCCCAGCGGGGCACGCCTTTGCCCATGAACTTGGCATGGCCAGTGCAGGGGACCCCCCGGCCAGCACCATTGCAAAGATCACTGTCTGCTTTGCAAACAGTGAACATTGCGAGGGTGCTGCTGCACCCTGAAGGCTACAGGATTGCCCCTGGCTCGATTACGAGCCAGAGACAATGCTGTAGCCTGTTTCCCACTAGGCCAGCGACCAAACTCAGGTTTCTGCCCACTGAACTAGCAGGAAAATCTAAATAACACCGACGGAGAGGTCACCGCATAGACGGCGCCCACCCTGTCGAGAGTTTGGAGGATGGGCTTTCCTGTCCACCAAACTCATAATAGGGCCCTGAACGTGTAATATAAATTGTAGGAGTACATCGAGACGCTGGGTGTGCGTAATTGTTATTTTTGCACATAGATCCCTCCATCAGTTTAAGAAAGAATTTCATGTAGTCTTTTATTAACTTTGTTATAGCAGCAGGAGTATTTCCAATTTTTCTATTCCAATTTTGACGTAGTGTTTTGTTTTATGCCTATTAATCAGCAGTTGAGTGGTGTAGCTAAAGCTAAAAACATTGACATTGTTGAAGGTTTCTTTGAACCGATCCTGACTTTTGGAACTGCATATGCATACAGAAACAATTTATGTGCATTCTTACACCTGTAGAAAAATAGTTAATTGGACAAGTAGATGACAGAAGGAAAGCAATGAAAACCAAATTAGAAAAGGGAGTTGTTTCACAAAACTGGCAGAAAGACACTGTACATGATTCAGGCAGTAGTAATCAAGGATGGTGAGCTTTAGACTTGCAACACGTAGAGAAGATATGTATATACAGGCCTAAGCCAAAGACAGATAAACATTTTGGAGGTAGTAGTGAATGTACATTAGTATTTTTTTTATTTAAGTGTGCTTGGACTTTTATGTTGAAAGGACAAGATCCTGACATAACAAGTGTTTATTTTATATGTCGGAAAATGCCTATTACGAGCTGCCGAATGGCTGGTATGGTACATGTTACCTGGGAGTAGTTTTTCTGAAAATGTATCATGTATGAAAAGAGAAACCAAATTCCAGAGTTAAGAGAGGAGCTAGTGTTGCAGAGAATACAGAGATATTTTTGGTGCCATTATTCCATCAGTTGGAGTGATCTTGAATGATATCAAGATTAGGAAGCTATCATGGGTAGAAGATAAATTAGCTAATGACAAAGCAGGTGCCATGTTATTGATGTACACCAAGATGTTTGCTATGAGATCAATGGTTTTGCAAAATCGTCTTGTATTAGACATTTTCCTTGTGAAGGAGGGCAGAGTTGCACTTACATCCCTGATAATACTAAAGAGATAAGGAAGTTTGGGCCAGATGTAGCAAACATTTTTGCGATCGCAAACAGACCAACTTGTTACCGAATCGCAAATTGGATTTGCGTCTCAAGGGCGTTCCTTCCTAATACTGAATCGCAGAGGTATGAATGATTGCTTTGTGATGTTGAATGCGGTCCCAAAACAATTGCAGTTACCACCAATTTCAAATTGGTGGTGACCCATTCGCAAAGGGACACCTTCCCCTTTGTGAATGCATGTGAAAACATTTTTTAAGAGCAGGCAGTGGTTCCACGGACCACTGCCTACTCTTAAAAGATGAAAAGAAAACTTTAAATTTTTCATTTTTAAACGCATCCCATTTTCCATTAAGGAAAATGGGCTGCAAAAAAAAAGACTGCTTTAGCCATTCGCAATGGCTCACAAATAGCTATTACCTAATTACGATTCGCTAAAAATTGCAATTAGGTAATTACTATTGTGAAGAATGATACATCTAGCCCTTTATCTCTTACATCACAAACCTGAAAGATGACCTGAAAGACTTGACAGACACCATGCATAGGAAACAATAGGAAATGGTTTTTCAGCCATTGGAAAATGGTTTGGAAACTTGGCAAAAGAAATAATGAGAATGATCTTGAGACCTGTGTTGATTGCGGTTTTGTGTACCTTAGTTGCCCTTGGATTATACAAACTATACAAAATCTGGAAAGAGAAAGGAGCTAAGAACAAACAGAGGAGGGAAGAGATGGAAATGGAGACTAGGAGAAGCCTTTATTATTGTAACCTCAAGAAATTTGAGAATTACGGCAGACCTTACTGGAAATGACATCAAACTTTTAAGTTGTCTCATTGATATGAGAAAGTGTCCTTTTTGTGATGGTACAGATTGCCATCAGATGAGGGACTGTTGGAGCGTAGATTTTATTAAAACTTTGAGTGACCCAGATATCAGCAGCAGAAGCACACATTTCATGCCTGATGTTCAAAAGTCCTAACGTAGAAAGATGCATTCACACACATTTAAAATGTGCTAATGTTTTCATTCTGGTGGTGGTCACATTGCACCTACCTCATTAGCATGTTCGAAAAATGAAAGTTATGTTAAAGTATAAGTTAGACCTTAGTTTAAACATATGCACTGAAACAAATTTGTTTATTCAACATTTAATGTTAAATTATTAGTTTAAAGAGTTGAGCAGAAATCAAAGAAATGCACTCCTCTGTACCAGCTGGTAAAAAGTATTAATAAAGTCTTTGCTTTAAGTGAAATGTATTGCTTACATTAATAAGATATTAACATGAAGAAGTTTATGTTAATATTTTAAATGCTTTACTAGATTGCAATGAATAAATTATAATGCATTTGAATTTCTTAAGTTAGCTTAACAAGGCCTGCAGAGCTCGTATTTTGCAGTCATGTAAAGATGTTGCAACTTTTTCTTCTTATAACATGAAGCTCTCTTTCAGAATTCTTTCCCATGAGAAGCAAAGCCTCATTTGCAAAGTCCATTGTCTTACTGTGGAAGAGAAATACATTTGTCCTTCAATGTTAAACTTTACAGGAACATGGACTGCATTTTGTTTCAAACTGTTAGGATTCACATGGCACTGAAATGACTGCATTGTAAAACCCTGAGATTTAAATGGAGTGTTGCAAAGGGATACAAAATGTTTAGAACTCTTTGGATTCACACCGACATGAGCTATTCCCATGGCAGAACCTGGGAACTAAATTAACTGTTAAAAAGTGAAGATGGGAAACTAATTTTATTGGATGATGCCCCTCTAGCGTGACCTGAAGTAATGTTAATGGACTATTGGAATGGTTTATGAGATTTGAAATACTAGAGGACTCTGGAACTTTAGTCAGTGTTCTCATTTTCTCTCCTGATGCAGCACCTTTACTGAGGATGCTTGCTGCTAATCTTGATGTTCTTCTGATGAAGTTTCCTTGAATGCTGTTTCCCTTGGAGAGGTATACCCTTTCAACTGGATGCCATTGCCCCTTGACATGTCCGATTTTTCTTTCTTCTCATTTTCTGTCCTAATGCTGCACCTTTCCTGATGACACTTGCTGCCCCTTTTCTAGAATAGATTTAATATGCTGATACTCATTCTTTTTATTTTTCTAGCTAGCATTCTGTAGCCAAAGTTATATTTTTCTAAATTATTTTTGTCTTTTGCATTTTGCCTGCATGTGTTTGCCCATCTCTACACATGCATTTCCTAATATGGTTAGCTGTAGGGACAACCTGTGCACAGAATAAAATTGTATACTCTGCTTATTTGAATTTGATCAGTTTTGATACAATCTGACCTAAGATTTGTATCTGTCTCACAGATAATATCCTTAATGATATGTATGATTATCCTTGAATGTTTAATTGTGTTAATGCTAATTATGTTGAATTTATTTCACCACTTTGGGAAACCGATGGTGATCATATATCTTTACAATTTGGTTATGCATACTGTCTTCATGACATTAATGTTGTGGTTTTAAAATGAATCTCACATTCCTGCTGCCTCTTCTGTACCTTTTTTGGATGTTGCTGCCTATTGTGTACTTTTTCTGTTTATGATGGAAGCTTTCACTGCTGCTGCTTAACCTGAACCTATTCTTTGTTCAAGGGAAGCGTGCACTACTGCACTTGTCCCACTCATTTTCTATGCATAAGTGAAGCTTGCACTACTACTGCAGGAGCTGCATGTGTTCTGTTTTGTTGTGGAAACTTATACTGCTCTTGCTCATACTCTGCCTCATTTTTGTCTAAGGGCCCGTGTTAAGTTGAGGCAGATGGCCCATGGGTCCGCCATGGGGACAAAATAAATTACTTTTCCCCCATGATGGAGAGGCTGCCCGCCTAATTTATAAATGACTGCCAAGCAGGTGGTCATTTATAAAGGCATTTGCAGGAACCGCCATCTCACAGGTTCATGCCAATGCATTTGACTGTTTTGTATAGGGTTGCGTCGGAAGGACGCAGCCCTGTAGCAAACAGTATTCTTTTAAAAAAGTAAATCCCAAAACCGGATTTCCTTTTTGAAAAGAAAAAAAATAAAGCTCCCCTTGCCATGGGCCTCTTGGGGATGGACATTATAATGTTTTTACTGTTCCTTATCACCAGATTTTACATGGCGGTAAGAAACAGTAAAAACTGATGACCCTTATTCCCCAGGGCCATCGTAGAAGTTTGATCACGTCTGAGACAGAGTAGTCTCCTTCAAGGTCAACTTAAGGTCCACCCACAATTAAATTTGGTGGGCAGACCACTTTATTGGCGAAAAGGGAACTCTGTCACAGAGTACCCTTGCCACTAATATATAAATCAGGGCCTAAGTAAAGCTTGCAACACTGCTACATGTGCTGTACATGTTCTGTGTATGGTAGGTGCTTAGGGTGGTAGGTGCTTAGGTTGTGAGGCAAGCTAGCACTGCAGCTTCTTGGGTGATGCGTGATGCTCACAACGGGATCCTTTGATGAATGTCTTTAGAGAAAGTCTTCTGTGAATGACTTTGTTGGATGGCTCTGGAATAAGCCTACAATGGGATCTATAGGTGTGTGTGTTTGGAGGAAGCCTTCAGTGTAAGGCTTTGGTAGAAGTCTTTGGAAATGGTTTTCAATAGTTTGGCAGACATCTTTAAGGGAAGCTATTAATGGACTATATTAGTGGGTGCTTTTGGAGGAAGGTAATTTGTAGAATGCCTTTGCTGGGTGAGTTCTCCAGACATGCATCAAGGGATGAACTGCTTGGTGAATTTCTTTAAGGACTGCATTGAAAACCTTTAGCAAATGTCTTTGGGTGGAACATTTAAAAATGGCTACTGTGAATGTCTTCAGAGTAAGCTGTCAATGGAATACCTTAGTGGATGCTTCTGGAAGAAGCTTTCTATGCAGGCCTTTGTTGGATGTCTTTTGAGAAAGTCTTCAATGACAGACTTTTATTGGCTATTGGAGCCTTCAATTTGGAGTTTAGGGGACAATGTCAGAATCCATAGGCAGAAGCTACTTAGAAAACTGTAAATGAAAGACTTTAAAATGCCATGTTCATTTGAAAGAAACCTACAGACCAATGTACTTCACCCAGTGATTTGCCACATCTTGCCCATTTCAGGTTTAGAGTGTGTCAAGATGGGCACTATTAATATCTAATGTTTGTGAAACAGCAAAACGAAAAGACAATGATCACTTTTTCAATAAAAAACATCATTTGCATTATTTTGAGCTTGGACAAACTTGATTTGCCCCCTAGATGTTATATGCTTTTTGTTTTCAGTTTTCTTTGTCAGTAGTTTGCAATAGCTCGATCTCTTATGGAAGCGTGGGAAACTTGAAGACTCTTGTTCCTGTAGTAAGCATTTTGAAAATTGTATCACTAGCCAACAGATGTGTTGCATGAGCAAAATATACTAGCATTCTGATAGTGGTGGTTTGGAGATGGACTGTTCAAAGAACGTGTCTTCAGTCTATCTCAAGATCTTCTTTATCCAGGGTAAGAAGTGGGATATCTTTGTGAAGATTCTGGGTGGCTGTCCGTTGCTTAGCCCATGTGAGACGATGCCCTGCAGTACATTCTGACAGACCAATGGTCCTCCAGAGTCGCCCTACAAGGGAAAGTACAGAAAACAATATTTTGTTTCATTTAAAAATAAATGCTATTGCACCACCATTGTTAGTGATCTGGTACTCTTCTGGATGAGTTGCCCAGAAATGCACCCGCCACGTGGTTTTGTTTACACCGTCTGTTTCAAAATCTACACTCTATCACTGCATCCTGTTACATTACTGTTTATGGCACAGAACAGATATTGGGGACAAAATACTAAGGTTTTTCAATTCATAAGTCAGTCCCAAACTAGTCTGCTCCTGCAAAATCACGATGCTGAAATGTACTAAACTCTAAAAATGATGAAATCGCTAAAATTGCAAAAAGCACCAAGGGGCATATTTAAAAGAAACTTGCGCATCAGCTTTGATGTACTACTTTTCTTGCGCCTCCATGCGCCCCCCTAACGACACCATGTGTGCACTGTATTTACAATACTGAATACCATGGCGCACGTTAGGACAATAGCATCAAAGGATTGTGACGCTATTGTGGTACTTTGCAGGATTAGTGCCACAAATTGTGGTGCTAATCCTGCAAAGTAAAGTGAGGACGATTGAAAGTAATTGGTGCGCCATTAAAAATTTCTGAAAAATGGTGCAGTGAAATGTTGTAAATTTCACTGCGCCAGTTTAACAGGCCTCCCTGCATGGGAATGCCCTCCTTGCATAGATTATGCCTGGTGCTGGCATAATGTGGTGCAAAGGGTTACATAGTGGCGCAATGCATGCATTGCTCAACTTTGTAAATATGGCAAAGGAGAATGGCCTCCTTAACGCCACATTAGCATAAACAAATTACACTAGTGTGGTGCTAAGAGGAGCTAGCGCCTTGTAAATCTAGCCCTAAATACCTAATCGCTAATTGTGCAACATTACCCCATTGCGATTGCTAAAAAACAAGTAACAAATGATATGTGCTACTGAATTACAAATTGTAAATAGTTGCACAAACCACATTTTTCACTCACAAATTATCAAGTTAAACCAGTCGTCAAGCAGGTGCAATCCATAAACAGGGGCCCTGAATGTATCAGTTTGTTACAAAACGGCATCTATGAATGCAATGGGGAAGAGAATAAGGACTGTTGGAGCGCAGAGGAAGAGGCGGAAACACAAAAGTATATTTAGCGTTAGTGACATTTATTGAACAGACTGAGGAAGACATTTATGGCAAGTACAGTGCTCATACTTGATCTCAAACAGGAGCTGGACCCTGTGCTAAGGAGACAACCAAACAGAAGCTGGGCAATCCCAACACATGTAGAGGTGCTGTGCTCATTACACTTCCTTGCTTTAGGTAGTAATCAAAGCATTGCAGCTGCAGGAGGAGGTTATCTTGCTTTGTCATAGGTACTTCATACTTTTCTGGATACCATGTTGAGTATTATGAACACCCACATAATCTTTCCTGGCACCCCTCAGGAATTGCAGGACACCCAGGTGAATGTTTACAGAATTGCACATTTTCCTACAGTAGTAGGTTGTGAAGGTGAGATGGATACTCAGATCTGTTGCAGAAAGGGCAGCAGCAACAGGCTATCTGTAAAGGAATTACAAGATTAACACAGCCTAAGTATATAGGTGATCTGCAATGCCGGGTGTCTGATAACAGCCCAATATCTAACCATCTTGCACAAGAAGAGTTTGGTGGTGGGTGTTTATTAGGTAAGTCACATGAATATTGTTAAAAAACATAAAGCTGGCCTGGCATTGTGAACAAACCGACCATAAGGTTTACAGATGTTAATTTATTCAGAAATTACTCAAAATGTTGTATAATGAACAACTGCCAATCCTGGCATGTACTCCATTATTATCAATAAAACTGAAATTTCCTTTTCACATGTAAAAAAGCAAATAGTAAACAAATGAAAATGTAATTTAATGATGCCTCCTCACTTTACATATGCTTTCCTCCCCTCCCTGCAGGTGTTGCTGCCTCAGCTCCTTGACCATCACAGCTCTGGGTGCGGCATACACTCCATACGTTCTGAATACTATTGAGGATTGAGGCCTCATCACTTTCTGGAAATAGAACTTGCTCTGCTATATCAAGATGTGTTGTCTGCAACTCCTCAGGTGCTGTGGTAAATTGAACTAAACCACGCACAATACCTTCACTATAATGTCACATCTCAACCTAGAGATTAATGGCCCATCTTGAACGAAACGAAGTGGCATTAGCCAACTGAGTAACTGACCTTCCAAAAATGTCCATTCATGAAAGGATTTGGCGTTTTCTGTGCTTCTGTGAATGTGATGTTGTGAGGCTTCTTGGGCCCACTCTGGTTCTCCACCTTAGCTTAGTTTAATATTTTACATGTTTTAGGCTCACCGCTTTTAGCAATGACATTTTACGCACCTTATGCTTGCACACTATTGTCCTCAGAATACATTTTACCTACTGCTTGTTTTAGTTAGCCTTCCTCAACATGTAATTTGTACACTCAAATCAAGGCTAGGAATATTGAACAAGATATCCTTGTGCTTGAGTTGCCCATTCAGAGACAGTTTCTAACATCTATACATATCATTGCATTTTGCTGTGCCACTAACACAGTGTGGCTTTGATTATATACACTGTGCACTGCCCCAGGAAGGTCAAAGTAGCACTGCTGCCTCTACTGTCCTGGAATGAATCCTGTGTTTATTCCAGGATTCATTCATTGCAGAAGAGGATTGCCATCTTCACTCTAGACTGGCACCCTGGATCAGCTCTCCAGGTTTGGGTCCTCCTGGATCAGATACAGGCAGAGGGTATACCCGCTATGCTCTCAGATTGTAGATAGTGGTAGGTAGGAAGATATCGATCTAAGATTACCATGGGTGGACTGATAATTCTTTTCACCATGTTAGTAACACTGGTTACAATGCTTTGTTTCATCTGCCTAATAATCACACTCATTCTCTCTATGCAAGAAAATTATTGTTTCAATAAATGTTTGAAAACCTTCCTTTGCATCTTTCTTGTGTGTACCCTAGGCATGCATAAGTAAAAAATGAAAGTAGTAAGATCTGTTTCCACGACCTCCTTGGGAGTCAGCGTTCCATGTTCGAGGTTGATGTAGTCATCTGTCACCCTGTGAAGGTTGGGCATTCAGGTGAGGTACTGTGAGCTAGCTAAGAATTGGGTTGACAGCTCCTGATGTTGTAGAAAGAGTCAGCCCCCTGGTCCTGAAGTTCTGCCGCCCTGATCCACTGCCCTACCTACTCAGTGGGAACCGTACAAGTGACTCCTAATGCAGTATTGTGCACAAGGCAGTAACTGCCTCTTTCAAAGCCTCCATATGATTATTAATGGCTCTGTGACCATCATTTATTCATGATGTTGCACAAAGCCTTGTAACATTCTCTGATTTCTGTGCCAAGGCCAACTTTCATACTGATGGCACATAATGCGTTTAATTTTTGCCTTTGTACACCCAACATTGATGTTTCTGATTGTATACATATTGGTACAGCCCTCTTCTCCAGGTAACATGAGCTTCATCCTCTAAATTCTGCACCGCACTGAAGAAAATTGCTTATGAAGAATGTTGCCCACACTATTGCTTATGATTATAGTTGGGTGGATGGTGTGATAGCAGGTTAAGTTATTGGCAGAGGGCACTGGTCAACTCTTGTCCCTGTGTTTTTTGTTTTTTTACAGGAATGCTCTTACCACCTGCTTCACCAGGCTCTCCAACATTCTTTTGTCACTTCTTCCTCTTCCCTCTTACGTGCATCTTCCTCCTGGAGCAATGGCATGTTTATAGGAAAATGCAGCTCTTGCTATTTTCTTCACTAACATGACTAATGCTACACTCTTTAGATAGTATGTATGATGGTATTCATTCACTTGAAAGTTTGTTTGAACAAACAGAGCCCTGAGTTTGAGAATAATTTAATTAATGTGTTGCTTAAGCTATGTGTTACTTTTTTGAAGCCACTAATGCCACAATGCATTCTTCTGCTGTCAGGGGTAAGGCAGGCATGGACCTTCTGGTACAGAAGTATGGACTTATAGCTGTATTAAAAAATTAACTTTCACATCAAATATCAGCTTAGGGGATACATGTGTTTTTGAGGACAACCACTTATCTGTGGATGCTGGTGGTGGAGCCGAAGTGTCTACTGTGCTTAATCCTGTGACTGCTTCAGGTTGAAATGTCAAGTGAATTCTTCAACAGGAGTAAATGGTTTTTGGGTAGAACGGCCTTCCCCAGTCCCATTAGCATCATGCCTTCTATTTGCAACTTTTCCGTGTTCATGAGAGCATGGCTTAACATTGTTTCCTTATTTAATCTATGCTACGACAAGTAACTCCTACTGTTCTTGAATGCTGAGCCATATTTTCATTTTTTTGGAGCATCAGCCAATGTGAGTGAATTCTTCACAAAATTCAGAATTATGAGAAACAGACTCTTCTACCTGGATCTTTAACTCTGTTTCGCTGAACTTATGCATCCCTTCTCTCCCTCCTTAATCCCTCTCTGTGTCTAGGTTTACCATGATGGTTTTGGAGTCCTTTTGATTATATTGCTGCTCTGCTCCTCTCCTATGTTCTCTTTTGGCCCGTAGTGAGCATGTAGTAGTCTATTTCATGGTTGTAATGTCTCACTCTGGTTCCATAATTTGAAAATGCAAATCCTCCCGATTCGCTATCTAGTTATGACATAGGGATGCAATTAGTGATTTGGTATTTTTGATCAATTCCGAATTACAAACCTATTCCTTTGCACATTGGGCCTTAAAATCTTTGAGGTATGTGACTACTTTATAGGACAATATGGGGCAAGCATTAGAGAATCAGCAGTCAACTGGTCTAGGTGGCCAATGGGCAAGTCCTGGAGGATTTTTGCCAAGATTGTATATACCTTTTACATACACTCTCACCAATCTCTAAGTAAGTAATAGTTCTCATGCCAAAATTTTCATTTTTATGTAATTCTAAAAATAATCAACACAATGGCACACAGGTGGTACAAGTAGACAGAATGTGTGGATGCTAACTGAGTGCATCTATTGCACTATGTGACAGGGTATGTAAATATTGTGAAAACATTTTCTAGGCCATGACAGAAGTAAGCGCCTTATTACAGGTAATTCAGGAACACCACATTAATAATTGTGTGCCCTGATTAAAAATATTGAGAGCTACTGTATTTTTGGGGTACAGGATTATCATAGTGTTACAAGGTTTCCCATGCGGAATGGGGAATTGAAAAAGAAATGTGGTTTTTTGCAGCGATTTTGGATGTTTTTATCCATTCCAGACAGCTTCTCACAATTGGTGGAAATAGTGATGATCCTCCCTCCCACTGGAAGATGGTGGCTTATGGGCCGGGGGCAGGGAGGTTTTGAAGCAGAGGAGCTAGTGGAAGATAAGGGGTCTGTATCTGCTGCTGTTGTTGGAGATGGTGTCCCTGAAGCTGCTGCTGTTGTTGGAGATGGTGTCCCTGGAGCTGCTGCTGTTGTTGGAGATGGTATCCTTGGATCTGTTTCTGTTGCTTGAGAGGGGGGGGGGGCCTGGAGCTGCTGCTCTTATTGGAGATGGTGTCCTTGGATCTGGTGCTGTGGCTGGAAATGGTGCACCTGGATCTGCTGTTGTTGTAGTAGATGGTGTCCCTGGATCTGCTGCTGTGGCTGGATATGGTGCGCCCTGGATCTGCTGTTGTTGCTGAGATGTTGTCCCTGGATCTGCTACTGTTGTTGGAGCTGGTGTCCTTGGACCTGCTGCTGTAGCTGGAGATGGTGTCTCTGGATCTACTACTGTTGTTGGGGATGGTATAACCTAGATCCACTACTTCGCTGAAAGGGCCAGTACATTTGTTGGGGCATCTGGATGAGGGACAAGGTCTCTGCCAAGAAAATTGTACACTGGAGCCTCTGAACTTCAATTCAGCTCCTCTGACACCTCTCCTAGGCACCTCAAAGGTTATGAAGAACAGTCGCAAATAAGTGCTGCGCCTGAGGGGGTTAAGGAGGACTACCTTTTAGTTCTGTGTGGAGCCCTTTTAGATTGTGAGGGGGACAATAGAGCTCTGTGCCCCATCATGACTCAATCAAGATGTAACCCTAAAGAGCAGGGAACTATAGGGACAAAGGAACAAATGGTATGATGCCAGCTGGATAGGTTAGTCACAGGCCTTTGTCCTTGAGCCTACTTTTCTCTATACATTAAATTATATGTGCTAAGAAGGTGAAAGGCCAAAATTATACAACAAACATTTTCTCATCTCTCTAATGTATTTTGCTACACACATCTACATTCACAAACATACATTTTACAGATGCTCACAACGCATTTATAGCCTTAAAACATCTGTCTAGCTATAAATTGCATGTTTGATATTTCCCAAATTCAGAAGTGGCAGATCTTATACATGCATATGTAGGCAGGGGTGAAGCTTCAAGGGGGCTGTTTGCGGTGTGACACCCCCTAAATAAATGCTTTGTTGGTTTAGTAGTTGGGTCTGGGGGCCCTGACTCAGGTCTGCTATGTCTGTGTTATTTTTTTCTCGCTGTTCTGATTTCACTTGGAGGTTTTAACCGCTTTATTTTTTGGATCAGGCACTTAAATATATAGTGGCAGGTTTCTTAAAAAAGGAGCAACCCTGCCCCCATTAAAGTACTTCTTTGAAACAAGCAAATTTACTACTTTTTGGAATTCACAAACACTTGGCAGTAGGACGCTTGGAAGGTTGTGTCAGTCTTAGGTTTCCAGGCATACTACTGGCAAACAAATACCCAAAAGATAATGATGCAAATGCTTGCAGATAATCTAACCGCTGGCAATTACTCGGGGAGGCATTCTGAACCATCGTTTTTTCACCCACTGTACCACACTAGCTTTTGGGTTTGGCAGATACAGTAAAGACAGTCTGGCGGCCCAAGGACTTTGTCTGCCACCCTGCCTTTACTCCACCCAGAAAATGTAGAGATGCCTGCTTGCGCCAGGGACATCTCTAATCATTGTCAGGAATTGCCATTATGGCGATTCCTGTCAATATAGGAAATGTTTGACTGACAGCTCTGTGTAAAATGTCGGCCAGCTAGCCATCAATCTTTTCCAAAGTATTTTGTTTTTCAAAAACAAACACCAAAGCAAGAGTTTGTTTTTGAAAAATAAAACAACACTAATGCCAACGGCACCATGGGAGTTTTCTACAGAGGTGTTGGGATCATTTTTCTTTTTTTACATGTCCCTCACCGCTGGGATATACTTGGTGACGACAGACCTTGAATAAAGCCATCTGACCCTCTGTCCTAGTGTCTTACCTTGAGTGGCTTACCCTGCTCCCTTGGTTCATTGGAGGGAGATTTACACAGAGGGAGTAAATTTTTCTCCTTCAGTGTAAAACTTGAGGTTGCTGACTCAAAATCCTGGACATGGAAAAAATAGTGTTAGAAGCCTCACCATCTGATGCAACACACATAGCAGTTCTGTGGTGAATGGTCATCTGCTAAGGGGTTTCTGATGACAGAGCTGGCTGAGGCCCAGCTGTTGGGAAGGCAGCTTGTCCCCTAACTTCAAATGAGGCATGGGAACTCAGAGGTAGGTAGACAGGGCATCCACAGATTTTCAATACATGAACAGTTTCTAGACACCTCTAAATTGCTCTATTGGTTTCTATCTTAGCTTAAATATCAATAAACCTCTTGATGGCCCATTGGAAACTGACTTAGTATCATCCAAAAGATCATATCATTAGCATTATACAACACAGGTAAATACTAACTCCTTTCCAGAGGATATGTATTAACGCTTTTGTAGCCTGCACAAGACAACTAACTTATATGTTAAATGAGAGGGAGACAAGCGCATGTCATTGCCAGATAGCATGCTCACTGCATATCAGATCATTCTCATATGGGAACTTAACTTGTCTGTGCACTACAATTGGTATATAGATTCATTCAAGTGGTATATTGGAATTATTGTCTCTCCAAGTTCTGCCCGAAGTAACTATGTGAAATGCAGTAAAGATTGTACGACTGAATATCGAACATAACTATATTGTGATGTAAGAATTTCATTGACAATTATCAAGCACCAAAATATTGAAAGGAAAGTACATATAGAGGAAGTATGAAAACACAGTAAGTGAGATATTTTGATTAATATACTGTTTTTGTTTTTATACCTTCTGTATATTGCGTGGCGGTGTCTAGTGTATTGTTGCCCTGTGACCTACGCACTATTCATATCACTTTGTAAAGTTTGCAAGGACTCCTTTCTTTTGGTCCTTCATCTGTTAAAGTTTGCCAGGATCCACCCTTCTTAGGTTCAGGGGCTGCATGGATGTGCAACTAGAAACACAGTGTGCAAGAGATTTTGATTTTATTGTGTTTTCAGTTTTGTTTGTATATCGTCTGTAAATCAGGTCCCAGTTGTAAGGAAATGCCTTTTTTGCATGATCACCCCATAGTTGTGGACTGATGCTGCTATTGTAAGGGTTTATGTGTGGTTAGTTCACCCCAGTGCTTAATTTGAGCCGGTGTTGGTTGTGGGAGCACCAGCACCTATTTTTGGGAACTGGTGTAGGAAAGTAGCCCTTTTCTAGACTTGTTACCCCCACTTTGTGCCTGTATGTCAGTGTGTTTAACTGTTTGTCAGTATGTTTTACTGTATCTACTGGGATCCTGCTAACCAAGACCACAGTAGTTATGCTCTCTCTTGTAAATTTGGTTGTTGGATACTGTTAACACAGTATTCTACTCATAATTGGCATACTGGTGCCCCCCTTATTATTTCCTTGTATATGGTATCTAGGTGCCCAGGGCATCGAGGTTCCAGGGGATCCCTATGGGCTGCAGCATTTCTTTTGCCATCCATAGGGAGCCCATGCAAAGGTGTCTACAGGACTGCCATTGCAGCCTGTGTGAAATGGTGGATGCACCCTTTCACTGCCATTGACACTGCACCAGGTCACTCTTAAGTCACCTATATGTCAGGCCTTCCAGCCGTGGAGGCTAGGTGCAAAGTACCTGTGTGTGAGGGCACCCCTGCACTAGCAGAGGTGCCCCCACATCGTCCAGGGCCATTTTCCCAGGCTTCGTGAGTGTGGGATGCCATTTTATATGTGTACTAGACATAGGTCACTACCTATGTCTAGCTACATAATTGTAACTCAGAATGTGGTCATGTAAGGTGTCTAACATCTGTGAATGATATCCCAATGCTGATTCTAGCATTGTTTGTATGATTCCATGCACTCTGGGGGCTCCACCGTGGACCCCCAGTACTGCTATACCAGCCTTGTGAGGTTTTGAAGGCAGCCCAGCTGCTGCCACCCCACAGACAGGTTTCTGTCCTCCTGCTGCTTGTACAGCTCAAGCTCAGGAAGGCAGAAACAAATTATTTCTTTTTGGAGAGGTGTGTTACACCCTCTCCCTTTGGAAATAGGTGTTACAGGCTTGGGAGAGGTGGCCTCCCAGAGCCTTTGGAAATGCTTTGAAGGGCACAGACGGTGCCCTCCTTGCATAATCCAGTCTACACCAGTTCAGCGGCCACCAGTCCCTGCTCTGGCGCGAAACTGGACAAAGGAAAGGGGAGTGACCAGTCCCCTGTCCATCACCAACCCAGGGGTGGTGCTCAGAGCTCCTCCAGAGGGTCCCTGGGTTTTGCCATCTTGAATTCAAGGTTGGCAGGGAACTCTGGGAGCATCTGAGTGGCCAGTGCCAGCAGGTGACGTCAGAGCCCTCCCCTGATAGGTGCTTACCTGGCTAGGTAACCAATCCCCCTTTCAGGGCTATTTAGGGTCTCTCTTTTGGGTGTTTCTTCAGATTCGGACTGCAAGACACCAGCAGGAATCCTTTGCATCCTCCACTTCAACTTCTTACTGAAGAAACTGCATCTGGACCCTCCAGGCACTCTACAACTTCAACAAAGAAGCAAGAAGCCTTCTGCAACATTGTATCTTCAGCTCCTTCCAGCAACTGCAACTGTTTCCCAATCGTGCATCCTATGAGGACAGCCTGTCTTCAGCCTGCACCAGAAGAGTGAAGGAATCTCACATCGGGTGATAGAGTCACTCCCCTGCTTCAGCAGGCACCTACAAGGATGACGATCGGTGGTGTGGATCCCCTCTCCTGACAAGTTGCGTGGATCCTGCAACACAAGTGGTAGACTTAAGAGGTCCTGACGGTCCCAACGTCCTACTATCCAGTTTTAGTGGAGGTAAGAGCTTGCCTCCCCATGCAAAACAGTAACCCCATGCACTGTGTGCTTGCAGCTGCCAAGGCTTGTTTTCATTGTTGCATGAAATCCTTTGTACACCATTCAGCTTCGGCCCCCAGCACTCTATCCTGCGATGCACCGCTTCATGAGCAGTCCCCCGGCGACGTGGGAGCCTTTGTCATTGTGCTGCATGGCCCTCTTTTGCAATTTCTTTGTCCCCGAGCATTGGGACTCCTATGCATGCTGTCTGGTCTTCAGTGGGCTCTGTGAGTTGCTGAGAGCCCCCTCTCAATCCACCTCCAGGATAGAGTCCACCAGATCCCTCCTGGTCCCGGGCAACGCCATCTTCTGCTAACCACGAGTTTTGGGTGTGTCAAGGCTTGTTGGCGGAATCCAGCGACTCAAAACAGACTGCAATCTTCCATCTGGTGTTGGACATCACTTGCACCGATCAGGAGCCCGAATCCGTCTTCTTGGGTGCAATCCTGACTGTTCTTCTACACTGGTGGTTCTTCTTTTGCACCTTCATCCGGTTAGCAGGGGCTCCTGTTCTCCCTGGAGTCTTCTGTGTTTCTTTGACTTGGTCCCCTTCTGCCACAGGTCTTCAGGTCCAGGAATCCACTGTTGGTGTCCTTCAGTCTCTTCTGGTTCTTGCATAATGTCTTTCGTTGCTGTGTGTGTTCTGGGAAAGTTACTGTGTTTTACTCCTGCTTTCCTGGGCTCTGGGGTGGGTTCTATTACTTACCTTTTGTGTTTTCGAATACCCCCAGAGTCCCTCTACACACTACACTTGCCTAGGTGGGAAACCAATTTTCACATTCCACTTTCTTAGTATTTGGTTTGGGATTCTCACTGTTTGCACAGCTATTTCTGCATACTAGTGTATATAATTTGTATATTACTTACCTTTTAAGGGAGTTTAGTCTCTGAGGTATATTTGGCAAGTGTGTCACCAAAATAAAGTACCTTTATTTTCGTACCACTGAGAATTTTCTTTCATGTGTGAAAGTACTCTAAGACTGTAGTGATATTGCATGAGCTTTGCATGTCTCCTAGTTAGGCCTTGGCTGCTCATCCACATTACCCCTAAAGAACATGGCTTCTAGACACTGCCTACATTTCACTAATAAGGGATAACTGGACATTGTATAAGGTGTAAGTACCTTAGATACCCACTACAAACCAGGCCAGCATCCTACAACCAGTGATTCTTTTTTCGCATCAAATATGTACTGAACGCAAGAGTGGGGAAAAACACACAGATCAGGAAGACAGATGGGAACAGAAAGATGGCAAAACACAAAAGGAGAAAGCAGGCACCTTCAACAATGAAATAAAGGGGCAGGGAGTGTCTAAGAGTGTCTGGTAGTGGATTAAATAAGCATGAGACGACCAGCCTTGGAATTCAGCATGCAAACATTTAATTGTGAGCTACTGAGCATAGCTTCGGGCACTGACCGTCTTTCTTTTGCAAATCAAGCACTGGTTCACCCACAATTGGCATAAGTTAACTTACTTATAAGTCGCTAGTGTATGGTAACCGGGGTACCCAGGGTCTGTAAGTTAAAGTGTCCTTTGTGGACACTCAGCACTTATTGTGCCACAACAAGTGTGACAAAGAATAGTGTGACTCCTAATGTGTCCTTGCTGGCCCTTTTCAAACTGCTAACTCGACTTTGTCAATTAAAATAATGACCAAACCTTATTTTTTAATATATATGTCACCCCAGATTAGGCCTACCAAGCACTAAGGCCGGGTGTTATATATTAAAAAGTGGAACATGTGCTTTTACATGCTTTAATAGCAAAAACACCAAAACTGTTAGTTTTACTGTCGGAAGGCTGGTAGCCCCATTGGCAAGTGGGCTGGAGTAATTACCAGTTAAAGGGAACGACTAGTGTAGGAAAGTACCATCTTGCCTGGCATGTTACCCCCATATTTCACTGTATATATGTTGTTTTAGTGTATGTGTCACTGGGACCCTGCCAGTCAGGGCCCCAGTGCTCATAAGTGTGCCCTGTATGTGTTCCCTGTGTGATGACTAACTGTCTCACTGAGGCTCTGATAACCAGAACCTCAGTGGTTATGCTCTCTCTGCTTTCTAAATTGTCACTAACAGGCTAGTGACCAATTTCACCAATTCACATTGGCATACTGGAACACCCTTATAATTCCCTAGTATATGGTACTAAGGTACCCAGGGTATTGGGGTTCCAGGAGATCCCTTTGAGCTGCAGCATTTCTTTTGCCACCCATAGGGAGCTCTGACAATTCTTACACAGGCCTGCCACTGCAGCCTGAGTGAAATAACGTCCACGTTATTTCACAGCCATTTACCACTGCACTTAAGTAACTTATAAGTCACCTATATGTCTAACCTTCACCTGGTGAAGGTTGGGTGCAAAGTTACTTAGTGTGTGGGCACCCTGGCACTAGCCAAGGTGCCCCCACATCGTTCAGGGCAAATTCCCCGGACTTTGTGAGTGCGGGGACACCATTTCACGCGTGCACTATACATAGGTCACTACCTATGTATAGCGTCACAATGGTAACTCCGAACATGGCTATGTAACATGTCTAAGATCATGGAATTGTCACCGCAATGCCATTCTGGCATTGGGGAGACAATTCCATGATCCCCCGAGTCTCTAGCGCAGACCCGGGTACTGCCAAACTGCCTTTCCCGGGGTTTCACTGCAGCTGCTGCTGCTGCCAACCCCTCAGACAGGTTTCTGCCCTCCTGGGGTCCAGCCAGGCTTGGCCCAGGAAGGCAGAACAAAGGACTTCCTCAGAGAGAGGGTGTTACACCCTGTCCCTTTGGAAAAAGGTGTCAGGGCTGGGGAGGAGTAGCCTCCCCCAGCCTCTGGAAATGCTTTGATGGGCACAGATGGTGCACATCTCTGCATAAGCCAGTCTACACCGGTTGAGGGATCCCCCAGCCCTGCTCTGGCGCGAAACTGGAGAAAGGAAAGGGGAGTGACCACTCCCCTGACCTACACCTCCCAGGGGAGGTGCCCAGAGCTCCTCTAGCGTGCCCCAGACCTTTGCCATCTTGAATTCAGAGGTGTGCTGGCACACTGGACTGCTCTGAGTGGCCAGGGCCAGCAGGTGACGTCAGAGACTCCTTCTGATAGGCTCTTACCTGTGTTACTAGCCTATCCTCCTTCCTAGGTAGCCAAACCTCCTTTTCTAGCTATTTAGGGTCTCTGCTTTGGGGAATTCTTCAGATAGCGAATGCAAGAGCTCACCAGAGTTCCTCTGCACTTCTCTCTTCACCTTCTGCCAAACGATCGACCGCTGACTGCTCAGGACGCCTGCAAAACGCAACAAAGTAGTAAAGACAACTACTGCAACCTTGCTAGCTTTCTTGCCTGTTTCCTGGTGGTGCATGCTCTGGGGGTAGCCTGCCTCCTTCTTGCACCAGGAGCTCTGAAGAAATCTCCTGTGGGACGACGGAATCTTCCCCCTGCAACCGCAGGCAACAAAAGACTGCATCACCGGTCCTCTGGGTCACCTCTCAGCACAACGAGCGTGGTCCCTGGAACTCAGCAACTCTGTACAAGTGACTCCCACAGTCCAGTGACTCTTCAGTCCAAGTTTGGTGGAGGTAAGTCCTTGCCTCCCCACGCTAGACTGCATTGCTGGGTACCGCGTGATTTGCAGCTGCTCCGGCTCCTGTGCACTCTTCCAGGATTGCCTTTGTGCACAGCCAAGCCTGGGTCCCCGACACTCTAACCTGCAGTGCACAACCTTCTGAGTTGTCCTCCGGCGTCGTGGGACTCCCTTTTGTGTCTTCGGGTGGACTCCGGTTCACTCCTCTTCCAAGTGCCTGTTCCAGTACTTCTGCAGGTGCTACCTGCTTCTGTGAGGGCTCTCTGTCTTGCTGGGCGCCCCCTCTGTCTCCTCATCCAAGTGGCGACATCCTGGTCCCTCCTGGGCCACAGCAGCATCCAAAAACCCTAACTGTGACCCTTGCAGCTAGCAAGGCTTGTTTGCGGTCTTTCTGCGTCGGAACACCTCTGCAAGCTTCTTCACGACGTGGGACATCCATCCTCCAAAGGGGAAGTTTCTAGCCCTCTTCGTTCTTGCAGAATCCACAGCTTCTACCATCCAGTGGCAGCTTCTTTGCACCCTCAGCTGGCATTTCCTGGGCATCTGCCCACTCTCGACATTGTCGCGACTCTTGGACTTGGTCCCCTTGTTCCACAGGTACTCAGGTCCGGAAATCCACTGTTGTTGCTTTGCTAGTGTTGGTCTTCCTTGCAGAAACCCCCTATCACGACTTCTGTGCTCTCTGGGGGTTATAGGTGCACTTTACACCTACTTTTCAGGGTCTTGGGGTGGGCTATTTTTCTAATCCTCACTGTTTTCTTACAGGCCCAGCGACCCTCTACAAGCTCACATAGGTTTGGGGTCCATTTGTGGTTCGCATACCACTTTTGGAGTATATGGTTTGTGTTGCCCCTATACCTATGTGCTCCTATTGCAATCTACTGTAATTTTACATTGCTTGCATTACTTCCTTTTGCTATTACTGCATATTTTTGGTATTGTGTACATATATTTTGTGTATATTTGGCCTCCTCATACTGAGGTACTCACTGAGATACTTTTGGCATATTGTCATAAAAATAAAGTACCTTTATTTTTAGTATATCTGTGTATTGTGTTTTCTTATGATATTGTGCATATGACACCAGTGGTATAGTAGGAGCTTTGCATGTCTCCTAGTTCAGCCTAAGCTGCTCTGCTATAGCTACCTTCTATCAGCCTAAGCTGCTAGAAACACCTCTTCTACACTAATAAGGGATAACTGGACCTGGTACAGAGTGTAAGTACCCCTTGGTACCCACTACAAGCCAGGCCAGTCTCCTAAAACTAGTTTTGATGTAACCTTAGACCAGGGGCAACTGGTGTTAGGCTGGATTTCAACCGGACTTCGAGGGACATCAACCAGTGTAGCCAAAGTCAGTGAGGTAACTGTCCAAGTAAGTTTCATTAGCCCCTGTGGCTCTCTCACTGCCAGAGTTGATCGCCCAAAGCCAGCTAGAGAAGTAGTTAACAACTTTACAAACGTTTTCAAAGTAACTGTGGTAGTTGCTAATGCTTGCTTGAAATTCAAATGGAAAGCAGTGATTTATTATTTGCTCAATAATTTATATCTTCTGAACCCTCCCATTGAAAAAAATCATAAGACTAGGAGTTACTTTTATAAATTGCTGCTGGATTTCCTTTGTGTTGTGTTTCTTTCTTACTTCTTGTTTTGGTACTTGCAAATGCTTTGCACTTGTTCCTTTGACAAAGCCTGATTAGCACAAAGCCACAACTACCCAGCATAGAGCTAAGGTTTTGCCAACAAACCTGACTGGCCCCAAGATGGGTTTGTGAGTTTATTACATGATGAGGTTGCACCACCAATTCATATAATAAACCACTTTTCTCACCGTAGTGTTTTATTGCCCTGTGAACTGTGCACTGTTAGTATTACTTTATTAAGCTTGCGAGGAATCCTTTCTTTTGGTCCTTTGTCTGTTTAAGTTTAGTTTTTTCTTCCTACTTACCTTTGGGGGATATTTGCCAGCAGGTGGGGAAGTTAATATTTTTTGCTGCTCTGCTTTCTGCTCCCTGCTGTTCACAGAGAGAGCATGGGTCATTTTCCCTCATCTGGATTCGCCCAGCAAGGGATGGCATTTTAGCAGTGCACCTTCTATCTGTTTCCCTCTTCCTGAATGTGTCACCAGCATTTAGGTATTTAGGGCCGGGGATGTGCAGACAGCGCTGAGGGACCAACACAGTTCCCAAATTGTTTCAAATGCATGTGTGAAAGAGGCTATTCTGACTCGCCACAAGGCTCCCCTAAACAACATTAAAAACTTAGCAACCATTTCCTAATACTTTAACCTGGTAAAGGTGTGCCCCTGTCAACTCTACTCCAGTTGCAACCAGGGTGGACACCGTGGGAATACCCAAGGTCGGCTACAATGAAAGAAAACATTATAACTGAAGTTTTATTAAACACACGTCCATTAGAGAAATATGCTACAGAAAGGAGGATCCTGTTGGAAGACTCGAATATTGATATAGCTTTTATATCGTACACTTGGATTAATGATGTGTCAGCACCTGATCTTGCTCTGATATGCTATTATGATGACCAGTTTTATTGGATGGAGTGATGGAGGTCTAGCAGTGTGTGGTGATAAAAATTGGAATGAACATCGATGATCAGTTCAATGAAGTTGGATCTTCATTGGCCACAGTCATTGACAGCTCCGACTGCTCTCTACAACTGTCCCCTCTGGAATGCCCCCAAGGATCTCTCATTCCTCATTCCATGTATAGCATGGAATAGAGAATGTATGAGATCACCACACAGTGATTCACAAAAAAGACCTAGCCGCCTCAACTTGGGCCTTGAGCAAACTATTAGACACTGAGTTTCTAATCCTTAGTATTCAACCAAATTCTAAAGTATCTATCCAGCTAATGCTTATATATTTAGACCTCCGAGCCCAAGAGGTAGTTTCCTAGCTTCGATTCAAGAAAATATGGCTATGGCACATTGTGATGCTAGCAATGCCATTCTGCCTGGAGACTTTAATCTGCATGCTGATATTTCAGAACTATGCAATATTTGACAATTTTCAAAATGCCCCAGCATATACATGAGCCCACGCATGTGGCCAGTAACGTCTTAGACCACATATGTGCCGGCGAGAACTCAGTAGGTATTGGCCCCATATTATTGCTGACATTGACAGAATATAAGGCACTCTTTTTTAGTATCATTTCCAGAAATAGGAAGGCTTTTGTAGGGAAACCTCCCCAGTTACATACTATGCTTTGCCTAAAGTAAACCAGGACCAAATAATTGCCTACCTGAAGTAAGGAGCCCCAGACTTTTCTGGGAAATCTTATTATTTGTTTAAAAGTGTTTTCTACTGCAACCTGTGCCTTTTTACTGTAGACTCTCTGTGTTTCAGGCAGCCTGGCCTAAATAAAGTGGTATTTTTTAGCCATGACTGTGTAAAATGTCCCTCCTACTTTGTGGTAAAAGACTACATAAATTCCCTGCCCTTCTTTTTTAAGTAAAAAGGCTAGATACACCTCAGTGGCTAACCAGAGTGTGTTTAGGAGACTGCTTAATCTGTCTCTGTGAGTTAAACTGTGGTTAGAAACTGTCTGCATCACCTGTTTTTGCCTTGAAAAAGCCAAATTCTGAGTGCACTTCAAGCAGTATTTCAGTGTTTTTTTACAATCTCTCCCTTACCTGGAAAGTAGACTCTGCTAGCTTGGAATAGTGGATTCAGCTTGTCTGTATCCAAGGAGATTCTGAATAGAGCAGCAGCTCCCTCTTCCCTTCCTACAGGGGCTAGAGATTGCTGATTGTCTCTCTGAGTCCTGGGCAACCTGAGCCCTCATCTCACACCTGCCCTGGCCCTTTAAGTTTGTGGAGGGAACACCAAGACAGCCACCTCCATTTGGTGAGCCCAGCTTTTTCCCTGCACCCTAATACAGCCCAGTGATCAAGGATTCCTAGGAGATCGAGGTAAGGATCCCCAGACGTTTCTCGGAAATGTTATTATTTGTTTAAAAGTGTTTTCTACAGCAACCCATGCCTATTTACCATACACTATCTGTGTTTCAGGCACCCTGGCCTTTTTAAAGTGCTGTTTCTTAGCTATGACTGTGTAAAATTTCAGTCCTAGTTTGTGGCAAAAGACTTCATAACCCCCTTCTTTTGTAAGTAAAAAGGCTACATACACCTCAGTGGCAAACCACAGTGTGTTTAGGCAACTGCGTAATCTGTTTCTGTGATTTAAACTGTGTTTAAAAACGGTTCGCATCACCTGTTTTTACCTTGAAAAGGCAACATTTCTGAGTGCGTGACAAGCAGTATTTCAGTGTTTTCTTACATTCTCTCCCTTGCCTGGAAAGTAGACTCTGCTAGCTTGGAAGTGTGGATTCAGCCTGTTTGTATCGAAAGAGATTCTGAATAGATCAGCAGCTCCGTCCTCTCCCACAGGGGCTGGGGCTTGCTGATTGGCTCTTTCAGTCCCAGGCATCCTGAGCCATCCTCTCACACCTACCCTGGCCCTTTAAGTTTGTGGAGGGAACCCCAAGACAGCCACCTCCATTTTGTGAGCCCAGCTTTTTCTCTGTGCCCTAATACAGCCCAGGGATCAAGGATTCCTAGGAGACCTAGGTAAGGAGCCCCCGACATTTTTGTGAAATCTTATTATTTGTATAAAAGTGCTTTCTACTACTACCCATGCCTTTTTACTGTGTACTCTCTGTGTTTCAGGCAGCTTGGCCTTTTTAAAGTTGTTTTTAAGCTGTGACTGTGTAAAATCTCCCTCCTAGTTTATGGCACAAGACTACATAAAGACCCCTCCCTTCTTTTTTAAGTAAAAATGCTACATACACCTCAGTGGCTAACCAGAGTGTGTTTAGGAGACTGCTTAATCAGTTTCTGTGATTTCAATTGCGTTTGGAAATGGTTTGCATCATCTGTTTTTTCCATGAAAATGCCACATTTCTGAATGCACGACAAGCAGGATTTCAGTGTTTTTTTTTACAATCTCTCCCTTACCTAGAAAGTAGACTGCTAGCTTGGAAGTGTGGATTCAGCCTGACTGTATCCAAGGAGGTTCTGAATAAAGCAGCAGCTCCTTCCTCCCTTCCCACAGGGGCTGGGGATTGTTGAGTGGCTCCTTGAGTCCCAGGCAACCTAAGCCCTCCTCTCACACCTGCCCTGCCCCTTTAAGTTTGTGGAGGGAAGTCCAAGACAGCCACCTCCATTTTGTGCGCCCAGCTTTTTCCCTGTGCCCTAACACAGCCCAGTGATCAAGGACTCCTAGGAGACCTAGGTAGGGAGCCCCAGACTTTTCTGGGAAATCTTATTATTTGTTTAAAAGTGCTTTATACTGCAACCCGTGCCTGTTTACTGTAGACTCTCTGCGTTTCAGGCACCCTGGCCTTTTTAAAGAGGTGTTTTTTAGCAATGACTATATGAAATTTCAGTCATAGTTTGTGGCAAAAGACTACATAAAGCCCCCCCTTCTTTTTTAAGTAAAAAGGCTACATAAACCTCAGTGGCTAACCAGAGTGTGTTTAGGCGACTGCTTCATCTGTTTCTGTGATTTAAATTGTGTTTAGAAACGGTCTGCATCACCTGTTTTTGCCTTGAAAAAGCCACATTTCTGAGTGCGCGACAAGCAGTATTTCAGTGTTTTTTTTACAATCTCTCCCTTAACTGGAAATTAGACTCTGCTAGCTTGGAAGTGTAGATTCAGCTTGTTTGTATCAAAGGAGATTCTGAATAGATTAGCAGCTCCCTCCTCCCTTCCCACAGGGGCTGAGGCTTGCTGATTGGCTCTCCGAGTCCCAGGCATCCTGAGCCCTCCTCTCACACCTGCCCTGGAACTTTAAGTTTGTGGAGGGAACCGCAAGACAGCCACCTCCATTTTTTGAGCCCAGCTTTTTCCTTGTGCCCTGATACAGCCCAGTTATCAAGGATTCCTAGGAGACCTTGGTAAGGAGCCCTAGACTTTTCTGGGAAATCATATTATTTGTTTAAAAGTGTTTTCTGCTGCAACACATGCCTGTTTACTGTAGACTCTCTGTATTTCAGGCAGTTTGGCTTTTTTCAAGTGTTTTTTTTAGCCGTGACTGTGTGAAATTTCCCTCCTAGTTTGTGGCAATAGATTACATAAAGCACCCCCCCTTCATTTTTAAGTAAAAATGATACATACACCTGAGTGGCTAACCAGAGTGTGTTTAGGCGACTGCCTAATCTGTTTCTGTGATTTAAATTGTGTTTAGAAATTGTCTGCATCACCTGTTGTTACCTTGAAAAAACCAAATTTCTGAGTGCACGACAAGCAGTATTTCAGTGTTTTTTTAACTATCCCTCCCCTACCTGGAAAGTAGACTCTGCTAGCTTCGAAGTGTGGATTCAGCCTGTCTGTATCCAAGGAGATTCTCAATAGAGCAGCATATCCCTCCTCCCTTCCCACAGGAGCTGGGACATGATGACTGGCGCTCTGAGTCTCAGGCAACCTGAGCCCTCCTCTCACACCTGCCCTGGCCCTTTAAGTTTGTAGAGGGAACTGTAAGACAGCCACCTCCATTTTGTGAGCCCATCCTTTTCCCTGCGTCCTAATACAGCCCAGTGATCAAGGATTCGTAGGAGACCTAGGTAAGGAGCCCCAGACTTTTCTGGGAAATCTTATTTGTTTAAAAGTGCTTTCTACTGCAATCTATGCCTGTTTACTGTAGACTCTGTGTTTCAAGCAGCTTAGCTTTTTTCAGGTGGTGTTTTTTTAGCCATGACTGTGTGAAATTTCACTTCTAGTTTGTGGGAAAAGACTACATAAAGCCCCCCGTTTTCTTTTTTAAGTAAAAAGGGTACATACACCTCAGTGGTAACCAGAGTGTGTTTAGGAGACTGCCTAATCTGATTTTGTGATTTAAATTGCGTTTAGAAACTGCCTGCATCACCTGTTTTTGCCTTGAAAAAGCCACATTTCTGAGTGCGCGACACGCAGTATTTCAGTGTTTTTTTACAATCTCTCCCTTACCTGGAAATTAGACTCTGCTAGCTCGGCAGTCTGGAGTCAGCCTGTCTGTATCCAAAGAGATTCAGAATAGAGCAGCAGCTCCCTCCTCCCTTCCCACAGGGTCTGGGGCTTGCTGATTGGCTCTCTGAGACCCAGGCAACCTGAGCCCTCCTCTCACACCTGCCCTACAAGTTTGTGGAGTGAACCCCATGACAGCCATCTCCATTTTGTGAGCCCAGCTTTTTCCCTGCGCCCTAATACAGACCACTGATGAGGGATTCCTAGCAGACCTAGGTAAGGAACCACAGATTTTTCTGGGAAATCTTATTATTTGTTTAACAGTGTTTTCTGCTGCAACCTGTGCCTATTTACCGTAGACTCACTGTGTTTCAGGTACCCTGGCCTTTTTAAAGTGGTGTTTGTTATCCATGACTGTGTGCAATTTAAGTCCTAGTTTGTGGGAAAAGACTACATAAAGCCCCCCCATTATTTTTAAGTAAAAAGGCTACCTTACACCTCAGTGGCTAACCAGAGTGTGTTTAGGAGACTGCTTAATCTGTTTCTGTGATTTAAAATGTGTTTAGAAACTGTCTGCATCACCTGTTTTTGCCTTGAAAAAGCCAAATTTGTGAGTGTGTGACAAGCAGTATTTCAGTGTTTTTTTTTACAATCTATCCCTTTCCTGGAAATTAGACTCTGCTAGCTTGAAAGTGTGGATTCAGCCTGTCTGTATTTAAGGAGATTTTGAATACAGCAGCAGCTCCCTTCTCCCTTCCCACCGGGGCTGGGGCTGGCTGAGTGGCTCTCTGAGTCCCAGGCAACCTGAGCCCTCCTCTCACACCTACCCTGTCCCTTTAGGTTTGTAGAGGGAACTGCTAGACAGCCACCTCCATTTTGTGAGCCCAGCTTTTTCCCTGCACCCTAATGCAGCCCAGTGATCAAGGATTCCAAGGAGACTTAGGTAAGGAGCCCCAGACTTTTCTGGTAAATCTGATTTGTTTAAAAGTGTTTTCTATTGCAACCTGTGCCTGTTTACTGTAGACTCTCTGTATTTCAGGCATCTTGGCCTTTTTAAAGTGGTATTTATTAGTCGAGACTGTATGAGATTTCCCTCTTATTTTGTGGCAAAAGACTACATAAAGGCCCCCCCTCTTCTTTTTTAAGTAAAGAGCCTACATACACCTCAGCGGCTAACCAGAGTGTGTTTGGGAGACTGTTTAATCTGTTTCTGTGATTTAAATTCTGTTTAGAAACTGCCTGCATCACCTGTTTTTGCCTTGAAAAATGTAAATTCTGAGTGCGCGACAAGCAGTATTTCAGTGTTTTTCTACAATCCTTCCCTTACCTGGAAAGTAGACTCTGCTAGCTTGGAAGTGTGGATTAAGCCTGTCTGTATCCAAGGAAATTCTGAATAGAGCAGCAGCTCCCTCCTCCCTTCCCACAGGGGCAGGGGCTTGGTGATTGGATCTCTGAGTCCCAGGCAACCTGAGCTATCCTCTCACACCTGCCCTGGCCCTTTAAGTATGTGGAGGGAACCCCAAGACAGCCACCTCCATTTTGTGAGCCCAGCTTTTTCCCTGTGCCCTAATTCTGCCCAGTGATCAAGGATTCCTAGGAGACCTAGGAAAGGAGCACCAGACTTTTCTGGGAAATCTTATTATTTGTTTAAAAGTGTTTTCTACTGCAACCTGTGCCTGTCTACTGTAGACTCTCTGTGTTTCAGGCAGCTTGGCCTTTTTAAAGTGGTGTTTTTTTAGCTGTGGCTGTGTGAAATGTCCCCCCTAGTTTGTGGCAGAAGACTACATACAGCCCCCCTTCTTTTTTAAGTAAAAAGGCTACATACATCTCAGTGGCTAACCAGAGTATGTTTAGGAGACTGCTTAACCTGTTTCTGTGATTTAAATTGTGTTTAGAAATTGTCTGCATCACCTGTTCTTGCCTTGAAAAAGCCAAATTTCTGAGTGTGCAACAAGCAGTGTTTTAGTGTTTTTTTACAATCTCTCCCTTACCTGGAAAGTAGACTCTGCTAGCTTGGAAGTGTGGATTCAGCCTGTCTGTATCCAAGGAGATTCTGAATAGCGCAGCATTTCCCTCATCCCTTCCCACAGGGGCTGGGGCTTGGTGATTGGATCTCTGAGTCCCAGGCAACCTGAGCTCTCCTCTCACACCTGCACTGGCCCTTTAAGTATGTGGAGGGAACCCCAAGACAGCCACCTCCATTTTGTGAGCCTAGCTTTTTCCCTGTGCCCTAAAACTGCCCAGTGATCAAGGATTCCTAGGAGACCTTGGAAAGGAGCACCAGACTTTTCTGGGAAATCTTATTATTTGTTTTAAAGTGTTTTTTACTGCAACCCGTGCCTGTTTACTGTAGACTCTCCGTGTTTCAGGCAGCTTGGCCTTTTTAAAGTGGTGTTTTTTAGCTGTGACTGTGTGAAATGTCCCTCCTAGTTTGTGGCAGAAGACTACATAAAGCCCCCCTTCTTTTTTAAGTAAAAAGGCTACATACACCTCAGTGGCTAAACTGAGTGTGTTTAGGAGACTGCTTAACCTGTTTCTGTGATTTAAATTGTGTTTAGAAATTGTCTGCATCACCTGTTCTTGCCTTGAAAAAGCCAAATTTCTGAGTGGGCAACAAGCAGTGTTTTAGTGTTTTTTTACAACCACTCCCTTACCTGGAAAGTAGACTCTTCTAGCTTGGAAGCGTGGATTCTGCCTGTCTGTATCCAAGGAGATTCTGAGTAGAGCAGCAGCTCCCTCCAACCTTCCCACAGGGGCTGGGGCTTCAGCTAACTTCGCCCTTATATAAGTTTCTATTGGTTGTTGCATATGGTGCTGTGATAGGTTATTGGGGATTGTCTTTCTATTGGCTTAAGGATTAGGGTTGGGTTTGTGATTGGTACTAGGGTTGAGATTCCCATTGGTTCCTGTTTTCAGGGTTGGGCTTATGACTGGTACTAGGGTTGAGATTCCTATTGGTTCCTCTTTTTAGTGTTGGCTCTGTGATTGGCACTAGAGTTGAGTTTCCTATTGGTTCCTGTTTTTTTAGGGTTGGGTTTGTGACTGGTACTAGGGTTGAGATTCCTATTGGTTACTGATTTTAGGTTTGGCTTTGTGATTGGTACTAGGGTCGAGATTCCTATTGGTTACTGTTTTTAGGGTTGGGCTTGTGACTGGTACTAGGGTTGAGATTCCTATTGGTTCCTCTTTTTAGTGTTGGCTCTGTGATTGGCACTAGAGTTGAGTTTCTTATTGGTCCCTATTTTTTAGGGTTGGGTTTATGACTGGGTCTAGGGTTGAGATTCCTATTGGTTACTGTTTTTAGGTTTGGCTTTGTGATTAGTGCTAGGGTCGAGATTCCTATTGGTTACTGTTTTTAGGGTTGGGTTTGTGACTGGTACTAGGGTTGAGATTCCTATTGGTTCCTGTTTTTAGGGTTGGGTTTGTGATTGGTACTAGGGTTGAAATTCTTATTGGTCTCTGTTTTTAGGGTTGGGGTTGTGGTTGGTTGTCAGGATTAGTGGTATGATTGATGAATAGGGCTGGCTCTCCCATTGCTTGTGTTTAGGGTTACAAATCTGATTAGTTAGGGTTAGGGCTATGTTTCTATTGGCCAATAGGGCTATTTAAGCCTAGGATTCAGGGCGTCTCAGCCCAGCCCTCAAGGTTAAGGGAGGAGAGGACAAGGGCATTTACTTGTTTGGGCCTGGGTGGGCCCGGTCGGCCTAGGGACAGAAATGCTGCCCAATTTCCTATTTACCAGAAAGGGTCTTACTCCCTACACATCAATCAACATGAAAAAACATTATCAGCAAAGACATCCAACTCTTGCATCACAAACTGACCTCTTACAGATTGCAATGTCTCATCAACCAACACAAAACCCAATATACCACACCTATACACATATCCACCATAACTACAACAGTAAAACACCTTCATTCTCACAGCAAACACTACTCTGTCTATTCCCACTAACACAATCTGCCATCACCCACACAACACAAAACCACATTATACATTACTTTCAGCCATACAGATACACACTCCCTGTTCATACAAACCAACAGCACTATACTCTGTTTGCTCCTGCCAGACCCCTTTTTATCATGACAATACCTAAACCCAGCCTTCCAACACACCATCTACAAACACCCTTTCCTTCTTTTTACCAATTACACACAACCATACATTCCTCACACTCCACTCTACTCCACTCCACCACTCAGATTATCTCTTCCAGTCATCACAACTAACACAAACACCCCTGACACACATCCATCCCCTGTTACACACCTCATACACTCATCTCCAAAACACATCAACACCTCCTGTGATACTCTAATACCACTCACCAGCACTTACTCACATACAAATCCTTCACAGAAAACCACTACATCAATATCCCCTCTTACTATTCCACAAAAACAAAACAGACCACACAGATCAGCACATCAAAATAACACAAACTTTCATTATACTTTCCGTCACACCCACTCCCACCCTCATGACTACACAAAGAATACAGATCCTGACCAATCTTTACCGCTACATTCTCACTCTTCTCAAACATCTACAACAAGCACCCCAACACAGCAACATTCATTCACCCGCCTCTCATCCACTGCACAATTTAGAGCCTTACATTATGATCCACATGCTCCTCCACCACCCCTAACCCATACTGTTTCCACACTAAACAGATGCAAACAAAATAAACAACATGCCACTCTTAACAACTTTGTATCTCCTTGTCTATTACATAATAAGGCTACCCTACAAGAAAAAGTACACTCTTCATGTCTCTCTCAACCACCAAGTCCACTACCGACACACACAGACCCAACAAAATGCCTCCTAAGCCTGCTGGAAGCTAAACGAAATGCGACCAAGAGAAAATGTAAGCAACTAGAGAGGTTATGGTGGCACAACTAATGTCCTGAAGATGAACAAACTACCATCAGAAGAGGAGCCTTAAGGCTAAGGAGGTATTTTCTATTTATAAAATGTCGGGTAAGACAGAAACTGCCTTCACAGTGTTTAGGGCATCTCAAACATTCTGCTTGGAATTAGGAGATTTTTGTTAATGATAAGACTGAGTCTAATAACTATGATGCCATCTCATTGAACCCTTTGCCTCTCCTTAGCTTTCCTGATCCACGCTTCCACCGTGTTTGGAGATCTGTCCGATTACAGAAGATAGTATGTGAACTACTTTAAAATGAGCTCAGGTTCCCTGTTGGACCCATGTCCTGCAAAGCATCTCAAGATCCTGGCAGCTGCCATGGCCCCGGTAATTGCTTCTAGTTGTAATGACACTTTTGCCTCTGGACAAGTACCAGACTTTTGTAAACCTGAAGCTGTTATTCCTTAAATAAAGAAACCAATACTCAACCCGCGGCTCTTAGCCAACTATCGGCTGATTTCTCTCTTGCCCGCTATGGCCAAATGCAAGGGGAATCACATTAATACACTTTTATCTCGCCACATTGAAAAAAGAGAGCTCAGAGATTTCAGCCTGGCTTTCAATTTGGCTTTAGTACTGAGGACTTCCTGATGGTCGCATCTAATGGGACAATGGAACTCTGTGACCCAAATCCTCTTTGATCTATCAGTGGCCTCAACACGGTCTCACATAATATTCTTCTTCTAAGACTTGGTGAGCTTGGTACTCAGAGGAAGGCTCTGAGCCGACTAGAATCATTTTTGTTAAAGAGGACCCAAGCTGTTTATCTTCATCCTTTTTAATCTGCTCCGTATTATCAGCATTGTGGCATCCTACAGGGCTCGCCTCTCAACCCTAGTTTCTTCAAAATTGAATTGAATTCAATAATTTTACATTGCGCACGAGGGTCCAAAGGCATCTTGGCATGGGTGTCTGCTAAATAGAGTGCTGAGCAAAAGGAGTATGTAAAAGATCCTATCACAGTTGACAGGAAAACAGCCAGGTTTTGAGATGTTTAACATGACAATGGTTTGACTGACATTTGAGATGTCCTGGCAGATTGTTCCAGGGTTGGCAGGTGATGTAAACAAAATGGCAACTGATGAGAAGCCAAATGTATGGATTACTCTGGCCAGGGGGGCTACATAAATGGCTACATAAATGCTAATGAGCGAAGGGCTCTTATGTGATGTCTCTAGCCAACCTCATCACCCGTTTTGGGCTTCAATACTATTCATACTCTGATGACACCCAGATTATACTGCCACGTTAAAGTGGTCACTCATTCATCCAAGACCATTGCAGCCTTACAGTTGTGGCCAAGTGGATGAATGTTAATTCCTTGGGCCCAAACACAGACAAGCTAGAGGTCCTAGTATTTGGAAATCCTTCTATCTGGTCAACCAATTGGTGCCCTCAATGCCTCGAGCACTGTCAACACCATTTTCGGTTCTGTCCACTCCTTGCTCCTTCAACAGTTTTGGAGCAACAGATATGATCTGCTAGAAAATGGCCCTCTCTGATGGGTCATCCTAAACATTTTACCTCCCTCCTCCTCTTTTTCTTACCTCATTTTTGTTGGCTTTGGTACTCTGGACACTTGACCACTGCTACCCAGTGCTAAAGTGCATTTGGTCTCTCCCTAAAAACATGGTAACACTGGCTCATACCCAATCAGCATATTTAATTTACTTGCAAGTTCCTAGTAAAGTGCACTACATGTGCCCAGGGCCTGTAAATTAAATGCTACTTGTGGGCCTGCAGCACTAATTCTGCATCCACATAAGTAGCCCCCTAACCATGTCTGTCGCTTGCCATTGCAAGGCCTGTGTGTGCAGTTTCTATGCCACTTCGACTTGCCATTTAAAACTACTCGTCAAGCCTAAACTCCCATTTTTCTACATATAGGTCACCCCTAAGGTAGGCCCTATGTAATCCATAGGGCAGGGTGCTATGTAAGTAAAAGGCAGGACATGTACTTATGTGTTTTACATGTCCTAGTAGTTACAAATCTCACAAATTTGTTTCTCACCACTGTAAGGCCTGCTCCTCTCATAGGCCAGCATTACAACTGCCCTTATATACTTTTAAGTGGTAGATTTTGTTCTTAAAAGAGTAACCTGTCATGTTTAGTATGGCCAGAATGGAAATAGGAAATCCTGCTTACTGATGAAGTTGGATTTAATATTACTATTTTAGAAATGCCACTTTTAGAAAGTGGGCATATCTCTGCACTTACTGTCATCTGTGCCTTACAGCCTGTTTCCAATCTACGCCTGGTCTGTGCTGGTTGACAGCTCCCCTTGAGCATTACACCAAGACAGCCATAAACACAGGACACTCAGTCACATCAGCGTTCATCTTCATACTGAAAGGGCCGCCCTGGGCAGGAAGGGTGGAGGGGCTCTCACTTACACTTCAAAGGCCAGTGGCCTCACCCCACACAAAGGACTGATAATCCCACACAGGGATCCTGGCAGACAGGGCTAGGTTGAAAGAGCAACTTGTGCACTTCAAAACCATTCTTTGAAGTTTCCCCCACTTCAAAGGTACCTTTGGGTATATATACTGGGCCTCTGACCCCACCAAATCAGACACTTCTGGACCCACACCTGGAAACTGTCAGAGGGACTTTCTGGCTGCCCAAAAGACTCATCTGGACTGCTTTGCTGAGAAGGACTGCTGCCCTGCTTGTTGCCCTGCTGTCTGCTGGGCCCTGCCTCTGCTGGAAGGACTCTGGCTTCCCCACAGTTGTTCTTCAAAGGCTTGGGTTGAGTTTGCCTCCTGTCCTGAAGTCTCTGGCCACAAAGACTCCACCACAGACAAGAAAATCCCTGTGTGTCAAAAAATCAACGCATGGCCTGCAGAAATCGACGCAGCGCCTTCCTCGCGGCTGAAAAATCACAGCATCACCTACCGGATGGACACAGTGCCTGCTCTTTCTTGCCAGCGTATCAAAGATTTTCAGCTCATTGTCCCTGGGCATCAAAATATCCCCCCATCACAATGAGGAACCAAGGCTGTGCTCCTGTAAATTTATGCATCCCCTGGCAGTGTGGAAAGAAACAAAGCAACATCTGTGCTGCACCGGAAAATCCGACGCAGCGCCTTTTTTTCAATGCATCTCTTCGGAACCAATGTGGTACTCCTGTAAATCAACACATCACCTTATAGCGTGGAAAGAAATGACGCAATGTCTTTGCCACACCAGAAAAGTTGACTCAACACATTATTTTTCTATGGATTCCCCTCCCCTACGTCCGCGTGCTTCTATATGATGTTACATGTTTTGGGGTTGTCTATATGAACCTAGATATTAACATCCAAAATCACCATATTTCAAGATTTTTTGATTCTCACAAACTTTGGGATGTCTGTGTCTCAATACGGAAAAAAAAGTGCTGTACTAACATTGCCTCATTTAGCATTCTCCTCACGTATGGCAGTTTGAATGATTTTAAACGTTCATACGTTGTAACCGATTTTACAAGAGAGTTAATGTAAGTTCACAATATTTGTAAATGCGCACAATATTTCCTCTGCATGCAACATTCATGTGGTTATCTTGCTCTCGGTTTTCCTGTAGTTACCTGCTTCTTGAGAGGCTGAAATCTTCAGGTAAAAGTCTGCCCAAAATGAGGAATTAACAAGGAAGTTGTCCACAGAATTACTGATCCCCTTATAATTCCTCATTTTTCTGTGGAGCCTTAGGGTCCAACTTGCAATGGAATGGGTATTCCCCAGTCCCAGAGTCATTGTTCCTTCCAATATCGATAGCTTTGTGGGTGGGGAAAAATCTGACCATTTACCAAGCCACTTATAATAAGAGCCTAAGGCCCTCATTATGACTCCGGCGGGCGGCGGAGGCCGCCCACCAGAATTCCGCCCTCCGTAATACCGCTCCGCGGTCAGAAGACCGCGGAGGGTATTATGAGTTTTTCCCTGGGCTGGCGGGTGGTCTCCAAAAGACCGCCCGCCAGCCCAGGGAAAAACTCCCTTCCCACGAGGATGCCGGCTCGTAATAGAGCCGGCGGAGTGGGAAGGTGCGACGGGTGCTGTTGCACCCGTCGCGTATTTTACTGTCTGCAAGGCAGACAGTGAAATACATTTTGGGGCCCTCTTACGGGGGCCCCTGCAGTGCCCATGCCGTTGGCATGGGCACTGCAGGGGCCCCCAGGGGCCCCGCGACTCCCCCTCCCGCCATCCGGTTCCCGGCGGGAGAACCGCCAGGAACTGGATGGCGGGAGGGGGAGTCGGAATCCCCAAGCCTTGGAGGATTCCTTGGGGGCAGCGGGAAACCGGCGGGAGACCGCCGGTTTCCCTTCTCTGACCGCGGCTAAGCCGCCGTGGTCAGAATGCCCCGCGGGGCACCGCCGGCCTGTCGGCGGTGCCTCCGCGTCCAGCGGCCCTGGCGGTTACAAACCGCCAGGGTCGTAATGAGGGCCTAAGTAAGCCTTGCTTTCGGTTCGAACACAAACAACTAAGAATTTCTTAATCTGCCATTTTAAAGACTGAGAACAGCAACAACTCTAATGTAGAACTGAGTGATATAAAGAATGGGGCAATGTCAGAATAATTTCTGGAGTGCAAGGGACTGAATTAGAATTTGACAGTCAGGGTACTCCATCACAAACAGAATGGAGTACCTTACTACCAAACTCTCAGTCCGTCTGCCCTATTTTGGGCCTGGCGAACTATCAGTATTCAGTCTGCAAGGCCCCCATGGGATCCTATGATGGAATTCCTCTTCTGATGGTCCAACAGAGTAGGGGCCTTCAGAGGAAGGACTTTACTCCATCCGTCCCATTTAGAGTGGATGGTGTAGATGTTTTTTTCCCTGCCTGTCACAAAATAAATAAAATGTATGCTTTTAAAGAAACCCACCACCTCAAGTCAGACATTAAATAAATGCTTCCAAGGTGGAAGGAATCAGGTTCCTCAATTCTTAAATTAGACAGAAGTGGATAATGTGTGGATAAAATGTATCGTGAAGAACCATCATTTTACCACATGTTAACCGCAATAACCATGCACATGTTCCAGATTTTTGGGCTGTCTTTTCTCTGGGTTTACACTAGAGGTGGGAGAGTGACTAAAGACTCACATCTGACTCTGGCTCAGCTCGAGGTCCTCCTGGTCTCTCAAGCCCAAAGCGAGCCGAACTTTCATGTGGCTTTTCCTGCTGCTGCCGCACTTCTCTTATTGTGCAATGCTCTGCTTCTCTCCCCGTCACTCCTGCATGGCCATTACAAGGTGGCGGAAGGGGGGGGGGGTGGGGGGGTCACTGAAGAGCAGTAGAGCCCATCTGTGCATAGCCCCTGCCTATATGGGGTAAAATAAAATGGAAAAGGCATTCACAGTATGAGCTCTGCTACTGCATTTCACTTTTTATTGATGTAAAGAAATGACATGATGTCGGCTCTCCCACATATTTTGTTTTGCTAAATGTTTAATTGCCGTTCCTGAAGTGTTGAGATGCTACTAACGTCTGCTCCTTGTTATGGCAGGAGAAGTTTGTGACATCATTAATACTAACTGGCCTTCCCTTAACTTGTCATTTTATCCAGAACGGCTACATTTTCCAACTTGATTTAACACATAATACAGTACATTTTTTAATAATGTACTGGTTTAGCTCCTCAAAGAATTACACACAAAGCACTATCCTTTGAAGTAAGATGGGACATTGATACCCATGTAGTGGCTGAATTGCACAACTGGAACAAGGAAAACTGTGATCGCTCCCGGCTTCCTCGCTTGATTAAATTGTGTGATCCTAGCTATTTACTTGAAATACATCCAGACTTGTAGCCAAATGTATATTTTAACAGGGGCTTGGCCCTCATCTTATAAAGCTGTGCTCTCTAGGTGCATTCTTTCGCAAATACAGGTTGCACTACTAAATACCAACCGCTAGAATATGGGGGAACAAGAATATAAAGGACAGATTATTTAAAGGTAAGTGCATATATGGAAGTATAGATTTACTACTCCTAACTCCACATCTACATACCTCGAAGGTATATGTATTGCGTAGGAACATATATGTGGAGCAAAGTGTAGAAAAACTATACTTACTTGTCAATAGTTTGGATTTTATATTTTGTCCTCGATACTCTGTGCCATTGATATTCTGGTTTCAATAGTAAGGTGATTCTATGTGAAGAAATATACAGATTTTTTGACATGCAAATTAAAGCCCACTCAATGAACTTTTCACAATCAAACTTTAAATCCTATCAATTAAATGGGATTTAAAGTAGAAGAATGTAAAGTTGTAAAGTAGGCTGGCTCACAACTTTGTGAATTTTCCAAACTATGCAAGCTTTGAGCAATGCAAAGCTTTTCAAGTTCTTTTTTTGCTCCTTTTTTTTTTAAATAAGCTGGCCTCAGCTCAGAAAACCTACCTCGCACACCTCTTAACTCTGGTGGTGAATGTCCAGCCTCCACTTTCCAAAATGTTTTGCTGAAAGATGTCCTACCCAATACATTCTTCATCAGGAAATCATCATACCTGGAAGGCCTTAAAGAATAAACCTTACCTCAAATAAATTTAGGAAAATGTATCTGTTTCCTGAAGGGTGAAGTTTCCCAACTCCGAACAACTTTGTAACTGTAGATGTGATTTGACACTAATATAAAATACCCTTACAGAGAATTGAGAAATTAGTGGCAAACAGTGTGTTTTAAACATTTTAGGAATGCAACAATGGTGAAAACTTAATAAAAATTTTAAAATGTTATTTTACAGTGGAAGCTAGAAAGATGTCAAAATGAATTTCAGAAAGGTTTAGATAAAAGACGGATTGTTCAATTACATTTCATCAAAAGCACCAACCAAAACTGCCTGGACTTAAAGCAGTAACACCAGCATCAAGTTGAACCGAGGTCTTTGTTTCTGGCAATGGCTCCGACATTGGCTTCCACCCCTTAAAGATACAGGAAGGTTGTGCGAAAGGTGTTGTACAAATGGAGACCTTTATTGGACATCGATGAGCAAGACAGGTTGGCATGGTAAAGTATAGGTGACTGTGTGAGCCCAGAATGGGTCCATTTGAGCCCTGTGGCCTGGCTGAGGACACTAGCACCAGCATTGCCTCTAATGCTCGGAGTGGTTGTTTTCCAGTTTGCATCTAGGACCTTGCTCTGTTATATTATCTCTGTTTGATGTTACTTGCTTGGTACCTCCCATTTGGATGCCACAGAGTCCTCCACTTCTAGAATTACGGACATTTTCTGCTCTTGCACTTGCAGTAGACTCCTTGCATGGAACCCTCAAGGTGGCACCCTCTATGTGGCGAACATTGCTTGGATGAGCACAGACATTTTTGAATGGTGAACGTAGAAAACATGTAAGCTTGCCATGTGTACTAGAAATGGAAAATATTTTCTTGCAGAGGAAAATCAAGCTTCATATTATGAAAACAGGTAAGAGACTGTCATATTTAAACATGCCACCTTTGTTTGACCACCATGCTTTTCGGTGCTGCCCAGTCCCTGAAGCCTTCCATCGTGGTGTCCTACTGGAACTACAGAAGGTCCCTACCATCATGGAACAAATAAATTAGTGCAGGACAACAGGCTGCATGGATTTGGTTGGTTTTAACTGCTTTAGGCTGGGCAGACAACGACCCGTTGACATTCACCACACTGCTTTCACAGTGCGGAGGACTTCAACAGGTCATCCACAGCACCGGAAAAGAAAGTGTTTCTGGTAAAAACAGCAGAAATATTTTCTTTTCCAAAATCAAAGTCAGGATGCAAGGGAAATGCTTCCCACGAGTCCCAAGTTAGATTTTTTTGTTTTGCTATATTGCACAGCATGCTTGGCGAACTGACGTTACACAGCAAAACAAAAGTGAAAAAGGATCATGCTAATGGAATCTGTGAGGATTCACAAGTGTCCTACCACACAACATTCCTCCTGATAACAGTAATACCCCGCTTCTGTGACTGAGCTATCACCCGTGAAGGGAAAGGGTCCCTAAGACAAAAGGGAAGATCAAGATTTTGTCTTGCAAATTGACCAATTCTAGTGATGTGGGTAGCTGTGGTATTTAGCCCAGGGCTCAGTCGGCACCCAGAGAAACATTGCAGGTCCAGACATTTCTGAAAACATCATAGAGAAATTAATTGATGCAGCACCAGATGTTGCTTCCTCAAGGGCACTTAACAGGTAATGAGTCGCGCCTCACTGGAGAGGGTACTACAGGTATCGAACTGATTGTAAAGCACAATACATACGTTGAACGAGGCCTCCCTCTTCTGGGGATCCCCAGCACATATCATGGAATCCTCTTCAAAGTTCTCTGAGATCTTCTTGCACTCTTCCACTTCCACAACTTTCAGGTTCACTTCCTGCAGTTTGTCTGCAAGCCGCCCGCGTGGTGCCGTTCTCCCCCAGCCTGCTACACTGCATACATCACCCGCCTTTACCTTCTTTTTGGCTGGTGGCAGTGGGATCGGTTTCACAAATTTGTTCAATTTAACTTTGCTCTTCAGCTGCAGTGGAGAAAGAGACAATAGGTCGCTTAAATTTAACAAAAAGATTCTCATGTTATTTTGGCGAGCTGTGAACATAGTGGGCACAATACATGTAATGGCACAAACAGTTATAGTTTTGATATGGAGGGCCTGATTCACAAATTCATTTATACATGGAAGTTCAGCTCACAAGTGCCAATGATTTAATAGTACAGATTCAAACATTTAGCTAACAACCAGTAAATCACTTTATTCCCAGTTAATGCCACACAAGTATGAAGTGAGCGTTCATCTGCCGTAATTCTTCATTTCGGCAGGCGAGTATGCATTCCAGGGTGGGGATACTCTGGAAAGTCTTTGCACATTCACCACCATGTGTTTTTTGTGGTTACTCAAAAACGTTTCTAAGTACATTCAAACTGTACAAGCAATTGGAAATTTACACCAGGGAAGGATGGAGTAAGTTATTTTCTAGGATGGGGACACATAGGAAACTTCCCTGAAATTTAGGTGGTGAAGGGGACGAAATATTTCTAAGTGAAAGTCTGCATGTGCAAAAGTACTTTTAGTAAACATTTAAACATGCATAATTGTACTTTATGTGCCATTATACATCAGTAACTATTTATCTAAAATCAACAGGAACCTCGACCATAAACCACAAGCAACCATCCACCTCTCACCGACCTCCACCACCCAGGACACTCCACTCATGGAGTGCTCCCCGCAGACCAACGAAGAAACAGTGGCTATAAAGGCATCCATGTGCTTGGGGGCCCCAATGGACCCATGTCCCGACCACTTCTTCAACCTAGGGAGACCCATGATAAGCACTGCACTCAAAACCGTCATCAACACCTCTATTGGTAAAGCCATTTTCTGGACACCTGGAAACCTGCTCCTCAAGAAACCGTCCTTGGACCCCAACATTCTAAGCAACTACTTAGCTATTTCCTTCCTAGTCAAAGTCATTGAAAAGGCAATCAATCAACAGCTGTCCTACTACCTTGAATGCTACAAACTCCTGAACAGCTCACAATCTGGTTTCCGAAGCAACCACAGCACCAAGATGGCCCTCATTGTAGCTTCGGATGACATTTGCACCAGACTAGATCAATGCCAGACTGCTGCACTCATTCTCCTCAACGTTTCCACCACTTTCAACACAGTCTCCCACCACAACCTTATCTCCAGACTCAATGAAACCGCAATTCAAGGACCAGCATTCAAGTAGATAGCCTCCTTCCTGACCGTAAGAGCGCAACGGGTCAAGCTCCGTCTGTTCACCTCAGAAGCCTAATGTGCAGAGTCTTGCAAGGATCTTCACTCATTCCCACTCTCTTTACGATATACATGACTCCTCTAGCAAGCACCATTTGGACCTTGTAGGAGGCTGGACTGGCTTGTAGTGAGTACCAAGGGGTACTTGCACCTTGCACCAGGCCCAGTTATCCCTTATTAGTGTATAGGGTGTCTAGCAGCTTAGGCTGATAGATAATGGTAGCTTAGCAGAGCAGCTTAGGCTGAACTAGGAGACGTGTGAAGCTACTACAGCACCACCTAGTGTCATATGCACAATATCATAAGAAAACACAATACACAGTTATACTAAAAATAAAGGTACTTTATTTTTATGACAATATGCCAAAGTATCTTAGAGTGTACCCTCAGTGAGAGGATAGGAAATATACATAAGATATATATACACAATAGCAAAAATATGCAGTATAGTCTTAGAAAACAGTGCAAACAATGTATAGTTACAATAGGATGCAATGGGGAAACATAGGGATAGGGGCAACACAAACCATATCCTCCAAAAGTGGAATGTGAACCACGAATGGACCCCAAACCTATGTGACCTTGTAGAGGGTCGCTGGGACTATTAGAAAATAGTGAGAGTTAGACAAATAACCCCCCCCAAGACCCTGAAAAGTGAGTGCAAAGTGCACTAAAGTTCCCCTAAGGACAAAGAATTCGTGTTAGAGGAATAATGCAGGAAAGACACAAACCAGCAATGCAACAACTGTGGATTTCCAATCTAGGGTACCTGTGGAACAAGGGGACCAAGTCCAAAAGTCACAAGCAAGTCGGAGATGGGCAGATGCCCAGGAAATGCCAGCTGCGGTTGAAAAGAAGCTTCTACTGGACAGAAGAAGCTGAGGTTTCTGCAAGAACGAAAAGGGCTAGAGACTTCCCCTTTGGTGGACGGATCCCTCCCGCCTTGGAGAGTCGTACAGAAGTGTTTTCCCGCCGAAAGGACGCCAACAAGCCTTGCTAGTCGCAAATCGTGCGTTTGGCGTTTTTGGACGCTGCTGGGGCCCAGGAGGGACCAGGAGGTCGCAAATTGGACCTGAAGAGAGAGGGGACGTCGAGCAAGACAAAGAGCCCTCACTGAAGCAGGTAGCACCCGTAGAAGTGCTAGAAACAGGCACTACGAGGATGCGTGAAATGGTGCTCGCCGAAGTTGCACAAAGGAGTCCCACGTCGCCGGAGACCAACTTAGAAAGTCGTGCAATGCAGGTTAGAGTGCCGTGGACCAAGGCTTGGCTGTGCACAAAGGATTTCCGCCGGAAGTGCACAGGGGCCGGAGTAGCTGCAAAAGTCGCGGTTCCCAGCAATGCAGCCCAGCGAGGTGAGGCAAGGACTTACCTCCACCAAACTTGGACTGAAGAGTCACTGGACTGTGGGGGTCACTTGGACAGAGTCGCTGGATTCGAGGGACCTCGCTCGTCGTGCTGAGAGGAGACCCAAGGGACCGGTAATGCAGCTTTTTGGTGCCTGCGGTTGCAGGGGGAAGATTCCGTCGACCCACGGGAGATTTCTTCTGAGCTTCTGGTGCAGAGAGGAGGCAGACTACCCCCACAGCATGCACAAGCAGGAAAATAGTCGAGAAGGCGGCAGGATCAGCGTTACAGAGTTGCAGTAGTCGTCTTTGCTACTATGTTGCAGGTTTGCAGGCTTCCAGCGCGATCAGCAGTCGATTCCTTATCAGAAGGTGAAGAGAGAGATGCAGAGGAACTCGGATGAGCTCTTGCATTCGTTATCTAAAGTTTCCCCAGAGACAGAGACCCTAAATAGCCAGAAAAGAGGGTTTGGCTACCTAGGAGAGAGGATAGGCTAGCAACACCTGAAGGAGCCTATCACAAGGAGTCTCTGACGTCACCTGGTGGCACTGGCCACTCAGAGCAGTCCAGTGTGCCAGCAGCACCTCTGTTTCCAAGATGGCAGAGGTCTGGAGCACACTGGAGGAGCTCTGGACACCTCCCAGGGGAGGTGCAGGTCAGGGGAGTGGTCACTCCCCTTTCCTTTGTCCAGTTTCGCGCCAGAGCAGGGCTAAGGGGTCCCCTGAACCGGTGTAGACTGGCTTATGCAGAATTGGGAACCTCTGTGCCCAACAAAGCATTTCCAGAGGCTGGGGGAGGCTACTCCTCCCCTGCCTTCACACCATTTTCCAAAGGGAGAGGGTGTCACACCCTCTCTCAGAGGAAGTTCTTTGTTCTGCCATCCTGGGCCAGGCCTGGCTGGACCCCAGGAGGGCAGATGCCTGTCTGAGGGGTTGGCAGCAGCAGCAGCTGCAGTGAAACCCCAGGAAGGGCAGTTTGGCAGTACCAGGGTCTGTGCTACAGACCACTGGGATCATGGGATTGTGCCAACTATGCCAGGACATACAACATATATACAGTGAAAAATGGGGGTAACATGCCAGGCAAGATGGTACTTTCCTACACAACCCCCCCCCCCCCCAAACGAAGGACAATAAGACTAGCCATGACCTGATGAGTCTTCATTGTCTAAGTGGAAATATCTGGAGAGTCCATCTGCATTGGAGTGGCTACTCCCAGGTCTATGTTCCACTGTATAGTCCATTCCCTGTAGGGATATGGACCACCTCAACAATTTAGGATTTTCACCTTTCATTTGTTTTAGCCAAAGTAGAGGTTTGTGGTCTGTCTGAACAATGAAGTGAGTGCCAAACAGGTATGGCCTCAACTTCTTCAGAGCCCAGACCACAGCAAAGGCCTCCCTCTCAATGGCAGACCAACGCTTTTCTCTAGGGGTCAACCTCCTACTAATAAAAGCAACAGGTTGATCCTGGCCCTCAGAATTAAGTTGTGATAGGACTGCCCCTACTCCTAATTCAGATGCATCAGTTTGGACATAGAATTTTTTAGAGTAACAAGGGCTTTTCAGGACAGGTGCAGAGCACATGGCCTGCTTCAGCTCCTCAAAAGCTTTCTGACAGTTTGCTGTCCATAATACCTTTTTAGGCATTTTCTTGGATGTGAGGTCATTAAGAGGGGCTGCAATGGAGCCATAGTTCTTAATGAACCTCCTGTAATACCCAGTGAGGCCTAGGAAGGCTCTCACCTGAGTCTGTGTAGTAGGGGGAACCCAATCAATAATTGTTTGGATTTTCCCCTGTAGTGGTGCAATCTGTTCCCCACCAACAAGGTGTCCCAGATAAACCACCTTACCCTGCCCTATCTGGCACTTTGAAGCCTTGATAGTGAGGCCTGCCTTTTGCAGGGCCTCCAAAACTTTCCATGGGTGGACCAGGTGATCATCCCAGCTGGAGCTAAAGACAGCTATATCGTCCAGATATGCTGCACTGAAAGCTTCCAGCCCTTGCAGGACTGTGTTCACCAACCTCTGAAAAGTGGCAGGTGCATTTTTCAAACCAAAAGGCATTACAGTAAACTGGTAATGTCCTCCAATGGTAGAAAATGCAGTCTTAGGTTTAGCATCTTCTGACAATTTGATCTGCCAATACCCTGCAGTCAAATCAAAAGTGCTTAGATACTTGGCAGATGCCAGTGTATCTATGAGCTCATCTGCCCTGGGTATAGGGTGAGCATCAGTTTTGGTTACCAAGTTGAGACCTCTATAGTCTACACAAAACCGCATCTCCTTCTTTCCATCTTTGGAATGGGGTTTTGGTACCAGTACCACAGGAGAAGCCCATGGACTGTCAGAGTGCTCAACCACTCCTAGTTCTAACATTTTCTGGACCTCTTGCTTTATGCAGTCCCTGACATGGTCAGGCTGCCTATAGATCTTACTTTTGACAGGTAAACTGTCTCCAGTATCTATAGTGTGCTCACACCAAGAAGTGGTACCTGGCACAGTAGAGAAGAGTTCAGAGAATTGATCAGGAGATTTATGCAATTATCTTTCTGCTCAGCAGTAAGACAATCAGCCAAAACTACACCTTCCACAAGAGCATCTTGATCTGTGGAAGAGAAGAGATCAGGTAGAGGATCACTGTCTTCTTCCTGTCCCTCATCTGTTGCCATGAGCAGGGTGAGATCAGCCCTGTCATAGTAGGGTTTCAGGCGATTGACATGGAGCACCCTAAGGGGACTCCTGGCAGTGCCTAAGTCAACTAAATAGGTGACTTCTCCCTTCTTTTCAACAATTGTGTGGGGACCACTCCATTTATCTTGGAGTGCTCTTGGGGCCACAGGCTCCAAGACCCACACTTTCTGCCCTGGTTGGTACTGAACCAAAACAGCCTTCTGATCATGCCATTGCTTCTGGAGCTCTTGGCTGGCCTGAATGTTTTTACTGGCCTTTTTCATGTACTCAGCCATCCTTGATCTGAGGCCAAGTACATAATCCACAATATCCTGCTTAGGAGCTTTTAAAGGTTGTTCCCAACCCTCCTTTACAAGTGTGAGTGGACCCCTAACAGGGTGTCCAAAAAGAAGTTCAAAGGGGCTGAAGCCCACTCCTTTCTGGGGTACCTCCCTGTAGGCAAAAAGGAGGCATGGTAGAAGGATATCCCATCTCCTGCGGAGTTTTTCAGGGAGACCCATAATCATGCCTTTGAGAGTTTTATTAAATCTCTCCACCAGTCCATTTGTTTGTGGATGATAGGGTGTTGTGAACTTGTACGTTACACCACACTCCTTCCACATGGCCTTTAAGTATGCAGACATGAAATTGCTTCCCCTGTCTGATACTACTTCCTTTGGGAAGCCCACCGTGGAAAATATTCCCAGGAGGGCCTTTGCCACTGCAGGTGCTGTAGTGGTCCTTAAAGGAATAGCTTCAGGATATCTTGTGGCATGGTCCACTACCACTAAGATAAACCTATTGCCTGAAGCAGTAGGAGGGTCAAGGGGGCCAACTATGTCAACCCCTACCCTTTCAAAGGGAACCCCAACCACAGGCAGTGGGATAAGGGGTGCCTTTGGGGTGCCACCTGTCTTGCCACTGGCTTGACAGGTTTCACAGGACTTACAAAATTCCTTTGTGTCCTCAGACATCCTAGGCCAATGAAACAGGGGAACAAGCCTGTCCCAAGTTTTCATTTGTCCTAGATGCCCAGCTAAGGGAATGTCATGTGCCAGTGTTAGGAGGAACTTTCTGTACTCCTGAGGAATCACTAATCTCCTGGCAGCTCCAGGTTTAGGATCCCTATGCTCAGTGTACAAGAGGTTGTCCTCCCAGTAAACTCTGTGAGAGTCACTGACATCCCCATTAGCCTGTTTGACAGCTTGCTGTCTGAGACCCTCTAATGTGGGACAGGTTTGCTGTGCCACACTCAGCTCCTCTCTGGTAGGCCCCCCTTCACCCAAAAGCTCAGCAGTGTCTGCTTCCAGCTCCTCTGGTGTAGGTTCTGCACAGGGAGGGAATTCTTCTTCCTCAGAAGTAGAATCCACTGTAGAGGGAGGGATAGTAGGAAGTGGTTTGCTTCTACTAGCCCTAGCTTTAGGGAGCACTTGGTCCATTGTTCCAGGATCCAAGCTTCCCTGTCCTTTTTGCCTTTTGGCCTGAGCCCTTGTCAAAGCAAAAATATGCCCTGGGATGCCCAGCATTGCTGCATGGGCCTCCAACTCCACATCTGACCAAGCTGATGTCTCCAAATCATTCCCTAATAGACAGTCTACAGGTAAATCTGAAGCTACCACAACTTTCTTTGGACCAGTAACCCCCCCCCAGTTGAGATTAACATCAGCCATGGGGTGGCTAAGTGTGTTGTTGTGAGCATCGGTTACTTAGTACTGGTGACCAAGTAGGTGTTGTTCAGGGTGGACCAGTTTCTCTATGACCATAGTCACACTGGCACCAGTGTCCCTGTAGGCCTGAACCTCAACACCATTTATTAGGGGTAGCTGCTTGTACTTATCCATATTAAGGGGACAAGCAACTAAGGTGGCTAAATCAATAGCCCCCTCAGAGACTAACACAGCCTCTGTGGCCTCCCTAACAAGGCCAACCCCAACTAAATTACCAAAAGTGAGCCCAGCTACTCCCTTGGATTGGCTATTAGTAGGTTTGCTCCCACCACCACTGCTATTAGTAGGGACACTAGGTGTAGCAGTAGGGGTTGTAGTGGTAGGAGCAGTGGTGCCTTTCTTTGGACAACTGGGATCTGTTGTCCAATGGCCTTTTATCTTACATAAATAGCACCATGGTTTCTTTTCCTTGTTCTGATTAAAAGAGGATTTGGACCCACCACCCCCACCAGAGTGTTTTTGTGGGCCTGATGAAGACTCATTTTTAGATTTGTCCCCACCCTTGTCTGAAGACTTACCATCCTTCTTTTTGTTGCCATCTTTGTCACCCCCTTTATGAACTTTTCTGTTCACTCTTGTTCTGACCCATTTGTCTGCCTTCTTTCCCAATTCTTGGGGAGAGGTCAGATCAGAGTCCACCAAGTACTGGTGCAACAAATCAGACACACAATTATTAAGAATATGCTCTCTCAGGATTAAGTTATACAGGCTGTCATAATCAGTAACTTTTCTGCCATGTTACCACCCCTCCAAGGCCTTCACTGAATGGTCAATGAAATCAACCCAGTCTTGTGAAGACTCCTTTTTGGTCTCTCTGAACTTTATCCTGTACTGTTCAGTGGTTAAGCCATAACCATCCAGGAGTGCATTCTTAAGAACTTGGAAATTATTAGCATCATTTTCTTTCACAGTAAGGAGCCTATCCCTACCTTTTCCACTAAATGATAGCCATAGGATAGCAGCCCACTGCCTTTGAGGGACATCCTGTACAACACAGGCCCTCTCAAGTGCAGCAAACCACTTGTTAATGTCATCCCCCTCCTTATAAGGGGGAACTATCTTGTGCAGATTCCTGGAATCATGCTCTTTTGCAGGATGACTATGGGGAATACTGCTGCTGCCACCATGGGTTTCTAAACCCAACTTCTGTCTTTCCTTCTCTAGTTCAAAAGACTGTCTATCCAAATCCAGCTGTTGCTTTTTAAGCTTCAGTCTGGTTTGTTCCACCCTCAACTTATTGAGTTCCCTCTCTAACATTCTGTCATCAGGGTTGGTGGGAGGGACATTCCTAGATACAGAGGTATGATGGGAATGAACAGAAGGAGACCTGTCCCTTACAGAAGCCACCCTAACAGCTTGGCTAACAGAAACATTACTACCAGTATGGTGAGAATAAATGCTTTTGCTATGATGTGAGACAACACTATTTGTATGGTGTGGCTCATCATCATTACCAACTATGCTAGACTGTCTAGTAATGGGCAGGCTAGGAAGTTTCTTTCCTGAATCTTTTCCTGGGGGAGTCCCTGAATCAGATTGGGAACTATTAGGTACTTTTTCAACAGATGAGGCACCTATGGCCTTATCCTGTTCTCTAAGCATGTTAAGTAACAGTTCCAAGGAAGGATTCTTCCCTACACTCAAACCTCTCTCTATACAGAGACTCCTTGCTCTTTTCCAGCTAAGGTTGTCATATGCAAGTCTGGACGGATCAACATTTTGGCCTGTGCCAGACATTTTTAGAGAGAGTTAAAGTGATAGTAAAAGATAAAAAGTTTGTCAGAGCTTTTAGAAAGACAGAGAAAAAAACTTTTAAAACTTTTTAGAACTTTTTAGAAAGTTAGAAGTACTTTTCAGCACTTAGAAAAGAGTGAAAAGAGGAAATGCAAAACTTTTTGGCTATGTGTATATACACTGACCTTGTTTTGTATATTTTTCTCTTATGAAAAGTACAATGACAAGAGTGGTAAGTAGTCCCAAAGCACTTATCCCACCACTGCACAACCAATGTAGGAGGCTGGACTGGCTTGTAGTGAGTACCAAGGGGGACTTGCACCTTGCACCAGGCCCAGTTATCCCTTATTAGTGTATAGGGTGTCTAGCAGCTTAGGCTGATAGATAATGGTAGCTTAGCAGAGCAGCTTAGGCTGAACTAGGAGACGTCTGAAGCTACTACAGTACCACCTAGTGTCATATGCACAATATCATAAGAAAACACAATACACAGTTATACTAAAAATAAAGGTACTTTATTTTTATGACAATATGCCAAAGTATCTTAGAGTGTACCCTCAGTGAGAGGATAGGAAATATACACAAGATATATATACACAATAGCAAAAATATGCAGTATAGTCTTAGAAAACAGTGCAAACAATGTATAGTTACAATAGGATGCAATGGGGAAACATAGGGATAGGGGCAACACAAACCATATCCTCCAAAAGTGGAATGTGAACCACGAATGGACCCCAAACCTATGTGACCTTGTAGAGGGTCGCTGGGACTATTAGAAAATAGTGAGAGTTAGAAAAATAACCCTCCCCAAGACCCTGAAAAGTGAGTGCAAAGTGCACTAAAGTTCCCCTAAGGACAAAGAAGTCGTGTTAGAGGAATAATGCAGGAAAGACACAAACCAGCAATGCAACAACTGTGGATTTCCAATCTAGGGTACCTGTGGAACAAGGGGACCAAGTCCAAAAGTCACAAGCAAGTCGGAGATGGGCAGATGCCCAGGAAATGCCAGCTGCGGGTGCAAAGAAGCTTCTACTGGACAGAAGAAGCTGAGGTTTCTGCAGCAACGAAAAGGGCTAGAGACTTCCCCTTTGGTGGACGGATCCCTCTCGCCTTGGAGAGTCGTGCAGAAGTGTTTTCCCACCGAAAGGACGCCAACAAGCCTTGCTAGTCGGAAATCGTGCGTTTGGCGTTTTTGGACGCTGCTGGGGCCCAGGAGGGACCAGGAGGTCGCAAATTGGACCTGAAGAGAGAGGGGACGTCGAGCAAGACAAAGAGCCCTCACTGAAGCAGGTAGCACCCGGAGAAGTGCCAGAAACAGGCACTATGAGGATGCGTGAAACGGTGCTCACCGAAGTTGCACAAAGGAGTCCCACGTCGCCGGAGACCAACTTAGAAAGTCGTGCAATGCAGGTTAGAGTGCCGTGGACCAAGGCTTGGCTGTGCACAAAGGATTTCCGCCGGAAGTGCACAGGGGCCGGAGTAGCTGCAAAAGTCGCGGTTCCCAGCAATGCAGCCCAGCGAGGTGAGGCAAGGACTTACCTCCACCAAACTTGGACTGAAGAGTCACTGGACTGTGGGGGTCACTTGGACAGAGTCGCTGGATTCGAGGGACCTCGCTTGTCGTGCTGAGAGGAGACCCAAGGGACCGGTAATGCAGCTTTTTGGTGCCTGCGGTTGCAGGGGGAAGATTCCGTCGACCCACGGGAGATTTCTTCGGAGCTTCTGGTGCAGAGAGGAGGCAGACTACCCCCACAGCATGCACAAGCAGAACAAGTCAAGAAGGCGGCAGGATCAGCGTTACAGAGTTGCAGTAGTCGTCTTTACTACTATGTTGCAGGTTTGCAGGCTTCCAGCGCGGTCAGCAGTCGATTCCTTATCAGAAGGTGAAGAGAGAGATGCAGAGGAACTCGGATGAGCTCTTGCATTCGTTATCTAAAGTTTCCCCAGAGACAGAGACCCTAAATAGCCAGAAAAGAGGGTTTGGCTACCTAGGAGAGAGGATAGGCTAGCAACACCTGAAGGAGCCTATCACAAGGAGTCTCTGACGTCACCTGGTGGCACTGGCCACTCAGAGCAGTCCAGTGTGCCAGCAGCACCTCTGTTTCCAAGATGGCAGAGGTCTGGAGCACACTGGAGGAGCTCTGGACACCTCCCAGGGGAGGTGCAGGTCAGGGGAGTGGTCACTCCCCTTTCCTTTGTCCAGTTTCGCGCCAGAGCAGGGCTAAGGGGTCCCCTGAACCGGTGTAGACTGGCTTATGCAGAATTGGGCACCTCTGTGCCCAACAAAGCATTTCCAGAGGCTGGGGGAGGCTACTCCTCCCCTGCCTTCACACCATTTTCCAAAGGGAGAGGGTGTCACACCCTCTCTCAGAGGAAGTTCTTTGTTCTGCCATCCTGGGCCAGGCCTGGCTGGACCCCAGGAGGGCAGATGCCTGTCTGAGGGGTTGGCAGCAGCAGCAGCTGCAGTGAAACCCCAGGAAGGGCAGTTTGGCAGTACCAGGGTCTGTGCTACAGACCACTGGGATCATGGGATTGTGCCAACTATGCCAGGATGGCATAAAGGGGGCAATTCCATGATCATAGACATGTTACATGGCCATATTCGGAGTTACCATTGTGAAGCTACATATAGGTAGTGACCTATTTGTAGTGCACGCGTGTAATGGTGTCCCCGCACTCACAAAGTTCAGGGAATTGGCTCTGAACAATGTGGGGGCACCTTGGCTAGTGCCAGGGTGCCCTCACACTAAGTAACTTTGCACCTAACCTTTACCAGGTAAAGGTTAGACATATAGGTGACTTATAAGTTACTTAAGTGCAGTGTAAAATGGCTGTGAAATAACGTGAACGTTATTTCACTCAGGCTGCAGTGGCAGGCCTGTGTAAGAATTGTCAGAGCTCCCTATGGGTGGCAAAAGAAATGCTGCAGCCCATAGGGATCTCCTGGAACCCCAATACTCTGGGTACCTCAGTACCATATACTAGGGAATTATAAGGGTGTTCCAGTAAGCCAATGTAAATTGGTAAAAATGGTCACTAGCCTGTTAGTGACAATTTGGAAAGAAATGAGAGAGCATAACCACTGAGGTTCTGATTAGCAGAGCCTCAGTGAGACAGTTAGTCACTACACAGGTAACACATTCAGGCACACTTATGAGCACTGGGGCCCTGGGTTACCAGGGTCCCAGTGACACATACAACTAAAACAACATATATACAGTGAAAAATGGGGGTAACATGCCAGGCAAGATGGTACTTTCCTACAGACCTACTGACTCAAGATTATGTCTTACGCCGATGACACCCAACTCATCTTATTGGTCACTCAGAAGACACCAACACCACCAAAAGTAACTTCGAAATGTGCTTGACCAAAGTGGTCAGCTGGATGAAAGGTAACTACCTCAAACTCAATGCGGACAAGACGGAAGTGCTGCTATTCAGCAACAAAAGCTCACACCTGGACTCCAACTGGTGGTCCACAGAACTAGGCCCTACCTCCAGACCCTCCGACCATACCAGAAACCTGGGCATCATCTTGGACACCAACCTCACAATGAGACATCAAATCAACGCAATCACATCCTTCAGCTTTCATATCCTCTGCATGCTCAGAAAAATCATCAAATGGCTCACTCCAGGCACCAGAAAGACCGTCATACAGGCCCTCATCACGAGCAGACTGAACTGCGCAACAATCTCTATTACAGCATATCTACACACCTGCTACACAAGCTGCAAACAATCCAAAACATCACCGCCAGATTAGTACTCAACCTCCCTCGTCACACACATATCACACCTCACCTCCAAGAACTACACTGGCTCCCCATTCAGAAACTTTGCCTGTTCGAGATGCTCACCCACGCCTACAAGGCATTATACAACATGGGTTCCAACTCCCTCAACTACCACCTGCACTTCCATCCACCAACCAGGAACCTCGCTCTGCATCACTTGTGCTCACCCCGGGTCCATAGAAGCAAGACAGGAGGCAGGGCGTTCTCTTACTTGGCAGCCAAATCCTGGAATGACCTCCCCCAGCACATCAGGGCAGCCATGTCACTTATAAAGTTCTGGAAGAAACTGAAAACCTGGCTCTTCATCTGAACCTATATGCAGAGCCTGCACCTACTCAGGGCTTGAAGACTCTCACGGGTGATTAGTCGCGCTCTACAAATCCAGGTTACATTACATTACAAGGAGTCTTACTCCAAGTAACAGGTCGCATACAGACAGAGAATGACTATCATTGGAGGTGTTTGGGGGCTCTTTTCTACCATTCAAGGTGGTCTGGCGTCATTGCCTGTCTGTTTTAAACCTGTTGAGCACTTCATCCCAGTGATCTGATATTGGCTTTGAACGGAGGCCCATACGTTCTTCTCTGAAGCATCCTAGCCTCTAGATCTGGCCAATACAGCACATCGCTTCCTTTTGGACCATCTGTGCATATCTAGTAGACTGACCTTGATCGCCCCTTATTCTCTTTTCCCTACTACGCTTCTATGTCAACGACAACTGCCCGCCAGTAGCCGATCAGCAATGGGTAATCCCACATTATATGCAGTTGGTTGGCTTTGACATTCCCACACCTGGGGCACATTACTGGGGTGATGGAATAGATCTGACTCAACTTGTGAGGTGTTAGATAAACTCAGTGCTGTTTATTGAATTGAATATGCCCAAAATGGGCATTTCGAGAAACTATTCCAGGATATTTGAGTGCCCTCTGCCAGTCTTTGTTATTAAATACACAACCAACCTCATCTTCCCATTTTTCCATCAAGGGCTGCAGTGATACCTGTGTGCATTGCTTTGTTAAGCCAGGACACTGTCCTCTAACTTCCACCCACTATAGAGCGCCTGGATCAGGGCATGTGTCGGGGTTCCTCAGTGCTTATGTAAAGCTGTCGTCTGAGAGTATGTAGCATCTGTTTGACTTGGCCCTTGTTGCGTGCTTGTGCTCTCTCCTTTAAACATGGCAAAATTGGCATACACCAATTTGGCACATTTATTTTACTTGTAAGTCCCTTGTAGTGTCCATTGTAATTTACCCAGTGCTGTAAATTAAATACTACTAGTGGGCCTGCAGCAATGGTTGTTCCATCCTTTTAAACATGTTTCAGGCCTGCTATTGCAGCCTATGTGTGCAGTATAGACTGCAATTTCGACATGGAAAAATAAACCCTTTACCAGGCCCAAACCTTCCTTTTTAATACATATAAGTCATACCTAGGGTAGGCCCTAAATAGCATGGAGGGCAGGGTGCAGTATATTAAAAAGGTAGGACATGTACATTTAGGTATTACATGTCCTAGTAGTGAAAACCGCCTAAATTCATTTTTCACACCTGCAAGGCCTACCTTGCCCTTTGGATAACATTAGAGTTACTTTTTTCATTTAACCCCTTCGCTGCCAGGCCTTTTCCCCCTCCTGTGCCAGGCCTTTTTTTGCCTATTTGGGGCAGTTCGCGCTTAGGCCCTCATAACTTTTTGTCCACATAAGCTAACCAAGCCAAATTTGCGTCCTTTTTTTCCAACATCCTAGGGATTCTAAAGGTACCCAGACTTTGTGGGTTCCCCTGAAGGAGGCCAAGAAATTGGCCAAAAGACAGTGAAAATTTCGTTTTTTTCAAAAAAATTGGAAAAAGGGGCTGCAGAAGAAGGCTTGTGGTTTTTCCCCTGAAAATGGCATCAACAAAGGGTTTGCGGTGCTAAACTCAGCAGCTTCCCAGCTTTCAGGAACAGGCAGACTTGAATCCGAAAACCCAATTTTTCAACACAATTTTGGCATTTTACTGGGGCATACCCCATTTGTGCAATTTTTTGTGCTTTCAGCCTCCTTCCAGTCAGTGACCGGAATGGTCATGAAACCAATGCTGGATCCCAGAAACCTAAACATTTCTGAAAAGTAGACAAAATTCTGAATTCAGCAAGGGGTCATTTGTGTAGATCCTACAAGGGTTTCCTACAGAAAATAACAGCTGAAAAAGAAAAATATTGAAATTGAGTTGAAAAAAACATCAATTTTTCTCTACTTTTTACTCTGTAACTTTTCCCTGCAATGTCAGATTATCGAAAGCAATATACCGTTACATCTGCTGGACTCCTCTGGTTGCGGGGATATATAGGGTTTGTAGGTTCATCAAGAACCCGAGGAACCCAGAGCCAATAAATGAGCTGCACCCTGCAGTGCGTTTTCATTCTATACCGGGTATACAGTAATTCATTTGCTGAAATATAAGGAGTAAAAAATAGCTATCAAGAAAACCTTTGCATTTTCAAAAAGGGCACAAGATAAGGTGTTGAGGAGCAGTGGTTATTTGCACATCTCTGAATTCCGGGGTGACCATAGTAGCACGTGAATTACATGGAATTTCTCAAATAGATGTCTTTTTTACACACACCCCTATATTTGGAAGGAATAAATGTAGAGAAAGACAAGGGGCAATAACACTTGTTTTGCTATTCTATGTTCCCCCAAGTCTCCCGATAAAAATGATACCTCACTTGTTTGGGTAGGCCTAGCGCCCGCGACAGGATATGCCCCAAAACACAACGTGGACACATCACAGAAAACAGAGCTGTTTTTAGCAAAGTGACTACCTGTAGATTTTGGCCTCTAGCTCAGCCGCCACCTAGGGAAACCTACCAAACCTGTGCATTTCTGAAAACTAGAGACCTAGGGGAATCCAAGGAGGGGTGACTTGTGTGGCTCGGACCAGGTTCTGTTACCCAGAATCCTTTGCAAACCTCAAAATTTGGCTAAAAAAACACATGTTCCTCACATTTCTGTGGCAGAAAGTTCTGGAATCTGAGAGGAGCGACAAATTTCCTTCCACCCAGCATTCCCCCACGTCTCCCGATAAAAATGATACCTCACTTGTGTGGGTAGGCCTAGCGCCCGCGACAGGATATGCCCCAAAACACAACCTGGACACATCACAGAAAACAGAGCTGTTTTTAGCAAAGTGACTACCTGTAGATTTTGGCCTCTAGCTCAGCCGCCACCTAGGGAAACCTAACAAACCTGTGCATTTCTGAAAACTAGAGACCTAGGGGAATCCAAGGAGGGGTGACTTGTGTGGCTCGGACCAGGTTCGGTTAAACAGAATCCTTTGCAAACCTCAAAATTTGGCTAAAAAAACACATGTTCCTCACATTTCTGTGGCAGAAAGTTCTGGAATCTGAGAGGAGCCACAAATTTCCTTCCACCTAGCGTTCCCCCACGTCTCCCGATAAAAATGATACCTCACTTGTGTGGGTAGGCCTAGCGCCCGCAACAGGATATGCCCCAAAACACAACGTGGACATATCACAGAAAACAGAGCTGTTTTTAGCAAAGTGACTACCTGTAGATTTTGGCCTCTAGCTCAGCCGCCACCTAGGGAAACCTACCAAACCTGTGCATTTCTGAAAACTAGAGACCTAGGGGGATCCAAGGAGGGGTGACTTGCGGGGCTCGGACCAGGTTCTGTTACCCAGAATCCTTTGCAAACCTCAAAATTTGGCTAAAAAAACACATGTTCCTCACATTTCTGTGGCAGAAAGTTCTGGAATCTGAGAGGAGCCACAAATTTCCTTCCACCCAGCGTTCCCCCACGTCTCCCGATAAAAATTATACCTCACTTGTGTGGGTAGGCCTAGCGCCCGCGACAGGATATGCCCCAAAACACAACGTGGACATATCACAGAAAACAGAGCTGTTTTTAGCAAAGTGACTACCTGTAGATTTTGGCCTCTAGCTCAGCCGCCACCTAGGGAAACCTACCAAACCTATGCATTTCTGAAAACTAGAGACCTAGGGGAATCCAAGGAGGGGTGACTTGTGTGGCTCGGACCAGGTTCTGTTACCCAGAATCCTTTGCAAACCTCAATATTTGGCTAAAAAAACACATGTTCCTCACATTTCTGTGGCAGAAAGTTCTGGAATCTGAGAGGAGCCACAAATTTCCTTCCACCCAGCGTTCCCCCACGTCTCCCGATAAAAATGATACCTCACTTGTGTGGGTAGGCCTAGCGCCCGCGACAGGATATGCCCCAAAACACAACGTGGACATATCACAGAAAACAGAGCTGTTTTTAGCAAAGTGACTACCTGTAGATTTTGGCCTCTAGCTCAGCCGCCACCTAGGGAAACCTACCAAACCTGTGCATTTCTGAAAACTAGAGACCTAGGGGAATCCAAGGAGGGGTGACTTGCGGGGCTCGGACCAGGTTCTGTTACCCAGAATCCTTTGCAAACCTCAAAATTTGGCTAAAAAAACACATGTCCCTCACATTTCTGTGGCAGAAAGTTCTGGAATCTGAGAGGAGCTACAAATTTCCTTCCACCCAGCGTTCCCCCAAGTCTCCCGATAAAAATGATACCTCACTTGCGTGGGTAGGCCTAGCGCCGGCGACAGGAAACACCCCAAAGCGCAACGTGGACACATCCTAAATTTTGGAAAAAAACAGAGGTGTTTTTTGCGAAGTGCCTACCTGTAGATTTTGGCCTCTAGCTCAGCCGGCACCTAGGGAAACCTACCAAACCTGTGCATTTCTGAAAACTAGAGACCTAGGGGAATCCAAGGAGGGGTGACTTGCGGGGCTCGGACCAGGTTCTGTTACCCAGAATCCTTTGCAAACCTCAAAATTTGGCTAAAAAAACACATGTCCCTCACATTTCTGTGGCAGAAAGTTCTGGAATCTGAGAGGAGCTACAAATTTCCTTCCACCCAGCGTTCCCCCAAGTCTCCCGATAAAAATTATACCTCACTTGCGTGGGTAGGCCTAGCGCCGGCGACAGGAAACACCCCAAAGCGCAATGTGGACACATCCTAAATTTTGGAAAAAAACAGAGGTGTTTTTTGCGAAGTGCCTACCTGTAGATTTTGGCCTCTAGCTTAGCCGGCACCTAGGGAAACCTACCAAACCTGTGCATTTCTGAAAACTAGAGACCTAGGGGAATCCAAGGAGGGGTGACTTGCGGGGCTCGGACCAGGTTCTGTTACCCAGAATCCTTTGCAAACCTCAAAATTTGGCTAAAAATACACATGTTACTCACATTTCTGTGGCAGAAAGTTCTGGAATCTGAGAGGAGCCACAAATTTCCTTCTACCCAGCGTTCCCCCAAGTCTCCCGATAAAAATGATACCTCACTTGTGTGGGTAGGACTAGCGCCCACGAAAGGAAAGGGCCCAAAACACAACGTGGACACATCACATTTTTTTATAAAAAGCAGTGCCTACCTGTGGATTTTGGCCTGTAGCTCAGCCGACACCTGAGGAAACCTAGCAAACCAGTGCATTTTTGAAAACTAGAAACCCAGGGGAATCCAAAATGGGGTGACTTGCGGGGCTCTGACCAGGTTATGTTACCCAGAATCCTTTGCAAACATAAAAATTTGGCCCAAAAAACACTTTTTCCTCTCATTTCGGTGACAGAAAGTTCTGGAATCTAAGAGGAGCCACAAATTTCCTTCCACCCAGCGTTCCCCTAAGTCTCTCGATAAAAATGGTACATCACTTCTGTGGGTAGGCCTAGCGCCCACAAAAGGAAATGGCCCAAAACACAACGTGGACACAACATATTTTTTCACAGAAAACAGAGGTGTTTTTTGCAAGGTGCCTACCTGTGGTGTTTGGCCTGTAGCTCAGCCGGCCCCAGGGGGGGGGGGGCAGAAATGCCCTAAAATAAATTTGCCCCCCCAAACCCCCCCCCCCCCCCCGGGAGCGACCCTTGCCTACGGGGTCGCTCCCCCTGCGTGACATTGGCGCCAAAAAACAAATCCCCGGTGCCTAGTGGTTTCTGCCCCCTTGGGGGCAGATTGACCTAAAATTGGCCCATCTGCCCCCAGGGGGGCAGAAATGGTCTAAATACAATTTGCCCCCCCAGGGGAGCGACCCTTGCCTGATGGGTCGCTCCCCATCTCTAAAAAAAGAAACAACAAAAAATAAAAACACAAAAAAAAAATTGCCTTGGCGCCTAGAGTGTTCTGCCCCCCCCCCCCCGGGGGCAGTTCGGCCTAATAATAGGCCGATCTGTCCCCCGGGGGGGCAGAAATGGCCTAAAATAAATTTGCCCCCCCAACCCCCACCCCCCCCGCCCCGGGAGCGACCCTTGCCTACGGGGTCGCTCCCCCTGCGTGACATTGGCGCCAAAAAACAAATCCCCGGTGCCTAGTGGTTTCTGCCCCCTTGGGGGCAGATTGACCTAAAATCGGCCAATCTGCCCCCAGGGGGGGCAGAAATGGCCTAAAATAAATTGCCCTCCCCCCCAGGGAGCGACCCTTGCCTAAGGGGTCGCTCCCTTTGCGTGAAATTCACGCAAAGAAAAAACTCCCTGGTGTCTAGTGGTTTCTACCCCCCTTGGGGGCAGATTGGCCTCATCAAAATAGGCCAATCTGCCCCCAAGGGGGGCAGAAATGGGCAAAATATAATTTTCCCCCAAGGGGAGCGACCCTTGCCTAAGGGGTCGCTCCCCACCAAAAAAAAAAAAAAATGAAACAAAAAAAAAAAAAATGGTCCCTGGTGCCTAGAGGTTTCTGCCCCCAGGGGGGGCAGAAAAGGCCTTCCCGAAAATATGCCCCCCCTGGGAGCGACCCTTGCCCAAGTGGTCGCTCCCTTTTGTCAATAACAATAAAAAAATAAAAAAATCCCTGGTGTCTATTGGTTTCTACCCCCCTTGGGGGCAGATTGGCCTCATCAAAATAGGCCAATCTGCCCCCAAGGGGGGCAGAAATGGCCAAAATATAATTTTCCCCCAAGGGGAGCGACCCTTGCCTAAGGGGTCGCTCCCCACCTCAATAAAAAAAAAAGAAAAAAAAAAAAAATTGTGCCTGGTGCCTAGAGGTTTCTGCCCCCCCTGGGGGCAGAAAAGGCCTAATAAGGCCGATCTGCCCCCAGGGGGGGCAGAAAAGGCTTTTTCAAAAAAATGCCCCCCCTGGGAGCGACCCTTGCCCAAGGGGTCGCTCCCTTTTGTCAATTTCAATTTAAAAAAAAAAATCCCTGGTGTCTAGTGGGGTTTCAAAAGCCGGATTGCAAGCAATCCGGCTTTTGAAACCCTCGGAGGGACTTCAAAGGGAAGGAAATACTTTTCCTTCCCTTTGAAGCCCCTCCGGGCCTCCCAAGTGATTGAAAAAGAAATGCTTTTGCATTTCTTTTTCAATCGCGCTGGAAGCAGAGCTTCCAGCGCGACGAGGGAGGCCCCTGTGACACATCAGCGCGCGCGCCCGCGCTGACGTCACAGGGGGGGGTGGGGGGGGTCGGGGGTGGAAGGGGAAGGTCTTCCCATTCCATCCCCGACTTGGGGGGGAAGGGGGGTGCACGGGGGGCGCGCTAGCGCGCCCCCAAGTTCCCCTGTGCCATGGACGAGATGATCTCGTCCAAGGCACAGGGGAACTGTAGCCTTGGACGAGATCATCTCGTCCAAGGCACAGAAGCGGTTAATAAGCTGTAACATCCGATTGGGAACTGGTAGACAGGTCAGGCTTGGTGTGTCCCACTCTGCTGGACTGCTGCTCTGCAGGACTGTTGCCCTGCTGTGCTGACCTGCTGCCATGCTTTCTCTTGTCTGTCTGAGTGGGATTGGACCTGCATCTTTGAACCCAGGACCCCAGAGTGACACCAAGAACTAGTAGTCCTGTCTCCTGGTCAGAAGCCTCAAGGACATAACAGGCTTCCAACACCCTTGACCCCAGCACATGGACTCTGCTATCCGTGAGTCCCACCCTCCCAAAGGGTGCCACACCAGTCAGTATCTTAGGAAATGAGCCTGAAGATGCTCTGCCAGTCCATCTGTGGATCCAGCAGAACCAACTCATCACTCCTGCAGAGTGGTGCACCTCTTATGCAAAATCGGCACATTGCCTCTGGCACTCAACATATCACTCTCAGAACTGACTCATCGCCTCTGCCGCATCGACTTCCCCCACAGGCCATCGGAGCTGACGCATCCCCACAGGGACTTTACCTCGGCCAATGCAACCCATGGGAACCACTACTGTCTCCACGCAAAGACATCACCTTGCATTTCACAGCTCCCTGGAACCATTTAAGTGCGACGCACCTCCTCTCACGGACCCCTCATCGCTTTTACTGTGTGACACTTCCTCAACATGGGATAGTGGAACTCACCACAACCAGGATTAAGGTACTGGGTTCAGCGGGCCTAAGGGGGTCCCTGCATCTGGCCTGTGCTCCATTGCAGTCAGCTTCAACTTGTGACTTTGTCTCGGTCCGACATGACCAAATAAACACAGTTGGCAATTCGGTGCTTTTTGTCACTATTTTCCCTGAAATCTTTAAGCTTACATATCTCCAGTTTTACTGATTGGAATTTTGTCATTTTGATCCTGATTTATTTATAAAAAACATTTACTCTTTTTTTTAAATGGAGTGGGATTTTCCTTGTGTGGTGTTTTCACTTTATTCCTGCTAGAAGTGCTGCATAAATACTTAACACAATGCCTCTAAGTTAAGCCTGATTGCTGTGTCCCAAGCTACCAGAGGGTTGAGAACAGGTTAATTTGGGGTTGCTTGTGGCTTCATCCTGCGAAGGGATGTGGCTTCACCCCCACAACCAGTAACCCAATTTCTAATAGTACCCTCATCTTCCCACTTGTCCATCAACGGCTGCAGTGATGACCGTGTGCATTCCACTATGGCTTTGTTAAGCCACATCACTATGGCCTGCACCTGATAGCAGGCTAGACCAAAATGACACGTAGGCCCACAGGGACTGTACAGCCCCACCAATGTTCACATCAATCATATCATCTTTCTCGTGGTATAGGTGTATGCTCAGGTAGCAAAAGGTGAGTGGACCCCAGCATATTGCTTTTTCTGGTGGATACATTAACTACCTATGGATTCCTCACTAAAAGAATTCTCCCCTCGCGCCAGCTTCAACGGAAATTTTCTTCTAGCTCTGCACGTCGACGATGACGTCACAATTGCCCGACTCCACGCAAAGCCGTATGACGTCATCCAGGCAATAAGAAGCCCTCGTTGACGTGCAGATGTCAGTTATCACCATTTTTTTACGTGCCTTAGAGGCGAACAGGTGAACATTGACCTTGAAGAGAATATAATCACATCAAATGAAGTGAAAATGCAACATTTATTACAATAAAAATAAAAATAAACTAACAGCAATAACTGTTCCATATGAAACCAAATATGTCAGTCAAGTTCAATCATGTGTACTTGAATTATCAAAACCAGAGAAAGAAACACATATATACATGCTATAACTATATACATGAACCAAGCATATATATATATATATATATATATATATATATATATATATATATAAGACAACAGTGCTCACCCACGGATTTCGTGGCAGGACCAATCAGGCAACGGGGAGGTGGGTGGGACCGTGAGGAATCCACAGGTAGTTAATGTATCCACCAGAAAAAGCGTTACCGAAGGTAAGTCACTTATTCTTCTGATGGATACACCTACCTGTGGATTCCTCACTAAAAGAATAGAGTCCCAAAGCAGTACTACCTCTGGAGGTGGGTGCCTGAATGGTCAAACCAAGAAATCCTGCAGCACTGAGCGTGCAAAATGGCCATCCCTCCTAACCTCAGAATCCAAACAATAATGTTTGACAAAAGTATGAAGGGATGCCCAAGTTGCCGCCTTGCTGATACCCACCGCTCCAATTGAAGCACACACCCTCCCACCCCCTCCGATTCATACACAAACACCCCCACCCCCTCCTGATTCAAGCACACACCCCCACTCCCTCCGATTCATACACAAACACCCCCACCCCCTCCTGATTCCAGCACACCGACTGCTCCAATTGAAGCACACGCCCCCATCCCCTCCAGATTTAAGAACACCTCCCTCCCCGCATACACGCACACAGATACCCACACTCACCACACATACTCCCATTCACCTACACTTCCATACACGCATCCACTCACACTCATCCAGACACGCATTCACTCATTTGTACTCGCACGTATTCATGCAAGCATTCACACAGACATCCAAACATTCATTCAGGCACGCTACGCACTGACATGCACACACGCACTCACTTCAACTTTCATACACGCATTCACTCACACGCATACAACAACGCATACACCACAACACTCGGATTCACACACACACATGCATACACACAGGCAGACACCACACACTCACACCCAACACCACCACCCTCCCATCTCCCTCCCCTGTCGGACACCCGACTTACCTTGTCCGGCGAGGAGGTCGTCCGGCAGGGAAGGGGTGCTGCTACCACCGGCAGTGTCCCGCCAGCAGGACACCGCCAGGCCGTATTAAAGGTTTTAATATGGCTGGCGGCTCCCTACTGGTGGGGCGGTGCAGGTGGTAGCACCGCCAGGGCACCAGCTTCCGCCAGCATGACTACTGCCGGATTTCCGCCCTCATTGTGGCGGAAATCCTGCAGTGTCCATAATATGGCGGGAGGAAGACTGCCAGCACTGGCGGTCTCCCGGCGCCCGTGGCATCGGCGGTTTTCACAGAAATAGTTATAATGAGGGCCTAAGTGCCAACCCTCAAAAATAAGTACTGGTGCCTCGCTCCAGAAACCAAGGCAGTTTGGTGGATGCACGCAGACAACAAAGTGAAGAGCTGTTAGAGTCATTTGATTTTGATATGTTGTGTTTCACAAACCTTGATTGTCCATTAGCTTTGCATCACTTTTAGATGAACTGGGGATATAAGATCCAGTATTTTGATCGTATTTACAAGGTGGGAGCTGGTAACAATTACAGTACAGCCTGCTGAGGGCTTGAAGTTACCCTATTATCATTGTAAACTCAGGGTTTTAAGTGAACTGTTGGACCTGGCCCTTGTGGCAGGTTCATCCCCTGACTTTTTGTCTCCTTCCTCCTATTTTTTCTGACCTCTCGCTGTTGGCTCTGGGACTCTGAGCACTTTATCACTGCTGATCAGTGCTAAAGTGCAGGTGCTCTCTCATCGAAAGTTGGTATGAATGTCTTATACCTATTTGGCATATTTAATTTACCTGTAAGTCCCTTGTACAGTGGTATCTCTATACACAGGGCCTGTAATTTAAATGCTACTAGTGGGCCTGCAGCGCTGCTTGTGCCACCTACTGAAGTAGCCTTTCAAACCTGTCTCAGGCCTGCTAGCGCAGGGCCTCTGTGCGCAGTTTTCTGCCACAGGGACCTGCCATCTAAATTTACTTGCCAGGCCCAGAACTCCCCTTTTACTACATGTAAGTCACCCCTAAGGTAGGCCCTAGCTAGCCCTATGGGCAGGGTGCTATGTAAGTAGAAGGCAGGGCATGTGCCAGGTTGCGTGGCCTGTCCTGGTAGTGACAAACAGCCTAACTTGGTGTCTCATTGCTGTGACTGCTGCCTTCTCATAGGATTGCATTAGAAATGCCCTGCCTTATATGTAGGGGGTATTGTCTGATTTATGAGGGGTAGCGTAGGCATGTTTGGTATGGTTATAATGGTGGTAAGAAATGCTGCTTACTGGTGTAAGTGGATTTTTTATTACTATTATAGAAAGGCCACTTCTAGAAAGTGAGCATTTCTCTGTGCTTATGACTCTAGTGTTTTGCAGCTTGACTCCAATCCACGCCTGGGCAGAGTGACAGTTGGGCTTTGTGCATACTTTTCAGACAGCCTGTACACAGTGAGGGTGGAGGTGTCACAGAGGTGCATGTGCATGCTGAATAGTCTTCCTGGGCTGGGAGAAGGGAGAGGCGGGGCACACCTGCGTTTGTAAAGGCTATGCCTTGGCCTCAAACAATAGGATTGTTTACCCCCAACTGAGTCCGTGCTGGAGGAGAGGGGGGGGCACTCCCAGAACCAGTTGTAACTGGTTGGAAACTCCATTCCCCTTCCTTCGTAACACACTGTAAAAATTAGTATAAGTAGAGGGGAATTTACCCCACAATTTGGGAACTCTTGGAACTTACCTGGAACTGGACACAGACTGCAGGAGGGACTCACCAGGAACCACCACGGACTGCTGCTGCTGTGCTGACGTGTGACCTACTTGGTCACTGTAAGGAACTGCCACGTGCTTTAATTCATCTTGTGCTGGCCTGCTGCTGGGCCCTGCCGCCTGTGCCACGGGCCAGCTTAATTTTTAAAGCGCACCGGAGCTGCGCTGTCCCCGGTGCCCCTGGGGCACCACAAACAGAAAGGAGCGGAGCGGGTGCGCTCCTACCATGCCCCCAGGGCAAGCACGCCCCCAGGACCGCCCCGGGGCACAAGCAGGTACCTACATTGGTGCCTGCCCGCTGCTGTGGGCCGGACCGCCTCTCCAGTGTATTCGGAGCTGGGTGAGGGAAGGAAGCCTGATCAGAGGCTCCCCTGCCCCACCGGGACCCTTTGTGCCTTTTTGGACAGGCGGGGGGAAGGAAGCCTCATCGGAGGTCCCCCCTGGCCCCACCGGAGCCCCGAAGGTCAGAGACCCCGGGAAGCCTCGCCCGAGGCCCCACCGTGCCACTGGCCCCCCTTTGTGGCCCCCTTAGGGGCGGGTGGCATTGTTTTGGCCCCCCCTTGTTGGAGGGCCAGTGAAGGCCCAGGTGGGGCCCCCAGAGATCGCGGGCTCCAGGAGTTTGAGGTTGGAGGCAGTGCGAGTTTCTCTCAGTGCCTGTCAGAAAGATGTCAGAATACATGGTCATCCAATCCTTGGCCTCTTTGCAGAGCACACAAAGCAACGGTCAGTGTGCCAGTTCCAGTTGCGTTACTATGTAAGTGTGTGTGTAAAGGAGGTACACAGATTTCAAAATAATAAGAAAGCAAAATTAAAAGAAAATGCAGTGCCTACAGGTGAGTGTGTACGTTGTGTGTTGGGTGGTGAAGTTAAGGAGATGCAAGGAACTTCATGCAGGAAAGAGTGAAAAGAGGGTCCTGAAGCAGAAAGATGAGATTTTCAGATGGAGGAGTTCAGGAAGGTGTAAGAGAAGATGGGGTCACATTTCTAACGTAGACTGCAGAGTAAAGCTGTGTGATGGGAGGAACAACAGTGACAGAGACACATTAGAGACCATTACCCCTCCCACAGTTAGTAATATTTAATTCACAGTCTCATAATTACAGAACTGAACCCTTTTTACTATTATTTGCAACAAAATCATTGTTGTTACTTATTTATCTTAAAAAGCTAACAGCCACTGGCAAAGCCAATAGTACTGGCTTGTTCCAGGTGTATGCCAGTCATGTTATATACCTGGATCCAAGAACAGAAAGCTCAGAAAGGCACCAAAATATTGGTTTGCTGGCACTCTATGGGAAGCACAGAATTTTTGTTTACATGTTTAAGCCACACCCTTAATTACGTAGGTCACACCCCTTTAGAGACCCTCCCCTTTTTTTTATCTCAGTTAAAGTCCTCTGCACACTACTACTGACTACAAAAGCCTAACTTTTGCACCCCAAATCAAAAACATCACAAACAACTATAGATTACAGTATCACCCCTTAGCCCCCAATTCCCTGATAGAAGACTTCATTCTACGTAAGAAAAATACTTTTGTACTAGGTCATTCAAAGTCCTTATTTGATGTTCCCAAGTGCAACACTGCAGATTAAGGGGGTCATTCTGACCCTGGCGGTCATGGACCGCCAGGGCCAACGACCGCGGAAGCACCGCCAGCCTGGCGGTGCTTCTGGGGCCATTCTGACCGCGGCAGTAAAGCCGCGGTCAGAAAAGGGAAACCGGTGGTTTCCCGCCGGTTTCCCGCCGGTTTCCCGCTGCCCCAGGGAATCCTCCACGGCGGCGCTGCAAGCAGCACCGCCATGGGGATTCCGACCCCCTTCCCGCCATCCTGTTTCTGGCGGTTTTCACCGCCAGAAACAGGATGGCGGGAACGGGTGTTGTGGGGCCACTGGCATGGGCACTGCAGGGGCCCCCTAACAGGGCCCCATTAAGATTTTCAGTGTCTGCTTGGCAGACACTGAAAATCGCGACGGGTGCAACTGCACCCGTCGCACACCAGCAACTCCGCCGGCTCCATTCGGAGCCGGCTTCCTCGTTGCTGGGGCTTTCCTGCCTCCTTTTGGCGGTCGCCCGCCAGCCCAGCGGGAAAGTCAGAATGACCGCCGCGGTCTTTTGACGGTCTTCTGGCGGTTCCCGCCAGGCGGGCGGCTTCCGCCGCCTGCGGGGGTCAAAATGACCCCCTAAATCGGTTGTGTAAGAATATAGGGGGTTATTACAACTTTGGAGGAGGTGTTAATCCGTCCCAAAAGTGACAGTAAAGTGACGGATATACCACCAGCCGTATTACGAGTTCCATAGGATATAATGGACTCATAATACGGCTGGTGGTATATCCGTCACTTTACCGTCAGTTTTGGGACGGATTAACACCTCCTCCAAAGTTGTAATAACCCCCTATGTCTTAAACTGCTTAAACCCAGTCTCACACGTGGTGGGTTACCTGTTGGATTCTATCTTTGTAGTAGTTTGGACATTGTAGGGGAGCCCTTATACCCAATATGAATTTACTACTATGCTATTACATTTCAAATAACTATGGGGGTTATTACAACTTTGGAGGAGGTGTTAATCCATCCCAAAAGTGACGGTAAAGTGACGGATATATCCCCAGCCGTATTACGAGTCCATTATATCCTATGGAACTCGTAATATGGCTGGTGGTATATCCGTCACATTTGGGACGGATTAACACCTCCTCCAAAGTTGTAATAACCCCCTATGTATTTTATATTTTGAGATGTTGTTCCTCAATTCACCAAAGCAGTTAAAAGTTGGAATGAGTTTGACTATGAATAAATTGCTGCTCAGGCCTCCTCAACATCCAACTGCCAGCAGTTACTAATGTCATCATGCCTCCCTAAGAGTATGGTAGAGGGCTTAATTAAAGGATGAAGGATGGAGTTAATACAAACTTTGTCATTGCAGTATCGTAAGTACAGAAGTTATCTCAAACCAAAATATATCCCATGGTTTTCAAAAGATCTGGGTTAACTCAAGTTCAAGCTAAAAGTAAGGTATTGGGAGAGAGAAAATGGAGGCAATCTGATCATTCTACCCTCTAAACATATTACATATCTCATGCAAAGTCACACAAGTGAGAGATTAAAATGGCTGAAAAGCTGTATTATTCTGATCACATAGATATTGCTCCTAAACTTGCCAAAGAGTTCTATTGAATAATAGAAGAACTTGATTAAAGTTGACTACTCATACAATGATCACTGCTTCTAATGAGGATCTCATCACTTTTTTGTAGATGAACGAGTTACTTACCTTCGGTAATGACTTTTCTGGTGGATACATTAGCTACCTGTGGATTCCTCACCTAATGAATACTCCCATGGCGCCAGCATTCAACGGAAATCTTCTTCCTAGTCTCTGCACGTCGACGAGGACGTCACTCTAGCCCACGCGACGCCGTCTGACGTCATACAGGCAATAAGAGGTCCTCGACGACGTGCCGACGTCAGTACCAACATTTTTTACGTGCATGAGAACAACAACCCAATGCAATGAAAGAGCAAGGCAACATCCCATAACCTTGTAAAATACACAATATTGCAATGAATAGCTGTAAATTTAATATAACGAACAAATATATGCAAATCATGTATGTACAAAGATATATACATATATATATATATATACAGATAAATATACACAAGTATCCATATATACAACATCTATTGCAACCTTGAAGACCAAGAGGAGCACACTCAAGGATTACTTGGTAAGACCAGAAAGGCAACGGGGAGGCGGGTGGGACTGTGAGGAATCCACAGGTAGCTAATGTATCCACCAGAAAAGTTGTTACCGAAGGTAAATAACTCGTTCTTCTGATGGATACAACTACCTGTGGATTCCTCACCTAATGAATAGAGTCCCAAAGCAGTACCACGCCCGGTGGTGGGTGCCTAAATGGTCAAACCAAGAAATCCTGCAGCACTGACCGTGCAAAATGGCCGTCCCTTCTGACCTCAGAATCCAAACAGTAATGTTTCGCAAAAGTGTGAAGGGACGACCAAGTTGCGGCCTTGCAGATGTCAACCACAGGAACACCTCTGGCCAAGGCCGAAGTGGCCGACTTAGCTCTGGTGGAATGAGCTCTAATGCCCTCAGGAGGGTCCTTCTTTGCCAAAGAGTAACAGATTTTAATGCAAAGAACCACCCACCTGGAGAGTGTTCTCTTGTGGACTGCCTTTCCTCTCCTCTTGCCCACGTACCCGATGAACAGCTGATCCTCCAGCCTGATATCCTTTGTTCTATCAATAAAGAAGATCAACGCCCTCTTTGGGTCCAGACGGTGCAGTCTTTCTTCCTCTTTAGAAGGATGAGGCGGAGGATAGAACGTGGACAAAGTAATTGTCTGAGCCAAATGGAAGGGTGAAACAACCTTCGGGAGGAAAGCAGCCTTGGTCCTCAACACCACCTTATCCCCATAAAAAGTCGTATAAGGGGGCTTTACCGATAAGGCCTGCAACTCACTCACTCTCCTTGCAGATGTTATAGCTACCAGAAAAACTGTTTTTATAACCAAATACCTTAAGGGGCAAGAATGCATAGGCTCGAAAGGGGACCCCATAAGGAAAGTCAGGACCAAGGACAAATCCCATTGCGGCATAACAAATGGTTTTGGAGGATATTTATTTAGAAGACCTTTCAAGAATCTGATAACAATAGGGGATTTAAATAATGATGGTTGGTCTGGAAGACAAATGAAGGCTGACAAGGCCGACAAATAACCCTTAATGGTAGCCACTGCACAACCTTTCTGCGCTAGAGACAAAGCAAAAGACAAAACGTCCGATAGATGAGCATGTAAGGGATCAATCTGCCTCTCTCCACACCACGCAACAAATTTAGACCACCTATTAGCGTAGATAGATTTAGTGGAGTGTCGCCTGGCCGATAATATAACATCCACTACATCAGGCGGGAGAGAGAAGGAACTCAGGTTGCCCCGTTCAATCTCCAGGCATGTAGGTGCAGACTCTGGAGGTTGGGGTGTAAAACCTGCCCCTGCGACTGCGAGAGGAGGTCTGCCCTGAAAGGGAGACGGAGCGGAGGGCACATTGAGAGTTGGAGAAGGTCGGAGTACCACACCCTCCTTGGCCAATCCGGAGCTATTAAGATGACTTGGGCCCGGTCTTGGCGAATCTTCCTCAATACTCGAGGAATCAAGGGTATGGGAGGAAACGCGTAAAGCAACTGGCCACACCAGCTTATTTGAAACGCGTCCCCCAACGCTCCCTGCATCGGATACTGGAGGCTGCAGAATAACGGACAATGCGCGTTCTCCAGAGTGGCAAACAGATCTACCCGAGGAAACCCCCACCTTTGGAAGATCAAACGGGCTTGATCTGGATGGAGACGCCACTCGTGGTCTGCGAGAATTGGCGACTGAGACCGTCCGCACGTACATTCAAGACCCCGGCCAGATGATTTGCTACCAAGCAAATGTGATGGTCCTTTGCCCAGGACCATAGTCGAAGAGCTTCTCTGCAGAGAAGGTACGACCCTACTCCTCCCTGTTTGTTTATGTACCACATCGTGGTAGTATTGTCCGTCAGGACCTGTACCGACTGACCACGAAGGGAAGGGAGGAAGGCCTTGAGAGCCAGACGTACAGCCCGTAACTCCAACAGATTGATATGAAACATCTGCTCCTCTGGAGACCAAAGGCCTTTGATCTCCAGATCCCCCAGATGAGCTCCCCACCCTAGAGTGGAAGCATCCGTTATGACCGTGGCCACTGGTGGCGACTGCGCGAACGGCTTTCCTTGTGAAAGATTGTTGCTCGCAATCCACCACTTCAAGTCCACAGCAGCATCTCTGGAGATCTTGACAGCACCTTCTAGATCTCCTTTGTGTTGAGACCACTGCCTTCGGAGGCACCACTGAAGAGCCCTCATGTGCCAGCGAGCATGCGTGACCAACAGAATGCAGGAGGCAAACAGACCGAGCAGACGAAGGACCTTGAGGACTGGAACTACCGCTCCATTTCGAAACATTGGAACCAATTCCTGAATATCTTGAATCCGCTGAGGCGGAGGAAAGGCTCGACTCAATGTTGTATCCAGTACTGCCCCTATGAACAGGAGGCGCTGAGAGGGCTCCAGGTGAGATTTGGGCTCGTTCACCGAAAAGCCCAGGTCGAACAACAACTGAGTCGTTGACTGCAGATGATGCGACACAAGCTCCAGCGACTTGGCTTTGATCAACCAGTCGTCCAAGTAAGGGAATACTGCTATCCCCTTCCTTCTGAGCTCTGCCGCAACCACCGACATCACCTTCGTGAAGACTCGAGGTGCTGAAGTAAGACCAAACGGAAGGACCGCAAACTGATAGTGCTGCGATCCCACCATAAACCGGAGATACTTCCTGTGTGACTTGAGTATCGGGATATGAAAGTAAGCATCCTGCAAGTCGACAGACACCATCCAATCTTCCTTGTTCAACGCCAAAAGCACCTGAGCTAGGGTCAGCATCTTGAACTTTTCCTGTTTGAGGAACCAATTCAAGATCCTCAGGTCCAGGATTGGTCTCAACCGACCATCCTTCTTGGGAATCAGGAAATACCTTGAGTAACAACCTCGACCCCTTTCCTGCTCTGGGACCAACTCTACCGCGCCCTTTGAAAGGAGGACTTGTACCTCCTGTTCTAGCAACAGGAGGTGTTCTTCTGAACAATAAGATGGGCGGGGCGGGATGAGGTGCGGGAACTCCCGAAAGGGAAGGGTGTAGCCTTTTCCCACAATACTGAGAACCCAAGTGTCCGTTGTAATAGTCTTCCACTTGCGGAGAAAATGCTGTAATCTTCCCCCTACAGGAGAGGAGTGAGTGGGAAATGGTGGAAGCCTAAGGCTGCTTTCCCTGCTGCACCCCTCCAGAGGACGAGGAAGAGGCAGAGTGCTGCTGAGAGGCTCCTCTGGTGCGGGCCCTCCCTCTCCCTCTAAAAGATCTATAGGGATGGGAAGAGGCAGGTTGCTGGAATCTCCCCCGAAAGGAAGAGGAGGAGGAGCCATGCCCAAATCCCCGAAACCTCCTGAAAATCCTGGAAGAGGCAGAGGAAGAAGGAGCTTGGAGTCCTAACGATTTGGCTGTGGCCCTGCTCTCCTTAAAGCGTTCCACGGCCGAATCTGCCTTGGCGCCAAACAGCTTGTCCCCATCAAAAGGGAGATCCAATAGGGTTGACTGCACATCCGCAGAAAACCCCGAATTACGGAGCCAGGCCTGTCTCCTTGCCACCACAGTCGTGCCCATTGCTCTGGCCACCGAGTCGGTCGTGTCCAGCCCAGACTGAATAATCTGGGTCGCGGCAGCCTGGGCATCTGAAACAACATCCAAAAGACCCTGGGGAAGCTCCGTAAATGATGAGGAAATGTCATCCATAAGAGCATGAATATATCTCCCCAGGATACAAGTTGCGTTGGTGGCCTTCAACGCCAGACTGCAGGACGAAAAGATTTTCTTGGACTGTGCATCCAGTTTCTTCGAGTCCCTGTCCCCAGGCACCGTCGGGAAAGAACCAGGCGCTGATTTGGATGAACAGGAGGCCTGCACCACCAAGCTCTCCGGTGTAGGGTGCCTAGAAAGAAAGCCAGGGTCAGTTGGTGCAGCTCAATACCTCCTGGCTACGGCTCTATGAACCGCTGGGGAAGATACTGGTCTCTTCCACACCTCTAGCACCGGATCCAGCAAAGCGTCATTAAACGGCAATAGAGGCTCTGCCGCAGCTGAGGCCGGATGAAGCACCTCTGTCAGAAGGTTCTGTTTTGTCTCTGCCACCGGCAAAGGCAGGTCCAGAAAACTAGCTGCCTTCCGTACCACTGCGTGAAAGGAAGCAGCCTCCTCCGTGTATTCCCCTGGAGACGAAAGATCCCACTCAGGGGAAGTGTCCAGCCCACTGGCTGTATCTAGACCATGCAGTCCATCACCCGAGTCCTCTAGTTCTCCCTCTTCCAGGACTCGTTGGTACTCCTGCTCCTCTAATAAACGGAGAGCACGTCTCCTTGAATGAAGCCTCTGCTCGATACGCGGAGTCGACAATGCCTCCGCCGAAGCCGAAGATCGGCGCCGATCTTCAGAAGCCACTGACGCCGCGTCCGGCGCCACAGTTAACTTCGGCGCCGATGAAAGAGCACTCGGAGCGGATGGACCCACTGGAGTCACAGGACGAAATCCCGACGACGGAATGGAAATCTCCGGGACCAATCCCTTCGAAGCCACCGGAGTGGCCACCGGCGCCGACACCGGCGCCGAGCCCACGTTCCCAAAAGGGAGAAAGGGCATAAAGGGTGCCGGCCGTAGAGGCGCAGGATCACCCAATGAAAAGGCCAAAGGGCCAGCCGGAGCACCCCCTGGAGCCATCTGTTGGAAGATGGTATACATCGCATTTAGGAATGCGGTACTATCGGCTCCAGGGGTGGGAAAAGCCGGATACTGGGGTGCCTGTATCGAAGGCGACCCCGACGCCGGCCTCGACGTCTGCGACGCCGGAGACAACACCAGAGGCTGCACCACTTCAATCACCGACGCCTGTCCAGGTGAAGTCGGTGACGCCGGAGAGGGCAACGGCGTCGATGGATGCGGCGTGACCGTGGGACTGACCTCCCAAGTCCTCCGGCACCGATCCGAAGACCTGGAACGAGTCTCCTTGCTTGAATGGTGCCGTGATTCTCTACGGCACCGGGAGTCTCGATGACGCTGATGCCTTGGCGAAGAAGACTTCTTATGATGTTTTTCTTTCTTCGACTTCGCCATAAACAACTTCGCCTCACGTTCCTTGAGAGCCTTTGGATTCATGTGCTGGCATGAATCGCAAGTCGAGACGTCATGGTCGGAGCTTAAACACCAAAGGCAGTCGGAGTGAGGATCCGTAACTGACATCTTGCCCCCACACTCACGACAAGGCTTAAAACCCGACTTTCTCTGCGACATTATTACTACAGCGAAGGACTACGCAGCAAAAAATACACTGTAACCACGAAAGTAACAGTTGCTCCCTCGAAGATAACCGTTTCGAATGCACGGAAAAAAGGGAACTGACGTCGGCACGTCGTCGAGGACCTCCTATTGCCTGTATGACGTCAGACGGCGTCGCGTGGGCTAGAGTGACGTCCTCGTCGACGTGCAGAGACTAGGAAGAAGATTTACGTCGAATGCTGGCGCCATGGGAGTATTCATTAGGTGAGGAATCCACAAGTAGTTGTATCCATCAGAAATGACCCATACAATCCGCTCCTATACTGAGCTGGAGAATATGCCTAAACCCAGTATATCTGATATTGATCTCTCACAACACAGAAGTGCACGACTAGTTTGACACATAAAACCGTCTAGACTAGCTGTACTTAGGATTACCACAAGATCCCTGCCCAACTAAATTGATGCACGTGCTCAATCCCAAACTGATTCAGTAATTACTCTTAATTTTTAATAGCCCGCTGATGTGCCACCCATGGTCTGAAAACCTTTGTTAAAAAAAAACCCTAATTAAAAGCTGAGGACCTAAACAACTTATGGCCCATATCTATACATCCTTATCTGAGGAAAATTTGGAAAAAACTGTTTCCCCATATATAGCCTTTTATATAAAGTAGTGACATTCATGGAAGAATTTGGTGATTCTGTTATTTCTAGACAACCATCAGAGTCTGATGGGGGTGCGGTGGCGTGTTGATGTTTGATTTAGCAGCAGCCTTTGACCCCATCGACTGGTCCATCCTGGCAACCAGACACTCAGATGTGGGGCTTACAGGCATGATCCACAAGGTGTTAAACTCTTTTCTGAAACATCAATCGCTGTCTGTCGCCCTGCCCCCTTTCAGTTCATAACGCAAAATGCTCTGCTATGGTGTCCCACAGGGCTTACTATTGTTACATCAGACCGCGGTGCAGTTTTATATGTAGGTGAACAACATTGTCTGGACCTTTGAGGTGTCTCATCTTTCTGAGCAAGAAACACAAGTATCTTCCTTACTGACTCTGCATGAAGAAATATGATCACATCCCTCCTCTCTGATGGAACTCTATTTGCTCCCATTGCTAGCCCGCATTCTCAAAACCGGTTGCATTTTTTACAAAGCCATCACAACCAACAGCCCCTACATATCTTGCTGACAAGCTCACCATCTCGGGTTGTTTTCAGCATGCCCGCAACCAGGACACCATCAGATTGCAGAATTGTAAACAAGAAAAAATAGGCCTATATCACAATGCATTAAATATCCACAATTCAGCTTCTTCTCCTATTACTCCCCATCTTTAAGCGTGTCTTTGATCATGTACAGTGTTCCAGTGCCTTCTGGCTAGGTTTGCACTATAGAAATACCATATATATACTGTAGGAAGGTGGCTTTCTTCTACCATGGTTACCCCCATTTTTGGCCTGTTTGTCAGTGTGTTTTTACTGTCTGACTGGGATCCTGCTAGTCAGGACTCCAGTGCTCATAGTTCGAGGCCTATATGTCAGTATGTTTTACTGTTCTGTCAGTATGCTTGACTGTGTCACTGGAGTCCTGCTAATCCGAACTCCAGTGCTTATGCTCTCTCTGATTCCAAATTTGTACTTACATACTGGTAACCCAGAATTCCACTCCAAATTGGCATACTGGACCCCCATTATAAGTCCCTAGTATATGGTACCTTGGTACCCAGGGCATTGGGGTTCCAGGAGATCCTTATGGACTGCATCATTTCTTTTACCACCCATAAGGAGCTCATACAAACATGTCTTCAGGACTGCCATAGCATTTCACAGCCATTTTCACTGCACCAGGTCACTTATAAGTCACCTATATATCAAACCTTCAGATCCTGAAGGCTAGGAGCATAGTACCTGTGTGTGAGGGCACCCCTGCACTAGCAGAGGTGCCCACACATCATCCAGGCCCATTTTCCCGGACTTCATGAGTGCGGGGACGCCATTATAAGTGTGCACTACATATAGGTCAATGCATATATGTAGCTTCACAGTGGTAATTCCGAATATGGCCATGTGAGGTGTCTAGGAACCGGAAATTGAACCCCCAATCTGATTCTGGTATTGGGGGGCCAATGGACCCCCAGTACTGCCATACCAGTCTTCTGAGGTTTTCGCTGCAATTACAGCTGCTGCCACCTCACAGATAGGCTTCTGCCCTCCTCTGGCTTGGGCAGCCCAATCCCAGGAAGGCAGAACAATGCATTTCCCTTGGGACAGGGGTGTTAAACCCTCTCTCTTTGAAAATAGGTGTTACAGGCATGGGATGGGTTTTCCCCAAGAGCCTCTGCAAATGCTTTGAAGGGCACAGATCGTGCCTACCTTGCATAATCCAGTCTACACCGGTTCAGGGACTCCCGGACCCTGCTCTGGCATGAAACTGGACAAAGCAAAGGGGAGTGACCACTCTCCTGTCCATCACCACCTCAGGGATGGTGCCCAGAGCTCCTCCAGAGTGTCCCTGGGTTTTGCCATCTTGGATTCTAAGGTGTTGTGATACTCTGGGAGCGTCGGATTGGCCAGTGCCTGAAGGTGATGTCAGAGACCACTCCTGATAGGTCCATACCTGGTTAGGTGACCAATCTCACTAAGAGGGCTATTTAGGTTCTCTCCTGCAGGTGTTTCCTCAGATTTGGTTTTGAATGACTCCAGCAGGACTCCTCTGCAACCTCTACTTCACCTTCTACCATCTGATCAACTGCAGAACTGCTCCAGGAACTCTACAACTGCAACAAAGTATCCAAGAAGGCTACTGCAACCCTGTAACTTCAGCTCCTGCCGGCAACTGCAACAGTTTCCAGGTTGTGCATGCTTTGAAGACTTCCTGTCTTCATCCTGCACCAGAAGGACCAAAGGAATCTCCCTTGGAGTGACAGAGTCACTTCCTTGCTTCAGCAGGCACCTCTCTGCAGCGACAACCGGTACTCTGGAACTCCTCTCCTGGCGACAAGCGTGATCCCTGGAACACAGGTGGTGGACCGAAGTGATCCTGACTGTCTAAAGAACCAGCTGTCCAAATTTGGTGGAGGTAAGGACTTGCCTCCCAGAGTCAGACAGTACCCCTGTGCACTGCTGCGATGACTGCGATTTGCAACTCCTTTGTCCTTGTGTCCTGGGACTCCTGTGGGTGCTGCCTGGTCTTCTGAGAGCTCTCTAATGTGCTGAGAGCCCCCTCTGTCCCCCCAGTCTGAGTTGAGACCCCCAGGTCCCTCCTAGGCCCAGGTAGTGCCTTTTCCCACCAACCGCAACATTTGCGTGAGCCAAGGCTTGTTGATGGAATCCAATGACGAAAAACAGCCTGCATCCAATGACTTGACGTGGGACATCTCTTGCACCAAGCAGGAACCCCCAGCTGACTTCTTTGGTGCAGTTCTGACTTTTTCTTCCAACCGGAGAATCCACTTTTGATCCTTCATCTGGGTTAGCAAGGGCTCCTGTTCTTCCTGGACTTTTCATCTGTTCTTGGACTTGGTCTCCTCTCTCCACAGATCTTCAGGTCCAGGAATCCATTGTTGGTGTCTTGCAGTCTTGCTTGTTTTTTGTATAATCCTTTACCACGACTACTAGTGTGTTCTGAGGAAACGTGCTGTACTTTACTCCTGTTTTCCTGGGTTCTGGGGTGGGGTACTTTACTTACCTTTGGTGTTTTCTTACACTCCCAGCACCCCTCTTCACACTACTCTTGCCAAAGTGGGAAAGTGACTTTTGCATTCCACTATTTTAGTATATGGTTTGTGTTGCCCCTAGGCCCATTATAGTCTATGGTGATTTCCACTGTTTGCAATATTTTAAGACTGTTTACGTACCTGATTTTGGTTACTAGTGTATAGTTTGTGTATAATACTTACCTCCTAAGGAAGTATTCTGACTGACTGATTATCTTTCTTTCCCTTGCTTGTGGATGTCAATCAATTTTATCAAATGTAATCCAGCTAAAACCAAGCTCTTTGTTACTGTTCGTGATATTGCCAGCTGGTTGCTACTTCTTGGCCACAAAGTATGGGCTCTTCACGTATTCCTGCCACTTCTGTATGCAACTTCGACATCTCTCTTAACCCCTGGGGGGTACCCACTCCAGAGGGGTATGCACTGGAGTTGATACCTTTCCGTGCCCTTACATGTTTATGTAAGGGCACAGAGAGGTATGCACTGTATTGGACTCGAGTGCACTGCATACCACTCTGCATTGCCCACTCTGCCCCTTTCAATGTAATGCCACAGAATTCCGCAGAATGAAAATCTGCCATTTGTGCCCACACCGACTTGTAAGTCCCTAGTATATGACACTGCATGTACCCAGGGCCTGTTATTTAAGTTCTTCCTGGGTTTGCAGCACTTTTTGTAAAAACCTGTTTCAAGGCCTGCTAATGCATGCTGTTGTGCAGTTTTAAACTGCCATTTTGACCTGTCAAAATCACGTTTTTGACAGGCATAAGCCTTCCTTTCTAATATCTAGAAATCACCCCCAGGAATAGGCCTTAGTCCCCAATAAGGGATGTTGCGTGGTATTGAAAAGTAGGACATGTACAAATTAATGTTTTACATGTCCTTGCAGTGAAAAAACCTACAGCTGTTTTGCATTGTAGGAACTCTGGCTTTTACAAAGGTTAACACTGGCTTAGTAGCAGCTTGCGGGACGCAGAAGAGGCAGGGAGGTACGCGAGGGTAGGGGAGAACAAACATTGATTTAATTTAATAAAAAAACAACCACTTACCTTCCCTTACCGCCGCTCCTCTTGTTCGTTGCAGGCTGCAGGCACAGGTGCCCAGCCTGCCCTGCGACCAATCCTGACACTGCTCAGAGCAGCATCAGGATTGGCTTAGAGCGCCCAGCCAGGGTGCTCCCAGGCAGACTGGAAGCCTGTGCCGGCTCTCTTCCAGCCCGGCAACTGTGTTGCCGGGCTGGAGAGGGCCTACTGCGCATGTGTGTTTGGCTGGCCCAAGACGGCCGGCCAAACATACATGCACAGTGAGCCCCCGTGGCCCCAGCCCTTTACCAGAAAACGATAAAACTACGTTTATTATCATTTTACGGTAAAGGTTTTGCAGCTGCCGCTGCTGGTGGGGGGTGACCCTCCTCCACCCAAACGGAGGAGCTGCCCCTGCACTGGCTTGCACTATTATATTTAATAAGTGCTAAATTCAGTTTGGGAACAGCTGGAAAAATAAGTCAAGCACTCATTTTAATGGTAATTTAAAATCCAATTTAGTGGTAAGGGCGTTGTTCACATTACTATTTTGGAAAAGACAACTTTTACAATGTTGCTTTATTCCTGCCTAAAACCAAAAGGCCTTTCTGCCAGTGTCCAACTGTCACCTCACTACTGATGACTCCCCCTTGGTGAGATGTGTATTTCTCCCAGTCAGTAGACAAAGGGGGTGATTCCAAGTTTGGCTGGCGGCGGGTGCCGCCAGCCAAACGGGAACCGCCAGAATACCGCTGCGCGGTCAAAAGACCGCCGCGGTTATTATGAGTTTCCCGCCCGCCCAGAAGGTCGCCCGCCCGGCCAGCGGGAAACCCCTTCCCACGAGGATGCCGGCTCCGAATGGAGCCGGCGGAGTGGGAAGGGTGCGACGGGTGCAGTTGCACCCGTCGCGATTTTCAGTGTCTGCTATGCAGACACTGAAAATGTTAGTGGGGCCCTGTTAGGGGGCCCCTGCAGTGCCCATGCCATTGGCATGGGCACTGCAGGGGCCCCCAGGGGCCCCACGACACCCATTACCGCCAGCCAGGTTCTGGCGGTCAAAACCGCCAGAACCAGGCTGGCGGTAAGGGGGTCAGAATCCCCATGGCGGCGCTGCCTGCAGCGCCACCATGGAGGATTCCCCAGGGCAGCGGGAAACCGGCGGGACACCGCCGGTTTCCTGTTTCTGACTGCGGCTGTACCGCCGCGGTCAGAATGCCCATTGGAGCACCGCCAGCCTGTTGGCGGTGCTCCCGTCATTTTAGCCCTGGCGGTCGTCGACCGCCAGGGTTAGAATGACCCCCAAAGAGTCCTAGGAGTCAGGAGGGAGTTTCCCTCCTTGACAGGGCAGCCTGGGGGGTGTGCCCAGCCCCTTCCTGAGCTTAAAAGGATTCCTACCCTGTCACTGGCGAAGAACCTCACACCAAGGCCTGCCTCCCTTTTGCCTTTCATGCCAGGCTGTCTCCAAGCCCAGTATGGGGGACACAGAGAAGGAAGCTGCCCAGAACATATTTAGAGGGTGGACAAAAGATTGCACCCTACCTATATAAAAACGGCATTCCCTTAATTCTCCTCAGAACACATTTGCATCTGTGAAGAATCAGAAGGACTGCCCTGCTCTCTGAATCCCGAAGGAAGACTGGATCTGCTTGCCTTGACCCCAGGACCCCAGAAGTGACTCCAAGGCTCAGCTGGCTGGCCTACAGTTTGAGCTACAGGGACAAGCTTCCAGGGGCCTGCTTTCCCGCTGACCAGACCTGGTCCCATCTGCTGGTCTCTGTGGGAGTTAGTCTTCCCCATCTGAACTGCCCCCAAGGTCATGGACAGAGTATACTCCTAGTAGGAGGCTGGCCTGGCTTATAGTGGGTACCTTGTGAAACTTACACCTTGTGCCAGGTCCAGTTATCCCTTATTAGTAGATCAGTAGTGTTCTAGCAGCTTAGGCTGATAGAGGTAGCTATAGCAGAGCAGCTTAGGCTGAACTAGGAGACTGCAAAGCTCCTACTATACCACCTATATCATATAGCACTATATCACAGGAAACACAATACTCAGAGTTGCTAAAAATAAAGGTACTTTATTTTAGTGACAACATGCCAAAAGTATCTCAAAGAATGGACTCCCTTAGGAGGTAAGTAAAATACACAAAATATACACACAAACCAAAATCAGGTAAGTAAAACACTTAGAAAAGTAGTGCAAATCCCGTAGAACACAATATAATGCAATAGGAGACAATAGGCCTAGGGGCAACACAAACCATATACTCCAAAAGTGGAATGTGAACCACGAATGGACCCCAGGCCTAGTGTAGTGTGTAGAGGATCACTAGGAGTGTAAGAAAACATTAAAGGTGTCCAAGATACCTCACCCCAAGACCCTGAAAAGTAGGAGTAAAGTTACCTCACTACCCCAGAAAGACAGTAAAGTCGAGATAGGGGATTCTGCAAAGGCAACAACTGACTGCAAAGCACTGAAGATGGATTCCTGGACCTGAGGACCTGTAAAGGAAGGGGACCAAGTCCAAGAGTCATGCAAGTGTCCAGGGGGGCAGGAGCCCACTAAACCCCGGATGAAGGTGCAAAAGGGCTGCCTCCAGGTGGAAGAAGCTGAAGATTCTGCAACAACGGAAAGTGCCAGGAACTTTTCCTTTTGCCAGAAGATGTCCCATGGCGTGCTGGAGGATGCAGAGTTGTTTCCACACAGAAAGACGGCAAACAAGCCTTGCTAGCTGCAAGAGTTGCGGTTAAACATTTTGGGTGCTGCCAGGGCCCAGGAAGGACCAGGAGGTCGCCCCTTGGAGGAGGAGACAAAGGAGGCACTCAGCAACACAGAGAGCCCAGGCAGAAGCAGGCAGCACCTGCAGAAGCACTTGAACAGTCATTCAAGAAGTATGAGCATGGCAGTTGTGTCAGTACAACAAAATCCCATGAAGTCAGTGGTCAACTCATCGAGTTGAGCAATGCAGGACTGAGTGCTGGGGACCTGGGCTGTGCTGTGCATGAAGGAATCCTTGCAAAAGTGCAAAAAAGCCTGAGCAGCTGCAGATCACGCACTACACAGGATTACTGTCTGCTGTGGGGAGGCAAGGATTTACCTCCACCAAATTTGGACAGACGGACCACTGGACTGTCTGGGTTACTTGGATCCAGCTCCTGTGTTCCAGGGACCACGCTCGTCAAGATGAGAGGGGACCCAGAGGACCGGTGATGCAGACGTTTGGTGCCTGCGTTAGCAGGGGGGAGATTCCGTCGACCCATTGGAGATTTCTTCTTCGCTTCCAGTGCAGGATGAAGGCAGACAGCCCTCAGAGCATGCACCACCAGGAAACAGTTGAGAAAGCCGGCAGGATTAGGCGCTACAATGTTGCTGGTAGTCGCCTTGCTACTTTGTTGTGGTTTTGCAGGCATACTGGAGCAGTCAGCGGTCGATCCTTGGCAGAAGTTGAAGAGAGCAGGGCAGAGAAACTCTGGTGAGCTCTTGCGTTCATTATCTGAAGAGAAACCCACAGGAGAGACCCTAAATAGCCCTCAGAGGAGGATTGGCTACCTAACCAGGTAAGAGCCCATCAGAATGAGTCTCTGACGTCACCTGCTGGCACTGGCCACTCAGAGGACTCCATTGAGCCCTCACACCTCTGCATTCAAGATGGCAGAGATCTGGGACACACTGGAGGAGCTCTGGGCACCACCCCTGGGGTGGTGATGGACAGGGGAGTGGTCACTCCCCTTTCCTTTGTCCAGTTTCGCACCAGAGCAGGGGCTGGGGGATCCCTGAACCGGTGTAGACTGGTTTATGCAAGGAGGGGACCATCTGTGCCCTTCAAAGCATTTCCAGGGGCCAAGAGAGGCTACTCCTCTCAGGCCCTTAACACCTATTTCCAAAGGGAGAGGGTGCAACACCGTCTCTCAGAGGAAATCCTTTGTTCTGCCTTCCTGGGACTGGGCTGCCCAGGCCCCAGGGGGGCAGAAACCTGTCTGAGGGTTGGCAGCAGCGGTAGCTGCAGAGAAAACCCCAGAGAACTAGTTTGGCAGTACCCGGGGTCCATGCTGGAGCCCAGGGGATGCATGGGATTGGCACCCCAATACCAGATTTGGCTTGGGGGGACAATTCCATGATTTTAGACTGGTTACATGGCCATGCTCGGAGTTACCATTGTGAAGCTACACATAGGTATTGACCTATATGTAGTTCACGCATGTAATGGTGTCCCCGTACTCACAAAGTCCGGGGAAATTACCCTGAACAATGTGGGAGTACCTTGGCTAGTGCCAGGGTGCCCTCACACTTAGTAACTTTGCACCTAACCTTCACTAAGTGAGGGTTAGACATATAGGTGACTTATAAGTTACTTAAGTGCAGTGGTGAATGGCTGTGAAATAACGTGGACGTTATTTCACTCAGGCTGCAATGGCAGGCCTGTGTAAGAATTGTCAGAGCTCCCTATGGGTGGCAAAAGAAATGATGCAGCCCATAGGGATCTCCTGGAACCCCAATACCCTGGGTACCTAGGTACCATGTACTAGGGAATTATATGGGTGTTCCAGTGTGCCAATCAGAATTGGTAACAATGGTTACTAGCCTGTTAGTGACAATTTGGAAAGAAATGAGAGAGCATAACCACTGAGGTTCTGGTTAGAGACAGTTAGTCATCACACAGGGAACACATACAGGGCACACTTATGAGCACTGGGGCCCTGGGTGGCAGGGTCCCAGTGACACATACAACTAAAACAACATATATACAGTGAAATATGGGGGTAACTTGCCAGGCAAGATGGTACTTTCCTACACGCCCCACCCGTGTTAAACATAATTAAAAATGTTAAACTTCTAACCTTAAATGTGACAGGGGAATATAAGTAGAAACAGTCTAACCTGATACAAAGCACATGCAAAGGAGGCCAGAGATATGAAGGGGCCATTTTAAACTGATATTTGCGGGGCCCTCTCTTTAGAGCCTTGACCAAATGATGCACACGTGCTACCTTGTATGACATTTTCTTTTGAATGAACAGGAAGGCTTTTTTGAGTTGTCAGTTAGTGCTGGAGTGCTCCTCCACTGTCTATCCAGTTTACTTTCATTGTGTAACTATTTCTGTGTCACTGTATATGTATTACTCTCCTGTCTTTCCTGTTTTTGTCTTTCTCCTGTGGCCATGCCTTTCACTCCCGTCATTACCTCCCTGCTTCTCTTCTGTCACATCCTGATGATTTTATGTTTTCCTTTTCACTCTTTTTTCTTTCATTCTCCATTGACATCACTCTCTTTTAACCAGCTCCCAGTCTTTCTGAATTTATCTTTCAAACTCCCCCTACCCTACCATTCTTTTAATACATGTTACTATGTACTTGCTCTCTGTTTTTTGCACTTAATTTTTTTTTTACTATCTCCCTCCTGTAACTTCTTTCTCTGAATATCCATTTGCTCACCTCTCTGGTGCAGATCATGTGTATGATTCTGGCTCCATAGGATTGCCCTATTTCAGTAGCAATGAGACATTTTGCATCTGTCAGAGTTAACAAACTTGCATGTGAACACATGGGGATAATAATTCAGTATTCACTAAAGACAGTAATATTGAGAAATCACTGTCAAGTCTTCTTGCAAATCACTGCACCTTCCAGCTAGTACAATGACTCTGCTACTTAATGCTCACTGCTGACATCTGATGTGATCTGCAGGTCATAAACTTTAGGGGTTGGCATAACTCATGCATTTCCTTGTAAACTAATGATGCCGAATTACCTAAGAATTCTGTGAGATTACGCTTGAATTACGTGAGAAAAATAATTCTGTGTTTAGCACTATTTCTTAGTGCAAAATCCCCCCCATCTCACATCTAAAATGGTTGTGAGGTTACAGTTTGCACCAAGAAATGCAACAGAACACGAATAGCTAAATGCAACCGAACATGAATACCGAGCGTGAGCGGCCACTCACTTAATGTGCTCTTGGGGTATGATTTTTCACCAGTTTATTACCAGCATTTAGCCCTATTTTCTGAACACAAAATGCACCCTGGCATCCAAAATGGATGTAAAGATGCATTTCGCACTAAGTAGCATTAAATGCAACAGAACATGAATGACAAACACGAGCAGTCACTCGAGCTTGCTAAATGTGCTCCTGGGGTAGGACTTTTGTCTCACATTGCTACGGGCATTTCGCACTATTTTTTTAGTGCATAATGCCCACGTCCAAAATGGACCCAAGGATTAATTTTGTGATGAGAAACAGCTATACACGCAGCAGAACATAAATAGCGAGTGTGAGCTGCCGCTTGCTATATGTGCTCTCGCGGTAGGATGTTTTCTCCCCAGGTTTCTCTTCATTAAGTGAGGAGGAATAATTGCGTAATTATTGGTAATTCCATGTCAAACAGTGATCAGGAAGTACCAAAATTAAACGATTACTTACTCCAGCAGAATTGAAATTCTGCCTAGGTCTATTATGAACACTGGTAAGGCAAGTTATTCCTTACCATCAAATTAGGCAGCAGTAACGCATGTAAAGCACTTACAAAAGAAAGATGTGTGGCGGGAAGAGCTAGAATTCATTGTGTTATTGCCCTTCAAACATGTAATCCCCCCAAAAAGCTGAAAGTATGTATTGTTATAATTACTCTTCGGGTTAAACAAAGAAGTATTCTCTCTCATTCTGTGGCATGCTTTATACAGAGATCTCATAGGGGCCTTCATAATGAGTGAGCCAGGATCTACTCCTATTTCCTCAACACCGGAGTTACCAATATCCGGGGTACTGTAAACTCCAATAGTGTGAAAAATCCATCCCATTATGAACTAGACTGTGTGAAATTACTGAGGAAATTGTTCATTCTGGGTCTGATTCCCCTGATAATTGCTCATTCTGGCCCAGGCTTTTCACCTGCAGATTTCAGGTCTGTTTAGCATACAAAATCCACGAGTTAAAGTAAATAGATCCACAGTGATCCTAGAGAGTTCCTGATTCTGATGGCGCTGGTAACTGCTTTTACTAGCCCCATTGTGAATAAGTGGCATTCAGTAATGACAGCCTTTGTCCTCTTGCAAGAATACAGTTCTGTTTTGAGGTCTGGACTAAAGACAGCTTGTCTTGATGGCTTTATGTAAGTTAAAAATAATAATAATAGATACATACACGCAGGAGCTTTGGGGCAGTTCAACTATCATTAATATTTTGCTTCTGCCCAACTCAAGTTAAAGCATAGGGCAATGGGTCAGCCCCCTTCAACCATTGGCTCTCCTACTCTGCGAGTGACAGCATTTAGACTTATCAGGTGGACATCCACCTAAAAATAAGTGTACTTGAGTGTTACTTGAGTGCGACGCTGGTGGGTATTTCAGTCAAACCTCCTCTTTATGAACATTTCCTGTTACTAATGAATTTATGGATATCAGCCTTTATCAATAAGTAGCCAAGACTGCAATGTATATGTGCCAAAAATGAGCAGAGAAATCATCATGAATATATAGCCTTTCTCCATTGAAGATCTGCTGATCAAGTGGCATTGGTGGAAAATACAAAGAGACTATTATGGGCTATTTACTGTAAAAAATGTACTTGTTTTTCCCCTTCTCTGTGGAGGGTTGTGAAGTGCCTTTGGATTATTCTGTATATGCTGGCCTTGTCATTTTTAACAGTATGATTGGGATGATATGAATGTGAGTTTCATTATTTTTTTCTAATTTTTCTGTTCTTTGCCTAGGAGTTATTGAATTATGAACATTATACAGATATTTATTATTTTGGAACAAACAGGGTATTTAGTGCATAATGAATGAATATAGAATAAATTGTTATAAAACATATGTATCTGTCTGTATATGTATGATTTTGGCTTGATGAGTTCTATTTTCATTTGGGGATTACACATTTTTTGAACCATTAGTGAAGGTGGGTTATTCTTATTTTGTTTATTTATTTTCCCTGTCCCGCTTCCATATCGCTTAGCTGGGGAACTCTAGTTTTGTTAGAAGCTAGAGTTGATACATATTGTTTTTGGTGTACAAAGCGTTAGGGATGCAGATCAGAAGACAACTTGGAAGCGGCCAATTCGTCCTTGGAATCCACCTTTAAGAAGTTTTATTTTAAGCGGTTGAGATTTGCTGCCAAGTGGTAGCAAGAGTTAAATGTGCATAATGTTGGCCACCAGTCCTGGACACAGAATGCATGCAAAATTTCTTAGCGTCCAAAACCTAAAGCTTCAATTGCATTTAGGTCATGGATGCCAGAATTATCACACTGGGTTTCAAAGTGAATGTTCAGTTACGTTCCTTGGAAGAGAAATTTTGTAATTGGAGATAATCTTTTTTTCCTTAAGTTTAAGAATACCATAATGGATTAGTATTGCAGTGAGAGGTTTAGGTCTTTCAGAATAAACTGATGCAATAGTGTAAATACCTCTGGTTAGAGCAGGTCAGTAAAGGAGTGATGGAATGCTCCAGACTACTAACTGGAGGATGGCTAGCATTAAGAAGAAAAGAGTAGGTAGAAATGATGGAAAGACGGGATAAAGACACTCATGCACGTGAGAGGGTTATAGTTCATATTGTAGTTAGGGGAAATGTAGAGTAGTGATTCCCAATCTGTTGAGTTGTTTGAACTGTGAAGGCTTCTGAGTTGCCAATTCAAGAGATACATGAATAAGCCTCACCTCCACGTCCTTATTAAAATTGACATTTTTCAACACAAAAGCTAGGAAATTTTACACTGCACCTCATGACTCATTTTTCCACCACCCTGCAATTCCTGTCTCTTTAGCTCCCTCTTTTTTTATCCTGGCGTTTCCTCTTTGTCACTGTTTCCTTAGGGGAGTTGCTACAGTGAGAACAGGCAGCAGGCAACCTGCCCCTCATAATCACTGAAGGCCAGGGCATTTTTGGCTGAACTGATGTCTAATTAAATAGGGTATTTGAAGGCTGGATTATACTCTCAGAAAGGCAGCTAGTTATGTTTTGAGGAGAGCTGGCAGATGTCCTCTAAGGGTGAAAGAAGTGTTGTTTTAAGCCCTGCTGGAATTGTGTCCGAGGGCACTATGAGAGTCACTAAAGGCGGGAAGCGTTAGAACCAGCTGGTTGAGGTACATTCATGTAGGCATCCCAAAGCATGCGAGCAGTGCCAGTTAGTTCATTGGCTAAAGAGCCTATTGAGAGTGTTTAATGACCAGCTCAGGGTCGGCAAAGACTTGGTTCTAAGAGAGCAAGTGTGTATATTTTAAGGGTATGCTGGGGCAGTCTGAGAGAACACCTAGTCTGTTTAAATACCTAATGATGGTGTCTGAAGGCAAGCTGAAAGACAGTTGGGTATGTCTAGGAGCTAAACAGAGGTATCTAACGGGCTGTTTGACAGCATGCTGGAGGTTTCTGAGAGGTAATTGGGGGGTTCTGGGAGTAGTCTACATGTCTCAAAAGGCTGGCGGAGGCTGTCCGAAGACCTATTGGGAATTTCTGAAGGCAGGCTGAGGGTCAAACAGAAAATGTTTTTTGTGAGCCATCTCTCACATCCCTATCCTCCACCTTCTTTCACTGTCAGCAACAAGCGCAGACTTGGATGTGTTCAGCACTGTTGATGGGGAAGGAAAATGAATGGCGCCACATTGTTCCAAAAGCAACATTGTGATCTGCAGGTTAGTGGTGACTTGAGCTGACAAATAGCTATCTGTCAGAGGGCAATTTGGAAGTTACGAACTAATCAAAAGGGTTGTTAGAATGCTGGCTAAGGGTATCTGAGGGATTATTAGTAGGTATGCTGAGAATTTCTAAGGGACATCTGGTGAGGGTCATCCGATGGTAGCTTGGATGACGGAATATGAATTGTAGACTGAATGAGGTATCCAGTGACCAAATGTGGGTGCCTGAAGGCTGATGTCTCTCAGTGGAAACTGATAAGAGTTTGCTTGGAGAGTCTGAGGTGGGCCTGAGGTGTTTCTAGGTATGTCTGACGTCAAATACAGTTCCCAGGGCATTGCTGGGAGTTCTCCAAACCCCTTCTGGAAGTGCCAGAGTATATGCCAATTATGCAGCCTGATGTTAATCAGCCGGATGGGTGTGTTGCTAGACAGTGAAGTGCCTTGAATAGTGAGATGATGGCCTCTGAGGGCTATGTGAAGGTGACTGAGAACCTTTCAAGGATATTTGAACATCTTTGAAGGGACACTGGTGGTGTTTAAGGAGGACTTGGGGTGCCTCGAACATTTCCACTACAAAGGTGTAATGCCAGGTCATTTTTCTTTAGTCCCAGCACGTCTGTCTTCCCCAGATCTCTAATTTAATTTACAGATTCAGAAGGGTATCAGAGAGCTAAAAGCATAAAGGTTCCCTTTCTCCAGTGCTAGGTACATGTTGACATTTAATGTGACATAAGAGAATAAGGCGGTCATTCTGACCCTGGCGGTCAAAGACCGCCAGGGCGGAGGACCGCGGGAGCACCGCCGACAGGCCGGCGGTGCTCCAATGGGGATTCCCATTCCCCGTAAGAGGGCCCCTACAAGTATTTCACTGTCTGCTTGGCAGACAGTGAAATACGCGACGGGTGCCACTGCACCCGTCGCACAGCTTCCACTCCACCGGCTCGATTCCGAGCCGGCTTCATCGTGGAAGCATCTTTCCCGCTGGGCTGGCGGGCGGCCTGAAGGCGGCCGCCCGCCAGCCCAGCCGGAAAGTCAGAATTACCGCGGCGGTCTTTTGACTGCGCAGCGGTATTCTGGCGGCCCCCGACAGGCCGGCGGCGACCGCCGCCGGTCAAAGTCGGAATGAGGGCCTAAATGTTGTTGTTAAATATATATTTAACCTAGTTTCTGTTGAAGCCTATGTGTGCTGATTTTTACTTCCCTCCCACAGTACTAGGTTGACGACTTACTGGCTAGACGTTCCAGAGCAGGAGTCTCCAGCCTTTTGTGTAATACAAGCTACTTGTGTCCAATAAAAATACTCCTGAGCTACTATTACTATTAGAGATGTAGTAGTAACCATATCAAGCAAGACTGCATAAGTGGCCGCCATATGCAATATCACAAGCAGAGATCACCTCTGTGCTGCAGGCATGGTTGCCATGAGTAAATATGGCACACCTCAACATGGGTAGGAGATAAAAGCCATAGCTGAAGTGCCCTGGCACAAAGGTAATACAATTAGTAAAAGTCTCTGCGAGTGTGTTTGATTTTCATTTCTCAAATACCAGCTTATATTTGAAAATTCAACTGTTTTCCATCAAATATTAATTTATGGATTCTGAAAATACACACATTTTCATTTCAAACACATGCTTTTCAAATCTGGTGCATAAGTTAATGAAAAATAGCAAAAGCTTCTTATTTAGTTCACTGGACTGCACAGAGGAGAGCTACTTTTAGGTAGCTGGAGGGCTACAAGTAGCTCATGAGCTACTTGTTGCATAAGCCTGCTACAGAAGTACTCCTCCAGAGTTGACTGTGTTTGTTTGATAATATGTCATTTTATTTTTTTACAGAAAAATAACTCAGAGAGGCCACAGTGACTGCACATATAAATTGGTTGTTTATCTACATTTGTATTATTTCTGGCTAATTTAAAACATAGACAGTACACCCCTTTACGTCTGATGTTCATAATCTGATTACGTCTTCTCTTTTTTTCTTGCACTTTCTAGTGATCTGTTTGGTATAGCTCATTATATATTCAAACTCTCCTAAATTAAAGCAAAAATGATGTCCTTGTTCTGCGTCACAGTTTGATGTTGAAGAAGTAGCTCCCCAATATGGAGTGCCACCACCTGCAACCAACAACATTATTTAGGCAGTGCTTACCCAGGCAAAGTAAGCGCCGAACCTTTAAAAAAATCCTCGCAAGCAGTACCTTGAGAAGCATGATGTCATTAGCAAAAGTCTTTGGGTCGTACTCTGGGTGAAGAAATATGCTAAATCTCTGGACGTCTTGCTGCGACTCCTCCTTCATTTTAATGTTGTGAGCTCCCAGGGTGATCTTCGTGATGCTGAAAAGGAAATCAAAACCATAGTGGACAGGTTGACTTCAGAATCTTTCAGAGATCTACGTAAATATATATCTGATGATCAGTGGGTCCTGCCACTAATCTATAGTGGTGGAGCGGCGAAGAGGGGCTGGACGAGTTGGGGGGGTTTAGGGCATTAATAATTTGAAAAGAAGTACTCACCTGCCTCTGCCGGTCCTCTCCTCCTGGCATGGGCCACAAGCACAGGCTCCCCACCCAATCCAGACACTGCCATCATGCTATACCAAGCATGAGAGCAGTGCCAGGATTTGCCAGAGTGGGCTGGTCTGACACTTGCTCAGGCACAGGGAGCCTGTGCCTTTTCTCCGCTCGGCTCTTTAACACAGCTGGGTTGGAGAAATATAAGTGCGCATGTCGGTCTGGCCATGCTAAGACGGATGGCCAAACCAACATGCGCACTTACAGTGTACACCACTCCTCCTCCCTTGCATGGTCCAGACGGGCACCATGCTAGATTCCATTGGCTCAGTCATTTGAAAATAAAATGATAATACAATTGTTTTATTGTCGTTTTATTTTTCACTGACTGACTCTGAGCAGGGGGCAATGCTCCTCCCCTATTACCTGCTGACGATGCCTTCAAAAACACACTCTCAACATGCCCTCTCCTGGAATGCTACATTGAAATTTGCTTCGATTAAGGACCGGAATACCATGTTTGTTTCAAGAACTGAGTATTAGAGGACAGCCTATTAGATTTGGCTCTCGTGTTACAGACGCACATATTTTAAGAGCATCATCTAACTGCACCAGTGAAGTAAACCTTTCGTTCCCAAATATTAGAAACCACTGAGTTTTGTGTGGGTTGTCCGAGATGTTCTGCCCTACATGCCTGATCACCTTGCCTTTAGATACTGTGTGTGCCACTGCCTCTCTTTGAGTTGGGTCCACCAGATTACTTTGAAGTACTTCTTCTGGTGATCATATGCACTGTGCTACATCACCACAAGTGGCACACTACTTCAAATGCATGAACATTGCCCTAGACTAAGACCCGCACTTGGTAGGCTCTCACATAGAACAGCACGACTATGTTCACTGCAACTCAGGCTGCATGTGCCCATGATGTTTTTGAAAATTGAGTTTTGTGCATTTTGCTCTACTTCTTAACCTTGTGAGTGCTGATTGAAATGTTCTCATGTGTGATCCTGGACAGCAGGTGTTCCTGCTTAGTGTTAGACTGTTAAGAAAGTTGTGGTATGTCCCAGCATGTTTTTGATTCTCGTGTTAGTGAACATGACAATCACACATGTTCACTAAGGGTGGCTCATGTAATTGCTTGAGACTCCAATGTGTTATGTTATGTTCTATTGATTTGTATAGCGCACTAATCTCCCAAGGGGGTATACAGGCACTTGGGCATGTGCCTTATATTGTGGTCTCCAAGGTGCTTATACAAAGACCCCATAGCAATGTGTTGGAATGAGGTCATGAGGAGCAGATACAGTGCTTTTTGTGCTCTGAACAGGCTGTAAATGGCTGTCATAGGTGACAGTAAATTATTATAGCAGGAGGGATAGGTCATTTTGCCTATCGCTTTCCAGGGAGAGAACCCTACTCAGGGACGGAGGTTGGTCAGTCAGATTGGGGGGGGCGGCGGTGAGCTTCAGATTTTCCAACAATCACTCTGGCATTTAGGCACCCATTATGACATCAGCGGTATTTTTCCAATACCGCTGATACCCGGGCGCCAGAAGACTGTAGTGCTGGCGGTCTTCCGCCTGCCATATTATGGGTGCTGGGGGATTTCTGCCACAATCAGGGTGGAAATCCGGCAGTAGCCATTCTGGTGGGCAGTGGTGCCCTGGAGTTGCTACCACCTGCACCGCCCCACCAGTAGGACACCGCCTGCCATTTTATGGCCCAAAATATGGCCTGGCGGGGCGCTGCCGGCGGTGGCATCGCCCCTTCCTGTTCCCTGCCGGACGACCTCCTCACCGGACAAGGTAAGTTGGGCATCTGACAGGGGAGAGGGGTAGGAGGGTGTGTGGTGTCTGCATGTGTGTATGAATGTGTGTGTGAGTGTGTGAATGCGTGTTAGGATGTCTGTGTGTATGCATGCCTGAGTGCATGTTTGGATGCCTGTTTGTATGCGTGCCTGAATGCGTGTGAGTATGTGTGAGTGAATGCATGTATGGATGTTGAATTGAGTGCATGTTTGGTTGTCTGTGTATGCATGCCTGAATGTGTGTGAGTATGTGTGAGTGAATGTGTGTATGGGTGAGTGTGAGCATGTATGAGTGAATGCATGTATGGATGAGGTTGAGTGGATGTGTGTCTGGAAGTGCAGGTGAATGGGTGTTAGCGTGGTGCGTTTGGGTGTCTGTGTGCATGTATGCAGGGGAACTATGTAAGTAGGGGGGTCGGGGAGGGGAGTGATGTGAGTGTGTGTGCATGAATGGCTGTGGGGGGTGTTGTGTGGTGGGTGCATGTCTGCGTGTGTATGTATGGGTGTCGTGCGTGTGTGAGTGTGAGTATCTGCGGGTGTGTGCATGGATGGGGAGGGGGGAGGGTGAGTATATGGATCGGGTGGGGGGTTACTGTATGGATCGGGTGGAGGGTTGGTGCATGGATCGGGGGTTAGCTGTATGGATCTGTGTGGAGTGGGGGTATGTGTGCATGGATCGGGGGGGTCTAGTGTTTGTATCGGGGGACAGGTGCTTGCTAGGGGTTTGGGAGGAGCCATTACCAGTGACAGGGAAGGAATTTCCTGTCACCAGTAGCCCTACCACCATGGTTTTAGTGGCTGTGCTACCGCCACGAAACCATGGCAGTAGGCCGGGTCATAATGCCAACGGTGGTCATCTGTGGCCCGCCGGGTTGGAGATGAATATCTCCGCCCGGCAGTTCATACCGCCATGGAGGTATGAGTGGAGATGTGGCAGTATACACCGCCAGCCTGTTGGCAGTGTTACTGCCACATGAACCCTGGTGGTCGGAAGACCGCCAGGGTCATAATGACCACAATAATGTTTAAATACATTATACGACAAGCAGGGTGAATGAGTGGCACCTAAGGGGCAGTGGAAAGGGAGAAGAATGCAGTCTGGTAGGCGTGCTAAGAGAGAAAACACAATATTCTGTAAAATAGCCAATATTTTTTAGGTCTTTCACAGAGAGAGTGTGTGTGTTTTCTGTCTATGTGTATGTGAAAATATCTGCTGAAATCCAAATCACAATACTCGACTGAAAGCACTTGTACCTGTCTAATCATAAGGAAATACATAATTTTAGGAGGTGTAACACCTCAAACACCCCCTGAAGCTATACCTCTGACCCTACTGGCCTCTCCCGCAAATGGTCTCCTTAGCCCACTCAACCAGGTTCTTCACTGGGTCCAACATAAATATATCAGGAAGCTGTTCTAATGTCACTGGATCGTGGGTCAATTCCTATTTTCCCCTCACTCTGAAATAACCCTGAGAGCCTGTCAGCCCAGAGCATAGGGAAAGGAATATTGGGTTACAAAAGGAAACACTAGTCAAATGTTGGGGACTGGTATAGCATGAGGACTCAATTGTCTAGAGGTATCATTCCTCAAAGACACAGACAGCACTTCTATCATAAGAGATTAAATCCGTCCGGGTCACCGTAAAGTACTGAGGGACTAACTGACCTGCCTCCTCGTAGCAGGATGCCCTGACAAGCTTAAGGAAAACAAGGAAATAACCTTGATCCTGGAGGAGGAGGAGAATAGGAATCTCTAAAGAGAGAAAATAACACATTGATGGGAGCCCAAGGGCTGGGTAAGAACTACGGGCACAAGTGGGAAGACAATGCAAACACTAGACATTTGCCTGGAACAGACCAAAGGGAACTGCGTCACTGCCTTTGATAACCCACTGCCTTGACATTGTTGGCCCCCTTGACCCTCCAACTGCTTCTGGTAATAGGTTCAGCTTAGTGGTAGTGGACCAAGCCATAAGCTATCCAGAAGCCATCCCCTTAAGGACCACTACAGCACCTGCAGTGGCAAAGGCCCTCCTCAGAATATTTTCCAGGGTGGGCTTTCCAAAAGGAGTGGTATCCGACAGAGGTAGTAACTTCATGTCTGCATACTTAAAAGCTATGTGGAAGGAGTGTGGTGTAACCTATAAATTCACCACACCCTATTGTCCACAAACAAATGGACTGGTTGAGAGATTTAACAAAACTCTCAAAAGCATGATCATGGGACTCTGAAAAACTCAGAAGGAGATGTGATGTCCTCCTGCCATGCCTCCTTTTTGCCTACAGGGAGGTACCCCAGAAAGGAGTGGGCTACAGCCCCTTTGAACTCCTCTTTGGTCACCCTGTTAGGGGACCCCTTTCTCTTGTGAAACAGGGGTGGGAGAAACCATTGAATGGCATGACCAGAAGGTTGTCCTGACTGAGTACCTCCAAGAGCAGAAGGTGTGAGTTTTGTAACCTGTGGTACCAAGAGCACTCCAGGACAAATGGAGTGGAACACATCTTATTGTGGAGAAAAAGGGCAGGGTCACCTATTTGGTAGACCTTGGCACTGCTAGAAGTTCCCTTAGGGTATTTCATGTCAACCGCCTTAAACCCTACTATGACATGGCAGATTTGACTCTACTCATGGCAAGTGATGAGGGACAGGAGGAAGAGAGTGACGCTCTCCCTGACCTCTTCTCCAACACTGAAACTGATGGCTTAGTGGATGGAGTGGTACTTGCAGACTGCCTCACAGCAGACCAGAGGGAGGACAGTAAGGGCCAGATGTAGCAAGGGTTTTGCGACTCGCAAACGGCCAAAAACGCCGTTTGCAAGTCGCAAAAGCCTATTTGCTATGTAGAAATGCATTTTGCGAGTCAGAACTGACTCGCAAAATGCATTTCCGACTCGCAAATAGGAAGGGGTGTTCCCTTCCTATTTGCGAGTCGCAATGAGATGCAATTCCATTTGCGACCGCGAAAGCAGTCGCAAATGGACTCGCAGATACCATCCACTTGAAGTGGATGGTAACCCAGTCGCAAACGGGAAGTGGTCCCCATGGGACCCCTTCCCCTTTGTGTCTGGCTTCAAAAATATTTTTTCAGAGCAGGCAGTGGTCCAATAGACCACTGCCTGCCCTGAAAAATACCGAAACTAAAGGTTTCGGTTTATTTTTCAAAGTGCAGCTCGTTTTCCTTTAAGGAAAACGGGTTGCACTTTGAAAAAAAAAAACTGCTTTATTTAAAAGCAGTCACGGACATGGAGGTCTGCTGACTACAGCAGGCCTCCATCCCCGTGAGTGACCTGACTCGCTATGGGGTCGCAAATTGCGACCCACCTCATTAATATTAATGAGGTGGGTCTTTGCGACCCCATAGCGACTCGCAGAAGGTGTCTGAGACACCTTTCTTCATCCCAAATTGCGACTTGCAATTTGCGAGTCGCAGGGACTCGCAAATTGCAAGGTGCAATTTGGGAAGTTGCTACATCTGGCCCTAAGAATCTGCTAGGTCATTTTTTTCTGACTGCTTTGCACTCACACCTGGTACCACTACTTGGTGTGAACAATCCATAGATACTGGATACAGTTTATCTGTCAAAAGTAAGATTTATAGGCAGCATGACCATGTCAGAGACTGTATTAAGTCTGAGGTGCAGAAAATGTTGGACCTAGGTGTTATTGAGCACTCAGACAGCCCCTGGGCCAGCCCAGTGATGCTTGTCCCCAAACCTCATTGCAAAGAAGGAAAGAGAGCAATGCAGTTTTGTGTGGACTATAGAGGGCTCAATACTGTAACTAAAACAGATGCTCACCCTATACCCAGGGCAGATGAGCTCATAGATACACTGGCCTCTGCCAAATATCTAAGCACCTTTGATTTGACTGCAGGGTATTGGCAGATCAAATTATCGAAGGATACAAAGCCAAAAACTGCACTTTCAACCATTAGAGGGCATTATCAGTTTACAGGTATGCCCTTTGGTCTGAAAAATGCAACTGCCACTTTCCAGAGGCTGGTGAACACAGTCCTCAAAGGTCTGGAAGCTTTTAGTGCAGCATACCTAGACTACATTGCTGTATTTAGCTCCACCTGGGATGACCACCTGGTCCACTGTGTAAAGTTTTAGAGGCCCTGCAAAAGACAGGCCTCACTATCAAGGCTTCAAAATGCCAGATAGGGCAGGGGAAAATGGTTTATCTGGGGCACCTGGTACGTGGAGAACAAATTGAACCACTACTGGGGAGGATACAGACTATTTTAGACTGGGCGCTCCCTACTACTCAGACCCATGTCAGAGCCTTTCTTGGTCTCACTGGGTATTACAGGAGGTTCCATTGTTGCCCCTCTTAGTGACCTCACTTATAAAAAGATGCCTAAAAAGGTACTGTGGCCAGCCAGCTGTGAAAAAGCTTTCGAGGAACTTAAGCAGGCTATGTGTACTGCACCTGTTATAAAAAACCTAAATTACACTACAAAATTCATTGTTCAAACAGATGCATCTGAACTGGGGGTTGGGGCAGAGCTATGACAACTGAACTCAGAGGGCCAGGATCAACCTGTTGCTTTTATCAGTAGGAGGTTGACCCATAGAGAAAAGCGTTGGTCAGCCATCGAGAAGGAGGCCTTTGCTGTGGTCTGGGCCCTGAAGAAGTTGAGGCCATACTTATTTGGGATTCACTTCATTGTTCAGACAGACCACAAACCTCTCTTATGGTTAAAATAGATGAAAGGAGAAAACCCTAAGTTGTTGAGGTGGTCCATTTCCCTACAGGGGGTGGACTTTACAGTGGAACATAGACCTAGGAGTAACCACTCCAATGCTGATGGACTCTCCAGATATTTCCACTCAGACAATGAAGACTCATTTGTGCAAGGTTAGCCTTATTGTCCCTCTTTTGAGGGGCGGGTGTGTAGGAAAGGACCATCTTTCTTGGCATGTTATCCCCAATTTCTACCTGTTTGTCAGTGTGTTTTGCCTGTCTCACTGGGATCCTGCTAGCCAGGACCCCAGTGCTCATAGTTTGTGGCCTATGTGTGTGTTGTCAGTATGCTTAACTGTGTCACTGAAGTTCTGCTCACCAGAACTCCAGTGCTTATGCTCTCTCTACTTACCAATTTTGTCAGTATAGTTTAGTGACTCCATATTCCAATTCTCATTGCCACACTGGACCCACCCTTATACGTCCCTAGTATATGGTACCCAGGTACCAAGGGCATTGATGTTCCAGGAGATCCTTATGGGCTGCTGCATTTCTTTTGCCACCCATAAGGAGCTCATACAAATCTTTCATCAGGACTGCCACTGCAGTCTGAGTGAAATAGGGCACACACTATTTCACAGCCATTTTCAGTGCACTTAAGTAACTTATGTCACCTATATGTCTAACCTTCATTTACTGAAGGATAGGTGCAAAGTTACTGTGTGTGAGGGCACCTTTGCACTAGCAAAGGTGCCCCCAGGTTGTCCAGGGCCAATTCCCCAGACTTCGTGAGTGCAGGGACACCATTATAAGCGTGCACTACATTTATGTCAATACACATATGTAGCTTCACAATGGTAACTCCGAATATGGCCATGTGAGGTGTCTAAGTTCATGGAATTGACCCCCTCAATCCAAATCTGGTATTGTTGTGGGGGGCAATCCAATGCACCCTGGGGGCTCCACCATGGACCCCCAGTACTGCCAAACCATCTCTCTGAGGATTCCACTGCAGCCCCAGCTGCTGCCACCTCACAGACAGGCTTCTACCCTCCTGGGGACTGAGCAGCTCAATCCCAGCAAAGCAGAACAATGCATTTCCTTTGGGAGGACGGTGTTACACCCTCTCCGTTTGGAAATAGGTGTTGCAGGCTTGGGAGGGGTAGCCTTCCAGAGCCTCTAGAAATGCTTTGAAGGGCACAAACTGTACCCTCCTTGCATTATCCAATTTACACCAGTTCAGGGACCCCCAGTCCCTGCTCTGGTGCTAAACTGGACAAAGGAAAGGGGAGTGACCACTCCCCTGTCCATGACCACCCCGGGGGTGGTGCCCAGAGCTCCTCCTGAGTGTCCCTGGCATTGGACAGCTTGGATTCCAAAGTGTGGGACCCTATGGAGGCCTCTGAGTGGCCAGTGCCAGCGGGTGACATCAGAGACCCCTCCTAGTAGGTGCATACATGGGTAGGTAGCTAACCCCCCTCTCAGGGCTATTTAGGCTCTCTCCTATAGGTGTTTCCTCAGATTCAGTTTCCAAGACTCCTCCAGGACTCCTCTGCATCCTCTATTTCAGCTTCTGATTGTCGGATCAACCGCAGACTGCTCCAGGAACTGCTATAACTGTAATAAAGTACTAAGGAAGGCTACTGTGACCTGCAACTTCAGCTGCAGCCAGCATTTGCAACAGTTTCCAAGGCACGCTCTGAGGACTGCCTGTCTTCATCCTGCACCAGAAGAACCGAAGGAATCTCCCGTGGAGTGACGGAGTCACTTCCCTGCTTCAGCAGGCACCCTTCGGTGATGACAACTGGTATTCTGGGAGTCCTCCCCTGGTGACGAGCATGATCCCTGGAACACAGTTGGTGGATTGAAGTGACCCAGACTGTCCAAAGGTCTAGCTGTGCAAATTTGGTGGAGGTAAGAGCTTGCTTCCCCGTGCTGCAACAGTACCCCTGTGCACCACGCCTTCTGCAGCTCCTTGGGCTTCTGTGCACTTATTCCAAGATTCCTTCATGCACAGTGTAGCCCAGGTCCCCACACTCGATCCTGTGACGCTCAGCTCCCTGACTTGTTCTCCGACAGCGTGGGACCCTCCAGTGTAGTGCTACAACAACTGCATTTTGCATCTTCTTTGTACCCATGTCCCGGTACTCCTGTGGGTGCTGCCTAGTCTTCTGAGGGTTCTTAGCCCCCTCTGTTTCCTCAGTCTGAGTTGAGACCCCCAGGTCCCTCCTGGGCCGGGCAATGCCATTTTGATGCAAACTGCGAACTTGCTTGAACCAAGGCTTGTTGGAGGAATCCAGTGCCGGAAACTGCCTGCATCCAACGACTCGATGTGGGACATCTCTTGCATCATGCAGGAACCCGCAGCTATCTTCTTTGGTGCAATTCTACACTTTTCTTCCAACCGGAGAATCCACTTTTGCACCTTCTTCCAGGTTGGCAGGGGCTCCTGTTCTTCGTGGGCTCTTCTGTGACTTCTGGACTTGGTCTCCTCTCTTCACAGGTCTTCAGGTCCAGGAATCCACTGTTGGTTTCTTGCAATCTTGCTTGGTCCTTTCAAAACCCTTTATCACCACTTGTAGTATGTCCTGAGGAAACTTTCTGTATTTTACTCCGCTCTTGGGTGGGGTATTTTACTTCCCTTTGGTGTTTTCTTACACTCCCAGTGCCCCTCTAAACACTAAACTTGCCTAGGGGGAAATTTGTTATTCGCATTCCACTAATTTAGTATATGGTTTGTGTTGCCGCTAGGCCTATTGCAATCTATTGCATTTTTTACTGTTTGCACTATTTTCTGACTGTGTAATTACCTGAATTTGGTTACTAGTGTATATTTTGTGTATAATACTTACCTCCAGAAGGGATATTGTCTCTAAGAGATTTTTGGCCTTGTGTCACTAAAATAAAGTACCTTTATTTTTGGTAAAACTGAGTATTGTCTTTTATTGTGTATACGTACTGTGCAACTATAGTGGTATTGCAGTAGCTTTGCATGTCTTCTAGTTCATCCTAAACTACTCTGCTACAGCTACCTCCAGACAGCCTAAGCTGCAAGAACACTGCCTAAATTTCACTAATAAGGGATAACTGGATCTCGTATAAGGTGTAAGTACCTTAGGTACCCACTACAAACCAGGCCAGCCTCCTACACTGGTGGTGCAGCGGTGGGATAAGTACTTGCAATTGCTTTACCACTTTGTTAGTAGTGCTTTTCACAAGTGTACTGCAATACTTAGAGCTCTATACAATTGTACCTAGCAGTCATTCTTTCACCTTCAAAAAGTTCTTTCAAACTTTCTAAACGTTTTCAAAAGTTCTGAAAGGTTTTTTCTTTTCCTCTAAAAAGTTGGGTTAAAGAGTCTACTAACTTTTACTCTTCTCCCTAACTTTTCATTCACTATGTCTGTTGTAGAGGCTACCCTCAGGGTTGTTAAAACCACTTATGAAAGTCTAAATTTCAAAAGTCTGAGGGGTCTCTGCTTGGAAAGAAGTTTAGGGATTGGGAAGAATCCTAACAAGGAATTTCTCTTGAATCTCCTCTTGCAGGATGACCAGGAGCATCCTACTGATCAGTTACTGTTGGAGGCTGGCCTGGCTTATAGTGGGTACCTTGTGGTACTTACACCTTGTGCCAGGTCCAGTTATCCCTTATTAGTAGATTAGTAGTGTTCTAGCAGCTTAGGCTGATAGAGGTAGCTATAGAAGAGCATCTTAGGCTGAACTAGGAGACATGCATAGCTCCTACTACACCACTTATATCATATAGCACTGTATCACAAGAAAACAGCATACTCAGAGTTACCAAAAATAAAGGTACTTTATTTTAGTGACAATATGCCAAAAGTATACTCCCTTAGGAGGTAAGTAATATACACAAAATATACACACACCAAAATCAGGTAAGTAAAACACTTAGAAAAGTAGTGCAAGCACTGTAGAACACAATAGAATGCAATAGGGAAAAATAGGCCTAGGGGCAACACAAACCATATACTCCAAAAGTGGAATGCGAACCACAAATGGACCCCAGGCCTAGTGTAGTGTGTAAAGGGTCGCTGGGAGTGTAAGAAAACACTAAGGGGCCCAAGATACCCCACCCCAAGACCATGAAAAGTAGGAGTAAAATTACCCTACTACCCCAGAAAGACAGTAAAGTCGAGAAAGGGGATTCTGCAAAGACAACAACTGACTGCAAAGAACTGAAGAGGGATTCCTGGACCTGAGGACCTGCAAAGGAAGGGGACCAAGTCCAAGAGTCACGCAAGTGTCCAGGGGGGGCAGGAGCCCACTAAACCCCAGATGAAGGTGAAAAGGGGCTACCTCTGGGTGGAAGAAGCGGAAGATTCTGTAACAACAGAAGGTGCCAGGAACTTCTCCTTTGGTCAGAAGATGTCCACTGCATGCTGGAGGACATAGAGTTGTTTCCACGCAGAAAGACCACAAACAAGCCTTGCTAGCTGCAAGAGCCGCTGTTGAGGATTTTGGGTGCTGCCAGGGACCAGGAAGGACCAGGAGGTCACTCCTTGAAGGAAGAAACAGAGAGGGCTCTCAGCAACACAGAGAGCCCATGCAGAAGCAGGCAGCACCCGCAGAAGCACCTGAACAGGCATTCAGAAGTTATGAGCAGGACTGTCGACTCAGCACAACAAAAGGGGGTCCCACGAAGTCGGAGTCCAACTCAGCGAGTTGGGCAATGCAGGACGGAGTGCTGGGGACCTGGGCTAGGCTGTGCACAAAGGAAGTCTTGCAAAAGTGCACAGAAGCCCGAGCAGCTGCAGTTCACGCAGTACACAGGATTAATGTCTGGCGTGGGGAGAAAAGGACTTACCTCCACCAAATTTGGACAGAAGGGCCACTGGACTGTCGGGGACACTTGGAGCCAGCTCCTGTATTCCAGGGACCATGGTTTTCAAGATGATAGGGGACCCAGAGGACCTGTGATGCAGAAGTTTGGTGCCTGCGTTGGCAGGGGGAAGATTCAGTCGACCCACAGGAGATTTCTTCTTGGCTTCCAGTGCAGGGTGAAGGCAGACAGCCCTCAGAGCATGCACCACCAGGAAACAGTCGAGAAAGCCGGCAGGATGAGGCGCTACAATGTTGCTGGTAGTCTTCTTGCTACTTTGTTGTGGCTTTGCAGGCGTCCTGGAGCAGTCAGCCGTCGATCCTTGGCAGAAGTCAAAGAGGGAAGTGCAGAGGAACTCTGGGGAGCTCTTGCATTCGTTATCTGGTGAGATGTCCACAGGAGACACCCTAAATAGCCCTCAGAGGAGGATTGGCTACAGAGAAAGGTAAGCACCTATCAGGAGGGGTCTCTGACATCACCTGCTGGCACTGGCTACTCAGAGCTGTCCATTGTGCCCTCACACCTCTGCATCCAAGATGGCAGAGGTCTGGGACACACTGGAGGAGCTCTGGGCACCTCCCCTGGGAGGTGCTGGTCAGGGGAGTGGTCCCTCCCCTTTCCTTTGTGCAGTTTCGTGCCAGAGCAGGGCTCGGGGGGGTCCCTGAACTGGTGTAGACTGGCTTGTGCAAGGAAGGCACCAGCTATGCCCTTCAAAGCATTTCCAGAGGCCAGGAGAGGCTACTCCTCTCAGGCCCTTCACACCTATTTCCAAAGGGAGAGGGTGTAACACCGTCTCACAGTGGAAATCCTTTGTTCTGCCTTCCTGGGACTGAACTGCCCAGGCCCCAGGGGGGCAGAAACCTGTCTGAGGGGTTGGCAGCAGCGGTAGCTGCAATGGAGACCCCGGAAAGTTAGTTTGGCAGTACCCGGGCTCTATGCAGGAGACCCGGGGATGCATGGAATTGCCCCCCCAATACCAGAATGGTATTGGAATGACAATTCCATGATCCTAGACATGTTACATGGCCATGTTCGGAGTTACCATTGTGACGCTACACATAGGTATTGACCTATATGTAGTGCACGCATGTAATGGTGTCCCCATACTCACAAAGTCCGGGGAATTTGCCTTGAACAATGTGGGGGCACCATGGCTAGTGCCAGGGTGCCCACACACTAAGTAACTTTGCACCTAACCTTCCCTAAGTGATGGTTAGACATATAGGTGACTGATAAGTTCCTTAAGTTCAGAGTAAAATGGCTGTGGACGTTATTTCACTCAGGCTGCAGTGGCAGTCCTGTGTAAGAATTATCTGCGCTCCCTATAGGTGGCAAAAGAAATGCTACAGCCCATAGGGATCTCCTGGAACCCCAATACCCTGGGTATGTAGGTACCATATACTAGGGAATTATAAGGGTGTTTCCAGTGTGCCAATCAGAATTAGTAAAATTACTCACTAGCCTGCAGTGACAATTTTAAAAGCAGAGAGAGCATAAACACTGAGGTTCTGGTTAGCAGAGCCTCAGTGATACAGCTAGGCACCACACAGGGAACACATACAGGGCATACTTTATGAGCACTGGGGTCCTGACTAGCAGGATCCCAGTGATACATAGGCAAAAACAAAAACACATACAGTAAAAATGGGGGTAACATGCCAGGCAGGATGGTACTTTCCTACAGGGATCAACACAGCGCCAGCGTTGTGACCAGAACTTTGGGGGTCATTCTGACCCCGGCGGGCGGCGGGAGCCACCCGCCTGGAGGGAACCGCCAGAATACCGCTGCGCGGTCAAAAGACCGCCGCGGGTATTCTGGGTTTCCCACTGGGCTGGCGGGCGACCGCCAAAAGGCCGCCCGCCAGCCCAGTGGGAAACACCCCTCCATGAGGATGCCGGCTCCGAATGGAGCCGGCGGAGTGGAGGATGTGCGACGGGTGCAGTAGCACCCGTCGCGAATTTCAGTGTCTGCTAAGCAGACACTGAAATTCAGGGTGGGGCCCTCTTACGGGGGCCCCTGCAGTGCCCATGCCATTAGCATGGGCACTGCAGGGGCCCCCAGGGGCCCCACGACACCCCATACCGCCATCCTGTTCCTGGTGGCCGAAGCCGCCAGGAACAGGATGGCGGTCAGAATCCCCATGGCGGCGCCGCAAGCTGCGCCGCCATGGAGGATTCTACAGGGCAGCGGAAAACCGGCGGGAGACCGCCGGTTTTCCCTTTCTGGCCGCGGCTGAACCGCCGCGGTCAGAATACCCTGGGGAGCACCGCCAGCCTGTTGGCGGTGCTCCCGCCGACCCCGGCCGCCGGGGTCGGAATGACCCCCTGTGACGCACAGCCCAACGGATCGACAAATTGATGAGCCACAATGATGCAGTCCGACTTCCTGTGAGAGGAATCGACGCAGCGCCAGCCGTGCGGCAGAAACTTCCCCACATCACCCACTGGATCGATGCAGCACCTGTGACTTCATCCTGCACACCCAGGATTTCCACGCATTGTCCCTGGATGTCCAAAGACCTCACATCGCAAAGAAGGATTCAAGCCTGCGTGCTTGAAATCGATGCAAAGCCCTTGCCGTGTGTAAAAGAATCGATGCATCGTATTTGTGTGCACCTGGAAAAACCGACGAACAACTGCCGTTTTTGCATGCATCTCCTCCTCTGCAGTCTTCGTGCATGTAATTTGAACGCAAACCAGGTACTTTGTGCTTGCAAGAGACAATTGTTGCTTTTAAGTACTTAAGACTCTTTTTTATCATTTCTAAAGTTATATTTCATCTTGATTGTTTTGACCTGAATTTAATCAGATAAATATCCTATTTTGTTTTAAACCTATGTGGTGTCCTTTTGTAGTGTTCTCACTGTGTTATTGCATGATTTATTGCACAAATACTTTACACATTGCCTTCTAAATTAAGCCTGACTGCTCAGTGCTAAGCTACCAGAGGGTGGGCACAGGATAATTTGTATTGTGTGTGACTTACCCTGACTAGAGTCAGGATCCTTGCTGGGACAGGCGGTAACCTGACTGCCAACCAAAGACCCCATTCCTAACAATATATATTATTATATATATGAATATTATGAATATGTATACATATATATATATATTCACTTAAAAAACCCAAGGTTACAGGGATGTTATAGGTTCTGAATTTACTTGCACTATAGTTAAGGGTAGCTGAAGTAACTATAACTCGTGCCCTTACCATGCAATGCTAATTAGTCCACATATTATAACACCTATGTCATCTTTGATAACATCATTCATAATATCAACGCAACATTAGTAATACAATTATTGATGAGATCACGGTGCATGGTGGGGGCTTGAGTTATAGTTACCTTACGGCATGAATTATAGTTTCTTCAGCTAATCATATTTATAAAAGCTGAAATTCAGGACCTAACTATAACGTCTCTGCGAATCTTTGTTTTTTTAAGTGGAAATATATATATATCTACAAAACAGAAAAGAGAACACTCTGGGTAGTTCCCAAGTTTAAGTGGAGAGCAGCTCCAGTAAGGAGCACCCTGTAACACCAATGACACTCTAGATTTGCTCACCTTAAATGTCTGTTTTCTATCAACGTTTTTAAGCAAAGGATTGGCACAGTGCCATCCACATTGAGCTAGAAAGCGACAAAGTCTTTAGCCATTTGTACAGCCACATTTTTAAGCATAGGATTGGCCCACTGCCAGCCTTGCCGAGCTGTAAAATGACAAAAGTCTTTCACCACTCCAGGCACAGTATTACAGCTTTGGGCTGGTAAAATACCATCCAAGCCAACCTGGAATGAGCAGAAGCAACTTCTGACATGTGTTTCAATGTCATTACATCTCTTCAGAGAGGTTTAGCTTTGTCCAGACTTAAGGGAGTACCCAGTATAAGTAAAATCCAAAACCCTTTCAGGGTTAGAGTGATGCATAAGGTCTTTGGAGTCAAAACATTTCTAAGTCCCAGGTTTTTCATGATACTAAGAGGAGTACACTTTGACACAGACAACAGTCTCAGGGCCTCAAGAAGAGCACTTGAGGTCAAGACTCACAACAGCAGAAGCCACCAGCCAAGTTCAGGGCAGGTCCAGTTGAAATTGGTCAGCTAGAATCTTTAGCAAAAGGGCTTCTAGCAGCTTGTTGTGTCCCTGTAGTTTAACAGGAGGTCATCTGACAGACCCTTGGAGTCCACTTTCTTGTCCTGGGTACAAGTGGAAGGACGACCAGCCTTTCTGGTCTCCTCATAAGTCTCAGCAGCTGGTGCAGTCCCTCTTCTGTCCTTCAGAGGTCCATTAGTTTTCTGAAGAGGGTACCTAGGGGAGCCACATTTATGCTTGATGTCTGGCGGTGACTCCTGGCCCCTCCCTTGCCGACAGGGAAAAAGTTTCCAGTTGTTACCCTACCCCGCAGCACTCCCGTAATTTTGCAGCAGTTCCTATATGCCATGCTTTAGACAATCCCACAGTGTCCCTCTCTACCTAAATAACAGAACCTTTCTTTCTCTGTGCAGAGATGTGGCCAGGGAAAGGAGCAGCCCTACTCTGTGGTTACTCACAACTGGTTCTGGGGGCAGCTTCTCTACCACTGGGATTGGTGCCTGTCTGACTACAGGGACAATTTAGAGGGCAGGACAAGTGTTACTACATCTGCCTGTGACAAGGTAAGCCTGTTTGAAGTTAATTAAGTCCCTGTTCACAGCACAGATGGTCACTTTGGCAGTGGAATAGATCACCTCCCCTCACCCAATGCCTTTGTAACAGTTCTGGGAGCAAGGTCACACATCATCAAGTGCTCTATTCAGCTCCTGGTGACAGAAGGAAGCTCATGCAAATGGGCGTATGAAGCTTTAGGTAGGGAAGAGGTGAAGTTCTAAAAGTACAGTTTGCAAATTATTTATTAAAAATCCTACTTAACCAGTGAATTTGGCTTGTAGTAAATGTTATAAAAAGACAAAAAATGAACTTTGCAGCTTTTTCTGAGGCAGAGACAACATTATTAATTTTAATATTGTATTCCAGTGCTTTCTTATGGAACAGCTGAGTCTGCTACAATGAAAATAGCTTTTGGGGTCCCTTCACCATAAGGACATGTTTAACATTAATGTATTACATGCCCTACTTCTCAATTCCATGCACCCTGGCTTATAGGCCCTAAGTCCTACTTATTGGTGACTTGTGAATATTTCAAAAGAGGGTTTAGGCCTATCGAAAAGGGTTTATTTTGGCAAGATGAATTTGCAGTTTTAAAACTGCACAGGCAATCTACAATGGTAGATCTGAAGTCATGTTTATACTATCATTGTAGTGGGTTGCATAATGGGTGCTGCAGTCCACTAGTGATCTTTAATGTGCAGGCTCTTGGTACACTTTCTGCCATATACTAGGAACTTATAAGTGAGTTAAATATGTCAATTAAGAGTAGAGTCTATTTCAATGTGGCTTAGAAGTCAAAGCACATGCACTGGTGCCTGTTAGCACAGTCCCAAAGCACAGAGTCAGAAAACAGAAGCATCAGTCAAAAACAAATGGGGGTAATTATGCAAAAACAGGCATTTAACTACACTTCCCCCCTGAACCTCAAAATATAATATATAAAATAACATTGTATAACGCTCTTGTTTCGTTTTATGATAACTTTGTAACATGATACCACCATTGGTCAATGGGAAAATCTTCAGTGCCCTAAACCAAAGCCCTTTACTTAGCTCTATACACTGACCTACTAGCACTTGGTGACTACTAGAGTCTCCAATATTATGACACATACTCAAAACTAAATACTTGGGACCAATTTACAAAGAAAAGAATTAAAGCTCGGAAACTCTGAAATGGTGTAAGTCAGGGTTATGAGTGATTATCATTTACGAGTGTCTGAGTGAATTCACAAACATTTTTAATCTACACTTCTGTAAATAAAGATTGTCATAGTTGGCACTCGTAACTGTGTGATATTCCAGTACATTGATGTGTTGCGAATATTGTGCCTGGCATACACGTCTGTATTCAATAAATGTTTTACGGTTAAAGTATGTGGATGTAGGGAAAATATGGAGTTCAGTTTTTTCATAATGATTTTGTTTTAATTAAAACATGTTTTTTTTTAAATAACTCCCCTTTTGTGACAGATGTAAGTGCAGAAGACGTATTGCACAGTGTCTGGAGACATTTACCTCTCAAATAACTTTGTGGGTGTTCCCTAGGTTGCATTTCTTTTCCCTACCATTTCTGACACCACTTGAAGAGCACACGCCAGACATATTTGCCTTCTAAGCAACGAGTCTCTAATTTTCTACAGTGGGTATATGCGCATCTGACTAGCATGTATGCATTTATTTACATTATCTTGACACTTTGTTCATCACACATTTGCACATCACACATAAATTGTTCCATCCGGTCATAAATAGATCTACCCTTGGATAAAGCTGTTTGGATTTTCCAACACTGTCTAATATCCAGGCTCCCTTAGAATCCATACTTTCAGCCTGGGGACATGCTTTTCTTTTGCTCTGATCAAGAGGACAGCACAAAAGCTTCACAATCCACATTTTTTGCCATGAAGGAGGGAAACTCCGAAATGAACTATGAGACAAGGTGGGAAGTAAAGTGGAAAGGTATCCAGTGGGCCACAGCCCTTGAAGGAGGGTACAGAGAGGATTCTGGACACGTGATGACCATGGCACGCTGCTGCAGCGGGTTGGCCTTAGGACCACATGAGTACACATCTTAATTTGACAGCACTGAGGTTCTGGTTACACAGTTAGTCACTACACAGGTACACACATTTAGGCCACACACTATGAGTACCGGGGTCCTAGCTAACTGGATCCCAGTGAGACTGGCAAAAACAAACTTACATACATGTGAAAAATGGGGGTAACATGCCAGGGAAGATGGTACTTTCCTACAAGCAGGAGCAAATTACTAGAATTTTCCACAGAACACCCACTTAGAAGAAAAGGGAATTGCAAAACCTAGCGATGACTGCAAGAAACCAACTGTGCATTCCTGAAGAGGAAGACCTGTGGAAAGAGGGGACCAAGTCCAAAAGACACAGCAGAGTCCAGTGGGGGCAGGAGCCCCTACCCACCAAGGTGAGGATAGCAGGGGTTGGTCAACAGGGAGGAAGAAGAGTCAGCACTGCAGCCCTGGAGTTGGAGTTGAGTTCCTGGAGGATGCAGGTGATGTCCCACGCTGAAAGGAAGATTGTAATTGGGTCTGCGTGTCCAGATTCCACCAACAAGCCTTGGCACAGGCAAAACTCGCAGTTGGCAGAAGGTTTTGCTGCTAGGGAACATCAAGGCTCAGGAGGACTCAACCCAGGACGGGGAGCCAGAGGGAGCCCTCAGCATTGCAGAGAGACCACAGAAGCCCAGGCAGCATGCACAGGAGTCCCACAGGACAGGGACACAGAAGGTGCAAATGGAGATCATGCGGCACTACGAAAAGGAGTCCCATGCTGCAGGAGAGTCAATCAAGGAACTGTGCATCACAGGACGGACTGCTGGGGGCTGGAGCTACACAAAAACTGAAGATCTCTTGGAAGAATGCCAACAAGCCTTGGCAGCTGCAAAAGAAGCAGTGGGTGGGGGGTACTGTCCTGCGTGAGTGTAGGAAAGTACCATCTTGCCTGGCATGTTACCCCCATATTTCACTGTATGTATGTTGTTTTAGCCCTTGTGTCACTGGGATCCTGCCAGGCAGGACCCCAGTGCTCATAGTATGTGCCCTGTATGTGTTCCCTGTGTGGTGCCTAACTGTATCACTGAGGCTCTGCTAACCAGAACCTCAGTGTTTATGCTCTCTCTGCTTTCTAAATTTGTCACTGCAGGCTAGTGACTAAATTTACCAATTCTCATTGGCACACTGGTACACCCATATAATTCCCTTGTATATGGTACTTAGGTACCCAGGGTATTGGGGTTCCAGGAGATCCCTATGGGCTGCAGCATTTCTTTTGCCACCCATAGGGAGCTCAGACAATTCTTACACAGGCCTGCCACTGCAGCCTGAGTGAAATGACCTCCACGTTATTTCACAGCCATTTTTCACTGCACATAAGTAACTTAAAAGTCACCTATATGTCTAACCTTCACCTGGTGAAGGTTGGGTGCCAAGTTACTTAATGTGTGGGCACCCTGGCACTAGCCAAGGTGCCCCCACATCGTTCAGGGCAATTTCCCCAGACTTTGTGAGTGCGGGGACACTATTACACACGTGCACTATACATAGGTCACTACCTGTGCATGGCGTCACAATGGTAACTCCGAACATGGCCGTGTAACATGTCTAAGATCATGGAATTGTCAGCCCAATACCATTCTGGTATTGGGGTGACAATTCCATGATCCCTCGGGTCTCTAGCACAGAACCCAGGTACTGCCAAACTGCCTTTCCCTGGTTTCCACTGCAGCTGCTCCTGCTGCCAACCCCTCAGACAGGTTTCTGCCCTCCTGGGGTCCAGGCAGCCCTAGCCCAGGAAGGCAGATCACAGGATTTACTCTGAGAGAGGGTGTTACCTCCTCTCCCTTTGGAAATAGGTGTGAAGGGCTGGGGAGGAGTAGCCTCCCCCAGCCTCTGGAAATGCTTTGATGGGCACAGATGGTGCCCATCTCTGCATAAGCCAGTCTACACCGGTTCAGGGATCCCCCAGCCCTGCTCTGGCGCGAAACTGGACAAAGGAAAGGGGAGTGACGAATCCCCTGACCAGTACCTCCCAGGGGAGGTTCCCAGAGCTCCTCCAGTGTGTCCCAGACCTCTGCCATCTTGGAAACAGAGGTGTTGGGGGCACACTGGACTGCTCTGAGTGGCCAGTGCCAGCAGCTGACATCAGACACCAGCTATGATAGGCTCTTACCTTTCTTGGTAGCCAATCCTCCTTTTTGGTAGCCAAACCTCCTTTTCTGGCAATTTAGGGTCTCTCCTCTGGGGAATTCTTCAGATAACGAATGAAAGAGCTCACCAGAGTTCCTCTGCATCTCCCTCTTCGACTTCTACCAAGGATCGACCGCTGACTGCTCCAGGACACCTGCAAAACCTCAACAAAGTAGCCAGACGACTACCAGCAACATTGTAGTGTCTCATCCTGATGGCTTTCTTGACTGTTTCCTGGTGGTGCATGCTCTGGGGGTCACCTGCCTTTACCCTGCACTGGAAGCCAAGAAGAAAACTCCTGTGGGTCGATGGAATCTTCCCCCTGCTAATGCAGGCACCAAAAGACTGCATCACCGGTCCTCTGGGTCCCTTCTCGAACTGACGAGTCTGGTCCCTGGAACACAGGAACTCTATCCAAGTGACTCCCACAGTCCAGTGATCCTTCAGTCCAAGTTTGGTGGAGGAAAGTCCTTGCCTCCCCAAGCTAGACTGCAAACCTGTGTATTGCATGATTTGCAGCTGCTCCGGCTCTTGTGCACTCTTCCAGAATTTCCTTCATGCACCGCCTAGCCTGGGTCCCCAGCACTCCGTCCTGCAGTGCTTCACCCTCTGAGTTGGCCTCAGACGTCGTGGGACCCTCCTTTGTAACTCTGCGTGGACTTCAGTTCACCAATCTTCCAAGTGCCTGTTCGGGTACTTCTGCGGGTACTGCCTGCTTCTGTGGGGGCTCTCTAAGTTGCTGAGCGCCCCCTCTGTCTCCTCCTCCAAGGGGCGACATCCTGGTCCTTCCTGGTCCCTAGCAGCCTCCAAAAACCTCTACCGCGAACCTTGCAGCTAGCAAGGCTTGTTTGCGGTATTTATGCGTGGGACATCTTCCGTCCAAAGGAGAAGTTCCTAGTCCTCTTCGTTGTTGCAGAACTCCAAGCTTCTTCCACCCGGAGGCAGCTTCCTTGCACCTTCATCCGGGGTTTTCTGGGCTCCTGCCCCCACTGGACACTATCGCGACTCTTGGACTTGGTCCCCTTACCTTGCAGGTCCTCAGGTCCAGGAATCCACATTCAGTGCCTTGCTGGTGTTTGTTGTTCTTGCAGAATCCCCCTATCATGACTATTGTGCTCTTTTGGGGTAGTAGGTGTACTTTACTTCTACTTTTCAGGGTCTTGGGTGGGGTATCTTGGACACCCTGACTGTTTTCTTACAGTCCCAGCGACCCTCTACAAGCTCCCATAGGTCTGGGGTCCATTCGCATTCCACTTTTGGAGTATATGGTTTGTGTTGCCCCTAGACCTATGTTCCCCTATTGCAACCTATAGTAATTCTACACTGTTTGCATTCCTTTTCTGACTCTTACTTACCTGTTTTGGGTTTGTGTACATATAACTTGTGTATATTACTTACCTTCTTACGGAGGGTACTCACTGAGATACTTGTGGCATATTATAAAAAATAAAGTACCTTTCTTTTTAGTAACTCTGTGTATTGTGTTTTCTTATGATATTGTGCATATGATATAAGTGGTATAGTAGGAGCTTTGCATGTCTCCTAGTTCAGCCTAAGCTGCTTTGCCATAGCTACCTTCTATCAGCCTAAGCTGCTAGAAACACCTCTATTCTACTAATAAGGGATAACCGGACCTGGCACATGGTGTAAGTACCTTTGGTACCCACTACAAGCCAGGCCAGCCTCCTACAGAGACAAGATTATTAATTTTAATATTGTATTCCATTGCTTTCCTATGGAACAGCTAAGTCTGCTACAATGAAAATGGCTTTTGGGGTCCCTTCACCATACGGACATGTTTAACATTAATGTATTACATGCCCTACTTCTCAATACCATGCACCCTGGCTTATGGGTCGAAAGTCCTACTTAGGGGTGACTTGTGAATATTTCAAAAGAGGGTTTAGGCTAATCAAAGGGGGTTTATTTTGACAAGCTGAATTTGCAGTTTTAAAACTGCACAGATAATCTACAATGGTAGACCTGAAGTCATGTTTAAATTATCATTGTAGTGGGTTGCACAGTGGGTGCAGCAGTCCACTAGTGATATTTAATGTACGGGCTCTGGGTACACTTTGTACTATATACTAGGAACTTATAGATGAGTTAAATATGTCAATTAAGAGTAGAGTCTATTTCGATGTGGTTTAGAAGTCAAACCACATGCACTGGTGCCTGTTAGCAGAGTCCCAGAGCACAGTGTGAAAAAAGAGCAGCATCAGTAAAAAAAAGATGGGGGCAATTATGCAAAAACAGGCATTTTACTACACTAACCCTCCCCCGAAACTCAAAATATAATTTATAAAATAACATTGTATAACGCTCTTGTATCGTCTTATGATAACTTTGTGACATTATGATAACACTATTGGTCAATGGGGAAATCTTCAGTGCCCTAAACCAAAGCCCTACACTTACTTCCATACACTGAGTCACTGGCATTTGGTGACTACTAGAGTCACAAATATGATACATACTCAAAACTAAATAGTTGGGACCAATTTACAAAGAAAATAATTAAAACTTGGAAACTCTGAAAATGGTGTAGGTCAGGCTTATGAGTGGCCATCGTGTACGAGTGTTTGAGTGATTCCCAAACATTTTTAATCTACACTTCTGTAAATAAAGATTGGCATAGTTGACACTCGTAACTGTGATATTCCAGTACATTGATATGTTGTACATATTGTGCCTAGCATACACGTCTATATTTTATGATTTTTTTACGGTTAAAGTACGTGGACATAGGGGAAATACAGAGTTCAGTTTTTTCATAATGATTTTGTTTCGATTAAAACATGTATAACTCCCCTTTTGGGACAACGAATCAAAGGTATGCAAGTTCCCACACTTACTGTTCCACCTGTGCGTCGACACTGACGTGACAGTTAGATGTAAGTGCAGAAGACGTATTGCACAGTGTCTGGGGACATTTGCCTCTCAAATGGCTGTGTGGGTGTTCTCCAGGTTGCTTTTCTTTACCTACCATTCTGACACCACTTGAAGAGCACATGCCAGACATATTTGCCTTCTAAGCAACAGGTCTGTAATTTTATACAGTGTGTATATGCGCATCTGACTAGCATGTATGCATTTATTTACATTATCTCGACGCTTTGTCCATCACACATTTGCACATCATACATAAATTGTTTCGTCCGGTCATCAATAGATCTACACTTGGATAAAGCTGTGTGGATATTTCCAACACTGTCTAATATCCGGGCTCCCTTAGCATTCATACTTTCAGCCTGCGGACATGCCTTTCTTTAATTGTTTTGTATTGTTTGCTCTGATCAAGAGAACAACACAAAAGCTTCACAATCCGCAGTTTTCACCATGAAGGAGGGAAACTCCAAAATGATCTAAGAGACAAGGTGGAAAGTAAAGAGGAAATGTATCCAGTGGGCCACAGTCCCTGAAGGAGGCTACAGAGAGGATTCTGGACACTTGATGACCATGGAACGCTGCTACACCAGGTTAGCCTTCGGACCACATGAGTACATATCATAATTTGACCGCAACTCAAACGTGCACGGTTGGGGTTCAGCATTCAGAATGAATTTTTAGGCATAAGGAAGATTCAACAAGTCAATGAACACATGCTCAAGGGTGCAGCACCCAGCACAGGTCTTACTTCTTGTTGCAGTGTGCAGCAGTCATGACAAAATCGTTCCGCACCAGGATTCCCCCACATTTTGATTTGCCGGATAGATAGGCCATGTAGGGTCTGGAATGGTTGTGGGCCTCATGTCCTCCAATGATGGCATCTTGCAGAACACCTATTGGAAGTCATAGTAAGTAAACATTGCGGAAAGAAAACATTGAACAATGCACCTCTTTATCAGGGTATTACAAGTACTGAGAGTGAAATGCTGATGTACCTCTACCCCGGACCATGTTCCGAGCACCGTACTACTTTTATTTGTGACACTGAGTATAAGTTAATGGGTATGTTAAATCATTCCAATGCACATGCATATCACCCTGCTTTTACTCTTTTGTAATCAGGTATTTGATCTCTGAGTTCCTGGATGTTCCTCTCTGAGCTCCTGCATGAGACCTACATATCTCCTACAGACACAAGGTGCAGGTTAGGGACACTCCAGAGAGATCTGCAGGAGCCTTGCACAGTCCCTGCAGGCCTCGCATAGAGCTCACGCAGCGCTTCGCTGACCATCTGCTTGAACCCGTGCTCGCCCCGCAAGCAGCCCCTGCAGCTCATGCAGCACCCGCTGCAGAAGGAAAAAGGGGTGAGAAAGGAAGTAAAATATCATCTGGCTAGAGAAAGGAGGGGAGACATTCAGAAAAAAATGGCCAGGGAGCAGAAGTAAGGCAGAGTGAGGGGAAATGAAGGAAGAATGGAGTGTTTGACCACCACATAGAGAGGGCTGGGAAAGAAGGGAGGAGAAGGTAGGGAGATAAAAGAGAAGAAAGGGAGAGAACAGAGATGAGAAGATTGGAATTATGAGGGGAAACAGGCGGGTGTAGAGGAAGGAGAGAGAGGGAAACGATGATTTATAGATAATGAGTGAAGGAGGGAACGGCAGGCTTTGGAGATAGAGGGCCAATGGCTGAGAGGGCAGGAGGTAGAAGAAGATGGAGGCAAAGAGGGTGTGAGAATGAGAGAGAGAGTGAGACATTTAGTTAGACGCACAAGGGAGTCAGGACGAAACAAAAGCAAAGCACACAAAAAACGCAACAAAGAAGGGAAGGAAAAAAGTGTGGCTAGGCATTGAAGGAAAGGGAAGAGAGCGACGGAAATGATAATGAAAGAAAGAAGTGTGAGCTGGATTGACGTGCACTGTGACAGCGTGAGATTCTCTAGGAGCATCCTCTGCTCTTCACAAGCTCTGCTACCCTTGTTACTCAAACTCAACCTCCCGGCTCGGATCGCTCCAGCGCAGAAGGCACAGAATGAGGACCAGACAACACGGGCAGCTATTTATTGTGCAGGCATTGAAGGTTTTCAGATGAAGTAACCTGCACAACTGTAGCTTCACAACCTCCTTCTTAACGTAACATCGCTTCTTAGTGCGATACTGACAGCATTGGTGATCCTGACGCTGCTCCACAACACGATGAAGGAAAAAGCAGTCTAACTGCGCTCAAATCAAACTCAATAAAGCTGGGATACGCGTGGGAGGCAGTCTAAGCCAGAATGTGACCGGTATACAAGGTGCAGACTTCGCTTCTTTCCTTCAGTTGGGCGGCTGTTTACAGCAATGGTCTGTCGCCGAAGTGTTGGGAAATGTGCATGCACAATAGTTCCAGGAAAGGATAGGGTATCACACCGGTTTGTGTAAGCTGCGTGCTTTGGACCGAAGGGGATGCCCCGTTCTGGGTGAGTGGCACATTGCAGCCAGCAGGGAGAGGAAACGATTGGTTAGACATGTTAGGGGTGAAAACAAGCGGAAAGTTTATGTGCGCAGGGGAATGCGCCCGCTTTTGCTTTTTCCCAAGGCTCGCAGGGTTACAATTTTGTACTAGTTCAATCAGGTAGACCAATTTTGGCACTAGGCAGCATACTGGGCAGAAATGGGTTAGCATAATTAGTGCAGTTGGGTGGGAGTAACTGTGGAGGGATAGGGAGCGAGAGAGCAAATGTGAGAAATTGGGATCTCCGCAGTGAAAACTTCCAGGTATTCACTTTCTGAGTCATGGTATTTTGACTTCTGCTGCGTAGTGAGCCTCCCTAATGGAGTCTCACACACTGTGAGCTCTGTTTATATTGGATTATGAGCTGCAACCTGTAGCACCTGCCTTATATTATAAGGTCAGGTGCCCAAGAGCAGCTAGAGAAACAGGCTCTGTGTAGGTTGGAGGAGCTATGTAGAAAGAGAGTGTGTGCTGTGCATGTTGCATGTGTGAAATAGGGTGAGTATGGAGTGTGTCTGTTGTGCTTTAGTGTATGGGGACAGAAATCCATTTTGGATCGCCTGGGTTCTGGATGGTACAAAACATGCAGGACGGGGGACCTGCCAGGCAGTGATGTTGAATGTGGAAACATTCCTGATGTCCTTTAAAATGGACCATGCTTCTGTCAAAGTAAGGAGGGAGACAGATGTCCCCTTATTGCTGCATCCCTCTGTATAGGGAGCTCCAGCCCCACCACTCCTTCCTGCTAACACAGAAAGACAAAAGCTGGCTTAACCAGTCTGGGAGGGATGCACAAGTTGTCAGGAACTGTCTAAAACTGGTCTCAGCTGTGGTCCAGTGGAATATGCATTTTCGTTTGCAAAACTCAGATAAAAACTGAGTTGAAACTCAAGTAAATTTTACAGTATACTCATGAACCCGTGACAGGATCCACCAAGCAAGGTGGGTGGAAATTACCTGAGCTGCAGATCCAGATTCTTTACTTGCTGGTCTCCTCAACAGCGGGAACATGTAGAAAAACACTCATGCAAGGAGAGTTATGAACTGCCTAGAGAAAGGAGGAACTACTTATTGGAGAAACTGGATTGCTGGACTTCGACCCCCAGAGCAGAGGCCTGCCTTGCAGAGTCATCAACTCAGCAGCTCATTGACTATAAAGCTGTGCAATGCGCTTAGACCCTAGACCTGTTGGAAAAGCTAAATCTGCTTTGATGGAAGAGGCAACTCCTTGTGGAAAGTGGTGCTGCCAGACTGCCCAACAGGAGGATCCAGTATGGGAAAGTAGAGGCCAGATGGGTAGGAAGGACAAAAACAGCATATTATGGGAAGCAGGAGGTCGCTAGGGGAGGATTTTGGTGGCTGAAGCAGGAAAAGAGCAGAAAAAATCATCCGGAAATCCATACACAGAAGAAAGAAATATTGCCATTTCTAACAGTTGCTCATGTGCAGCATCAATGACAGAGACAGCCTTTGCATCAGTAAATCCCATGTAGGATTTACTTTTCATCCAGCAGAGGTGCTGGGTCCACAGGGAGGATCTGAGCTCTGTGACGTTATTTTTCTGAACTACCCTAACTAGAGGTGGTGTCAACCACCAACCATTATCTAGGCCTGGGAGCCCCTGGTTTTGCACACAATTACCTAGTGAAGAGGAGGCTCCCTGGCCTACAAAGTGATGCCACACTCAGTTCCTTTTTCCTGCATTCAAACGCAGGCAGACGGGAGCAGCAGTAACAGCTGTCTCTCCCACCCAGCATGAGAGTACCTATAAACTAGGAAACTGTACATGAGAGAAGTTAAGGACTGGAGCAGGTGGGAAAAGACTATAATCAGGAATCTGAACATGAAGTAGAAAAGCTTGCAAAAGAGAAACCAAGAAGACAAAACAGATACAAACTACATACAACAAGAAGGAACATACATGGAAATAATAGACAAACTTTCATAAATGGTAGTTTGCATGCTCCTTGGAAAGTGGTCTGTCTGGGAGGTAAGAAGATCTTAAAATAAGGCAAGGGACAGTTAATCGCACAGTTTTGGTAGATGGCTGGCAGCTCTTATGGAAGAAGAGGGCCGGCTGGGTCTCTGTGTCAGAGGTGCAAAGCCTCAGAATCTCACTTGCCTCAGAATCTCACTGGCCTTGGAAAGAATGATCAAGGGTTTCAAATTTGCACACTAACAAGAGCAGGTTGGACATATACACACACAGGACAGGGAACCTTGGAAAACAAGGCAAGGAGTCTACATACAACAAAGACAGGTCAGGAAATATGTAGGCTGAGTTAGAATCTACGGCAATCACAGAGGCAGAGGGACAGCAAGAACAAGAAACCCAAACAAATAAGACTTGTATGAAAGCACAGGGAAATGGGGACAAGTAATAAGGGAAACAGAATTAAAGAGCAAGCCTGACAGCAGGACCGTGTCAGCACACAAGGAGCCTCAGCAGTAAGGAGTGGTGCAAGCCATTGCACACTGAGCTCACAGGGATGAAATAGGTGGAACCTCTGGGGAGGAACACAGGTTCAGGGAGAGAGCAAGTTGAAAAATGTAAAACAGGTGCTATGAATCAGGGAATCACATATGAAGGGAAAGCAGAATTTGGGCTTAGAAAGGACAAGACCAGGAAAATCAGAAGGCATAAGAAGGGCAACAGAATGGCCTGGACTGAAGACAAAAAAGAGCAAAGTCCAGTGCGCATTTATGGTAAGGATAGAATAACTGTAGGATGCAAGAACCAAGATACAGAACAAACGTCCACCATCATGATACAACAGGTAGGTGGCGAGGAATCCTGAACTAGAGTGCGATTAGGGGCAGGGAATGCAGGGTTTAAGAAAATGTTGTGTCATATTCTGGTGTAAAGGTTGAACCCCGCCGGTTTCTTGTGAGCACCACCTAGTAGCCAGATGACAGTATCTAACAGAATGATATGGTTGGTGGGATGGAGTGAAGACTGAAGGAGTGAGTACAGGTGTAAATGTAATAGTTACAAAAGGGCTAAGGGCTTTTCTGATCTACCCAGTGTGTTTTTCTTCTCCGAAGACTTGTGCCCATATCCATGAGAGGTGCTCCACAGTGGTTCTGGTTGTATTGCTTCCTTGCAGAATACACACACTCTGATAAACATTGCATTTGTCCTGCGCAGACCTCTTTTCAACATGGGTGAGTACTGTCTTCATGCCCATGTTAACATATAAAGGACCGAGGGGAGTCTCCATCTCTTACACATGGAGGAAGAGCTGTGCTCTCTACCCATCCCAGTATCCTATGTACAGCTCCTGAGAATGTGCTGCCAAACATTTACGTGTTGCACACAATGTGACTGGATAGTTTCCCTGGCACCATTTGCCACTTACTTTATGCATTCCACTTCAAGCAGAGGCTCTGTGCACCAGTACAAATAAAGCAAGGTAACAGGGGCAGGCCTCTGCTGCGGCCTTCCAGGTGGCAGACGCCTGAGAAAGAAGCACTGCTGTTGCTTGGAGCCGGAAACAAGTAGGCGGAGGAGTGTCCTGTATGCTAAGAACCTGCATTAACTCAATGCAAGAACCATCAAGACTTTGCTGCGAGCTGCGAGAGTTAACTCTGCACCTTTCAGATGCGGACAGTATTATTCCACTGCCATTTCCCAGGAGGGCTCGAGCCACTGGATGCTGCTTTTTAGGGCAAGAGGCCGGTCCTGGTACCTCTGTCACTTTGCCCAGCTTCCCGAGGATAACTGCTCCAAGCACGGGAAGGGTCCACCAGAGAGAGAAAGAGAGGGAGGGAGGGAGAGAGAAAGCGATCAGAGAGGGAGAACAGGTAAAGGAGATACGGAGAGAGAATGCTTAGATGAAAAGACAGAGATTGTGCGAGGTGTTGAAGGGGGCGGGGCTGGCTTGACTGTTTTCTGCCAGGGCTGCTTTGGTTCCTCCGTCCAGCACCGCCTTCGAATCACGCCGATGTGTCTATCGACGTTGCACCCATCTACTCAGGTAATACTGAACCAGTAAACGCTAAGCTTCTGAGCTGATCAAGCTGACCAGGCACATTCCCTAAGCTGTACTGTACATACCTGAACACGGGTTGCACATGAAGATAAAATGTAACATTACAGAAGCCAGATTGCCTCTAAATTTGTGTAGACACAAATTCACTGCAAATCTATCATATTTGCACAAGTCTATTTAATAAAACTGAAGGAAGGACTTGTACTTTTTAAAAGCAATAACCCTTACTGGAGAATCCACTTACTGCACACATGTTCAAAAACGAAAAACAATTGTACTGCTTCTGTTACTTGAGTTTCCGCGTTGTTTTTAGTCCCCTCGGGCCTGGAGAATTGGCCTGATTCCTTGTTTGAAGCAGCCTATTTCTCACGATGTTTTTTTTCAAGTTGCTTTCTGTCTGGAGAGGCATTCTGGGCTTTATGAATCAATGGTGCAACGGTGGGTTCCATTTGTCAGGTAGGCAGGGCCAGTGAGACAGAAAGAGACGGGCAGGAGAGTAAATGATTATGAAAAAGGAAAGTGGGAGAGAATCGGAAGAGACAGCAACAGAAAAGCAGTGGTGCAGCAAAGGGGCCGTGGACCGCGACATAAGCAAAGCCGTTAGCGCTGCTCCCACTGGTTTGTTCATAAAAGAACCAACAACTAAATAGGGTAAAATGGGCCCCTCAAACCCGTGGATCTCGGTGCCACTGCACCTGCTGCACGATCGATGCCTGCGCTCCTGAGCGATAGGACATAGAAAGGCAGGCAGAGATTGCGAAAGAATAGGAGAAAACAGACCACCGAGAAAGGAAGAGCTTGGCCAGGGACAAAGGAAACAGACAATGGAAAACAGGAAGAGACTGAACTGGGGGTAGAATCAGATACAGGGGCAGTGAAAGAAAGACAGAAATCGAGAGCAAGGAATGCAGATAAGAAAAACAAAGTTGTAATGAGGGAAAAGACAAAACACAGAAAAAGAAAAAAGAGAGTAAGGCGGTGACAGAGAGAGAGAGAGAGAGAAATAAATAAATATTCAGAGACTGGAATGAAAAAAGAGAGACGTCAAGGAAGACACTTAAATAGTGAGCAATCGAAGTCCTAAGATTGGGCAGAGAGAGAGAGACAAGAGAGAGAGAGAACATAAAATAACGGAGAAACAGTGGGATAAAAGACGAGAGACAGAAAGGCAGTGCTCCAAAACAGAGACAGGCAGATTAAAGAAAATAAGATTGAAAATAAAAGGAGTACAGCTGGAGAAGACAGAGGGCTTGATGTAGGTCTTGGCGGGGGGTGGGGTGGGGGGGGGGTGAATACTTCGTCACAAACGTGACGGATATCCCGTCCGCTGTATTACGATCCCAGTATCTCCCATGGGGATTGTAATACTACAGACGTGATATCGGTGAAGTTTGTGAAGGAGCATTCCCTCCCCGAGACCTAAAGCAGCCTTACAGTTACTTTGCCAAAAAGATACAGGTGGCTGATATTCCGTGACGTCATTTGCTCACCCACCTTTAATTTAATTTACTGATCTCAACTCACCTCCACGTGCCGGGGTGAGGAGACTGATCCATACAAGAGCCATTAGCAGCAGCATCCTGGCCTCCCCGGCAGCAAAGCCCAGCATCTTTCACGGGGACGGCAGGGGTCCGCGCCCTTCAAATATGGGACCTGGACACCAGCAGACGCACAGCCAGGAGCCCGACCCCCTCTGATATAAGACGGGTCCGACCCGCGGGCCCTGGAACGGAAGTGATGCGGTATCGATTTCTTAGAAACTTTCGAGAGATTTCTTGTACACGCGCGGCTTGTGGCTTCCTTGCTTCAGCCCTCTTGCGGCTACTCAAAGGCCGTGTGGGCACAGAGACGGAGCTCGTGTCGTGTGAAGAGGGGACCCGTTTCATCTCAGCGGTCGGCTGCAGATGAGCTGTCCTGTGGTCGGGCAAGACAGTTAACCAAAGTTCGAAAGCACAGCTAGCACGAGACGCCTTAGACAGGAAATCGCGAGGTGGCCTCTCCACCCTCCTGAAAAAACACACACGCGTCCACAAAATTGTATAACATAATGCGGTCACATAGGAGGGGTGCAGGCTGAGTTTGGATTTTACCAGCTTAATCCAACCAAAGGCTACATGCCCCCCAACAATCCACACACTCAGTAAGAAGGGCATCTCATTGGATCCCCTCACTAAGTATTTTACACTGATTAACACAGAATGCCATTTTTTATGACCGGCATAATCTTAGAAGAAAGTGTGAAGTTTCTTAATGGCTAAAATATGCGCCAGCCCCGGAATTCCTCTAGTGCTCCCCGCGGAGTATCCGCTCATCCTAGAAGGCAGACAGCTGGCTGAGTGCTGGGAGTGAAGCTGCAAATGTCTTTATCAAAACCATCAACATCTCATAATTATTGCATACTTCCCCTTTCCGTTTTCAACAGGCCCCTAAATCAAACAAAAAGATCTGTGAGGAAGAACTTCGTGAGTTCATAGTGTTGTCCAAGACACCTGTAGTAAGATTGTCATTGTCAGGGATTGTAACATTTCTGAAGAACAGAAGATGTTCAGTGGACCACTTTTTCCTGAATTGGAGGCCTTGGTGAACTCAAAGCTAATTAGATATGTTGCTGGTTAACCCACAGGCATTGAAGATAGGTTGCTGGTCAAAGGTGAACAAACTGGAAAACTGAAAACAATCAAATTGAACTGGGTTTGCCATGACAAGAGTTGTATCCTGTAATGTGGAAGTGGCATGGGGGACAAATGGTCTAAGGAGCCTTAGGACTGTTAGGCAAGTGGGGGGTCCGGGTGCTCGGAGGACATTGTAGGAAAGTACCATCTTCCTTGGCATGTTACCCCCATTTTTCACATGTATGTCAGTTTGTTTTTGCCTGTCTCAGTGGGATCCTGCTGGTCAGGGCCCCAGTGCTCATAGTTTGTGGCCTAATGTGTATGCCTGTGTAGTGCCTAACTGTGTCACTGAGGCTCTGCTAACCAGAACTTCAGTGCTTATGCTCTCTCTGCTTTTAAATTTGTCACTGTAGGCCAGTGACTTCATTTACCAATTTCAATTGGCATACTGGACCCCCCTTATAAGTCCCTAGTATATGGTACCTAGGTACCCAGGGCATTGGGGTTCCAGGAGATCCATATGGGCTGCAGCATTTCTTTTGCCACCCATAAGGAGCTCAGACAAACCCTTACACAGGACTGACATTGCAGCCTGCGTGAAATAGTGCACACACTATTTCACAGCCATTTTCACTGCACTTAAGTAACTTGTAAGTCACCTATATGTCTAACCTTCACTTGCTGAAGGTTAGGTGCAAAGTTACTAAGTGTGAAGGCACCCTTGCACTAGCAAAGGTGCCCCCACATAGTTCAGGGCCATTTCCCCGGACTTTGTGAGTGCGGGACGCCATTACACGCGTGCACTACATATAGGTAAATACTTATATGTTGCTTCACAACGGTATCTCCGAATATGGCCATGTAACATGTCTAAGATAATGGAATTGCTCCCCATTCCAAATCTGGTATTGGAGAGCCAATTCCATGCATCCTAAGGACTCCACTATGGATCCTAGTACTGCCAAACCAGCTCTCTGAGGCTTGCACTGCAGCTACAGCTGCTGCCACCTCACAGACAGGGTTCTGCCCTCCTGGGGTCTGGGCAGCACAGTCCCAGGAAGGCAGAACAAAGCATTTCCTCTGAGAGCAGGGTGTTACACCCTCTCCCTTTGGAAATAGGTGTTACAAGCTGGGGAGGGGTAGCCTCCCCCAGCCTCTGGAAATGCTTTGAAGGGAACAGATGGTGCCTTCCTTGCATAAACCAGTTTACACCGGTTCAGGGACCCTTTCTTCCCTGCTCTGGCGGGAAACTGGACAAAGGAAAGGGGAGTGGCCACTCCCCTGTCCATTATCATCCCAGGGTTGGTGCCCAGAGCTCCTCCAGTGTGTCCCAGACTTCAGCCATCTTGCTTTGCAAGGTGTGGGGGCACTCTTGAGGGCTCTGAGTGGCCAGTGCCAGCAGGTGACGTAAGAGACCCCTCCTGCTAGGTCCATACCTGATAAGGTAGCCAATCCCCCTCCCAGGGCTATTTAGGGTCTCTCCTATGGGTTCTCTTCAGATTCTGCTTGCAAGTTTCCTTCATGAATCTTCTGCAACAACTACTTCATCCTCTGACCTCGGATCAACCGCAGCCTGCTCCAAGAAACACTGTTACTGTAACAAAGTGTCTACAAGAGACACTTTTCTTCAGCAACCTCAGCTCCAAGTCAGCAACTGCAACAGTTTCCATGGTGTGCATGCTCTGGGGACTCCCTGTCTTCATCCTGCACCAGAACTGAAGAAATCTCCCGTGGAGTGACGGACTCACTCCCCTGCTCCAAGCAGGCACCTTCCAAGGTGACAACCAGTACCCTGGGACTCCTCTCAATCGACGAGCATGCTCCTAAGGACACAGAGGGCGGACATCATTGACATAGACTGTCCTGAGGTCCTGCTGACGCAATTTGGAGGAGGTAAGACCTTGATTTCCCCAAGAACGACGGTACCCCTGTGTATTGTGTCTTCTTTGCCTCCTGAGGCCTCTGTGCACTCTTTGCAAAATTCCTTTGTGCACAGCCTGGCCCACGTCCCGAGCACTCCACTCTGCAATGCTCAACTCGCTGAGTTGTTCTCCGGCAGCATGGGACCCTCTTTTGTTGTGCTGCATCGACCGTGTAGTGCACCTTCTTTGGACCCGGATCCTGCTGCGTCTGGGGGTGCTGGCTGGCATCCTGAGGGCTCTCTAAAGTGCTGAGAGCCCCATCTTCCTCCTCACACAGAGTTGAGTCTCTCCTGGGTCCATCCAGGGCCATTTTGATGAAAAACGCACTTCTGCCGTAGCCGTAGCCAAGGCTTGTTGGTGCCTTCCAATACAAAATCTCTTCTGCAACGATCTTCACGCCGTGGGACATCTTTTGCATCACGCAGGAATCCGCTGGCATCTTCCTAGGGTGCATTTCTGCAGTCTTCAACTAACTGGGGACTCTTCTTTTGCACCATCTTCTGGGTTGTGAGGGGCTCGTGTCCTTCCTGGAACTTCTTTTGACTTCTGGACTTGGTCCCCTTCCTTTGCAGGTCTTCAGGTCCAATAATACAGCAGTTGTTCTTTGCAGACTTGGTTGGCTGCTGCAAAATCCCCAAAACCAGGTGTAGTGTGTCCTAAGGAAACTTGCAGTCCTTTACTCCTGCTTTTCTGGGCTCTGGGGTGGGGTAATATACTTACCTTTACTGTATTCTTACTCTCCCAGCGATTCTGCACACACTACACTTGTTTAGGGGGGAATACGTGATTCACATTCCACTATTTTAGTATATGGTTTGTGTTGCCCCTAGACCTATTTTCTCCCATTGCATTCTATAGGACTTCCTACTGTTTGCATTTTTCTATGACTATTTGCTTGTCTAATTTTGGTGTCTAGTGTATATATTGTGTATAATACTTACCTCCAGAAGAAGTATTTTTGGTACTGTGTCACTGTAGGAGGCTGGCCTGGCTTATAGTGGGTCACTTGTGGTACTTACACCTTGTGCCAGGTCCAGTTATCCCTTATTAGTAGAATAGAGGTGTTCTAGCAGCTTAGGCTGATAGAGGTAGCTATAGCAGAGCAGCTTAGGCTGAACTAGGAGACATGCAAAGCTCCTACTATACCACTTATATCATATAGCACTATATCAGAAGAAAACACAATACTTAAGAGTTACTCAAAATAAAGGTACTTTATTTTAGTGACTGTGAGAAAGTAGCCTCTTTCTAGCCTTGTTACCCCCACTTTTGGCCTGTTTGTGAGTGTATGCCAGGGTGTTTTCACTGTCTCACTGGGATCCTGCTAGCCAGGGCCCAGTGCTCATAGTGAAAACCCTATGTTTTCAGTATGTTTGTTATGTGTCACTGGGACCCTGCTAGTCAGGACCCCAGTGCTCATAAGTTTGTGGCCTATATGTGTGTGTTCCCTGTGTAGTGCCTAACTGTCTCACTGAGGCTCTGCTAACCAGAACCTCAGTGGTTATGCTCTCTCATTTCTTTCTAAATTGTCACTAACAGGCTAGTGACCAATTTTACCAATTTACATTGGCTTACTGGAACACCCTTATAATTCCCTAGTATATGGTACTGAGGTACCCAGGGTATTGGGGTTCCAGGAGATCCCTATGGGCTGCAGCATTTCTTTTGCCACCCATAGGGAGCTCTGACAATTCTTACACAGGCCTGCCACTGCAGCCTGAGTGAAATAACGTCCATGTTATTTCACAGCCATTTTTCACTGCACTTAAGTAACTTATAAGTCACCTATATGTCTAACCTTTACCTGGTAAAGGTTAGGTGCAAAGTTACTTAGTGTGAGGGCACCCTGGCACTAGCCAAGGTGGGCCCACATTGTTCAGAGCCAATTCCCTGAACTTTGTGAGTGCGGGGACACCATTACACGCGTGCACTACATATAGGTGACTACCTATATGTAGCTTCACAATGGTAACTCCGAATATGGCCATGTAACATGTCTATGATCATGGAATTGCCCCCTCTATGCCATCCTGGCATAGTTGGCACAATCCCATGATCCCAGTGGTCTGTAGCACAGACCCTGGTACTGCCAAACTGCCCTTCCTGGGGTTTCACTGCAGCTGCTGCTGCTGCCAACCCCTCAGACAGGCATCTGCCCTCCTGGGGTCCAGCCAGGCCTGGCCCAGGATGGCAGAACAAAGGACTTCCTCTGAGAGAGGGTTTTACACCCTCTCCCTTTGGAAAATGGTGTGAAGGCAGGGGAGGAGTAGCCTCCCCCAGCCTCTGGAAATGCTTTGTTGGGCACAGATGTGCCCAATTCTGCATAAGCCAGTCTACACCGGTTCAGGGGACCCCTTAGCCCTGCTCTGGCGCGAAACTGGACAAAGGAAAGGGGAGTGACCACTCCCCTGACCTGCACCTCCCCTGGGAGGTGTCCAGAGCTCCTCCAGTGTGCTCCAGACCTCTGCCATCTTGGAAACAGAGGTGCTGCTGGCACACTGGACTGCTCTGAGTGGCCAGTGCCACCAGGTGACGTCAGAGACTCCTTCTGATAGGCTCCTTCAGGTGTTAGTAGCCTATCCTCTCTCCTAGGTAGCCGAACCCTCTTTTCTGGCTATTTAGGGTCTCTGTCTCTGTCTCTGGGGAAACTTTAGATAACGAATGCAAGAGCTCATCCGAGTTCCTCTGCATCTCTCTCTTCACCTTCTGCCAAGGAATCGACTGCTGACCGCGCTGGAAGCCTTCAAACCTGCAACATAGTAGCAAAGACGACTACTGCAACTCTGTAACGCTGATCCTGCCGCCTTCTCGACTGTTTTCCTGCTTGTGCATGCTGTGGGGGTAGTCTGCCTCCTCTCTGCACCAGAAGCTCAGAAGAAATCTCCCGTGGGTCGACGGAATCTTCCCCCTGCAACCGCAGGCACCAAAAAGCTGCATTACCGGTCCCTTGGGTCTCATCTCAGCATGACGAGCGAGGTCCCTCGAATCCAGCGACTCTGTCCAAGTGACCCCCACAGTCCAGTGACTCTTCAGTCCAAGTTTGGTGGAGGTAAGTCCTTGCCTCACCTCGCTGGGCTGCATTGCTGGGAACCGTGACTTTTGCAGCTACTCCGGCCCCTGTGCACTTCCGGCGGAAATCCTTTGTGCACAGCCAAGCCTGGGTCCACGGCACTCTAACCTGCATTGCACGACGTTCTAAGTTGGTCTCCGGCGACGTGGGACTCCTTTGTGCGACTTCGGGTGTGCACCGTTTCACGCATCTTCGTAGTGCCTGTTTCAGGCACTTTTCCGGGTGCTACCTGCTGCTGAGAGGGCTCCATGTCTTGCTCGATGTCCCCTCTCTCTCCTGGTCCAATTTGCGACCTCCTGGTCCCTCCAGGGCCACAGCAGCATCCAAAAACGCTAACCGCATTATTTGCAGCTAGCAAGGCTTGTTGGTGTTCTTTCGGCGGGAAAACACTTCTGCACAACTCTCCACGGCGAGAGGGATCCATCCATCAAAGGGGAAGTCTCTAGCCCTTTTTGTTCCTGCAGAAACCTCAGCTTCTTCTGTCCAGTAGAAGCTTCTTTGCACCTGCAGCTGGCATTTCCTGGGCATCTGCCCATCTCCGACTTGCTTGTGACTTTTGGACTTGGTCCCCTTGTTCCACAGGTACCCTAGATTGGAAATCCACAGTTGTTGCATTGTTGGTTTGTGTCTTTCCTGCATTATTCCTCTAACACGACTTCTTTGTCCTTAGGGGAACTTTAGTGCACTTTGCACTCACTTTTCAGGGTCTTGGGGAGGGTTATTTTTCTAACTCTCACTATTTTCTAATAGTCCCAGCGACCCTCTACAAGGTCACATAGGTTTGGGGTCCATTCGTGGTTCGCATTCCACTTTTGGAGTATATGGTTTGTGTTGCCCCTATCCCTATGTTTCCCCATTGCATCCTATTGTAACTATACATTGTTTGCACTGTTTTCTAAGACTATACTGCATATTTTTGCTATTGTGTATATATATCTTGTGTATATTTGCTATCCTCTCACTGAGGGTACACTCTAAGATACTTTGGCATATTGTCATAAAAATAAAGTACCTTTATTTTTAGTATAACCGTGTATTGTGTTTTCTTATGATATTGTGCATATGACACTAAGTGGTACTGTAGTAGCTTCACACGTCTCCTAGTTCAGCCTAAGCTGCTCTGCTAAGCTACCATTATCTATCAGCCTAAGCTGCTAGACACCCTATACACTAATAAGGGATAACTGGGCCTGGTGCAAGGTGCAAGTACCCCTTGGTACTCACCACAAGCCAGTCCAGCCTCCTACATTCGTTGTGCAGCGGTGGGATAAGTGCTTTGAGACTACTTACCACTCTTGTCATTGTACTTTTCATAAGAGAAAAATATACAAAACAAGGTCAGTGTATATACACATAGCCAAAAAGTTTTGCATTTCCTCTTTTCACTCTTTTCTAAGTGCTGAAAAGTACTTCTAACTTTCTAAAAAGTTCTAAAAAGTTTAAAAAGTTTTTTTTCTCTGTCTTTCTAAAAGCTCTGACAAACTTTTTTCTCTTTTTCTATCACTTTAACTCTCTCTAAAAATGTCTGGCACAGGCCAAAATGTTGATCTGTCCAAACTTGCATATGATCACCTTAGCTGGAAAGGAGCAAGGAGTCTCTGCATAGAGAGAGGTTTGAGTGTAGGGAAGAATCCTTCCTTGGAATTGTTACTTAACATGCTTAGAGAACAAGATAAGGCTAAAAGTGCCCCATCTGTTGAAAAAGTAGCTAATGGTTCCCAATCTGATCCAGGGACTCCCCCAGGAAAAGATTCAGGAAATAAACTTCTCAGCCTGCCCATTACTAGACAGTCTAGCATAGTTGGTACAGAGGTTGAATCACACCATACTGATGGTGTGCTCTCACATTATACTGTTAGCCAAGCTGTTAGGGTGCCCTCTGTAAGGGACAGGTCTCCTTCTGTTCATTCCCATCATACCTCTGTATCTAGAAATGTCCCTCCCACCAACCCTGATGACAGATTGTTAGAAAGGGAACTCAATAAGTTGAGGGTGGAACAAACCAGACTGAAGCTTAAAAAGCAACAGCTGGATTTGGATAGACAGTCTTTAGAATTAGAGAAGGAAAGACAGAAGTTGGGTTTAGAAACCCATGGTGGCAGCAGCAGTATTCCCCATAGTCATCCTGCAAAAGAGCATGATTCCAGGAATCTGCACAAGATAGTTCCCCCTTATAAGGAGGGGGATGACATTAACAAGTGGTTTGCTGCACTTGAGAGGGCCTGTGTTGTACAGGATGTCCCTCAAAGGCAGTGGGCTGCTATCCTATGGCTATCATTTAGTGGAAAAGGTAGGGATAGGCTCCTTACTGTGAAAGAAAGTGATGCCAATAATTTTACAGTTCTTAAGAATGCACTCCTGGATGGTTATGGCTTAACCACTGAACAATACAGGATAAAGTTCAGAGAGACCAAAAACGAGTCTTCACAAGACTGGGTTGATTTCATTGACCATTCAGTGAAGGCCTTGGAGGGGTGGTTACATGGCAGTAAAGTTACTGATTATGAAAACCTGTATAACACAATCCTGAGAGAGCATATACTTAATAATTGTGTGTCTGATTTGTTGCACCAGTACCTGGTAGACTCTGATCTGACCTCTCCCCAAGAATTGGGAAAGAAGGCAGACAAATGGGTCAGAACAAGGGTGAACAGAAAAGTTCATACAGGGGGTGAAAAAGATGGCAATAAGAAGAAAGATGGTGAAAAATCTCAAGATAAGCATGGGGATAAGGGTAAAACCAAAGATCCCACTTCAAATCTTAAACACTCTTCAGAGGGTGGGGATACAACTAATTCTTCCTCTTCTTCTCAACCCACACACATTAAAAAGCCTTGGTGCTTTGTGTGTAAAAATAGAGGCCATAGGCCAGGGGATAAGTCCTGTCCAGGTAAACCCCCTGAGCCTACCACCACTAATACATCAAGCTCTAGTGCCCCTAGCAGTAGTGGTACTAGTGGTGGGACTGCTGGCAACAGTCAAGCAAAGGGTGTAGTTGGGTTCACTTATGGGTCCATCATAGAAACTGGGGTAGTCAGTCCCAAGACAGTTTCTGTCACACCTAGTGGCATTGGCCTTGCCACACTGGCTGCTTGTCCCCTTACAATGGATAACTACAGGCAGACAGTTTCAATAAATGGTGTTGAGGCCTTGGCCTACAGGGACACAGGTGCCAGTATCACTTTGGTGACTGAAAACCTAGTGCACCCTGATCAACACATCATTGGACAACAGTATAAGATTATTGATGTCCATGACTCCACTAAGTTTCTTCCCTTAGCTATAATTCAGTTTAGTTGGGGTGGAGTTACTGGCCCTAAGCAAGTGGTGGTATCACCTAGCTTACCTGTAGACTGTCTCTTAGGTAATGACCTAGAGGCCTCAGGTTGGGCTGATGTAGAGTTTTATGCCCATGCAGCCATGCTGGGCATCCCTGAGGAATTGTTCCCTCTCATTTCTACTGAAATGAAAAAGCAAAGGAGAGAAGGCCTGAAAACTCAGGATCCCTCTCCATCAACAGGTAAAAAGGGTATCAAAGTATCCCCTAACCACCCTACCATTCAGGATACCATTCCTGTGGTGGGAGAAACCTCTCCTGGGGTGGCACCTGTTCCAAGGGAATCATAGGCTGGCAAAGCTGGACTCCCTGAGGTAGAAGTACCTCTCTGTGGATAACTAACAGTGGTGAGAAAAAGAGCACCATTTTAGTTAACATGGAGCATCCCTCCAACCCTCCCAGAGAAACTTTAGTGCAGAAACCCTGCACTGCCTCACAACACTTAGGACAGCATCCCTGCCCTAGTGTGGAGCTCATAGGACAGCATCCCTGCCCTGCTCCAACTCAAGAGAAACAGCATCCCTGTTCTCTCTTCCAGCCATATGGACAAAGTTTTTGCCCAGCTATGGCTTTTCTGAGACAGCATCCCTGTCTGGCATTTCCATCACTACAAATAGGTTCAGTGGACAATTCCCACTGCTCTAAACTAAAACTTACTGATAGAACCTCTGAAAATACATCTTCACATTGTTGCTTAGCTAAAAAACTTCAAACAGGGTGGTTTACGTCCCCACAGGGAAGTAACCATATAGTGGATGATAAAGGGAGTAACCAGTCTATTGCAGAGCTACTCTCTACTTATCACCACTTAGACAATAAAGTCTCAACTGGCCAAGGTTGGCCTTATTGTCCTTCGTTTGGGGGGGTTTGTGTGAGAAAGTAGCCTCTTTCTAGCCTTGTTACCCCCACTTTTGGCCTGTTTGTGAGTGTATGCCAGGGTGTTTTCACTGTCTCACTGGGACCCTGCTAGTCAGGACCCCAGTGCTCATAAGTTTGTGGCCTATATGTGTGTGTTCCCTGTGTAGTGCCTAACTGTCTCACTGAGGCTCTGCTAACCAGAACCTCAGTGGTTATGCTCTCTCATTTCTTTCTAAATTGTCACTAACAGGCTAGTGACCAATTTTACCAATTTACATTGGCTTACTGGAACACCCTTATAATTCCCTAGTATATGGTACTGAGGTACCCAGGGTATTGGGGTTCCAGGAGATCCCTATGGGCTGCAGCATTTCTTTTGCCACCCATAGGGAGCTCTGACAATTCTTACACAGGCCTGCCACTGCAGCCTGAGTGAAATAATGTCCACGTTATTTCACAGCCATTTTTCACTGCACTTAAGTAACTTATAAGTCACCTATATGTCTAACCTTTACCTGGTAAAGGTTAGGTGCAAAGTTACTTAGTGTGAGGGCACCCTGGCACTAGCCAAGGTGGGCCCACATTGTTCAGAGCCAATTCCCTGAACTTTGTGAGTGCGGGGACACCATTACACGCGTGCACTACATATAGGTCACTACCTATATGTAGCTTCACAATGGTAACTCCGAATATGGCCATGTAACATGTCTATGATCATGGAATTGCCCCCTCTATGCCATCCTGGCATAGTTGGCACAATCCCATGATCCCAGTGGTCTGTAGCACAGACCCTGGTACTGCCAAACTGCCCTTCCTGGGGTTTCACTGCAGCTGCTGCTGCTGCCAACCCCTCAGACAGGCATCTGCCCTCCTGGGGTCCAGCCAGGCCTGGCCCAGGATGGCAGAACCAAGGACTTCCTCTGAGAGAGGGTGTTACACCCTCTCCCTTTGGAAAATGGTGTGAAGGCAGGGGAGGAGTAGCCTCCCCCAGCCTCTGGAAATGCTTTGTTGGGCACAGATGTGCCCAATTCTGCATAAGCCAGTCTACACCGGTTCAGGGGACCCCTTAGCCCTGCTCTGGCGCGAAACTGGACAAAGGAAAGGGGAGTGACCACTCCCCTGACCTGCACCTCCCCTGGGAGGTGTCTAGAGCTCCTCCAGTGTGCTCCAGACCTCTGCCATCTTGGAAACAGAGGTGCTGCTGGCACACTGGACTGCTCTGAGTGGCCAGTGCCACCAGGTGACGTCAGGGACTCCTTCTGATAGGCTCCTTCAGGTGTTAGTAGCCTATCCTCTCTCCTAGGTAGCCAAACCCTCTTTTCTGGCTATTTAGGGTCTCTGTCTCTGGGGAAACTTTAGATAACGAATGCAAGAGCTCATCCGAGTTCCTCTGCATCTCTCTCTTCACCTTCTGCCAAGGAATCGACTGCTGACCACGCTGGAAGCCTGCAAACCTGCAACATAGTAGCAAAGACGACTACTGCAACTCTGTAACACTGATCCTGCCGCCTTCTCGACTGTTTTCCTGCTTGTGCATGCTGTGGGGGTAGTCTGCCTCCTCTCTGCACCAGAAGCTCCGAAGAAATCTCCCGTGGGTCGACGGAATCTTCCCCCTGCAACCGCAGGCACCAAAAAGCTGCATTACCTGTCCCTTGGGTCTCCTCTCAGCACGACGAGCGAGGTCCCTCGAATCCAGCGACTCTGTCCAAGTGACCCCCACCGTCCAGTGACTCTTCAGTCCAAGTTTGGTGGAGGTAAGTCCTTGCCTCACCTCGCTGGGCTGCATTGCTGGGAACCGCGACTTTTGCAGCTACTCCGGCCCCTGTGCACTTCCGGCGGAAATCCTTTGTGCACAGCCAAGCCTGGGTCCACGGCACTCTAACCTGCATTGCACGACGTTCTAAGTTGGTCTCCGGCGACGTGGGACTCCTTTGTGCGACTTTGGGTGAGCACCGTTTCACGCATCCTTGTAGTGCCTGTTTCTGGCACTTCCCTGGGTGCTACCTGCTGCTGAGAGGCTCCTTGTCTTGCTCGACGTACCTTCTCTCTCCTGGTCCAATTTGCGACCTCCTGGTCCCTCCAGGGCCACAGCAGCATCCAAAAACGCTAAACGTACGATTTGCAGCTAGCAAGGCTTGTTGGCGTTCTTTCGGAGGGAAAACACTTCTGCACGACTCTCCATGGCGAGAGGGATCCGTCCACCAAAGGGGAAGTCTCTAGCCCTTTTCGTTCCTGCAGAAACCTCAGCTTCTTCTGTCCAGTAGAAGCTTCTTTGCACCCACAGCTGGCATTTCCTGGGCATCTGCCCATCTCCGACTTGCTTGTGACTTTTGGACTTGGTCCCCTTGTTCCACAAGTACCCTAGATTGGAAATCCACAGTTGTTGCATTGTTGGTTTGTGTCTTTCCTGCATTATTCCTCTAACACGACTTCTTTGTCCTTAGGGGAACTTTAGTGCACTTTGCACTCACTTTTCAGGGTCTTGGGGAGGGTTATTTTTCTAACTCTCACTATTTTCTAATAGTCCCAGCCACCCTCTACAAGGTCACATAGGTTTGGGGTCCATTTGTGGTTCGCATTCCACTTTTGGAGTATATGGTTTGTGTTGCCCCTATCCCTATGTTTCCCCATTGCATCCTATTGTAACTATACATTGTTTGCACTGTTTTCTAAGACTATACTGCATATTTTTGCTATTGTGTATATATATCTTGTGTATATTTGCTATCCTCTCACTGAGGGTACACTCTAAGATACTTTGGCATATTGTCATAAAAATAAAGTACCTTTATTTTTAGTATAACCGTGTATTGTGTTTTCTTATGATATTGTGCATATGACACTAAGTGGTACTGTAGTAGCTTCACACGTCTCCTAGTTCAGCCTAAGCTGCTCTGCTAAGCTACCATTATCTATCAGCCTAAGCTGCTAGACACCCTATACACTAATAAGGGATAACTGGGCCTGGTGCAAGGTGCAAGTACCCCTTGGTACTCACCACAAGCCAGTCCAGCCTCCTACAGTGACAATATGCCAAAAGTATCTCAGAGGATACCATCACTTAGGAGGTAAGTAATATATACACATTATATGTACACAAACCAAAATCAGGTAAGTAACAGTAAGAAATATAGTTTAAACATTGTAGAATCACAATAGAATGCAATAGGTAGGAATAGGCCTAGGGGCAACACAAACCATATACTCCAAAAGTGTAATGCAAATCACAAATGGACCCCAGGCCTATGGTAGGTTGTAGAGGGTCGCTGGGACTGTTAGAAAACACTAAGGGTGTCCAAGATACCCAACCCCAAGACCCTGAACAGTAGGAGTAAAGTTACCCTCCTACCCCAGAAAGACAGTGTAGGCGAGATAGGGGATTCTGCGAGAACCGCAACTGCCAGCAAAACACTGGAGATGGATTCCTGGACCTGAGGACCTGTAAAGGAAGGGACCAAGTCCAACAGTCATGCAAGTGTACAGGGGGGGCAGGAGCCCACTAAACCTCAGATGAAGGTGCAAAAGGGCTGTCTCTGGGTGGAAAAAGTCAACGATTCTGCAACAATGGAAGGTGCCAGGAACTTCTCTGTTGGTCAGAAGATGTCCCATGGCGTGCTAGAGGATGCAAAAGTGTTTCCATGCAGAAATACCACAAACAAGCCTTGCTAGCTGCAAGAGTCGTGGTTGAGGATTTTGGATGCTGCTAAGGCCCAGAAAGGACCAGGAGGTCACTCCTTGGAGGAGGAGACAGAGGGGGTGGTCAGCAACATGGAGAGCCCCCACAGAAGCAGGCAGCACCCGCAGAAGTACTGGAACAGGCACTTAGAAGATCTGCGGACAACGGTCGACTCAGAGTCACAAAGGAGGGTCCCACGACTTCGGAGTCCAACTCAGAGAGTTGGGCAATGCAGGACGGAGTGCTGGGGACCTGGGCTAGGATGTGCACAAAGGAAGTCTTGGAAAAGTGCACAGAAGCCCAAGCAGCTGCAGATCACGTAGTACACAGGATTATTGTCTGGCGTGGGGAGGCAAGGACTTACCTCCACCAAATTTGGACAGAAGGGCCACTGGACTGTGGGAGATACTTGGACCCAGCTCCTGTGTTCCAGGGACCAGGCTTGTCAGGATGAGAGGTGTCCCAGAGGACCGGTGATGCAGAAGTTTGGTGCCTGCGTTAGCAGGGGGAAGATTCTCTCGACCCACGGGAGATTTCTTCTTTGCTTCCAGTGCAGGGTGAAGGCAAACAGCCCTCAGAGCATGCACCACCAGGAAACAGTCGAGAAAGCCAGCAGGATGAGGCGCTACAATGTTGCTGGTAGTCATCTTGCTACTTTGTTGCGGTTTTGCAGGCGTCCTGGAGCAGTCAGCAGTCGATCCTTGGCAGAAGTCGAAGAGGGAAGTGCAGAGGAACTCTGGTGAGCTCTTGCATTCATTATCTGAGGAATAGCCCAGAGGAGAGACCCTAAATAGCCCTCAGAGGAGGATTGGCTACAGAGAAAGGTAAGCACCTATCAGGAGGGGTCTCTGACATCACCTGCTGGCACTGGCCACTCAGAGCTGTCCATTGTGCCCCAACACCTCTGTATCCAAGATGGCAGAGGGCCGGGACACACTGGAGGAACTATGGGCACCTCCGCTGGGAGGTGCTGGTCAGGGGAGTGGTCACTCCCCTTTCCTTTGTCCAGTTTCGCGCCAGAGCAGGGCTGGGGGATCCCTGAACCGATGTAGACTGGCTTATGCAGAGAGGGCACCATCTGTGCCCATCAAAGCATTTCCAGAGGCTGAGGGAGGCACTCCTCCCCAGCCCTTCACACCTATTTCCAAAGGGAGAGGGTGTAACACCCTCTCTCAGAGGAAATTCTTTGTTCTGCCTTCCTAGGACCAGCTGCTCAGGACCCAGGGGGGCAGAAACCTGTCTGAGGGGTTGGCAGCAGCTGCAGTGGAGACCCCGGAAAGCAAGTTTGGCAGTACCCGGGTTCTGTGCTAGAGACCAGGGGATGCATGGAATTGTCACCCCAATACCAGAATGGTATTGGGGTGAGAATTCCATGATCCTAGACATGCTACATTGCCATGTTCGAAGTTACCATGGTGACGCTACATATAGGTATTGACCTATTTGCAGTGCACGCGTGTAATGGTGTCCCCGCACTCACAAAGTCCTGGGAATTTGCCCTGAACAATGTGGTGGCACCTTGGCTAGTGCCAGGGTGCCCATACACTAAGTAACTTGGCACCTAACCTTCACTAAGTGAGGGATAGACATATAGGTAACTTATAAGTTACTTGTGTGCAGTGAAAATGGCTGTGAAATAACGTGAACGTTATTTCACTCAGGCTGCAGTGGCAGTCCTGTGAAATAATTGTCTAAGCTCCCTATGGGCGGCAAAAGAAATTCTGCAGCCCATAGGGATCTCCTGGAACCCCAATACCCTGGGTACCTAGGTACCATATACAAGGGAATTATAAAGGTGTTCCAGTGTGCCAATGATAATTAGTAAGATTAATCACTAGCCTGTAGTGACAATTTTAAAAGCAGAGAGAGCATAAACACTGAGGTTCTGGTTAGCAGAGCCTCGGTGATACAGTTAGGCACCACACAGGTAACACATACAGGGTATACATTATGAGCACTGGGGTCCTGACTAGCTGTATCCTAGTGTCACATAGGCAAAAACAAACATACATACAGTGAAAATGGGGGTAACATGCCAGGCAAGATGGTACTTTCCTACAGTCATCCAAATAAATACCTTTATGTTTTGTAACGCTGAGTATTGTCTTTACTTGTGTACAAGTACTGTATAACTATAAGTGGTATTGCATGAACTTTGCATGTCTCCTAGTTCAGCCTAAGCTGCTCTGCTATAGCTACCTCTATCAGCCTAAGCTGTTAGAACACTACTACATTCACTAAGAAGGGATAATTGCACATGGTGTAAGGTGTAAGTACCCAAGGTACCCACTACAAACCAGGCCAGCCTCCTGCATTGGTGGTACAATGGTGGGATAAGTACTTGCAATTGCTTTACCACTTTGTTTCCTGTGCTTTTCATAAGAAAAGCTTGCTCCAATACTGAGAGCATATATAATATATACCTAGAAACAATTTTCTAACTTTCTTAAAAGTTCTGATTAACTTTGCAAAAGGTTTTCAAAGTTCTGAAAAGTTTTCTTCTTTTCTCTAAAAAGTTAGCTCTGTTATTCTTCTAACATTTTACTCACTTTCCCAAAACTTTTTTCTTTCAATATGTCTTCTGTAGATGCTACCCCAAGAGTTGTGAAAACAACATATGAGAATCTAAACTTTAAAAGTTTGAGGGGTCTCTATATTGTAGGAGGCTGGACTGGCTTGTAGTGAGTACCAAGGGGTACTTGCACCTTGCACCAGGCCCAGTTATCCCTTATTAGTGTATAGGGTGTCTAGCAGCTTAGGCTGATAGATAATGGTAGCTTAGCAAAGCAGCTCAGGCTGAACTAGGAGACGTGTGAAGCTACTACAGTACCACCTAGTGTCATATGCACAATATCATAAGAAAACACAATACACAGTTATACTAAAAATAAAGGTACTTTATTTTTATGACAATATGCCAAAGTATCTTAGAGTGTACCCTCAGTGAGAGGATAGGAAATATACACAAGATATATATACACAATAGCAAAAATATGCAGTATAGTCTTAGAAAACAGTGCAAACAATGTATAGTTACAATAGGATGCAATGGGGAAACATAGGGATAGGGGCAACACAAACCATATACTCCAAAAGTGGAATGTGAACCACGAATGGACCCCAAACCTATGTGACCTTGTAGAGGGTCGCTGGGACTATCAGAAAATAGTGAGAGTTAGAAAAATAACCCTCCCCAAGACCCTGAAAAGTGAGTGCAAAGTGCACCAAAGTTCCCCTAAGGACAAAATAGTCGTGTTAGAGGGAAAATGCAAGGAAAACACAAATCAGCAATGCAACAACGATGGATTCCTGACTGAGGGTACCTGTGGAACAAGGGGACCAAGTCCAAAAGTTACAAGCAGCTCGGAGATGGGCAGATGCCCAAGAAATGCCAGCGGTTGGTGCAAAGAAGCTCTTACTAGGCTGAAGAACTGTGAATACTGCAGGAACGACAAGGGCTAGAGACTTCCCCTTTGGAGGATGGATCCCCCACGCCTTGGAGAGTCGTGCAGAAGTGTTTTCCCGCCGGATGGACGCCAACAAGCCTTGCTACACGCAAATCGTGCGTTTGGCGTTTTTGGACGCTGCTGGGGCCCAGGAGGGACCAGGAGGTCGCAAATTGGACCTGCAGAGAGAGGGGACGTCGAGCAAGACAAAGAGCCCTCACTGAAGCAGGTAGCACCCGGAGAAGTGCCAGAAACAGGCACTACGAGGATGCGTGAAACGGTGCTCGCCGAAGTTGCACAAAGGAGTCCCACGTCGCCGGAGACCAACTTAGAAAGTCGTGCAATGCAGGTTAGAGTGCCGTGGACCCAGGCTTGGCTGTGCACGAAGGATTTCCGCCGGAAGTGCACAGGGGCCGGAGTAGCTTGCAAAGTCGCGGTTCCCAGCAATGCAGCCCAGCGAGGTGAGGCAAGGACTTACCTCCACCAAACTTGGGCTGAAGAGTCACTGGACTGTGGCGGTCACTTGGACGGTGTCGCTGGATTCGAGGGACCTTGCTCGTCGTGCTGAGAGGAGACCCAAGGGACCGGAAATGCAGCTTTTTGGTGCCTGCGGTTGCAGGGGGAAGATTCCGTCGACCCACGGGAGATTTCTTCGGAGCTTCTGGTGCAGAGAGGAGGCAGACTACCCCCACAGCATGCACAAGCAGGAAAACAGTCGAGAAGGCGGCAGGATCAGCGTTACAGAGTTGCAGTAGTCGTCTTTGCTACTATGTTGCAGGTTTGCAGGCTTCCAGCGCGGTCAGCGGTCGATTCCTTATCAGAAGGTGAAGAGGGAGATGCAGAGGAACTCGGCTGAGCTCATGCATTCGTTATCTAAAGTTTCCCCAGAGACAGAGACCCTAAATAGCCAGAAAAGAGGGTTTGGCTACCTAGGAGAGAGGAAAGGCTACTAACACCTGAAGGAGCCTATCACAAGGAGTCTCTGACGTCACCTGGTGGCACTGGCCACTCAGAGCAGTCCAGTGTGCCAGCAGCACCTCTGTTTCCAAGATGGCAGAGGTCTGGAGCACACTGGAGGAGCTCTGGACACCTCCCAGGGGAGGTGCAGGTCAGGGGAGTGGTCACTCCCCTTTCCTTTGTCCAGTTTCGCGCCAGAGCAGGGGCTAAGGGGTCCCTGAACCGGTGTAGACTGGCTTATGCAGAATTGGGCACCTCTGTGCCCAACAAAGCATTTCCAGAGGCTGGGGGAGGCTACTCCTCCCCTGCCTTCACACCATTTTCCAAAGGGAGAGGGTGTCACACCCTCTCTCAGAGGAAGTTCTTTGTTCTGCCATCCTGGGCCAGGCCTGGCTGGACCCCAGGAGGGCAGATGCCTGTCTGAGGGGTTGGCAGCAGCAGCAGCTGCAGTGGAACCCCAGGAAGGGCAGTTTGGCAGTACCAGGGTCTGTGCTACAGACCACTGGGATCATGGAATTGTACCAACAATGCCAGGATGGCATAGAGGGGGCAATTCCATGATCATAGACATGTTACATGGCCATATTCGGAGTTACCATGGTGAAGCTACATATAGGTAGTGACCTATATGTAGTGCACGCGTGTAATGGTGTCCCCGCACTCACAAAGTTCAGGGAATTGGCTCTGAACAATGTGGGGGCACCTTGGCTAGTGCCAGGGTGCCCTCACACTAAGTAACTTTGCACCTAACCTTTACCAGGTAAAGGTTAGACATATAGGTGACTTATAAGTTACTTAAGTGCAGTGTAAAATGGCTGTGAAATAACGTGGACGTTATTTCACTCAGGCTGCAGTGGCAGGCCTGTGTAAGAATTGTCAGAGCTCCCTATGGGTGGCAAAAGAAATGCTGCAGCCCATAGGGATCTCCTGGAACTCCAATACCCTGGGTACCTCAGTACCATATACTAGGGAATTATAAGGGTGTTCCAGTAAGCCAATGTAAATTGGTAAAAATGGTCACTAGCCTGTTAGTGACAATTTGAAAGTAATGAGAGAGCATAACCACTGAGGTTCTGGTTAGCAGAGCCTCAGTGAGACAGTTAGGCACCACACAGGGAACATATACATGCACACCTATGAGCACTGGGGCCCTGTGTGACAGGGTCCCAGTGACACATACATATAGGCCACAAACCTATGAGCACTGGGGTCCTGACCAGCAGGATCCCAGTGACACATAACAACCATACTGAAAACATAGTGTTTTCACTATGAGCACTGAGGCCTGGCTATCAGGATCCCAGTGAGACAGTGAAAACAGTGACAAAACCCTGACATACACTCACAAACAGGCCAAAAGTGGGGGTAACAAGGCTAGAAAGAGGCTACCTTCTCACACAACCCCCCCCCAAACGAAGGACAATAAGGCTAACCTTGGCCAGTTGAGACTTTATTGTCTAAGTGGTGATAAGTAGAGAGTAGCTCTGCAATAGACTGGTTACTCCCTTTATCATCCACTATATGGTTACTTCCCTGTGGGGATGTAAACCACCCTGTTTGAAGTTTTTTAGCTAACCAACAATGTGAAGATGTATTTTCAGAGTTTCTATCAGTAAGTTTTAGTTGAGAGCAGTGGGAATTATCCACTGAACCTATTTGTAATGATGGAAATGCCAGACAGGGATGCTGTCTCAGTAAAGCCATAGCTGGGCAAAAACTTTGTCCATTTGGCTGGAAGAGAGAACAGGGATGCTGTTTCTCTTGAGTTGGAGCAGGGCAGGGATGCTGTCCTATGAGCTCCACACTAGGGCAGGGATGCTGTCCTAAGTGTTGTGAGGCAGTACAGGGTTTCTGCACTAAAGTTTCTCTGGGAGGGTTGGAGGGATGCTCCATGTTAACTAAAATGGTGCTCTTTTTCTCACCAATGTTAGTTATCCCACAGAGAGGTACTTCCACCTCAGGGAGTACAGTTTTGCCAACTGATGATTCCCTTGGAACAGGTGCCACCCCAGGAGAGGTTTCTCCCACCACAGGAATGGTATCCTGAATGGTAGGGTGGTTAGGGGATACTGTGATACCCTTTTTACCTGTTGATGGAGAGGGATCCTGAGTTTTCAGGCCTTTTCTCCTTTGCTTTTTCATTTCACTTGAAATGAGAGGGAACAATTCCTCAGGGATGCCCAGCATGGCTGCATGGGCATAAAACTCTACATCAGCCCAACCTGAGGCCTCTAGGTCATTACCTAAGAGACAGTCTACAGGCAAGCTAGGTGATACCACCACCTGCTTAGGGCCAGTAACTCCACCCCAACTAAACTGAATTATAGCTAAGGGAAGAAACTTAGTGGAGTTATGGACATCAATAATCTTATACTGTTGTCCAATGATGTGTTGTTCAGGAGGCACTAGGTTTTCAGTCACCAAAGTGAAACTGGCACCTGTGTCCCTGTAGGCCAAGGCCTCAACACCATTTATTGAAACTGTCTGCCTGTACTTATCCATTGTAAGGGGACAAGCAGCCAGTGTGGCAAGGCCAATGCCACTAGGTGTGACAGAAACTGTCTTGGGACTGATTACATCAGTTTCCACTATGGACCCATAAGTGAACCCAACTACACCCTTTGCTTGACTGTTGCCAGCAGTCCCACCACTAGTACCACTGCTGCTAGGGGCACTAGAGCTTGATGTATTAGTGGTGGTAGGCTCAGGGGGTTTACCTGGACAGGACTTATCCCCTGGCCTATGGCCTCTGTTTTTACACACAAAGCACCAAGGCTTTTTAATGTGTGCAGGTTGGGAAGAAGAGGAAGAATTTGTTTTATCCCCACCCTCTGAAGAGTGTTTAAGATTTGAAGTGGGATCTTTGGTTTTACCCTTATCCCCATGCTTATCTTGAGACTTTTCACCATCTTTCTTCTTATTGCCATCTTTGTCACCCCCTGTATGAACTTTTCTGTTCACCCTTGTTCTGACCCATTTGTCTGCCTTCTTTCCCAATTCTTGGGGAGAGGTCAGATCAGAGTCTACCAGGTACTGGTGCAACAAATCAGACACACAATTATTAAGTATATGCTCTCTCAGGATTGTGTTATACAGGCTTTCATAATCAGTAACTTTACTGCCATGTAACCACCCCTCCAAGGCCTTCACTGCCTGGTCAATGAAATCAACCCAGTCTTGTGAAGACTCCTTTTTGGTCTCTCTGAACTTTATCCTGTACTGTTCAGTGGTTAAGCCATAACCATCCAGGAGTGCATTCTTAAGAACTGTAAAATTATTGGCATCACTTTCTTTCACAGTAAGGAGTCTATCCCTACCCTTTCCACTAAATGATAGCCATAGGATAGCAGCCCACTGCTTTTGAGGGACATCCTGTACAGCACAGGCCCTCTCAAGTGCAGCAAACCACTTGTTAATGTCATCCCCCTCCTTATAAGGGGGAACTATCTTGTGCAGATTCCTGGAATCATACTCTTTTGCAGGATGACTATGGGGAATACTGCTGCTGCCACCATGGGTATCTAAACCCAACTTCTGTCTTTCCCTCTCTATTTCTAAAGACTGTCTATCCAAATCCAGCTGTTGCTTCTTGAGCTTCAGTCTGGTTTGTTCCACTCTCAATCTATTGAGCTCCCTTTCTAACAATCTGTCATCAGGGTGGGTGGGAGGGACATTTCTAGATACAGAGGTATGATGGGAATGAACAGAAGGAGACCTGTCCCTTACAAGGGGCACCCTAACAGCTTGGCTACCAGCATAATGTGAGAGCACATCATCAGTATGATGTGATTCAACCTCTGTACCAACTATGCTAGACTGTCTAGTAATGGGCAGGCTGAGAAGTTTCTTTCCTGAACCTTTTCCTGGGGGAGTCCCTGGATCAGATTGAGAACCATTAGCTACTTTTTCTACAGATTGGGCACTTATGGCCTTATCCTGTACTCTAAGCATATTAATTAACAGTTCTAAGGAAGGATTCTTCCCTACACTCAAACCTCTCTCTATGCAGAGACTCCTTGCTCCTTTCCAGCTAAGGTGATCATATGCAAGTTTGGACAGTTCAACTTTTTGGCCTGTGCCAGACATTTTTAGAGAGAGTTAAAGTGATAGACAAAGAGAAAAAAAAGTTTTCAGAACTTTTTAGAAAGACAGAAAAAACTTTTTAAACTTTTAAGAACTTTTTGAAAGTTTAGAAGTACTTTTCAGCACTTAGAAAAGAGTGAAAAGAGGAAATGCAAAACTTTTTGGCTATGTGTATATACACTGACCTTGTTTTGTATATTTTTCTCTTATGAAAAGTACAATGACAAGAGTGGTAAGTAGTCTCAAAGCACTTATCCCACCACTGCACAACCAATGTAGGAGGCTGGACTGGCTTGTAGTGAGTACCAAGGGGTACTTGCACCTTGCACCAGGCCCAGTTATCCCTTATTAGTGTATAGGGTGTCTAGCAGCTTAGGCTGATAGATAATGGTAGCTTAGCAAAGCAGCTCAGGCTGAACTAGGAGACGTGTGAAGCTACTACAGTACCACCTAGTGTCATATGCACAATATCATAAGAAAACACAATACACAGTTATACTAAAAATAAAGGTACTTTATTTTTATGACAATATGCCAAAGTATCTTAGAGTGTACCCTCAGTGAGAGGATAGGAAATATACACAAGATATATATACACAATAGCAAAAATATGCAGTATAGTCTTAGAAAACAGTGCAAACAATGTATAGTTACAATAGGATGCAATGGGGAAACATAGAGGTAGGGGCAACACAAACCATATACTCCAAAAGTGGAATGTGAACCACGAATGGACCCCAAACCTATGTGACCTTGTAGAGGGTCGCTGGGACTATCAGAAAATAGTGAGAGTTAGAAAAATAACCCTCCCCAAGACCCTGAAAAGTGAGTGCAAAGTGCACCAAAGTTCCCCTAAGGACAAAATAGTCGTGTTAGAGGGAAAATGCAAGGAAAACACAAATCAGCAATGCAACAACGATGGATTCCTGACTGAGGGTACCTGTGGAACAAGGGGACCAAGTCCAAAAGTTACAAGCAGCTCGGAGATGGGCAGATGCCCAAGAAATGCCAGCGGTTGGTGCAAAGAAGCTCTTACTAGGCTGAAGAACTGTGAATACTGCAGGAACGACAAGGGCTAGAGACTTCCCCTTTGGAGGATGGATCCCCCACGCCTTGGAGAGTCGTGCAGAAGTGTTTTCCCGCCGGATGGACGCCAACAAGCCTTGCTACACGCAAATCGTGCGTTTGGCGTTTTTGGACGCTGCTGGGGCCCAGGAGGGACCAGGAGGTCGCAAATTGGACCTGCAGAGAGAGGGGACGTCGAGCAAGACAAAAAGCCCTCACTGAAGCAGGTAGCACCCGGAGAAGTGCCAGAAACAGGCACTACGAGGATGCGTGAAACGGTGCTCGCCGAAGTTGCACAAAGGAGTCCCACGTCGCCGGAGACCAACTTAGAAAGTCATGCAATGCAGGTTAGAGTGCCGTGGACCCAGGCTTGGCTGTGCACGAAGGATTTCCGCCGGAAGTGCACAGGGGCCGGAGTAGCTTGCAAAGTCGCGGTTCCCAGCAATGCAGCCCAGCGAGGTGAGGCAAGGACTTACCTCCACCAAACTTGGGCTGAAGAGTCACTGGACTGTGGCGGTCACTTGGACGGTGTCGCTGGATTCGAGGGACCTTGCTCGTCGTGCTGAGAGGAGACCCAAGGGACCGGAAATGCAGCTTTTTGGTGCCTGCGGTTGCAGGGGGAAGATTCCGTCGACCCACGGGAGATTTCTTCGGAGCTTCTGGTGCAGAGAGGAGGCAGACTACCCCCACAGCATGCACAAGCAGGAAAACAGTCGAGAAGGCGGCAGGATCAGCGTTACAGAGTTGCAGTAGTCGTCTTTGCTACTATGTTGCAGGTTTGCAGGCTTCCAGCGCGGTCAGCGGTCGATTCCTTATCAGAAGGTGAAGAGGGAGATGCAGAGGAACTCGGCTGAGCTCATGCATTCGTTATCTAAAGTTTCCCCAGAGACAGAGACCCTAAATAGCCAGAAAAGAGGGTTTGGCTACCTAGGAGAGAGGAAAGGCTACTAACACCTGAAGGAGCCTATCACAAGGAGTCTCTGACGTCACCTGGTGGCACTGGCCACTCAGAGCAGTCCAGTGTGCCAGCAGCACCTCTGTTTCCAAGATGGCAGAGGTCTGGAGCACACTGGAGGAGCTCTGGACACCTCCCAGGGGAGGTGCAGGTCAGGGGAGTGGTCACTCCCCTTTCCTTTGTCCAGTTTCGCGCCAGAGCAGGGGCTAAGGGGTCCCTGAACCGGTGTAGACTGGCTTATGCAGAATTGGGCACCTCTGTGCCCAACAAAGCATTTCCAGAGGCTGGGGGAGGCTACTCCTCCCCTGCCTTCACACCATTTTCCAAAGGGAGAGGGTGTCACACCCTCTCTCAGAGGAAGTTCTTTGTTCTGCCATCCTGGGCCAGGCCTGGCTGGACCCCAGGAGGGCAGATGCCTGTCTGAGGGGTTGGCAGCAGCAGCCGCTGCAGTGGAACCCCAGGAAGGGCAGTTTGGCAGTACCAGGGTCTGTGCTACAGACCACTGGGATCATGGAATTGTACCAACAATGCCAGGATGGCATAGAGGGGGCAATTCCATGATCATAGACATGTTACATGGCCATATTCGGAGTTACCATGGTGAAGCTACATATAGGTAGTGACCTATATGTAGTGCACGCGTGTAATGGTGTCCCCGCACTCACAAAGTTCAGGGAATTGGCTCTGAACAATGTGGGGGCACCTTGGCTAGTGCCAGGGTGCCCTCACACTAAGTAACTTTGCACCTAACCTTTACCAGGTAAAGGTTAGACATATAGGTGACTTATAAGTTACTTTAGTGCAGTGTAAAATGGCTGTGAAATAACGTGGACGTTATTTCACTCAGGCTGCAGTGGCAGGCCTGTGTAAGAATTGTCAGAGCTCCCTATGGGTGGCAAAAGAAATGCTGCAGCCCATAGGGATCTCCTGGAACTCCAATACCCTGGGTACCTCAGTACCATATACTAGGGAATTATAAGGGTGTTCCAGTAAGCCAATGTAAATTGGTAAAAATGGTCACTAGCCTGTTAGTGACAATTTGAAAGTAATGAGAGAGCATAACCACTGAGGTTCTGGTTAGCAGAGCCTCAGTGAGACAGTTAGGCACCACACAGGGAACATATACATGCACACCTATGAGCACTGGGGCCCTGTGTGACAGGGTCCCAGTGACACATACATATAGGCCACAAACCTATGAGCACTGGGGTCCTGACCAGCAGGATCCCAGTGACACATAACAACCATACTGAAAACATAGTGTTTTCACTATGAGCACTGAGGCCTGGCTATCAGGATCCCAGTGAGACAGTGAAAACAGTGACAAAACCCTGACATACACTCACAAACAGGCCAAAAGTGGGGGTAACAAGGCTAGAAAGAGGCTACCTTCTCACATATATTGAAAGAAGTTAAATCTTCTCCTCCAAGATGACCAAGGACTCAGCACTGGTCCAGATCAGACAGGGGAAGGGGTAGTGGATAATTCCAACCAGGAAGGCTCAGAGGAGCACAATGACAATCCTGGGGAGGGTCCTTCCACAAACCTATCTGTCAAGAAGCCCCCTAGTATAACTGGGAGTGGGAAGGGTTCACACCCTAGTAGGGCTCCCTTCACCCCTAGGGCTAAGTCACTAGAGTGGCCCCTGTTAGAGATAGATATGCCTCTGCACACTCTCATGTTACTTCTGTTTCAGAGGCTTCACATAATTCTAACCCCGAGGACCAGTCCCTAGATGGGAAACTCAGAAAGCTGAGGTAAGAGGAGGCTAGACTGAAGCTAATGCAGCAGCAGTTGGACTTAGACAGGGAATACCTGGCTGTGGAGAAAGAGATGCATGGATTGGGGTTAGTTCCCCATGGTGGCAGCAGCAGGTTTAGAAATACAAATGTTAGGGAACCTTCATTTGATTCTAGAAATCTGCACAAAGTTGTCCCTCCTTACAAGGATGGTGATGACATCAACAAGTGGTTTGCTGCACTTGAGAGGGCCTGTAAAGTTCAGAGGGTCCCTCATGTACAGTGAGCTGCTATCCTTTGGTTATCCTTCTCTGGCAAAGGTAGAGACAGACTTCTTATTGTCAGAGAGGATGATGTAGATAATTACCAGGTTCTTAAAAATGCACTCTTGGATGGTCTATTCTTAACCACTGAACAGTATAGAATTAAGTTCAGTGAGACCAGAAAGGAGTCATCACAGGACAGGACAGACTTTGTGGACTGTTCTGTGAAGAACCTAGAAGGTTGGTTACAGGGCAGTAAGGTGACTGATTATAAAAGTCTTTATAACTTGATTCTGAGAGGGCATATCTTGAATAATTGTGTGTCTGACTTGTTGCATCAATATCTTGTGGACTCAGATCTGATCTCTCCCCAAGAATTGGGAAAGAAGGCAGACAAATGGGTCAGAACAAGGGTGAGAAGAAAAGCTCATTCAGGGAGTGACAAGGATGGCAAGAAGAAGGATGGTAAGTCACACGACAAGGGTGGGGACAAACATAAAAAATCATCAGAGTGTTCATCAGGCCCACAAAAATCCTCTGGGGGTGGTGGGTCCAAATCCTCTTCTCACAAATATAAGAAACCTTGGTGTTATATGTGTAAAGCCAAAGGTCATTGGGCAACTGATCCTCATTGTCCAAAGAAAAGCACCAAAGTTCCCACCACCACAACCCAAACTGCAACCACTAGTGGCCCTAGTAATAGCAGTGGTGGTGGGAAAAACACTACTACTAGCTGGTCAAAGGGTGTAGCTGGGCTCACCATTGGTAATGTAGTTGGGGTTGGTCTAGTTGGGGAGATCACTGAGGCTGTTTTAGTCTCGGATGGTGGCACTGACCTTGCCACTTTAGTTGCCTGTCCCCTTAATATGGATAAGTACAAGCAGCTACCCCTAATTTATGGTGTTCAGGTTGAGGCCTACATGGACACAGGTGCCAGTGTCATAATGGTGATAGACAAACTGGTTGCCCCTGAGCAACACCTACTTGGTCACCAGTACCAAGTGACAGACGCCCATAGCAACACTGTAAGCCACCCCATGGCTGTTGTGAATCTCAACTGGGGGGGAGGTTACTGTTCCAAAGAAACTTGTGGTAGCCATTGATTTACCTGTAGAATGTCTGCTAGGCAATGATTTGGAGACTTCAGCTTGGGCTGAAGTGGAGTTGGAGGCACATGCAGCAATGCTGGGCATTCCAGGGCACATCTTTGCTCTTACCAGGGCTCAGGCCAAGAAGCAAAAAGGACAAGAAAACTTGGATCTTGGAACAATGGACCAATTGCTCCCAAAAACTAGGGGTAGGAAGGGCAAACCCTTGTCCACTATCCCTCCCTCCACAGATGATTCCCCTTTTGAGGAAGAGGAATTCTCTCCCTGTGCAGAACCTACACCAGAGGAGCTGGAAGCTGATACAGCTGTACAGGGGGGCCTGCCAGGAAAGATCTGAGTGTGGCACAGCAGACCTGTCCCACTTTGGAGGGTCTCAGACAGCAAGCTGTCAAGCAGCAAAATGGTGATGTCACTGACACACACAGAGTTTACTGGGACAATAATCTCCTTTATACTGAAGCAAGAGACTCTAAACCTGGCGCCACAGAGAGACTGGTCATCCCCCTTCAATACAGAGAATTCCTCCAAACTCTGGTTCATGACATCCCATTAGCTGGGCATTTAGGCCAGAGTAGAACATGGGAGAGACTTGTTCCACATTTTCACTGGCCCCATATGTCAGAAGACACAAAGGAGTTTTTTCGCTCCTGTGTCACCTGCCAAGCCAGTGGCAAGACTGGTGGCACCCCAAAGGCCCCCGTAATACCACTACCAGTGGTGGGGGTGCCCTTTGAAAGGGTGGGGGTTGATATTGTTGGCCCCCTTTACCCTCTAACAGCTTCTGGCAATAGGTTTATTCTTGTGGTTGTGAACCATGCCACAAGGTACCCAGAAGCTATCCCCTTAAGGACCACTACAGCTCCTGCAGTGGCAAAGGCCCTCCTGGGAATCTTTTCCAGAGTGGGCTTCCAAAAGGAAGTGGTGTCAGACAGAGGAAGTAACTTCATGTCTGCATACCTAAAAGCAATGTGGAAGGAGTATGGTGTTACATACAAGTTCACCACCCCTTATCATCCACAAACTAATGGACTGGTTGAGAGGTTTAATAAAACTCTTCAAGGTATGATTATGGGACTCTCTGAAAATCTCAGAAGGAGATGGGATGTCCTATTACAATGCCTCCTTTTTGCCTACAGGGAGGTACCCCAAAAAGGAGTGGGCTACAGCGCCTTTGAACTCCTCTTTGGTCACCCTTTGAGGGGTCCACTTGCTATGGAGGGTTGGGAGCAACCTTTAAAAGCTCCAAAACAGGACATAGTGGACTATATAATTGGCCTGAGAAGTTGGATGGCTGAGTACATGAAAAAGGCCAGCAAAAACCTGCAGGCCAGCCAAGAGCTCCAAAAGCAATGGTTTGACCAGAAGGCTGTCCTGACAGAGCATCACCCAAGACATAAGGTGTGGGTATTGGAGCCTGTGGCCCCAAGAGCACTCCAGGGCAAAGGAGTGGACCCCATCTAATTGTAGAGAAAAAAAGTAAGGTCACCTACTTGGTGGACCTGGGCACTGCAGAAGCCCACTTAGGGTGCTTCATGTCAATCGCTTAAAGCCTTACTATGACAGGGCTGACTTAACCCTGTTCATGACTACAAATGAGGGACAGGAAGAAGAGATTGACCCTCTCCCTGACCCCTTCTCCACCACTGAAACTGACGGTTTAGTGGAGGGAGTGGTTCTGGCAGACTGCCTTACTGCTGAGCAGAAGGAAGACTGTAAAATGTCCTAGATCAGTTGTCTGAACTCTTTTCACTCACACCTGGTACAAATACTTGGTGTGAACATACAAATTGACACTGGAGACAGCTTACCTGTCAAAAGTAAAATTTACAGGCAACCTGACCATGTCAGAGATTCCATAAAAGCTGAAGTTCAGAAAATGTTACACCTTGGAGTTATTGAGCCTTCTGATAGCCCCTGGGCTAGCCCAGTGGTGCTTGTTCCCAAACCTCATAACAAAGAAGGAAAGAGAGAAATGCGGTTTTGTGTGGACTATAGGGGTCTCAATACAGTAACCAAAACAGATGCTCACTGTAGGAAGGTAGCCTCTTTCTAGCCTTGTTACCCCCGCATTTGGCCTGTTTGTGGGTATATGTCAGGGTGTTTTACTGTCTCACTGGGATCCTGCTAGCCAGGACCCCAGTGCTCATAGTGAAAACCATATTTGTCAGTGTGTTTTATATGTCTCACTGGGACCCTGCTAGCCAGGACCCCAGTGCTAATCGTTTGTGGCCTGAATGTGTTTCCTGTGTGGTGCCTAACTGTGTCACTGAGGCTCTGCTAACCAGAACCTCAGTGCTTATGCTCTCTCTGCTTTTAAAATTGTCACTTCAGGCTAGTGACTAATTTTACCAATTCTGCTTGGCACAATGGAACATCCTTATAATTCCCTAGTATATGGTACCTAGGTACCGAGGGTATTGGGGTTCCAGGAGATACCTATGGGCTGCAGCATTTCTTTTGCCACCCATAGGGAGCTCAGACAATTCTTAAACAGGACTAACACTGCAGCCTGAGTGAAATAACGTCCATGTTATTTCACAGGCATTTTACACTGCACTTAAGTAACTTAAATGTCACCTATATGTCTAACCCTCACTTAGTGAAGGTTAGGTGCATAATTACTAAGTGTGAGGGCACACTGGCACTAGCCAAGGTGCCCCCACATTGTTGAGGGCAATTTCCCCGGACTTTGTGAGTGCAGGGACACCATTACACGCGTGAACTACATATAGGTCAATACCTATGTGTAGCTCCACAATGGTAACTCTGAACATGGCCATGTAACATGTCTAGGATCATGGAATTGTCCCCCCAGTACCATTCTGGTATTGGGGGGACAATTCCATGCATCCCCGGGGCTCCAGAATAGAGCCAAGGTACTGCCAAACCAACTCTCTGGGGTTTTCTCAGCAGCTACCACTGCTGCCAACCCTCAGACAGTTTTCTGCCCCCCTGGGGCCTGGGCAGCCCAGTCCCAGGAAGGCAGAACAAGGGATTTCCTCTGAGAGATGGTGTTACACCCTCTCCCTTTGGAAATAGGTGTTAAGGGCCTGAGAGGAGCTGCCTCTCCTGGCCTCTGGAAATGCTTTGAAGGGCACAGATGGTGCCCTCCTTGCATAAGCCAGGCTACACCGGTTCAGGGATCCCCACAGCCCTGCTCTGGCACAAAACTGGACAATGGAAAGGGGAGAGACCACTCACCAGAGTTCCTCTGCACTTCCCTCTTCGACTTCTGCCAAGGATCGACCGCTGACTGCTCCAGGACGCCTGCAAAACCTCAAGAAAATAGCAAGACGACTACCAGCAACATTGTAGTACCTAATCCTGCCAGCTTTCTCACCTGTTTTCTGGTGGTGCATGCTCTGAGGGCTGTCTGCGTTCACCCTGCACTGGAAGCCAAGAAGAAATCACCTGTGGGCCGACGGAATCTTCCCCCTGCTATCGCAGGCACCAAATGTCTACATCACCGGTCCTGTGGGTCCCCTCTGATCTTGACGAGCGTGGTCCCTGGAACACAAGAGCTGGATCCAAGTGACCCAGACAGTCAAGAGGTCCTTCTGTTCAAATATGATGGAGGTAAGTCCTTGTCTCCCCACGCCAGACAGTAATCCTGTGCACTCCGTGAACTGCAGCTGCTAGGGCTTCTGTGCACTTTTGCAAGGAATCCAGTGTGCACCGCATAGCCCAGGTCCCCAGCACTCCGTCCTGCATTGCTCAACTCTCTGAGTTGACCACCGACTTCGTGGGACCCTCCTTTGTAGTGTTGAGATGACCGGCGTGCTCAGATTTCTTGAATGCCTGTTCAAGTGCTTCTGCAGGTGCTGCCTGCTTCTGCTTGGGCTCTCTGTGCTGCTGAGCGCCCCCTCTGTCTTCTCCTCCAAGGGGCGACTTCCTGGTCGTTCCTGGGCCCGGGCAGCACCCATTTTCTTAATCCGCGACCTTTGCAGCTAGCAAGGATTGTTTGCGGTCTTTCTGTGTGTAAACAACTCTGCATCCTCCAGCACGCTGTTGGACATCTTCTGTGCAAAGGAGAAGTTCCTAGCATCTTCTGTCGTTGCAGAATCTTCAGATTCTTCAACCCGGAGGCAGCCATTTTGCACCTTCATTCGGGGTTTAGTGGGCTCCTGCCCGCTGGACACTTTTGTGACTCTTGGACTTGGTCCCCTTCCTTTACAGGTTCTCAGGTCAAGGAATCCTTCTTCAGTGCTTTGCAGTCAGTTGTTGTCTTTGCAGAATCTCCTATCACGACCTTAGCGTGTTTCTGGGGAAGTAGGGTAACTTTACTCCTACTTTTCTGGGTCTTGGGGTGGGGTATCTTGGACACCCTTAGTGTTTTCTGACACTCCCAACAACCCTCTACACACTACACTAGGCCTGGGGTCCCTAAGTGGTTTGCATTCCACTTTCTTAGTATATGGTTTGTGTTGCCCCTAGGCCTATTGCATCCTATTATATTCTACAGTTTGCACTACTTTTCTAACTGTTTACTTAACCTGATTTTGGTTTGTGTGTATATTTTGTGTATTTTACTTACCTCCTAAGGGAGTATATACTCTGAGATATTTTTGGCACATTGTCACTGTAGGAAAGTACCATATTGCCTGGCATGTTACCCCCATTTTCACTGTATGTATGTTTGTTTTAGCCCCTGTGTCACTGGGATCCTGCCAGGCAGGACCCCAGTGCTCATAGTATGTGCCCTGTATGTGTTCCCTGTGTGGTGCCTAACTGTATCACTAAGGCTCTGCTAACCAGAACCTCAGTGTTTATGGTCTCTCTGCTTTCTAAAAGTGTCACTGCAGGCTAGTGACTAATTTTACCAATTCTCATTGGCACACTGGAACACCCTTATAATTCCCTTGTATATGGTACCTAGGTACCCAGGGTATTGGGGTTCCAGGAGATCCCTATGGGCTGCAGCATTTATTTTGCCACCCATAGGGATCTCAGACAATTCTTACACAGGCTTGCCACTGCAGCCTGAGTGAAATAACATCCACGTTATTTCACAGCCATTTTTCACTGCACATAAGTAACTTATAAGTCACCTATATGTCTAACCCTCACTTAGTGAAGGTTAGGTGCCAAGTTACTTAGTGTGTGGGCATCCTGGCACTAGGTGCCCCCACATCGTTCAGGGCAAATTCCCCGAACTTTGTGAGTGCGGGGACACCATTACACGCGTGCACTATACATAGGTCACTACCTATGTATTGTGTCACAATGGTAACTCCGAACATGGCCATGTAACATGTCTAGGATCATGGAATTGTCCCCCCAATACCATTCTGGTATTGGGGGGACAATTCTATGATCCCCCAGGTCTCTAGTACAGAACCCGGGTGCTGCCAAACTGCCTTTCCGGGGTTTCCACTGCAGCTGCTGCTGCTGCCAACCCCTGAGACAGGATTCCGCCCTCCTGGGGTCTGGTGAGCCCCAGCCCATGAAGGCAGAACAAAGGATTTCCTCTGAGAGAGGGTGTTACACCCTCTCCCTTTGGAAATAGGTGTGAAGGACTGGGGAGGAGTAGCCTCCCCCAGTCTCTGGAAATGCTTTGATGGGCACAGATGGTGCACATCTCTGCATAAGCCAGTCTACACCAGTTCAGGGATCCCCCAGCCTTGCTCTGGCGCGAAACTGGACAAAGGAAAGGGGAGTGACCACTCCCTTGACCAGTACCTCCCAGGGGAGGTGCCCAGAGCTCCTCCAGTGTGTCCCAGAACTCTGCCATCTTGGATATAGAGGTGTTGGGGGCACACTGGACTGCTCTGAGTGGCCAGTGCCAGCAGGTGACGTCAGAGACCCCCTCTGATAGGCTCTTACCTTTCTTGGTAGCCAAACCTCCTTTCTTGGTAGCCAAACCTCCTTTTGTTGCTATTTAGGGTCTCTCCTCTGGTGAATTCTTCAAATAACGAATGCAAGAGCTCACCAGAGTTCCTCTGCACTTCCCTGTTTGACTTCTGCCAAGGATAGACTGCTGACTGCTCCAGGACGCCTGCAAAACCGCAACAAAGTAGCAAGACAACTACCAGCAAGATTGTAGCGCCTCATCCTGATGGTTTTCCCGACTGTTTCCTGGTGGTGCATGCTCTGGGGGTCATCTGCCTTCACCCTGCTCTGGAAACCAAGAAGAAATCTCCTGTGGGTCGACGGAATCTTCCCGGTGCTAACGCAGGTTCCAAAAGACTGCATCACCGGTCCTCTGGGTCCCCTCTCATCCTGACGAGCGTGGTCCCTGGAACACAGGAACTCTATCCAAGTGACTCCCACAGTCCAGTGATCCTTCAGTACAAGTTTGGTGGAGGTAAGTCCTTGCCTCCCCACGCTAGACTGCAAACCAGTGTACTGCGTGATTTGCAGCTGCTCCGGCTCCTGTACACTCCTCCACAGATTCCTTCGTGCGCAGCCTAGCCTTGGTCCCCAGCACTCCGTCCTGCAGTGCTCAACCCTCTGAGTTGGCCTCCGACGTCGTGGGACCCTCCTTTGTCACTCTGAGCCAGCTCCGGTTCACAAATCTTCTAAGTGCCTGCCCCGGTACTTCTGTGGGTGCTGCCTGCTTCTGTGGGGGCTCTCTGAGTTGCTGAGCGCCCCCCTCTGTCTCCTCCTCCAAGGGCTGACATCCTGGTCCTTCCTGGTCCCCCTCAGCACCCAAAAACCTCTACTGCGACCCTTGCAGCTAGCAAGGCTTGTTTGCGGTATTTCTGCATGGGAGCACTTCTGCAACCTTCAGCACGACGTGGGGCGTCTTCCATCCAAAGGAGAAGCTCCTAGTCCTCTTCATTGTTGCAGAATCCTAAGCTTCTTCCATCCGGAGGCAGCTTCCTTGCACCTTCATCCAGGGTTTTCTGGGCTCCTGCCCCCCCTGGACACTATCGCGACTCTTGGACTTGGTCCCCTTGCCTTGCAGGTCCTCAGGTCACAGGAATCAGTCTTCAGTGCTTTGCTGGTGTGTGTGGTTCTTGCAGAATCCCCCTATCACGACTATTGTGTCCTTCTGGGGCAGTAGGGGTACTTTACTCCTACTTTTCAGGGTCTTGGGGTGGGGTATCTTGGACACACTGACTGTTTTCTTACAGTCCCAGCGACCCTCTACAAGCTCCCATAGGTCTGGGGTCCATTCGTGATTCGCATTCCACTTTTGAAATCTATGGTTTGTGTTGCCCCTAGACCTATGTTCACCTATTGCATCCTATTCTAATCCTACACTGTTTGCGTTACTTTTCTTACTATTACTCACCTGTTTTGGATTTGTGTACATATAACTTGTGTATATTATTGACCTTCTTACTGAGGGTACTCACTGAGATACTTCTGGCATATTGTCATAAAAATAAAGTACCTTTATTTTTAGTAACTCTGAGTATTGTGTTTTCTTATGATATTGTGCTATATGATATAATTGGTATAGTAGGAGCTTTGCATGTCTCCTAGTTCAGCCTAAGCTTCTTTACCATAGCTACCTTCTATCAGCCTAAGCTGCTAGAAACACCTCTATTCTACTAATAAGGGATAACTGGACCTGGCACAGGGTGTAAGTACCACAAGGTACCCACTATAAGCCAGGCCAGACTCCTACAGTCACTAAAATAAAATAACTTTATTTTTTAGTAACTCTGAGTATTGTGATTCTTATGATATATTGCTATATGATATAAGTGGTATAGTAGGAGCTTTGCATGTCTCCTAGTTCAGCCTAAGCTGCTCTGCTATAGCTACCTCTAACAGCCTAAGCTGCTAGAACACTACTAATCTACTAATAAGGGATAACTGGACCTGGCACAAGGTGTAAGTAACATCAGGTACCCACTATAAGCCAGGCCAGTCTCCTACACTCACCCTATACCCAGGGCAGATGAGCAAATACATAAACTGGCATCTGCCAAGTAGCTAAGCACTTTTGACTTGACTGCAGGGTATTGGCAGATCAAAATGTCAGAAGATGCTAAAGCAAAAACTGCATTTTCTACCATAGGAGGGCATTCAAAGTGATGCCCTTTGGTTTGAGAAATGCACCTGCCACTTTTCAGAGGCTGGCGAATACAGTCCTCCAAGGATTGGAAGCTTTTAGTGTAGCCTATTTGGATGATATTGCTGTCTTTAGCTCCACCTGGGATGATCACTTGGTCCACCTCTGGAAAGTTTTGGAGGCCCTGCAAGAGGCAGGCCTAACTATCAAGGCTTCAAAGTGCCAGATAGGGCAGGGGAAAGTGGTTTATCTGGGCCACCCGGTAGGTGGGGAACAGATTGCACCACTTCAGGGGAAGATTCAGACCATTATGGACTGGGCTCCCCCTACAACTCAGACCCAGGTCAGAGCCTTCTTAGGTCTCACTGGGTATTACAGGAGGTTCATTAAGATCTATGGCTCCATTGCAACACCTCTTACTGACCTCCCCAGTAAGAACATGCCTAAAAAGGTATTGTGGACAGCTAGCTGTCAAAAAGTTTTTGAGGAGCTTAAGCAGGCAATGTGCTCTGCACCTGTCTTGAAAAGCCCAAACTACTCCAAATAATTAATTGTCCAAACAGATGCTTCTGAATTAGGGGTAGGGCCTGTGCTATCACAACTTAACTCAGAGGGCCAGGATCAACCTGTTGCTTTCATTAGCAGGAGGTTGATCCCTAGAGAAAAGCGTAGGTCTGCCATAGAGAGGGAGGCCTTTGCTGTGGTCTGGGCACTGAAAAAGCTGAGACCCTACTTGTTTGGCACTCACTTCATTGTTCAGACAAACCAGAAACCTCTACTTTGGCTAAAACAAATGAAAGGTGAAAACCCTAAATTGTTGAGGTGGTCCATATCCCTAGAGGGAATTGACTATACAGTGGAACATAGACCTGGGAGTACCCACTCCAATGCAGATGGACTCTCCAGATATTTCCACTTAGACAATGAAGACTCATCAGGTCATGGCTAGTCTTATTGCCCTTCGTTTGAGGGGGGGTGGTTGTGTAGGAAAGTACCATCCTGCCTGGTATGTTACCCCCATATTTCACTGTATATATGTTGTTTTAGTGTATGTGTCACTGGGACCCTGCCAGCCAGTGCCCCAGTGCTCATAATTGTGCCCTGTATGTGTTCCCTGTGTGATGACTAACTGTCTCACTGAGGCTCTGCTAACCAGAACCTCAGTGGTTATGCACTCTCTGATTTCTAAATTGTCACTAACAGGCTAGTGACCAAATTCACCAATTCACATTGGCATACTGGAACACCCTTATAATTCCCTAGTATATGGTACTAAGGTACCCAGGGTATTGGGGTTCCAGGAGATCCCTATGGGCTGCAGCATTTCTTTTGCCACCCATAGGGAGCTCTGACAATTCTTACACAGGCCTGCCACTGCAGCCTGAGTGAAATAACGTCCATGTTATTTCACAGCCATTTACCACTGCACTTAAGTAACTTATAAGTCACCTATATGTCTAACCTTCACCTGGTGAAGGTTGGGTGCTAAGTTACTTAGTGTGTGGGCACCCTGGCACTAGCCAAGGTGCCCCCACATCATTCAGGGCAAATTCCCCGGACTTTGTGAGTGCGGGGACACCATTACATGTGTGCACTATACATAGGTCACTACCTATGTATAGCGTCACAATGGTAACTCCGAACATGGCCATGTAACATGTCTAAGATCATAGAATTGTCACCCTCTGGCATTGGGGAGACAATTCTATGATCCCCGAGTCTCTAGCCCAGACCCGGGTACTGCCAAACTGCCTTTCCCGGGCTTTCACTGCAGCTGCTGCTGCTGCCAACCCCTCAGACAGGTTTCGGCCCTCCTGGGGTCCAACCAGGCCTGGCCCAGGAAGGCAGAACAAAGGACTTCCTCAGAGAGAGGGTGTTGCACCCTCTCCCTTTGGAAAAAGGTGTCAGGGCTGGGGAGGAGTAGCCTCCCCCAGCCTCTGGAAATGCTTTGATGGGCACAGATGGTGCCCATCTCTGCATAAGCCAGTCTACACCGGTTCAGGGATCCCCCAGCCCTGCTCTGGTGCGAAACTGGACAAAGGAAAGGGGAGTGACCACTCCCCTGACCTGCACCTCCCAGGGGAGGTGCCCTGAGCTCCTCCAGTGTGCTGCAGACCTCTGCCATCTTGGAAACAGAGGTGTTGCTGGCACACTGGACTGCTCTGAGTTGCCAGTGCCAGCAGGTGACGTCAGAGACTCCTCTGATAGGATCTTACCTGTGTTACTAGCCTATCCTCCTTCCTATGTAGCCAAACCTCCTTTTCTGGCTATTTAGGGTCTCTGCTTTGGGGAATTCTTCAGATACCGAATGCATGAGCTCACCAGAGTTCCTCTGCATCTCTCTCTTCACCTTCTGCCAAAGGATCGTCCGCTGACTGCTCAGGACGCCTGCAAAACCGCAACAAAGTAGCAAAGACGACTACTGCAACCTTGTATCGCTGATCCTGCCTCCTTCTCGACTGTTTCCTGGTGGTGCATGCTCTGGGGGTAGCCTGCCTCCTCTCTTCACCAGGAGCTCTGAAGAAATCTCCCAGGGGTCGACGGAATCTTCCCCCTGCAACCGCAGGCAACAAAAGACTGCATCACCGGTCCTCTGGGTCCCCTCTCAGCACGACGAGCGTGGTCCCTGGAACTCAGCAACTCTGTCCAAGTGACTCCCACAGTCCAGTGACTCTTCAGTCCAAGTTTGGTGGAGGTAAGTCCTTGCCTTCCCACGCTAGACTGCATTGCTGGGTACCGCGTGATTTGCAGCTGCTCCATCTTCTGTGCACTCTTCCAGGATTTCCTTTGTGCACAGCCAAGCCTGGGTGCCCGACACTCTAACCTGCAGTGCACAACCTTCTGAGTTGTCCTCCGGCGTCGTGGGACTCCCTTTTGTGTCTTAGGGTGGTTTCCGGTTCACTCCTCCTTTAAGTGCCTGTTCTGGTACTTCTGCGGGTGCTGCCTGCTTCTGTGAGGGCTCCCTGACTTGCCGGGCGCCCCCTATGTCTCCTCATCCCAGTGGCGACATCTTGGTCCCTCCTGGGCCACAGCAGCATCCAAAAACCCTAACCGCAAACCTTGCAGCTAGAAAGGCTTGTTTGCGGTCTTTCTGCGTGGGAATACCTCTGTAAGCTTCTTCACGACGTGGGACATCCATCCTCCAAAGGGGAAGTTTCTAACCCTCTTTGTTCTTGCAGAATCCACAGCTTCTACCATCCGGTGGCAGGTTCTTTGCACCCTCAGCTGGCATTTCCTGGGCATCTGCCGACAATCGACATTGTCGCGACTCTTGGACTTGGTCCCCTTGTTTCACAGGTACTCAGGTCCAGAAATCCACTTTGGTTGCTTTGCTGGTGTTGGTCTTCCTTTCAGAAACCCCCTATCACGACTTCTGTGCTCTCTGGGGGTTATAGGTGCACTTTACACTTACTTTTCAGGGTCTTGGGGTGAGCTATTTTTCTAACCCTCACTGTTTTCTTACAGTCCCAGCGACCCTCTACAAGCTCACATAGGTTTGGGGTCCATTCGTGGTTCGCATTCCACTTTTGGAGTATATGGTTTGTGTTGCCCCTATACCTATGTGCTCCTATTGCAATCTACTGTAACTTTACATTGCTTGCATTACTTCCTTTTGCTATTACTGCATATTTTTTGTATTGTGTACATATATCTTGGGTATATTTGGCATCCTCATACTGAGGGTACTCACTGAGATACTTTTGGCATATTGTCATAAAAATAAAGTACCTTTATTTTTAGTATATCTGTGTATTGTGTTTTCTTATGATATTGTGCATATGATACCAGTGGTATGGTAGGAGCTTTGCATGTCTCCTAGTTCAGCCTAAGCTGCTCTGCTATAGCTACCTTCTATCAGCCTTAGCTGCTAGAAACACCTCTTCTACACTAATAAGGGATAACTGGACCTGGCACAAGGTGTAAGTACCTCTGGTACCCACTACAAGCCAGGCCAGCCTCCTACACATGTGGTGTTGTATACTTACATAACACATTTTAGCAACTAGTTATCTTGCAGCCCATTGTAGGAGGCTGGCCTGGTTTATGGTGGGTACCTTTGGTACTTATACCTCGTACCAGGTCCAGATATCCCTTATTAGTGTATATAATCAGTATCTGGAAGCCATACTTTCTAGTGGTATTGTGGATAAGCAGCTGAGGCCTAACTAGGAGACATGCAAAGCTCATGGAATATCACTACAGTCATACACTACTTACACACATGAAAGAAAATACTCAGTGGTACAAAAATAAAGGTACTTTATTTTGGTGACACACTTGACAAAAATACCACAGAGACTATACTCCCTTAGGCGGTAAGTAATATACACAATATATACTCTTGTATCCAAAACCAGGTAAGTAAACAGTTAGAAAACAGTGTAATTAGTGAAAATCACAATAGTTAGAAATGGGCCTGGGGGAGCACAAACCATATACTAAGAAAGTGGAATGTAAATGTCAGTTTCCCACCTAGGCAAGTGTAGTGTGTAGAGGGGCACTGGGAGTATTAGAAAACACCAAAGGTAAGAAATAGAACCCACCCCAGAGCCCAGGAAAGTAGGAGTAAATCACAGGAACTTTCCTAGAACACACAAGAAAACGAAAAAGAAGATAATGCAAGAACCAGGAGAAGGGGACCAAGTCCAAGAAGCACAGAAGAGTCCAGGGATGAAGGTGCAAAAGTGGAACCACCGGTGAAGAACAACAGTCAGAACTGCACCCAAGAAGATGGGTGCGGGTTCCTGGTTGGTGCAGATGATGTCCCACGCCAGATGGATCTTTGCAGTCTGGTTTGCATCACTGGATTCCGCCGAAAAGACTTGGCAAATGCAAAGCTCACGGTTGGAGGAAAATGGCGCTACCGGGACCAGGAAGGACCAAGACGACTCTACCCAGGAGGAGGAGTCAGAGGGGGTTCCCAGCAGTTCATAGAGCCCACAGAAGACAAGGCAGCACGACCAGGAGTCCCACAGGATGGAGACAAGGAAGGTGCAAAAGGAGGACCATGCAGCACTATAAGAAAGGGTCCCACGCCACCGGAGAACCACGCAGGAAGCTGTGCGTTGGACGAGAAAGTGCTGGGGGATGGAGCTGTGATGTTCATGAAGAACCTAATACAAGGTCGTACACAAGCCTTGGCAACTGCAATTCACGCGGTGCATGGGGTACTGTCTTGCAGAGGGAGGCAAGCTCTTACCTCCACCAAAGTTGGACAGCCAGACATCAGGACCATCTGGACCACTTCAGTCCACCACCCGTAATGCTGGATCCAGGCACTTCATCAGGAGAGGGGACCCAAGCCACCGGTCGTCGATGCAGAAGGTGCCTGCAGGAGCAGAGGAGTGATACCTTCACTCCTAGGGAGATTCCTTTACTCTTCTGGTGCAGGTTGAAGACTGGCTGTCTTCTGAGGATGGACGACCAGGAAACAGTTGCAGTTGCTGGCAGAAGCTGAAGTTACAATGTTGTAGAAGTCGTCCTGGCTTCTTTGTTGCAGTTTTGTAACGTTCCTGAAGGTCCAGATGCAGTTTCTTCAGTGAGAAGGTGAAGTAGAGGATGAAGAGAATTCCTGCTGGAGTCTTGCAATCCGAATCTGAAGAACCACCCAGAGAACGGACCCTAAATAGCCCTGAAAGGGAGATTGGTCAGATACACAGATAAGCACCTATCAGGGGAGGGCTCTGACGTCACCTGCTGGCACTGGCCACTCAGATGCTCCCAGAGTTCCCTGCCAACCTTGGAAAGAAGATGGCAGAACCCAGGGACCCTCTAGAGGAGCTCTGAGCACCACCCCTGGGGTGGTGATGGACAGGGAAATGGTCACTCCCTTTTCCTTTGGCCAGTTTCGTGCCAGAGCAGGGACTGGGATCCCTGAACTGGTGTAGACTGGATTATGCAAGGAGGGCACCAAATGCGCCATTCAAAGCATTTCCAGTGGCTTGGGGAGGCTACCCCTCCCAAGCCTATAACACCTATTTCCAAAGGGAGAGGGTGTAACACCCCTCCCCCAGAGGAAATACTTTGTTTCTGCCTTCCTGAGCTCGAGCTGTACAAGCAGCAAGAGGGCAGAAAGCTGTCTGAGGGATGGCAGCAGCTAGGTCTGCCTGGAAAGCCTCAGAAGGCTGGAATGGCAATACTGTGGGTCCTCTAAGGAGCCCCTAGAGTGCATGGAATCATACAACCAATACTTGCAAAAGCCTTGGGGTATGATTCCAATATGTTTGATACCAAAAATGCCTATTTTCGAAGTTACCTTTATGTAGCTAGACCTAGGTAGTGACCTATGTCTAGTACTAATATAAAAAGGCATCCCCGCACTCAGGAAGTCTGGGAAATTTGTCCTGGAGTTCGTGGGGGCACCTCTGCTAGTGCAGGGGTGCACTCACACACAGGTACTCTGCACCCTGCCTTCAGGGCTGGAAGGCCTGCTATAGGTGTGACTTACAAGTGACCTGGTGCAGTGTAAATGGCAGTGAAAGGGTACATGCACCTTTTCACGCAGGCTGCAATGGCAGTCCCGCAGAACCCTTTGCATGGGCTCCCTATGAGTGGCAAATGATATGTTGCAGCTCATAGGGATCCCCTGGAACCCCAATGCCCTGGTTACCTAAGTGCCATATACTAAGGACTTAAAAGGGGCGCCACTACGCCAATTATGAGTGGAGCACTGTGTTAACAGTATCCAACAACCAAATTTAGAGGGAGAGACCATAACTACTGGGGTCCTTGTTAGCAGAATCCCAGTAGACACACTCAAACACACTGACAAAACAGTAAAACACACTGACAAACAGGCCAAAATTGGGGGTAACCAAGCTAGAAAGAGGCTACCTTCCTACACTGGAGCCACCATATTGTCAAAGAGTTTGAGAAGTCTGTGCCTAGTGTCCACAACATTTGTCATGCGTTCCCATTCGAACCTTAGAATTTCATCTTCTTGATTAAATCCAGTCTGCATCCCAAGAGAGACCCATTTCAGAGAATTTTCACTTGACATCTTCCTTATCCTTTAGAGAGCGTTCACTGCTTCAGTTCAGTGCTTGAGGAAAGTGGAGTTCAGGCATGTGGCACAGCTCATTCATATTTTACAGGCACGCCTTCCTTGTCACGTCACATCATCATGTAAGGTTGCGCCGCAGGACCTTGCATAGAAATCATCTTTAAGGTGGCTTATGTTAGAGCAACACAGTTAAGGGGCACCTAAAAGCTCAACGTGCCAGACCAGTGAGCAGTTGTGGAAAGCTCATACAATAAACCCCTCAAAGATTGGGTTAACGTGCACTCTTCGCTCACAGCGTACAAGGTGTATGAGGTGAGATGAGCACCTTTTCGGTTTGCTATTTTACTTTCCAGGAAAATGTCTGTGAATTAGGATTTGTTACTTTCCTATGGCATCTTGGAAACTCCTTTCATTCAAATAACTTTGGTTATCTTGTCCGAGATTTCAGGCCTGTGTTGATTTCCTTAATTTATGAGGAGCTGTTCTTCAATGTGGAATTGCATTCCAAGAACTCTTCCTAAACCATTTATTTAGCACCAGTTATTAAAGCAATTTTTTACGCCTTCTACTTTAGTTCGTCACGCAGTGTAGAAATCAGACTCCTTTGCTTATTGAGCCTGGACAATTTTGTATGCAATGAGAAAAATGTCTGAGATTGCTTAAAAACTCTATGCTTGCTCTTAATGGTGACTCCTCTGATTCCAATAGAAAAAAAAACCAATCCTATGGGTATGGAAGGTGAGGAGGTTTTTGAATTTTTGCCACTCTTTCTAGCTCACAAGCGTGAATGGAGGAGATTACAGTGTTTCAGAGAGGCCGTAGATAAACTTAAAGCAAACCTTAAGGGGGAATCGCACATTGTCATGGAAAGCTTCCGTTTCTACACCCATGATCAACATATCAATAAGTCAATTGATTCCTTGAATGTTAAGGATTAAACCATCATTAGATGTTCGAATAACAAGATTAAAGAACCTAACGTATGATTTTGGTGACCCGCGGAGTGGCTGCCGTAACTAGGAACAATTTAAATAATACAAAATGTACAGAAGTAGAGACCATAAGTTTAACACATCCAGTTTTAATGTAAAAAACATTTACACATTGCAACTCCAAATTTCATGCTGCTTCATTCAAGGCATGCCCTGCAATTGGTAAGGAATGCTTAAAGTAGGGTAAATTAGGTCATTTTTTAATGCCTGTATGGAGTTAGCTAAGAGTGTTAAGAGAATTTCACTAGTTGAAGAAATAACTGATCTTGACGCTTTCTAAGCACATCATGGTTTAGATGTGAGTGTTGATCTTGAAGATTGTGTGGTTTCAAATGGCTCGGCTGAGTCAGACGTTAGTCTTAAATGGTTTCTCACGTAGGTTCAGGTTGCATGCACGTGGAGAATGAAGTGTGTGGGTTATACCTGTGGTAACACCATTTTTGGTATTAACAAAGGAAATAACTGTTAAACCACCTAATTGTACTATTCTAATAACTGACAAGGAGGCGGAGGTTATGAGAGACTCGGGCTTTCCATTTACTTTTGTTTCTGAGATATATTTTATCAACGATGAATGCTCAAACAGAGCCTATTGACTTTTTTCAAAGAATTACCACAAAATTAAGTGAGATTCTGAGTAAAATTGTAAGAAGAGTAATTCAGCATTTTGTGCTATTTTCTTAGCGCAATATTGCCCCCTCGCCTCCAAACTGACTTGGTGATGCATTTTGTATTAAGATTATTAATAGCTATAAAGAACACGAAGTGCAGCACAATTTCCCCCCCAACCTACATCCAGTATTTAGCGCTATTTTTTAGTGCAAAATGCGCTCTTGCATCTAAAATGGGTGCAAAGATGCCTTTTGCGCTAAGAAAATAGCATTTAATGCAAAACCGCACGAACAGCACTGCAAGCTGCAGCTTGCACATGATAAATTAATTATTTCTGTGCTGATTTCCCCTCAAATTACTCTTAATTACACAAGTGGGCATACTCATGTAATTATTGATAATCCTTCATTAAAGAGTAACTGAAATTACACAGATTACTCCAGCATAGTTAAAATTACTCCCAGGTCTACTACTTTATCACCATGAGTTGCTCTCATAACAGGTGCATCGTAGGTAAGATATATGATGCCACTGCAGCATGTATTGGGTTGGCAGTATCATGGCACGCTGGGGATTTCACTTAATTCCAATGCTAAAATTCAAGTGTTTTGACTGGGTGTCTCACATACTTTTAGTTAAAAAAATGGAAGCATCAGATTGCATGTAGATGGAAATTCTGGTGCATTTTCATCTACGTCCTCATGTCCAGGACTGTTGGAAATGGCCACTTTTGCGGCGTTATCCCCAAACGTTTTGCCTCTGACCTGTTTTTGACTGTGTGCTGCAGTTCGTTTTGGGTGGCTTTAGGACTCTGGGCACTTACCCACTGTTGACCAGTGCTGAAGTGCAAGTGGTCTCTGTCTAAATGGTATTGGTCATTGGTTTATCCATGATTGGCATATTTCAATTACTAGTAAGTCCCTAGTATAGTGCACCGTGTGTGTCCAGGGCCTGTAAATCAAACTCTACTAGTTGGCCTGCAGCACTGATTGTGACACCCACATGAGTAACCCTATCAACATGGCTCAGACCTGCCACTGCAGTGTTTCTGTGTGCAGTTTTAAACTGCTATTTCGACCTGGCAAGTGCACCCACTTGCCAGGCCCAAACCTTCCCATACTACATGTAAATCATCCCGAAAGTTGGCCCAAGGCAGCCCTGTGGGCAGGGAGCAGGGTATTTAAAAGATAGGGCATGTACTGGTGTGTTTTACATGTCCTGATAGTGAAATACAGCTAAATTTGGTTTTCACTATTGCAAGGACTATCTCTACCACAGGGTAACATGGGGATTGCCTTGAAATGAGTGTAATTTTCCATTGGAGGCAGATAGAGATGTGGAGTTTTGTTGCCTCTGCCTGTCTGTGGAACACACGTCTGGGTAAGGATGACAGTTAGGCTGTTTGCGAATTCACTGTAGACAGTCACACAAAGGGTGCTGAGATGTGCCGTGCATATCCGGATGGGTCTTCCTGAGCTAGAGTGGTGGGAGGAGTTGACACTTGCACCTGAATAGGGCTGTGCCTGTCCTTACACAAAGCAGTCTCCAACCCCTTGGAGTGTGTCTGGGGCCAGGGGAGGAATGGCAGGGACTTGTGCAGTACAAAGACTTTCCTTTGAGGTTTACCTACTTCAAAGGCAGAAATGAGTATAAGTACTGGACCTCTGAGACCACAACTTTAGAACACTTCTGGACTGAGGACATTCTGTTGGGAAGAAGAGCTAGTTGCCGTAGGAGGTACTGCCACTCTGCCTGTTGTTTTGTTGTGCTGGTCTGCTGCTTGCTGCCTCTCTCTTGGGAGCGAAAGGACTGGACTTTGCTCTCTGAATTCTGCTTTTCAAGGTTTGAACTGAGCTTGCCTCCTGTTAGAAATCTCAGGAACATCAATGACTTCATCTGCTAGTGGCTGGGTTCTTGTGCTGAGAATTCGCTTGCCAAGTGGTGCCAACTTCAATCTCTAGGCCTTTGGAAGTGTAAGCTGGTGACCTGAAGCAGAAAATCCATGCACTGACACGTTGCGACTGAAAAATCAACGCAGCACCTATATCACGGCTGCAGAATCAATGCAACACCTATTTCACTGCAGCTCCATCAATAAGCGCATCTGGATATTCCGCGCATCGTCCCCAGGATGTCAATTTCTCAACACCTTTCTTGCGAGGAAAGAATCAATGCATCACCTCCCCTGCCAGTAAAGAACCAAAGCATTGCTTTGCTTTTCAACGCCTCACCTCCCATGCGGCCTGCATCATCTTTGTTTTTAATGCATTCTGTAGGAAAGTACCATCCTGCCTGGCATGTTACCCCCATTTTTCACTGTGTATATGTTGTTTTAGTTGTATGTGTCACTGGGACCCTGCCAGCCAGGGCCCCAGTGCTCATAAGTGTTCCTGAATGTGTTACCTGTGTAGTGACTAACTGTCTCATTGAGGCTCTGCTAACCAGAACCTCAGTGGTTATGCTCTCTCATTTCTTTCCAAATTGTCACTAACAGGCTAGTGACCAATTTTACCAATTTACATTGGCTTACTGGAACACCCTTATAATTCCCTAGTATATGGTACTGAGGTACCCAGGGTATTGGGGTTCCAGGAGATCCCTATGGGCTGCAGCATTTCTTTTGCCACCCATAGGGAGCTCTGACAATTCTTACACAGGCCTGCCACTGCAGCCTGAGTGAAATAACGTCCACGTTATTTCACAGCCATTTTACACTGCACTTAAGTAACTTATAAGTCACCTATATGTCTAACCTTTACCTGGTAAAGGTTGGGTGCAAAGTTACTTAGTGTGAGGGCACCCTGGCACTAGCCAAGGTGCCCCCACATTGTTCAGGGCCAATTCCCAGGACTTTGTGAGTGCGGGGACACCATTACACGCGTGCACTACATATAGGTCACTACCTATATGTAGCTTCACAATGGTAACTCCGAATATGGCCATGTAACATGTCTATGATCATGGAATTGCCCCCTCTATGCCATCCTGGCATAGTTAGCACAATCCCATGATCCCAGTGGTCTGTAGCACAGACCCTGGCACTGCCAAACTGCCTTTCCTGGGGTTTCACTGCAGCTGCTGCCAACCCCTCAGACAGGCTTCTGCCCTCCTGGGGTCCAGCCAGGCCTGGCCCAGGATGGCAGAACAAAGGACTTCCTCTAAGAGAGGGTGTTACACCCTCTCCCTTTGGAAAATGGTGTGAAGGCAGGGGAGGAGTAGCCTCCCCCAGCCTCTGGAAATGCTTTCATGGGCACATTTGGTGCCCATTTCTGCATAAGCCAGTCTACACCGGTTCAGGGACCCCTTAGCCCTGCTCTGGCGCGAAACTGGACAAAGAAAAGGGGAGTGACCACTCCCCTGACCTGCACCTCCCCTAGGAGGTGTCCAGAGCTCCTCCAGTGTGCTCCAGACCTCTGCCATCTTGGAAACAGAGGTGCTGCTGGCACACTGGACTGCTCTGAGTGGCCAGTGCCACCAGGTGACGTCAGAGACTCCTTCTGATAGGCTCCTTCAGGTGTTGCTAGCCTATCCTCTCTCCTAGGTAGCCAAACCCTCTTTTCTGGCTATTTAGGGTCTCTGTCTCTGGGGAAACTTTAGATAACGAATGCAAGAGCTCATCCAAGTTCCTCTGCATCTCTCTCTTCACCTTCTGCCAAGGAATCGACTGCTGACCGCACTGGAAGCCTGCAAAACTGCAACATAGTAGCAAAGACGACTACTGCAACTCTGTAACGCTGATCCTGCCGCCTTCTCGACTGTTTTCCTGGTGGTTCATGCTGTGGGGGTAGTCTGCCTCCTCTCTGCACTAGAAGCTCTGAAGAAATCTCCCGTGGGTCGACGGAATCGTCCCCCTGCAACCGCAGGCACCAAAGAACTGCATCACTGGTCCCCTGGGTCTCCTCTCAGCACAATGAGCGAGGTCCCTTGAATCCAACAACTCTGTCCAAGTGACTCCCACAGTCCCGTGACTCTTCAGTCCAAGTTTGGTGGAGGTAAGTCCTTGCCTCCCCACGCCAGACTGCATTGCTGGGAACCACGACTTTTGCAGCTACTTCGGCCTCCGTGCACTTCCGGCGGAAATCCTTTGTGCACAGTCCAGCCTGGGTCCACGGCACTCTAACCTGCATTGCACGACCTCCTAAGTTGTTCTCCGGCGACGTGGGACTCCTTTGTGCGACTTCGGGTGAGCACTGTTTCACGCATCCTTGTAGTGCCTGTTTCTGGCACTTCTCCGGGTGCTACCTGCTGCTGAGAGGGCTCCTTGTCTTGCTCGATGTCCCCTCTGTCTCCTGACGCAATGTGAGACATCCTGGTCCCTCCTGGGCCACAGCAGCATCCAAAAACCTTTACTGCACGATTTGCAGCTAGCAAGGCTTGTTGGCGGTTTTTCGGCGGGAAAAGACTTCTGCACGACTCTCCACGGCGTGTGGGATCCGTCCTCCAAAGGGAAAGTCTCTAGCCCTTGTCGTTCCTGCAGAAACCTAAGCTTCTACAGTCCAGTAGCAGCTTCTTTGCACCCACAGCTGGCATTTCCTGGGCATCTGCCCACCTCTGACTTGCTTGTGACTTTTGGACTTGGTCCCCTTGTTCCACAGGTACCCTCGACTGGAAATCCATCATTGTTGCATTGCTGGTTTGTGTCTTTCCTGCAGAATTCCCCTATCACGACTTCTATGTCCTTTGGGGAACTTTTGTGCACTTTGCACTCACTTTTCAGGGTCTTGGGGTGGGCTATTTTTCTAACCCTCACTATTTTCTAATAGTCCCAGCGACCCTCACATAGGTTTGGGGTCCATTCGTGGTTCGCATTCCACTTTTGGAGTATATGGTTTGTGTTGCCCCTATCCCTATGTGTCCCCATTGCATCCTATTGTAACTATACATTGTTTGCACTGTTTTCAAAGACTATACTGCATATGTTTGGTATGGTGTATATATATCTTGTGTATATTTCCTATCCTCTCACTGAGGGTACACTCTGAGATACTTTGGCATATTGTCATAAAAATAAAGTACCTTTATTTTTAGTATAACTGTGTATTGTGTTTTCTTATGATATTGTGCATATGACACTGAGTGGTACTGTAGGAGCTTCACTCGTCTCCTAGTTCAGCCTAAGCTGCTCTGCTAAGCTACCATTATCTATCAGCCTATGCTGCTAGACACCCTATACACTAATAAGGGATAACTGGGCCTGGTGCAAGGTGCAAGTACCCCTAGGTACTCACTACAAGCCAGTCCAGCCTCCTACATTGGTTGTGCAGCATTGGGATAAGTGCTTTGAGACTACTTACCACTCTTGTCATTGTACTTTTCATAAGAGAAAAATATACAAAACAAGTTCAGTGTATATACACATAACCAAAAAGTTTTGCATTTCCTCTTTTCACTCTTTTCTAAGTGCTGAAAAGTACTTCTAACTTTCTAAAACGTTCAAAAAAGTTTTTAAAAGTTTTTTTTCTGTCTTTCTAAAAGCTCTGAAAACTTTTTTCTCTTTGTCTATCACTTTAACTCTCTCTAAAAATGTCTGGCACAGGCCAAAATGTTGATCTGTCCAAACTTGCATATGATCACCTTAGCTGGAAAGGAGCAAGGAGTCTCTGCATAGAGAGAGGTTTGAGTGTAGGGAAGAATCCTTCCTTGGAATTGTTACTTAACATGCTTAGAGAACAAGATAAGGCTAAAAGTGCCCCATCTGTTGAAAAAGTAGCTAATGGTTCCCAATCTGATCCAGGGACTCCCCCAGGAAAAGATTCAGGAAAGAAACTTCCTAGCCTGCCCATTACTAGACAGTCTAGCATAGTTGGTACTGAGGTGGAGTCACATCATGCAGATGGTGTGCTCTCACATTACACTGTCAGCCAAGCTGTTAGGGTGCCCTCTGTAAGGGACAGGTCTCCTTCTGTTCATTCTCATCATACTTCTGTGTCTAAAAATGTCCCTCCCACCAACCCTGATGACAGAATGTTAGAAAGGGAACTCAATAAGTAGAGAGTGGAACAAACCAGACTGAAGCTTAAAAAGCAACAGCTGGATTTGGATAGACAGTCTTTAGAACTAGAGAAGGAAAGACAGAAGTTGGGTTTTGAAACCCATGGTGGCAGCAGCAGTATTCCCCATAGTCATCCTGCAAAAGAGCATGATTCCAGGAATCTGCATAAGATAGTTCCCCCTTATAAGGAGGGGGATGACATTAACAAGTGGTTTGCTGCACTTGAGAGGGCCTGTGTAGTACAGGATGTCCCTCAAAGGCAGTGGGCTGCTATCCTATGGCTATCATTTAGTGGAAAGGGTAGGGATAGGCTCCTTACTGTGAAAGAAAGTGATGCCAATAATTTTACAGTTCTTAAGAATGCACTCCTGGATGGTTATGGCTTAACCACTGAACAATACAGGATAAAGTTCAGAGAGACCAAAAAGGAGTCTTCACAAGACTGGGTTGATTTCATTGACCATTCAGTGAAGGCCTTGGAGGGGTGGTTACATGGCAGTAAAGTTACTGATTATGACAGCCTGTATAACTTGATCCTGAGAGAGCATATTCTTAATAATTGTGTGTCTGATTTGTTGCACCAATACTTGCTGGACTCTGATCTGACCTCTCCCCAAGAATTGGGAAAGAAGGCAGACAAATGGGTCAGAACAAGGGGAACAGAAAAGTTCATACAGGGGGTGACAAAGATGGCAAGAAGAAGGATGGTAAGTCTTCTGACAAGGGTGGGGACAAATCTAAAAATGAGTCTTCATCAGGCCCACAAAAACACTCTGGTGGGGGTGGTGGGCCCAAATCCTCTTCTAATCAAAACAAGGAAAAGAAACCATGGTGCTATTTATGTAAAATAAAAGGCCATTGGACAACAGATCCCAGTTGTCCAAAGAAAAGCACCAAGCCTCCTTCCACTACAACCCCTACTGCGACTGGCTTGTAGTGAGTACCAAGGGGTACTTGCACCTTGCACCAGGCCCAGTTATCCCTTATTAGTGTATAGGGTGTCTAGCAGCTTAGGCTGATAGATAATGGTAGCTTAGCAGAGCAGCTTAGTGTGAGAAGGTAGCCTCTTTCTAGCCTTGTTACCCCCACTTTTTGCCTGTTTGTGAGTGTATGTCAGGGTGTTTGTCACTGTTTTCACTGTCTCACTGGGATCCTGATAGCCAGGCCTCAGTGCTCATAGTGAAAACACTATGGTTTCAGTCTGTTTGTTATGTGTCACTGGGATCCTGCTGGTCAGGACCCCAGTGCTCATAGGTTTGTGGCCTATATGTATGTGTCACTGGGACCCTGTCACACAGGGCCCCAGTGCTCATAGGTGTGCAGGTATATGTTCCCTGTGTGGTGCCTAACTGTCTCACTGAGGCTCTGCTAACCAGAACCTCAGTGGATATGCTCTCTCATTACTTTCAAATTGTCACTAACAGGCTAGTGACCAATTTTACCAATTTACATTGGCTTACTGGAACACCCTTATAAATCCCTAGTATATGGTACTGAGGTACCCAGGGTATTGGGGTTCCAAGAGATCCCTATGGGCTGCAGCAATTATTTTGCCACCCATAGGGAGCTCTGACAATCCTTACACAGGCCTGCCACTGCAGCCTGAGTGAAATAACGTCCACGTTATTTCACAGCCATTTTACACTGCACTTAAGTAACTTATAAGTCACCTATATGTCTAACCTTTACCAGGTAAAGGTTAGGTGCAAAGTTACTTAGTGTGAGGGCACCCTGGCACTAGCCAAGGTGCCCCCACATTGTTCAGAGCCAATTCCCTGAACTTTGTGAGTGCGGGGACACCATTACACGCGTGCACTACATATAGGTCACTACCTATATGTAGCTTCACCATGGTAACTCCGAATATGGCCATGTAACATGTCTATGATCATGGAATTGCCCCCTCTATGCCATCCTGGCATTGTTGGTACAATTCCATGATCCCAGTGGTCTGTAGCACAGACCCTGGTACTGCCAGACTGCCCTTCCTGGGGTTTCACTGCAGCTGCTGCTGCTGCCAACCCCTCAGACAGGCAGCTGCCCTCCTGGGGTCCAGCCAGGCCTGGCCCAGGATGGCAGAACAAAGAACTTCCTCTGAGAGAGGGTGTGACACCCTCTCCCTTTGGAAAATGGTGTGAAGGCAGGGGAGGAGTAGCCTCCCCCAGCCTCTGGAAATGCTTTGTTGGGCACAGATGTGCCCAATTCTGCATAAGCCAGTCTACACCGGTTCAGGGACCCCTTAGCCCCTGCTCTGGCGCGAAACTGGACAAAGGAAAGGGGAGTGACCACTCCCCTGACCTGCACCTCCCCTGGGAGGTGTCCAGAGCTCCCCCAGTGTGCTCCAGACCTCTGCCATCTTGGAAACAGAGGTGCTGCTGGCACACTGGACTGCTCTGAGTGGCCAGTGCCAGCAGGTGACGTCAGAGACTCCTGCTGATAGGCTCCTTCAGGTGTTAGTAGCCTTTCCTCTCTCCTAGGTAGCCAAACCCTCTTTTCTGGCTATTTAGGGTCTCTGTCTCTGGGGAAACTTTAGATAACGAATGCATGAGCTCAGCCGAGTTCCTCTGCATCTCTCTCTTCACCTTCTGATAAGGAATCGACCGCTGACCGCGCTGGATGCCTGCAAACCTGCAACATAGTAGCAAAGACGACTACTGCAACTCTGTAACGCTGATCCTGCCGCCTTCTCGACTGTTTTCCTGCTTGTGCATGCTGTGGGGGTAGTCTGCCTCCTCTCTGCACCAGAAGCTCTGAAGAAATCTCCCGTGGGTCGACGGAATCTTCCCCCTGCAACCGCAGGCACCAAAAAGCTGCATTACCGGTCCCTTGGGTCTCCTCTCAGCACGACGAGCGAGGTCCCTCGAATCCAGCGACGCTGTCCAAGTGACCCCCACAGTCCAGTGACTCTTCAGCCCAAGTTTGGTGGAGGTAAGTCCTTGCCTCACCTCGCTGGGCTGCATTGCTGGGAACCGCGACTTTGCAGCTACTCCGGCCCCTGTGCACTTCCGGCGGAAATCCTTCGTGCACAGCCAAGCCTGGGTCCACGGCACTCTAACCTGCATTGCACGACTTTCTAAGTTGGTCTCCGGCGACGTGGGACTCCTTTGTGCAACTTCGGCGAGCACCATTTCACGCATCCTCGTAGTGCCTGTTTCTGGCACTTCTCCGGGTGCTACCTGCTTCAGTGAGGGCTCTTTGTCTTGCTCGACGTCCCCTCTCTCTGCAGGTCCAATTTGCGACCTCCTGGTCCCTCCTGGGCCCCAACAGCATCCAAAAACGCCAAACGCACGATTTGCGTGTAGCAAGGCTTGTTGGCGTCCTTCCGGCGGGAAAACACTTCTGCACGACTCTCCAAGGCAAGTGGGATCCGTCCACCAAAGGGAAAGTCTCTAGCCCTTTTCGTTCCTGCAGAAACCTCAGCTTCTTCTGTCCAGTCGAAGCTTCTTTGCACCCGCAGCTGGCATTTCCTGGGCATCTGCCCATCTCCGACTTGCTTGTGACTTTTGGACTTGGTCCCCTTGTTCCACAGGTACCCTAGATTGGAAATCCACAGTTGTTGCATTGCTGGTTTGTGTCTTTCCTGCATTATTCCTCTAACACAACTCTTTTGTCCTTAGGGGAACTTTAGTGCACTTTGCACTCACTTTTCAGGGTCTTGGGGAGGGTTATTTTTCTAACTCTCACTATTGCCTAATAGTCCCAGCGACCCTCTACAAGGTCACATAGGTTTGGGGTCCATTCGTGGTTCGCATTCCACTTTTGGAGTATATGGTTTGTGTTGCCCCTATCCCTATGTTTCCCCATTGCATCCTATTGTAACTATACATTGTTTGCACTGTTTTCTAATACTATACTGCATATTTTTGCTATTGTGTATATATATCTTGTGTATATTTCCTATCCTCTCACTGAGGGTACACTCTAAGATACTTTGGCATATTGTCATAAAAATAAAGTACCTTTATTTTTAGTATAACTGTGTATTGTGTTTTCTTATGATATTGTGCATATGACACTAAGTGGTACTGTAGTAGCTTCACACGTCTCCTAGTTCAGCCTAAGCTGCTCTGCTAAGCTACCATTATCTATCAGCCTAAGCTGCTAGACACCCTATACACTAATAAGGGATAACTGGGCCTGGTGCAAGGTGCAAGTACCCCTTGGTACTCACTACAAGCCAGTCCAGCCTCCTACATTGGTTGTGCAGTGGTGGGATAAGTGCTTGAGACTACTTACCACTCTTGTCATTGTACTTTTCATAAGAGAAAAATATACAAAACAAGGTCAGTGTATATACACATAGCCAAAAAGTTTTGCATTTCCTCGTTTCACTCTTTTCTAAGTGCTGAAAAGTACTTCTAAAACTTTCAAAAAGTTCTTAAAAGTTTAAAAAGTTTTTTCTGTCTTTCCAAAAAGTTCTGAAAACTTTTTTCTCTTGTTCTATCACTTTAACTCTCTCTAAAAATGTCTGGCACAGGCCAAAGTGTTGAACTGTCCAAACTTGCATATGATCACCTTAGCTGGAAAGGAGCAAGGAGTCTCTGCATAGAGAGAGGTTTGAGTGTAGGGAAGAATCCTTCCTTAGAACTGTTAATTAACATGCTTAGAGTACAGGATAAGGCCATAAGTGCCCAATCTGGTGAAAAAGTAGCTAATGGTTCTCAATCTGATCCAGGGACTCCCCCAGGAAAAGATTCAGGAAAGAAACTTCTCAGCCTGCCCATTACTAGACAGTCTAGCATAGTTGGTACAGAGGTTGAATCACACCATACTGATGGTGTGCTCTCACATTATACTGTTAGCCAAGCTGTTAGGGTGCCCTCTGTAAGGGACAGGTCTCCTTCTGTTCATTCCCATCATACCTCTGTATCTAGAAATGTCCCTCCCACCCACCCTGATGACAGATTGTTAGAAAGGGAGCTCAATAGATTGAGAGTGGAACAAACCAGACTGAAGCTCAAGAAGCAACAACTGGATTTGGATAGACAGTCTTTAGAATTAGAGAAGGAAAGACAGAAGTTGGGTTTAGATACCCATGGTGGCAGCAGCAGTATTCCCCATAGTCATCCTGCAAAAGAGCATGATTCCAGGAATCTGCACAAGATAGTTCCCCCTTATAAGGAGGGGGATGACATTAACAAGTGATTTGCTGCACTTGAGAGGGCCTGTGCTGTACAGGATGTCCCTCAAAAGCAGTGGGCTGCTATCCTATGGCTATCATTTAGTGGAAAAGGTAGGGATAGGCTCCTTACTGTGAAAGAAAATGATGCTAATAATTTCCAAGTTCTTAAGAATGCACTCCTGGATGGTTATGGCTTAACCACTGAACAGTACAGGATAAAGTTCAGAGAGACCAAAAAGGAGTCTTCACAAGACTGGGTTGATTTCATTGACCATTCAGTGAAGGCCTTGGAGGGGTGGTTACATGGCAGTAAAGTTACTGATTATGAAAGCCTGTATAACACAATCCTGAGAGAGCATATACTTAATAATTGTGTGTCTGATTTGTTGCACCAGTACCTGGTAGACTCTGATCTGACCTCTCCCCAAGAATTGGGAAAGAAGGCAGACAAATGGGTCAGAACAAGGGTGAACAGAAAAGTTCATACAGGGGGTGACAAAGATGGCAATAAGAAGAAAGATGGTGAAAAATCTCAAGATAAGCATGGGGATAAGGGTAAAACCAAAGATCCCACTTCAAATCTTAAACACTCTTCAGAGGGTGGGGATAAAACAAATTCTTCCTCTTCTTCCCAACCTGCACACATTAAAAAGCCTTGGTGCTTTGTGTGTAAAAATAGAGGCCATAGGCCAGGGGATAAGTCCTGTCCAGGTAAACCCCCTGAGCCTACCACCACTAATACATCAAGCTCTAGTGCCCCTAGCAGTAGTGGTACTAGTGGTGGGACTGCTGGCAACAGTCAAGCAAAGGGTGTAGTTGGGTTCACTTATGGGTCCATAGTGGAAACTGATGTAATCAGTCCCAAGACAGTTTCTGTCACACCTAGTGGCATTGGCCTTGCCACACTGGCTGCTTGTCCCCTTACAATGGATAAGTACAGGCAGACAGTTTCAATAAATGGTGTTGAGGCCTTGGCCTACAGGGACACAGGTGCCAGTTTCACTTTGGTGACTGAAAACCTAGTGCCTCCTGAACAACACATCATTGGACAACAGTATAAGATTATTGATGTCCATAACTCCACTAAGTTTCTTCCCTTAGCTATAATTCAGTTTAGTTGGGGTGGAGTTACTGGCCCTAAGCAGGTGGTGGTATCACCTAGCTTACCTGTAGACTGTCTCTTAGGTAATGACCTAGAGGCCTCAGGTTGGGCTGATGTAGAGTTTTATGCCCATGCAGCCATGCTGGGCATCCCTGAGGAATTGTTCCCTCTCATTTCAAGTGAAATGAAAAAGCAAAGGAGAGAAGGCCTGAAAACTCAGGATCCCTCTCCATCAACAGGTAAAAAGGGTATCACAGTATCCCCTAACCACCCTACCATTCAGGATACTATTCCTGTGGTGGGAGAAACCTCTCCTGGGGTGGCACCTGTTCCAAGGGAATCATCAGCTGGAAAAGCTGGACTCCCTGAGGTGGAAGTACCTCTCTGTGGGATAACTAAAATTGGTGAGAAAAACAGCACCATTTTAGTTAACATGGAGCATCCCTCCAACCCTCCCAGAGAAACTTTAGTGCAGAAACTCTGCACTGCCTCACAACACTTAGGACAGCATCCCTGCCCTAGTGTGGAGCTGATAGGACAGCATCCCTGCCCTGCTCCAACCCAAGAGAAACAGCATCCCTGTTCTCTCTTCCAGCCATATGGACAAAGTTTTTGCCCAGCTATGGCTTTTCTGAGACAGCATCCCTGTCTGGCATTTCCATCACTACAAATAGGTTCAGTGGACAATTCCCACTGCTCTAAACTAAAACTTACTGATAGAAACTCTGAAAATACATCTTCACATTGTTGCTTAGCTAAAAAACTTCAAACAGGGTGGTTTACATCCCCACAGGGAAGTAACCATATAGTGGATGATAAAGGGAGTAACCAGTCTATTGCAGAGCTACTCTCTACTTATCACCACTTAGACAATAAAGTCTCAACTGGCCAAGGTTAGCCTTATTGTCCTTCGTTTGGGGGGGGGTTGTGTGAGAAGGTAGCCTCTTTCTAGCCTTGTTACCCCCACTTTTTGCCTGTTTGTGAGTGTATGTCAGGGTGTTTGTCACTGTTTTCACTGTCTCACTGGGATCCTGATAGCCAGGCCTCAGTGCTCATAGTGAAAACACTATGGTTTCAGTATGTTTGTTATGTGTCACTGGGACCCTGTCACACAGGGCCCCAGTGCTCATAGGTGTGCATGTCTATGTTCCCTGTGTGGTGCCTAACTGTCTCACTGAGGCTCTGCTAACCAGAACCTCAGTGGATATGCTCTCTCATTACTTTCAAATTGTCACTAACAGGCTAGTGACCAATTTTACCAATTTACATTGGCTTACTGGAACACCCTTATAAATCCCTAGTATATGGTACTGAGGTACCCAGGGTATTGGGGTTCCAAGAGATCCCTATGGGCTGCAGCAATTATTTTGCCACCCATAGGGAGCTCTGACAATCCTTACACAGGCCTGCCACTGCAGCCTGAGTGAAATAACGTCCACGTTATTTCACAGCCATTTTACACTGCACTTAAGTAACTTATAAGTCACCTATATGTCTAACCTTTACCTGGTAAAGGTTAGGTGCAAAGTTACTTAGTGTGAGGGCACCCTGGCACTAGCCAAGGTGCCCCCACATTGTTCAGAGCCAATTCCCTGAACTTTGTGAGTGCGGGGACACCATTACACGTGTGCACTACATATAGGTCACTACCTATATGTAGCTTCACCATGGTAACTCCGAATATGGCCATGTAACATGTCTATGATCATGGAATTGCCCCCTCTATGCCATCCTGGCATTGTTGGCACAATCCCATGATCCCAGTGGTCTGTAGCACAGACCATGGTACTGCCAGACTGCCCTTCCTGGGGTTTCACTGCAGCTGCTGCTGCTGCCAACCCCTCAGACAGGCATCTGCCCTCCTGGGGTCCAGCCAGGCCTGGCCCAGGATGGCAGAACAAAGAACTTCCTCTGAGAGAGGGTGTGACACCCTCTCCCTTTGGAAAATGGTGTGAAGGCAGGGGAGGAGTAGCCTCCCCCAGCCTCTGGAAATGCTTTCTTGGGCACAGATGTGCCCAATTCTGCATAAGCCAGTCTACACCGGTTCAGGGACCCCTTAGCCCCTGCTCTGGCGCGAAACTGGACAAAGGAAAGGGGAGTGACCACTCCCCTGACCTGCACCTCCCCTGGGAGGTGTCCAGAGCTCCCCCAGTGTGCTCCAGACCTCTGCCATCTTGGAAACAGAGGTGCTGCTGGCACACTGGACTGCTCTGAGTGGCCAGTGCCAGCAGGTGACGTCAGAGACTCCTGCTGATAGGCTCCTTCAGGTGTTAGTAGCCTTTCCTCTCTCCTAGGTAGCCAAACCCTCTTTTCTGGCTATTTAGGGTCTCTGTCTCTGGGGAAACTTTAGATAACGAATGCATGAGCTCAGCCGAGTTCCTCTGCATCTCTCTCTTCACCTTCTGCCAAGGAATCGACTGCTGACCGCGCTGGAAGCCTGCAAACCTGCAACATAGTAGCAAAGACGACTACTGCAACTCTGTAACGCTGATCCTGCCGCCTTCTCGACTGTTTTCCTGCTTGTGCATGCTGTGGGGGTAGTCTGCCTCCTCTCTGCACCAGAAGCTCCGAAGAAATCTCCAGTGGGTCGACGGATTCTTCCCCCTGCAACCGCAGGCACCAAAAAGCTGCATTACCGGTCCCTTGGGTCTCCTCTCAGCACGACGAGCGAGGTCCCTCGAATCCAGCGACACTGTCCAAGTGACCCCCACAGTCCAGTGACTCTTCAGCCCAAGTTTGGTGGAGGTAAGTCCTTGCCTCACCTCGCTGGGCTGCATTGCTGGGAACCGCGACTTTGCAGCTACTCCGGCCCCTGTGCACTTCCGGCGGAAATCCTTCGTGCACAGGCAAGCCTGGGTCCACGGCACTCTAACCTGCATTGCACGACTTTCTAAGTTGGTCTCCGGCGACGTGGGACTCCTTTGTGCAACTTCGGCGAGCACCGTTTCACGCATCCTCGTAGTGCCTGTTTCTGGCACTTCTCCGGGTGCTACCTGCTTTAGTGAGGGCTCTTTGTCTTGCTCGACGTCCCCTCTCTCTGCAGGTCCAATTTGCGACCTCCTGGTCCCTCCTGGGCCCCAGCAGCGTCCAAAAACACCAAACGCACGATTTGCGTGTAGCAAGGCTTGTTGGCGTCCTTCCGGCGGGAAAACACTTCTGCACGACTCTCCAAGGCAAGTGGGATCCGTCCACCAAAGGGGAAGTCTCTAGCCCTTTTCGTTCCTGCAGAAACCTCAGCTTCTTCTGTCCAGTCGAAGCTTCTTTGCACCCGCAGCTGGCATTTCCTGGGCATCTGCCCATCTCCGACTTGCTTGTGACTTTTGGACTTGGTCCCCTTGTTTTCTTATGATATTGTGCATATGACACTAAGTGGTACTGTAGTAGCTTCACACGTCTCCTAGTTCAGCCTAAGCTGCTCTGCTAAGCTACCATTATCTATCAGCCTAAGCTGCTAGACACCCTATACACTAATAAGGGATAACTGGGCCTGGTGCAAGGTGCAAGTACCCCTTGGTACTCACTACAAGCCAGTCCAGCCTCCTACACTTAGGCTGAACTAGGAGACGTGTGAAGCTACTACAGTACCACTTAGTGTCATATGCACAATATCATAAGAAAACACAATACACAGTTATACTAAAAATAAAGGTACTTTATTTTTATGACAATATGCCAAAGTATCTCAGAGTGTACCCTCAGTGAGAGGAAAGGAAATATACACAAGATATATATACACAATAGCAAAAATATGCAGTATAGTCTTAGAAAACAGTGCAAACAATGTATAGTTACAATAGGATGCAATGGGGACACATAGGGATAGGGGCAACACAAACCATAGACTCCAAAAGTGGAATGCGAACCACGAATGGACCCCAAACCTATGTGACCTTGTAGAGGGTCGCTGAGATTATTAGAAAATAGTGAGAGTTAGAAAAATAACCCTCCCCAAGACCCTGAAAAGTGAGTGCAAAGTGCACTAAAGTTCCCCTAAGGACAAAGAAGTCGTGTTAGAGGAATAAGGCAGGAAAGACACAAACCAACAATGCAACAACAATGGATTTCCAATCTAGGGTACCTGTGGAACAAGGGGACCAAGTCCAAAAGTCACAAGCAAGTCGGAGATGGACATATGCCCAGGAAATGCCAGCTGTGGATGCAAAGAAGCTTCTACTGGACAGAAGAAGCTGAGGTTTCTGCAGGAACGAAAAGGGCTAGAGACTTCCCCTTTGGTGGACGGATCCCTCTCGCCGTGGAGAGTCGTGCAGAAGTGTTTTCCCGCCGAAGGAACGCCAACAAGCCTTGCTAGCTGCAAATCGTGCAGTTAGCATTTTTGGACGCTGCTGTGGCCCACGAGGGACCAGGAGGTCGCAAATTGGACCAGAAGGTAGAGGGGATGTCGAGCAAGACAAGGAGCCCTCTCAGCAGCAGGTAGCACCCGGAGAAGTGCCAGAAACAGGCACTACGAGGATGCGTGAAACAGTGCTCACCCGAAGTTACACAAAGGAGTCCCACGTCACAGGAGACCAACTTAGAAAGTTGTGCAATGCAGGTTAGAGTGCCGTGGACCCAGGCTTGGCTGTGCACAAAGGATTTCCACCGGAAGTGCACAGGGGCCGGAGTAGCTGCAAAAGTCGCGGTTCCCAGAAATGCAGTCTAGCGAGGTGAGGCAAGGACTTACCTCCACCAAACTTGGACTGAAGAGTCACTGGACTGTGGGAGTCACTTGGACAGAGTTGCTGGATTCGAGGGACCTCGCTCGTCGTGCTGAGAGGTGACCCAAGGGACCGGTAATGCAGCTTTTTGGTGCCTGCGGTTGCAGGGGGAAGATTCCGTCGACCCACAGGAGATTTCTTCGGAGCTTCTAGTGCAGAGAGGAGGCAGACTACCTCCACAGCATGCACCACCAGGAAAACAGTCGAGAAGGCAGCAGGATCAGCGTTACAGAGTTGCAGTAGTCGTCTTTGCTACCATGTTGCAGGTTTGCAGGCTTCCAGCGCGGTCAGCAGTCGATTCCTTGGCAGAAGGTGAAGAGAGAGATGCAGAGGAACTCGGATGAGCTCTTGCATTCATTATCTAAGGAATCCCAAGAGACAGAGACCCTAAATAGCCAGAAAAGAGGGTTTGGCTACCTAGGAGAGAGGATAGGCTAGCAACACCTGAAGGAGCCTATCACAAGGAGTCTCTGATGTCACCTGGTGGCACTGGCCACTCAGAGCAGTCCAGTGTGCCAGCAGCACCTCTGTTTCCAAGATGGCAGAGGTCTGGAGCACACTGGAGGAGCTCTGGGCACCTCCCAGGGGAGGTACAGGTCAGGGGAGTGGTCACTCCCCTTTCCTTTGTCCAGTTTCGCGCCAGAGCAGGGCTAAGGGGTCCCCTGAACCGGTGTAGACTGGCTTATGCAGAATTGGGCACATCTGTGCCCAAGAAAGCATTTCCAGAGGCTGGGGGAGGATACTCCTCCCCTGCCTTCACACCATTTTCCAAAGGGAGAGGGTGTAACACCCTCTCTCAGAGGAAGTCCTTTGTTCTGCCATCCTGGGCCAGGCCTGGCTGGACCCCAGGAGGGCAGATGCCTGTCTGAGGGGTTGGCAGCAGCAGCAGCAGTGAAACCCCGGGAAAGGCAGTTTGGCAGTACCAGGGTCTGTGCTACAGACCGCTGGGATCATGGGATTGTGCCAACTATGCCAGGATGGTATAGAGGGGGCAATTCCATGATCATAGACATATTACATGGCCATATTCGGAGTTACCATTGTGAAGCTACATATAGGTAGTGACCTATATGTAGTGCACGCGTGTAATGATGTCCCCGCACTCACAAAGTCCGGGGAATTGGCCCTGAACAATGTGGGGGCACCTTGGCTAGTGCCAGAGTGCCCACACACTAAGTAACTTAGCACCCAACCTTTACCAGGTAAAGGTTAGACATATAGGTGACTTATAAGTTACTTAAGTGCAGTGTAAAATGGCTGTGAAATAACGTGGACATTATTTCACTCAGGCTGCAGTGGCAGGCCTGTGTAAGAATTGTCAGAGCTCCCTATGGGTGGCAAAAGAAATGCTGCAGCCCATAGGGATCTCCTGGAACCCCAATACCCTGGGTACCTCAGTACCATATACTAGGGAATTATAAGGGTGTTCCAGTAAGCCAATGTAAATTGGTAAAATTGGTCACTAGCCTGTCAGTGACAATTTGAAAGAAATGAGAGAGCATAACCACTGAGGTTCTGATTAGCAGAGCCTCAGTGAGACAGTTAGTCACTGCACAGGTAACACATTCAGGCACACTTAAGAGCACTGGGGCCCTGGAGAACAGGGTCCCAGTGACACATACAACTAAAACAACATATATACAGTGAAAAATGGGGGTAACATGCCAGGCAAGATGGTACTTTCCTACACTAGTGTCCCTACTAATAGCAGTGGTGGTGGGAGCAAACCTACTAATAGCCAATCCAAGGGAGTAGCTGGGCTCACTATTGGTAACTTCGTTGGGGTTGGTCTTGTTAGGGAGACCACAGAGGCTATATTAGTCTCTGAGGGGGCTATTGATTTAGCCACCTCAGTTGCTTGTCCCCTTAATATGGATAAGTACAAGCAACTACCCCTAATAAATGGTGTTGAGGTTCAGGCCTACAGGGACCCTGGAGCCAGTGTGACTATGGTCATAGAGAAACTGGTCCACCCTGAACAACACCTACTTGGTCACCAGTACCAAGTAACCGATGCTCACAACAACACACTTAGCCACCCCATGGCTGTTGTAAATCTCAACTGGGGGGGGGAAACTTGTCCAAAGAAAGTTGTGGTAGCCACAGATTTACCTGTAGACTGTCTACTAGGAAGTGATTTGGAGACATCAGCTTGGTCAGATGTGGAGTTGGAGGCCCATGCAGCAATGCTGGGCATCCCAGGGCATATTTTTGCTTTAACCAGGGCTCAGGCCAAAAAGCAAAAAGGACAGGGAAGCTTGGATCCTGGAACAATGGACCAAGTGCTCCCTAAAGCTAGGGCTAGTAGAAGTAAAGCACTTCTTACTATCCCTCCCTCTACAGTGGATTCGACTTCTGAGGAAGAAGAATTTCCACCCTGTGCAGAACCTACACCAGAGGAGCTGGAAGCAGACACTGCTGACCTTTTGGGTGAAGGGGGGCCTGCCAGAGAGGAGCTGAGTGTGGCACAGCAAACCTGTCCCACACTAGAGGGTCTAAGACAGCAAGCTGTCAAACAGGCTAATGGGGATGTCAGTGACTCTCACAGAGTTTACTGGGAGGACAACCTCTTGTACACTGAAGCAAGGGATCCTAAACCTGGAACTGCCAGAAGGTTAGTGATTCCTCAGGAGTACAGAAAGTTCCTCCTAACTCTAGCCCACGACAATCCCCTAGCTGGACACCTGGGACAAATGAAAACTTGGGACAGACTTGTCCCCTTGTTTCATTGGCCTAGGATGTCTGAGGACACAAAGGAATTTTGTAAGTCCTGTGAAACCTGTCAAGCCAGTGGCAAAACAGGTGGCACTCCAAAGGCACCCCTTATCCCACTGCCTGTGGTTGGGGTTCCCTTTGAAAGGGTAGGGGTTGACATAGTTGGCCCCCTTGACCCTCCTACTGCTTCAGGCAATAGGTTTATCTTGGTGGTAGTGGACCATGCCACAAGATATCCTGAAGCAATTCCTTTAAGGACCACTACAGCACCTGCAGTGGCAAAGGCCCTCCTGGGAATATTTTCTAGGGTGGGCTTCCCAAAGGAAGTAGTATCAGACAGGGGAAGCAATTTCATGTCTGCATACTTAAAGGCCATGTGGAAGGAGTGTGGTGTGACTTACAAGTTCACTACACCCTATCATCCACAAACAAATGGACTGGTGGAGAGATTTAACAAAACTCTCAAAGGCATGATTATGGGTCTTCCTGAAAAACTCCGCAGGAGATGGGATATCCTGTTACCATGCCTCCTTTTTGCCTACAGGGAGGTACCCCAGAAAGGAGTGGGCTTCAGCCCATTTGAACTCCTCTTTGGACACCCTGTTAGGGGTCCACTAACACTTGTCAAGGAGGGTTGGGAACAACCTTTAAAAGCTCCAAAACAAGATATTGTGGATTATGTACTTGGCCTCAGATCAAGGATGGCTGAGTATATAAAAAAGGCCAGTAAAAACCTTAAGGCCAGCCAAGAGCTCCAGAAGCAATGGCATGATCAAAAGGCTGTTTTGGTTCAGTACCAACCAGGGCAGAAAGTGTGGGTCTTGGAGCCTGTGGCCCCAAGAGCACTCTAAGATAAATGGAGTGGACCACACACAATTGTTGAGAAAAAGGGAGAAGTCACCTACTTAGTTGACTTAGGCACTGCCAGGAGTCCCCTTAGGGTGCTCCATGTCAACCGCCTGAAACCCTACTATGACAGGGCTGATCTCACCCTGCTCATGGCAACTGATGAGGGACAGGAAGAAGACAGTGATCCTCTGTAGGAAAGTACCATCTTGCCTGGCATGTTACCCCCATTTTTCACTGTATATATGTTGTTTTAGTTGTATGTGTCACTGGGACCCTGGTAACCCAGGGCCCCAGTGCTCATAAGTGTGCCTGAATGTGTTACCTGTGAAGTGACTAACTGTCTCACTGAGGCTCTGCTAATCAGAACCTCAGTGGTTATACTCTCTCATTTCTTTCCAAATTGTCACTAACAGGCTAGTGACCATTTTTACCAATTTACATTGGCTTACTGGAACACCCTTATAATTCCCTAGTATATGGTACTCAGGTACCCAGGGTATTGGGGTTCCAGGAGATCCCTATGGGCTGCAGCATTTCTTTTGCCACCCATAGGGAGCTCTGACAATTCTTACACAGGCCTGCCACTGCAGCCTGAGTGAAATAACGTCCACGTTATTTCACAGCCATTTTACACTGCACTTAAGTAACTTATAAGTCACCTATATGTCTAACCCTTACCTGGTAAAGGTTAGGTGCAAAGTTACTTAGTGTGAGGGCACCCTGGCACTAGCCAAGGTGCCCCCACATTGTTCAGAGCCAATTCCCTGAACTTTGTGAGTGCGGGGACACCATTACACGCGTGCACTACATATAGGTCACTACCTATATGTAGCTTCACAATGGTAGCTCCGAATATGGCCATGTAACATGTCTATGATCATGGAATTGCCCCCTCTATGCCATCCTGGCATAGTTGGCACAATCCCATGATCCCAGTGGTCTGTAGCACAGACCCTGGTACTGCCAAACTGCCCTTCCTGGGGTTTCACTGCAGCTGCTGCTGCTGCCAACCCCTCAGACAGGCATCTGCCCTCCTGGGGTCCAGCCAGGCCTGGCCCAGGATGGCAGAACAAAGAACTTCCTCTGAGAGAGGGTGTGACACCCTCTCCCTTTGGAAAATGGTGTGAAGGCAGGGGAGGAGTAGCCTCACCCAGCCTCTGGAAATGCTTTCTTGGGCACAGATGTGCCCAATTCTGCATAAGCCAGTCTACACCGGTTCAGGGGACCCCTTAGCCCTGCTCTGGTGCGAAACTGGACAAAGGAAAGGGGAGTGACCACTCCCCTGACCTGCACCTCCCCTGGGAGGTGTCCAGAGTTCCTCCAGTGTGCTCCAGACCTCTGCCATCTTGGAAACAGAGGTGCTGCTGGCACACTGGACTGCTCTGAGTGGCCAGTGCCACCAGGTGACGTCAGAGACTCCTGCTGATAGGCTCCTTCAGGTGTTAGTAGCCTATCCTCTCTCCTAGGTAGCCAAACCCTCTTTTCTGGCTATTTAGGGTCTCTGTCTCTGGGGAAACTTTAGATAACGAATGCAAGAGCTCATCCGAGTTCCTCTGCATCCCTCTCTTCACCTTCTGCCAAGGAATCGACTGCTGACCGCGCTGGAAGCCTGCAAACCTGCAACATAGTAGCAAAGATGACTACTGCAACTCTGTAACGCTGATCCTGCCGCCTTCTCGACTGTTTTCCTGCTTGTGCATGCTGGGGGGGTAGTCTGCCTCCTCTCTGCACCAGAAGCTCCGAAGAAATCTCCCGTGGGTCGACGGAATCTTCCCCCTGCAACCGCAGGCACCAAAAAGCTGCATTACCGGTCCCTTGGGTCTCCTCTCAGCACGACGAGCGAGGTCCCTCGAATCCAGCGACTCTGTCCAAGTGACCCCCACAGTCCAGTGACTCTTCAGTCCAAGTTTGGTGGAGGTAAGTCCTTGCCTCACCTCGCTGGGCTGCATTGCTGGGAACTGAGACTTTTGCAGCTACTCCGGCCCCTGTGCACTTCCGGCGGAAATCCTTTGTGCACAGCCAAGCCTGGGTCCACGGCACTCTAACCTGCATTGCACGACATTCTAAGTTGGTCTCCGGCGACGTGGGACTCCTTTGTGCGACTTCGGATGAGCACTGTTTCATGCATCCTTGTAGTGCCTGTTTCTGGCACTTCTGCGGGTGCTACCTGCTGCTGAGTGGGCTCCTTGTCTTGCTCGACGTCCCCTCTCTCTCCTGGTCCAACTTGCAACCTCCTGGTCCCTCCAGGGCCACAGCAGCGTCCAAAAACGCTAACCGCACGATTTGCAACTAGCAAGGCTTGTTGGCGTTCTTTCGGCGAGAAAACACTTCTGCACGACTCTCCACGGCAAGGGAAATCCGTCCACCAAAGGGGAAGTCTCTAGCCCTTTTCGTTCCTGCAGAAACCTCAGCTTCTTCTGTCCAGTAGAAGCTTCTTTGCACCCGCAGCTGGCATTTCCTGGGCATCTGCCCATCTCCGACTTGCTTGTGACTTTTGGACTTGGTCCCCTTCTTCCACAGGTACCCTAGATTGGAAATCCACAGTTGTTGCATTGTTGGTTTGTGTCTTTCCTGCATTATTCCTCTAACACGACTTCTTTGTCCTTAGGGGAACTTTAGTGCACTTTGCACTCACTTTTCAGGGTCTTGGGGAGGGTTATTTTTCTAACTCTCACTATTTTCTAATAGTCCCAGCGACCCTCTACAAGGTCACATAGGTTTGGGGTCCATTCGTGGTTCGCATTCCACTTTTGGAGTATATGGTTTGTGTTGCCCCTATCCCTATGTTTCCCCATTGCATCCTATTGTAACTATACATTGTTTGCACTGTTTTCTAAGACTATACTGCATATTTTTGCTATTGTGTATATATATCTTGTGTATATTTCCTATCCTCTCACTGAGGGTACACTCTAAGATACTTTGGCATATTGTCATAAAAATAAAGTACCTTTATTTTTAGTATAACTGTGTATTGTGTTTTCTTATGATATTGTGCATATGACACTAAGTGGTACTGTAGTAGCTTCACACGTCTCCTAGTTCAGCCTAAGCTGCTCTGCTAAGCTACCATTATCTATCAGCCTAAGCTGCTAGACACCCTATACACTAATAAGGGATAACTGGGCCTGGTGCAAGGTGCAAGTACCCCTTGGTACTCACTACAAGCCAGTCCAGCCTCCTACATTGGTTGTGCAGCGGTGGGATAAGTGCTTTGAGACTACTTACCACTCTTGTCATTGTACTTTTCATAAGAGAAAAATATACAAAACAAGGTCAGTGTATATACACATAGCCAAAAAGTTTAGCATTTCCTCTTTTCACTCTTTTCTAAGTGCTGAAAAGTACTTCTAAACTTTCTAAAAAGTACAAAAAAGTTTTAAAGGTTTTTTTTTCTCCGTCTTTCTAAAAGCTCTGACAAACTTTTTTCTCTTTTTCTATCACTTTAACTCTCTCTAAAAATGTCTGGCACAGGCCAAAATGTTGATCTGTCCAAACTTGCATATGATCACCTTAGCTGGAAAGGAGCAAGGAGTCTCTGTGTAGAGAGAGGTTTGAGTGTAGGGAAGAATCCTTCCTTGGAATTGTTACTTAACATGCTTAGAGAACAAGATAAGGCAAGAAGTGCCCCATCTGTTGAAAAGGTAGCTAATGGTTCCCAATCTGATCCAGGGACTCCCCCAGGAAAAGATTCAGGAAAGAAACTTCCTAGCCTGCCCATTACTAGACAGTCTAGCATAGTTGGTAATGATGATGAGCCACACCATACAAATAGTGTTGTCTCACATCATAGCAAAAGCATTTATTCTCACCATACTGGTAGTAATGTTTCTGTTAGCCAAGCTGTTAGGGTGGCTTCTGTAAGGGACAGGTCTCCTTCTGTTCATTCCCATCATACCTCTGTATCTAGGAATGTCCCTCTCACCAACCCTGATGACAGAATGTTAGAGAGGGAACTCAATAAGTTGAGGGTGGAACAAACCAGACTGAAGCTTAAAAAGCAACAGCTGGATTTGGATAGACAGTCTTTTGAACTAGAGAAGGAAAGACAGAAGTTGGGTTTAGAAACCCATGGTGGCAGCAGCAGTATTCCCCATAGTCATCCTGCAAAAGAGCATGATTCAAGGAATCTGCACAAGATAGTTCCCCCTTATAAGGAGGGGGATGACATTAACAAGTGCTTTGCTGCACTTGAGAGGGCCTGTGTTGTACAGGATGTCCCTCAAAGGCAGTGGGCTGCTATCCTATGGCTATCATTTAGTGGAAAAGGTAGGGATAGGCTCCTTACTGTGAAAGAAAATGATGCTAATAATTTCCAAGTTCTTAAGAATGCACTCCTGGATGGTTATGGCTTAACCACTGAACAATACAGGATAAAGTTCAGAGAGACCAAAAAGGAGTCTTCCCAAGACTGGGTTGATTTAATTGACCATTCAGTGAAGGCCTTGGAGGGGTGGTTACATGGCAGTAAAGTTACTGATTATGACAGCCTGTATAACTTGATCGTGAGAGAGCATATTCTTAATAATTGTTTGTCTGATTTGTTGCACCAGTACTTGGTGGACTCTGATCTGACCTCTCCCCAAGAATTGGGAAAGAAGGCAGACAAATGGGTCAGAACAAGGGTGAACAGAAAAGTTCATACAGGGGGTGACAAAGATGGCAACAAAAAGAAGGATGGTAAGTCTTCTGACAAGGGTGAGGACAAATCTAAAAATGAGTCTTCATCAGGCCCACAAAAACACTCTGGTGGGGGTGGTGGGCCCAAATCCTCTTTTAATCAGAACAAGGAAAAGAAACCATGGTGCTATTTATGTAAAATAAAAGGCCATTGGACAACAGATCCCAGTTGTCCAAAGAAAAGCACCAATGCTCCTACCACTACAACCCCTACTGATACCCCTAGTGTCCCTAGTAATAGCAGTGGTGGTGGGAACAAACCTACTAATAGCCAATCCAAGGGAGTAGCTGGGCTCACTATTGGTAACTTAGTTGGGGTTGGCCTTGTTAGGGAGGCCACAGAGGCTGTGTTAGTCTCTGAGGGGGCTATTGATTTAGCCACCTTAGTTGCTTGTCCCCTTAATATGGATAAGTACAAGCAGCTACCCCTAATAAATGGTGTTGAGGTTCAGGCCTACAGGGACACTGGAGCCAGTGTGACTATGGTCATAGAGAAACTGGTCCACCCTGAACAACACCTACTTGGTCACCAGTACCAAGTAACCGATGCTCACAACAACACACTTAGCCACCCCATGGCTGTTGTTAATCTCAACTGGGGGGGGGGGTTACTGGTCCAAAGAAAGTTGTGGTAGCTTCAGATTTACCTGTAGACTGTCTATTAGGGAATGATTTGGAGACATCAGCTTGGTCAGATGTGGAGTTGGAAGCCCATGCAGCATTGCTGGGCATCCCAGGGCATATTTTTGCTTTGACAAGGGCTCAGGCCAAAAAGCAAAAAGGACAGGGAAGCTTGGATCCTGGAACAATGGACCAAGTGCTCCCTAAAGCTAGGGCTAGTAGAAGCAAACCACTTCCTACTATCCCTCCCTCTACGGTGGATTCATCTTCAGAGGAAGAAGAATTCCCTCCCTGTGCAGAACCTACACCAGAGGAGCTGGAAGCAGACACTGCTGAGCTTTTGGGTGAAGGGGGGCCTGCCAGAGAGGAGCTGAGTGTGGCACAGCAAACCTGTCCCACATTAGAGGGTCTCAGACAGCAAGCTGTCAAACAGGCTAATGGGGATGTCAGTGACTCTCACAGAGTTTACTGGGAGGACAACCTCTTGTACACTGAGCATAGGGATCCTAAACCTGGAGCTGCCAGGAGATTAGTGATTCCTCAGGAGTACAGAAAGTTCCTCCTAACCCTGGCACATGACATTCCCCTAGCTGGACACCTGGGTCAAATGAAAACTTGGGACAGACTGGTTCCATTGTTTCATTAGCCTAGGATGTCTGAGGACACAAAGGAATTTTGTAAGTCCTGTGAAACCTGTCAAGCCAGTGGCAAGACAGGTGGACACCCAAAGGCACCCCTTATTCCACTGCCTGTGGTTGGGGTTCCCTTTGAAAGGGTAGGGGTTGACATAGTTGGCCCCCTTGACCCTCCTACTGCTTCAGGCAATAGATTTATCTTGGTGGTAGTGGACCATGCCACAAGATATCCTGAAGCTATTCCTTTAAGGACCACTACAGCTCCTGCAGTGGAAAAGGCCCTCCTGGGAATATTTTCCAGGGTGGGCTTCCCAAAGGAAGTGGTATCAGACAGGGGAAGCAATTTCATGTCTGCATACTTAAAGGCCATGTGGAAGGAGTGTGGTGTAACGTACAAGTTCACAACACCCTATCATCCACAAACAAATGGACTGGTAGAGAGATTTAATAAAACTCTCAAAGGCATGATTATGGGTCTCCCTGAAAAACTCCGCAGGAGATGGGATATCCTTCTACCATGCCTCCTTTTTGCCTACAGGGAGGTACCCCAGAAAGGAGTGGGCTTCAGCCCCTTTGAACTTCTTTTTGGACACCCTGTTAGGGGTCCACTCACACTTGTAAAGGAGGGTTGGGAACAACCTTTAAAAGCTCCTAAGCAGGATATTGTGGATTATGTACTTGACCTCAGATCAAGGATGTCTGAGTACATGAAAAAGGCCAGTAAAAACCTTCAGGCCAGCCAAGAGCTCCAGAAGCAATGGCATGATCAGAAGGCTGTTTTGGTTCAGTACCAACCAGGGCAGAAAGTGTGGGTCTTGGAGCCTGTGGTCCCAAGAGCACTTCAAGATAAATGGAGTGGACCCCACACAATTGTTGAAAAGAAGGGAGAAGTCACCTATTTAGTTGACTTAGGCACTGCCAGGAGTCCCCTTAGGGTGCTCCATGTCAACCGCCTGAAACCCTACTATGACAGGGCTGATCTCACCCTGCTCATGGCAACAGATGAGGGACAGGAAGAAGACAGTGATCCTCTACCTGATCTCTTCTCTTCCACAGAACAAGATGCTCTGGTGGAAGGTGTAGTTTTGGCTGATTGTCTTACTGCTGAGCAGAAAGACAATTGCATAAACCTCCTAGATCAATTCTCTGAACTCTTCTCTACTGTGCCAGGTACCACTTCTTGGTGTGAGCACACTATAGATACTGGAGACAGCTTGCCTGTCAAAAGTAAGATCTATAGGCAGCCTGACCATGTCAGGAACTGCATAAAGCAAGAGGTCCAGAAAATGTTAGAACTAGGAGTAGTTGAGCACTCTGACAGTCCATGGGCTTCTCCTGTGGTACTGGTACCAAAACCCCATTACAAAGATGGAAAGAAGGAAATGCGGTTTTGTGTAGACTATAGAGGTCTCAACTTGGTAACCAAAACTGATGCTCACCCTATACCCAGGGCAGATGAGCTCATAGATACACTGGCATCTGCCAAGTATCTAAGCACTTTTGACTTGACTGCAGGGTATTGGCAGATCAAATTGTCAGAAGATGCTAAACCTAAGACTGCATTTTCAACGATTGGAGGACATTACCAGTTTACTGTAATGCCTTTTGGTTTGAAAAATGCACCTGCCACTTTTCAGAGGTTGGTGAACACAGTCCTGCAAGGGCTGGAAGCTTTCAGTGCAGCATATTTGGACGATATAGCTGTCTTTAGCTCCAGCTGGGATGATCACCTGGTCCACCTATGGAAAGTTCTGGAGGCCCTGCAAAAGGCAGGCCTCACTATCAAGGCTTCAAAGTGCCAGATAGGGCAGGGTAAGGTGGTTTATCTGGGACACCTTGTTGGTGGGGAACAGATTGCACCACTTCAGGGGAAAATCCAAACAATTATTGATTGGGTTCCCCCTACCACTCAGACTCAGGTGAGAGTCTTCCTAGGCCTCACTGGGTATTACAGGAGGTTCATTAAGAACTATGGCTCCATTGCAGCCCCTCTTAATGACCTCACTTCCAAAAAGATGCCTAAAAAGGTATTATGGACAGCAAACTGTCAGAAAGCTTTTGAGGAGCTGAAGCAGGCCATGTTCTCTGCACCTGTCCTGAAAAGGCCTTGTTACTCTAAAAAATTCTATGTCCAAACTGATGCATCTGAATTAGGAGTAGGGGCAGTCCTATCACAACTTAATTCTGAGGGCCAGGATCAACCTGTTGCTTTTATTAGTAGGAGGTTGACCCCTAGAGAAAAGCGTTGGTCTGCCATAGAGAGGGAGGCCTTTGCTGTGGTCTGGGCTCTGAAGAAGTTGAGGCCATACCTGTTTGGCACTCACTTCATTGTTCAGACAGACCACAAACCTCTACTTTGGCTAAAACAAATGAAAGGTGAAAATCCTAAATTGTTGAGGTGGTCCATATCCCTACAGGGAATGGACTATACAGTGGAACATAGACCTGGGAGTAGCCACTCCAATGCAGATAGACTCTCCAGATATTTCCACTTAGACAATGAAGACTCATCAGGTCATGGCTAGTCTTATTGTCCTTCGTTTGGGGGGGGTTGTGTAGGAAAGTACCATCTTGCCTTGCATGTTACCCCCATTTTTCACTGTATATATGTTGTTTTAGTTGTATGTGTCACTGGGACCCTGGTAACCCAGGGCCCCAGTGCTCATAAGTGTGCCTGAATGTGTTACCTGTGTAGTGACTAACTGTCTCACTGAGGCTCTGCTAATCAGAACCTCAGTGGTTATGCTCTCTCATTTCTTTCCAAATTGTCACTAACAGGCTAGTGACCATTTTTACCAATTTACATTGGCTTACTGGAACACCCTTATAATTCCCTAGTATATGGTACTGAGGTACCCAGGGTATTGGGGTTCCATGAGATCCCTATGGGCTGCAGCATTTCTTTTGCCACCCATGGGGAGCTCTGACAATTCTTACACAGGCCTGCCACTGCAGCCTGAGTGAAATAACGTCCACGTTATTTCACAGCCATTTTACACTGCACTTAAGTAACTTATAAGTCACCTATATGTCTAACCTTTACCTGGTAAAGGTTAGGTGCAAAGTTACTTAGTGTGAGGGCACCCTGGCACTAGCCAAGGTGCCCCCACATTGTTCAGAGCCAATTCCCTGAACTTTGTGAGTGCGGGGACACCATTACACGCGTGCACTACATATAGGTCACTACCTAAATGTAGCTTCACAATGGTAACTCCGAATATGGCCATGTAACATGTCTATGATCATGGAATTGCCCCCTCTATGCCATCCTGGCATAGTTGGCACAATCCCATGATCCCAGTGGTCTGTAGCACAGACCCTGGTACTGCCAAACTGCCCTTCCTGGGGTTTCACTGCAGCTGCTGCTGCTGCCAACCCCTCAGACAGGCATCTGCCCTCCTGGGGTCCAGCCAGGCCTGGCCCAGGATGGCAGAACAAAGAACTTCCTCTGAGAGAGGGTGTGACACCCTCTCCCTTTGGAAAATGGTGTGAAGGCAGGGGAGGAGTAGCCTCCCCCAGCCTCTGGAAATGCTTTCTTGGGCACAGATGTGCCCAATTCTGCATAAGCCAGTCTACACCGGTTCAGGGGACCCCTTAGCCCTGCTCTGGCGCGAAACTGGACAAAGGAAAGGGGAGTGACCACTCCCCTGACCTGCACCTCCCCTGGGAGGTGTCCAGAGCTCCTCCAGTGTGCTCCAGACCTCTGCCATCTTGGAAACAGAGGTGCTGCTGGCACACTGGACTGCTCTGAGTGGCCAGTGCCACCAGGTGACGTCAGAGACTCCTGCTGATAGGCTCATTCAGGTGTTAGTAGCCTATCCTCTCTCCTAGGTAGCCAAACCCTCTTTTCTGGCTATTTAGGGTCTCTGTCTCTGGGGAAACTTTAGATAACGAATGCAAGAGCTCATCCGAGTTCCTCTGCATCTCTCTCTTCACCTTCTGCCAAGGAATCGACTGCTGACCGCGCTGGAAGCCTGCAAACCTGCAACATAGTATCAAAGACGACTACTGCAACTCTGTAACGCTGATCCTGCCGCCTTCTCGACTGTTTTCCCACTTGTGCATGCTGGGGGGGGGTAGTCTGCCTCCTCTCTGCACCAGAAGCTCCGAAGAAATCTCCCGTGGATCGACGGAATCTTCCCCCTGCAACCGCAGGCACCAAAAAGCTGCGTTACCGGTCCCTTGGGTCTCCTCTCAGCACGACGAGCGAGGTCCCTCGAATCCAGCGACTCTGTCCAAGTGACCCCCACAGTCCAGTGACTCTTCAGTCCAAGTTTGGTGGAGGTAAGTCCTTGCCTCACCTCGCTGGGCTGCATTGCTGGGAACCGCGACTTTTGTAGCTACTCCGGCCCCTGTGCACTTCCGGCGGAGATCCTTTGTGCACAGCCAAGCCTGGATCCACGGCACTCTAACCTGCATTGCACGACGTTCTAAGTTGGTCTCCGGCGACGTGGGACTCCTTTGTGCGACTTCGGGTGAGCACCATTTCACGCATCCTCGTAGTGCCTGTTTCTGGCACTTCTCTGGGTGCTACCTGCTGCTGAGAGGGCTCCTTGTCTTGCTCGATATCCCCTCTCTCTCCTGGTCTAATTTGCGACCTCCTGGTCCCTCCAGGGCCACAGCAGCGTCCAAAAACGCTAACCGCACGATTTGCAGCTAGCAAGGCTTGTTGGCGTTCTTTCGGCGGGAAAACACTTCTGCACGACTCTCCACGGCGAGAGGGATCAGTCCACCAAAGGGAAGTCTCTAGCCCTTTTTGTTCCTGCAGAAACCTCAGCTTCTTCTGTCCAGTAGAAGCTTCTTTGCACCCACAGCTGGCATTTCCTGGGCATCTGCCCATCTCCGACTTGCTTGTGACTTTTGGACTTGGTCCCCTTCTTCCACAGGTACCCTAGATTGGAAATCCACAGTTGTTGCATTGTTGGTTTGTGTCTTTCCTGCATTATTCCTCTAACACGACTTCTTTGTCCTTAGGGGAACTTTAGTGCACTTTGCACTCACTTTTCAGGGTCTTGGGGAGGGTTATTTTTCTAACTCTCACTATTTTCTAATAGTCCCAGCGACCCTCTACAAGGTCACATAGGTTTGGGGTCCATTCGTGGTTCACATTCCACTTTTGGAGTATATGGTTTGTGTTGCCCCTATCCCTATGTTTCCCCATTGCATCCTATTGTAACTATACATTGTTTGCACTGTTTTCTAAGACTATACTGCATATTTTTGCTATTGTGTATATATATCTTGTGTATATTTCCTATCCTCTCACTGAGGGTACACTCTAAGATACTTTGGCATATTGTCATAAAAATAAAGTACCTTTATTTTTAGTATAACTGTGTATTGTGTTTTCTTATGATATTGTGCATACGACACTAAGTGGTACTGTAGTAGCTTCACACGTCTCCTAGTTCAGCCTAAGCTGCTCTGCTAAGCTACCATTATCTATCAGCCTAAGCTGCTAGACACCCTATACACTAATAAGGGATAACTGGGCCTGGTGCAAGGTGCAAGTACCCCTTGGTACTCACTACAAGCCAGTCCAGCCTCCTACATCCTCTACCTGATCTCTTCTCTTCCACAGAACAAGATGCTCTTGTGGAAGGTGTAGTTTTGGCTGATTGTCTTACTGCTGAGCGGAAAGACCATTGCATAAATCTCCTGGGTCAGTTTTCTGAACTCTTCTCTACTGTGCCAGGTACCACTTCTTGGTGTGAGCACACTATAGATACTGGAGACAGCTTGCCTGTCAAAGGTAAGATCTATAGGCAGCCTGACCATGTCAGGGACTGCATAAAGCAAGAAGTGCAGAAAATGTTAGAACTGGGAGTGGTTGAGCACTCTGAAAGTCCATGGGCTTCTCCTGTGGTACTTGTACCAAAACCTCATTCCAAGGATGGAAAGAAAGAAATGCGGTTTTGTGTAGACTACAGAGGTCTCAACCAGGTAACCAAAACTGATGCTCACCCTATACCCAGGGCAGATGAGCTCATAGATACACTGGCATCTGCCAAGTATCTAAGCACTTTTGATTTGACTGCAGGGTATTGGCAGATCAAATTATCAGAAGATGCAAAACCTAAAACTGCATTTTCAACCATTGGAGGCCATTACCAGTTCACAGTAATGCCTTTTGGATTGAAAAATGCACCTGCCACTTTTCAGAGGTTGGTGAACACAGTCCTGCAAGGGCTGGAAGCTTTTAGTGCAGCATATTTGGATGATATAGCTGTCTTTAGCTCCAGCTGGGATGATCACCTGGTCCACCTATGGAAAGTTTTAGAGGCCCTGCAAAAGGCAGGCCTCACTATCAAGGCTTCAAAGTGCCAGATAGGGCAGGGTAAGGGGGTTTATCTGGGACACCTTGTTGGTGGGGAACAGATTGCACCACTTCAGGGGAAAATCCAAACAATTATTGATTGGGTTCCCCCTACCACTCAGACTCAGGTGAGAGCCTTCCTAGGCCTCACTGGGTATTACAGGAGGTTCATTAGGAACTATGGCTCCATTGCAGCCCCTCTTAATGACCTCACATCCAAGAAAATGCCTAAAAAGGTATTATGGACAGCAAACTGTCAGAAAGCTTTTGAGGAGCTGAAGCAGGCCATGTGCTCTGCACCTGTCCTGAAAAGCCCTTGTTACTCTAACAAATTCTATGTCCAAACTGGTGCATCTGAATTAGGAGTAGGGGCAGTCCTATCACAACTTAATTCTGAGGGCCAGGATCAACCTGTTGCTTTTATTAGTAGGAGGTTGACCCCTAGAGAAAAGCGTTGGTCTGCCATAGAGAGGGAGGCCTTTGCTGTGGTCTGGGCTCTGAAGAAGTTGAGGCCATACCTGTTTGGCACTCACTTCATTGTTCAGACAGACCACAAACCTCTACTTTGGCTAAAACAAATGGCTATTTAGGGTCTCTGTCTCTGGGGAAACTTTAGATAACGAATGCAAGAGCTCATCCAAGTTCCTCTGCATCTCTCTCTTCACCTTCTGCTAAGGAATCGACTGCTGACCGCGCTGGAAGCCTGCAAAACTGCAACATAGTAGCAAAGACGACTACTGCAACTCTGTAACGCTGATCCTGCCGCCTTCTCGACTGTTTTCCTGGTGGTGCATGCTGTGGGGGTAGTCTGCCTCCTCTCTGCACTAGAATCTCTGAAGAAATCTCCAGTGGGTCGACGGAATCGTCCCCCTGCAACCGCAGGCACCAAAGAACTGCATCACCGGTCCCCTGGGTCTCCTCTCAGCATGACGAGCGAGGTCCCTTGAATCCAGCAACTCTGTCCAAGTGACTCCCACAGTCCAGTGACTCTTCAGTCCAAGTTTGGTGGAGGTAAGTCCTTGCCTCCCCACGCCAGACTGCATTGCTGGGAACCACGACTTTTGCAGCTACTCCGGCCTCCGTGCACTTCCGGCGGAAATCCTTTGTGCACAGTCCAGCCTGGGTCCACGGCACTCTAACCTGCATTGCACGACCTCCTAAGTTGTTCTCCGGCGACGTGGGACTCCTTTGTGCGACTTCGGGTGAGCACTGTTTCACGCATCCTTGTAGTGCCTGTTTCTGGCACTTCTCCGGGTGCTACCTGCTGCTGAGAGGACTCCTTGTCTTGCTCGACGTCCCTTCTGTCTCCTGACGCAATGTGCAACATTCTGGTCCCTCCTGGGCCACACCAGCGTCCAAAAACCCTCACCGCATGATTTGCAGCTAGCAAGGCTTGTTGGAGGTCTTTCGGCGGGAAAACACTTCTGCACAACTCTCCACGGTGCGTGGGATTCGTCCTCCAAAGGGCAAGTCTCTAGTCCTTGTCGTTCCTGCAGAAACCTAAGCTTCTACAGTCCAGTAGCAGCTTCTTTGCACCCACTGCTGGCATTTCCTGGGCATCTGCCCATCTCCGACTTGCTTGTGACTTTTGGACTTGGTCCCCTTGTTCCACAGGTACCCTCGACTGGAAATCCATCGTTGTTGCATTGCTGGTTTGTGTCTTTCCTGCAGAATTCCCCTATCACGACTTCTATGTCCTTTGGGGAACTTTAGTGCACTTTGCACTCACTTTTCAGGGTCTTGGGGTGGGCTATTTTTCTAACCCTCACTATTTTCTAATAGTCCCAGCGACCCTCTACAAGGTCACATAGGTTTGGGGTCCATTCGTGGTTCACATTCCACTTTTGGAGTATATGGTTTGTGTTGCCCCTATCCCTATGTGTCCCCATCGCATCCTATTGTAACTATACATTGTTTGCACTGTTTTCTAAGACTATACTGCATATTTTTGGTATGGTGTATATATATCTTGTGTATATTTCCTATCCTCTCACTGAGGGTACACTCTGAGATACTTTGGCATATTGTCATAAAAATAAAGTACCTTTATTTTTAGTATAACTGTGTATTGTGTTGTCTTATGATATTGTGCATATGACACTGAGTGGTACTGTAGGAGCTTCACTCGTCTCCTAGTTCAGCCTAAGCTGCTCTGCTAAGCTACCATTATCTATCAGCCTATGCTGCTAGACACCCTATACACTAATAAGGGATAACTGGGCCTGGTGCAAGGTGCAAGTACCCCTAGGTACTCACTACAAGCCAGTCCAGCCTCCTACACATTCCAGGTACTGTGTGCTAAAAAGATACTGTAGGAAAGTACCATCTTGCCTGGCATGTTACCCCCATATTTCACTGTATATATGTTGTTTTAGTCTATGTGTCAATGGCACCCTGCCAGGCAGGGCCCCAGTGCTCATAAGTATGTGCCCTGTATGTGTTCCCTATGTGATGCCTAACTGTCTCACTGAGGCTTTGCTAACCAGAACCTCAGTGGTTATGCTCTCTCTGCTTTCCAAATTTGTCACTAACAGGCTAGTGACTAAATGTACCAATTCACATTGGCATACTGGTACACCCATATAATTCCCTAGTATATGGTACTGAGGTACCCATGGTATTGGGGTTCCAGGAGATCCCTATGGGCGGCAGCATTTATTTTGCCACCCATAGGGAGCTCTGATAATTCTTACACAGGCCTGCCACTGCAGCCTGTGTGAAATAACGTCCACGTTATTTCACAGCCATTTACCACTGCACTTAAGTAACTTATAAGTCAACTATGTGTCTAACCTTCACCTGGTAAAGGTTGGGTGCAAAGTTACTTAGTGTGTGGGCACCCTGGCACTAGCCAAGGTGCCCCCACATCGTTCAGGGCAAATTCCCCGGACCTTGTGAGTGCGGGGACACCATTACACACGTGTACTGTACATAGGTCACTACCTACGTACAGTGCCACAATGGTAACTCCAAACATGGCCAAGTAACATGTCTAAGATCATGGAATTGTCACCCCAATGGCAACTGGAATTGGGGGGACAATTCCATGATCCCCCAGGTCTCTAGCACAGAACTCGGGTACTGCCAAACTTCCTTCCCGGGGTCTCCACTGCAGCTGCTGCTGCCAACCCCTCAGACAGGTTTGTGCCCACCTGGGGTCCAGGCAGCCCTGGCCCAGGAAGGCAGAACAAAGGACTTCCTCTGAGAGAAGGTGTAACACCCTCTCCCTTTGGAAATAGGTGTGAGGGCTGGGGAGGAGTAGCCTCCCCCAGCCTCTCGAAATACTTTGATGGGCACAGATGATGCCCATCTCTGCATAAGCTAGTCTACACCGGTTCAGGGATCCCCCAGCCCTGCTCGGGCGCGAAACTGGACAAAGGAAAGGGGAGTAACCACTCCCCTGACCTGCACCTCCCAAGGAAGGTGCCCAGAGCTCCTCCAGTGTGTCCTAGACCTCTGCCATCTTGGAAACAGAGGTGTTTGTGGCACACTGGACTGCTCTGAGTGTCCAGCACCAGCAGGTGACATCAGAGGCTCCTTCTGATCGGCTCTTACCTCTCTTGGTAGCCAATCCTCCTTCCTTAGTAGCCAAACCTCCTTTTCTGGCTATTTAGGGTCTCTGCTTTGGGGAATTCTTCAGATAATGAATGCAAGAGCTCATCAGAGTTCCTCTGCATCTCCCTCTTCACCTTCTACCAAATGATCGACCGCTGACTGCTCAGGACGCCTGCAAAACCGCAACAAAGTAGCAAGACGACTACTAGCAACCTTGTATCGCTTCATCCTTCCGGCTTTCTCAAATGTTTCCACGTGGTGCATGCTCTGGGGTTAGCCTGCCTCCTCTCTGCACCAGGAGCTCTGAAGAAATCTCCCGTGGGTTGACGGAATCTTCTCCCTGCAACCGCAGGCACCAAAAGAATGCATCACTGATCCTCTGGGCCCCCTCTCAGCACAACGAGCGTGGTCCCTGGAACTCAGCAACTCTGTCCAAGTGAGTCCCCCAGTAAAGTGACTCTTCAGTCCAAGTTTGGTGGAGGTAAGTCCTTGCCTCCCCATGCTAGACTGCATTGCTGGGTACCGAGTGATTTGCAGCTGCTCCGGCTCCTGTGCACTCTTCCAGGATTTCCTTTGTGCACATCCAAGCCTGGGTCCCTGACACTCTAACCTGCAGTGCATAACCTTCTGAGTTGTCCTCCGGCGTAGTGGGACTCCCTTTTGTGACTTTGTGTGGACTCCGGTTCACTCTTCATCCAAGTGCCTGTTCAGGTACTTCTGCGGGTGCTGCCTGCTTCTATGAGGACTCCCTGACTTGCTGGGTGCCCCCTCTGTCTCCTCCTCCAAGTGGCGACATCCTGGTCCCTCCTGGGCCACAGCAGCATCCAAAAACCTCTACTGCAACCCTTGCAGCTAGCAAGGCTTGTTTGTGGTCTTTCTGCATGGGAATACCTCTGCAAGCTTCATCACGACGTGGGTCATCCATCCTCCAAAGGAGAAGTTCCTAGCTCTCTTCTTTCTTGCAGAACTCCAAGCTTCTTCCAACAGGTGGCAGCTTCCTTGCACCCTCAGCTGGCATTTCCTGGGCTCCTGCCCACTCTCAACACTGTCGCGACTATTGGACTTGGTCCCCTTGTCTTACAGGTACTCAGGTCCGGAAATCCACTGTTGTTGCATTGCTGGTGTTTGTTCTTCCTGCAGAATCCCCCTATCACGACTTCTGTGCTCTCTGGGGGTAGTAGGTGCACTTTACACCTACCTTGCAGGGTCTTGGGGTGGGCTATTTTTCTAACCCTCACTGTTTTCTTCCGGCCCAGCGACCCTCTACAAGCTCACATAGGTTTGGGATCCATTTGTGGTTCGCATTCCACTTTTGGAGTATTATGGTTTGTGTTGCCCATATAGCTAGTGCTCCTATTGCAATCTACTGTAACTTTACATTGCTAGCATTACTTTTCTTGCTATTACCTGCATAATTTTGGTTTGTGTACATATATCTTGTGTATATAACTTATCCTCATACTGAGGGTACTCACTGAGATACTTTTGGCATATTGTCATAAAAATAAAGTACCTTTATTTTTAGTACTTCTGTGTATTGTGTTTTCTTATGATATTGTGCATATGACACCAGTGGTATAGTAGGAGCTTTACATGTCTCCTAGTTCAGCCTAAGCTGCTTTGCCAATAGCTACCTTCTATCAGCCTAAGCTGCTAGAAACACCTCTTCTACACTAATAAGGGATAACTGGACCTGGCACAAGGTGTAAGTACCTCTGGTACCCACTACAAGCCAGGCCAGCCTCCTACAGATGCTATCATTGATTCCTATGGATTAAAATGTCATTTCCACTTATAAAAAGTGATAACTTTACTTGACTTCTGTATGTTGATTTTTGTGATTTTGGTCTTGTTTAATTCAGATAACGTATTTTGGGTGACGTTTTGACTACCCTTTAAAATAATGTAAGACCTATTCTGCTTGGTAAATGCAAGTTTTTGGCCAAAGAATTTGAATATTTGGGCAACAAAATTTCTGGTGAGGGAATTTTCTCAAACCAGAATTTAATTAAAGCAAACCAAGATGTGAGTAAAAACCTGTAACAAAGATCAACCAAGGTCTTTTCTAAGCCAAGTAGGTGAACAACACCTACTTGGTCACCAGTACCAAGTAACAGATGCTCACAACAACACACTTAGCCACCCCATGGCTGTTGTAAATCTCAACTGGGGGGGGGAAACTGGTCCAAAGAAAGTTGTGGTAGCCACAGATTTACCTGTAGACTGTCTACTAGGAAGTGATTTGGAGACATCATCTTGGTCAGGTGTGGAGTTGGAGGCCCATGCAGCAATGCTGGGCATCCGAGGGCATATTTTTGCTTTAACCAGGGCTCAGGCCAAAAAGCAAAAAGGACAGGGAAGCTTGGATCCTGGAACAATGGACCAAGTGCTCCCTAAAGCTAGGGCTAGTAGAAGTAAAGCACTTCCTACTATCCCTCCCTCTACAGTGGATTCGACTTCTGAGGAAGAAGAATTTCCACCCTGTGCAGAACCTACACCAGAGGAGCTGGAAGCAGACACTGCTGAGCTTTTGGGTGAAGGGGGGCCTGCCAGGGAGGAGCTGAGTGTGGCACAGCAAACCTGTCCCACACTAGAGGGTCTAAGACAGCAAGCTGTCAAACAGGCTAATGGGGATGTCAGTGACTCTCACAGAGTTTACTGGGAGGACAACCTCTTGTACACTGAAGCAAGGGATCCTAAACCTGGAACTGCCAGAAGGTTAGTGATTCCTCAGGAGTACAGAAAGTTCCTCCTAACTCTAGCCCACGACAATCCCCTAGCTGGACACCTGGGACAAATGAAAACTTGGGACAGACTTGTCCCCTTGTTTCATTGGCCTAGGATGTCTGAGGACACAAAGGAATTTTGTAAGTACTGTGAAACCTGTCAAGCCAGTGGCAAAACAGGTGGCACTCCAAAGGCACCCCTTATCCCACTGCCTGTGGTTGGGGTTCCCTTTGAAAGGGTAGGGGTTGACATAGTTGGCCCCCTTGACCCTCCTACTGCTTCAGGCAATAGGTTTATCTTGGTGGTAGTGGACCATGCCACAAGATATCCTGAAGCAATTCCTTTAAGGACCACTACAGCACCTGCAGTGGCAAAGGCCCTCCTGGGAATATTTTCTAGGGTGGGCTTCCCAAAGAAAGTAGTATCAGACAGGGGAAGCAATTTCATGTCTGCATACTTAAAGGCCATGTGGAAGGAGTGTGGTGTGACTTACAAGTTCACTACACCCTATCATCCACAAACAAATGGACTGGTGGAGAGATTTAACAAAACTCTCAAAGGCATGATTATGGGTCTTCCTGAAAAACTCCGCAGGAGATGGGATATCCTGTTACCATGCCTCCTTTTTGCCTACAGGGAGGTACCTCAGAAAGGAGTGGGCTTCAGCCCATTTGAACTCCTCTTTGGACACCCTGTTAGGGGTCCACTAACACTTGTCAAGGAGGGTTGGGAACAACCTTTAAAAGCTCCAAAACAAGATATTGTGGATTATGTACTTGGCCGCAGATCAAGGATGGCTGAGTATATAAAATAGGCCAGTAAAAACCTTCAGGCCAGCCAAGAGCTCCAGAAGCAATGGCATGATCAAAAGGCTGTTTTGGTTCAGTACCAACCAGGGCAGAAAGTGTGGGTCTTGGAGCCTGTGGCCCCAAGAGCACTCCAAGATAAATGGAGTGGACCACACACAATTGTTGAGAAAAAGGGAGAAGTCACCTACTTAGTTGACTTAGGCACTGCCAGGAGTCCCCTTAGGGTGCTCCATGTCAACCGCCTGAAACCCTACTATGACAGGGCTGATCTCACCCTGCTCATGGCAACTGATGAGGGACAGGAAGAAGACAGTGATCCTCTACCTGATCTCTTCTCTTCCACAGAACAAGATGCTCTTGTGGAAGGTGTAGTTTTGGCTGATTGTCTTACTGCTGAGCAGAAAGACCATTGCATAAATCTCCTGGGTCAGTTTTCTGAACTCTTCTCTACTGTGCCAGGTACCACTTCTTGGTGTGAGCACACTATAGATACTGGAGACAGCTAGCCTGTCAAAAGTAAGATCTATAGGCAGCCTGACCATGTCAGGGACTTCATAAAGCAAGAAGTGCAGAAAATGTTAGAACTGGGAGTGGTTGAGCACTCTGAAAGTCCATGGGCTTCTCCTGTGGTACTTGTACCAAAACCTCATTCCAAGGATGGAAAGAAAGAAATGCGGTTTTGTGTAGACTACAGAGGTCTCAACCAGGTAACCAAAACTGATGCTCACCCTATACCCAGGGCAGATGAGCTCATAGATACACTGGCATCTGCCAAGTATCTAAGCACTTTTGATTTGACTGCAGGGTATTGGCAGATCAAATTATCAGAAGATGCTAAACCTAAAACTGCATTTTCAACCATTGGAGGCCATTACCAGTTCACAGTAATGGCTTTTGAATTGAAAAATGCACCTGCCACTTTTCAGAGGTTGGTGAACACAGTCCTGCAAGGGCTGGAAGCTTTTAGTGCAGCATATTTGGACGATATAGCTGTCTTTAGCTCCAGCTGGGATGATCACCTGGTCCACCTATGGAAAGTTTTAGAGGCCCTGCAAAAGGCAGGCCTCACTATCAAGGCTTCAAAGTGCCAGATAGGGCAGGGTAAGGTGGTTTATCTGGGACACCTTGTTGGTGGGGAACAGATTGCACCACTTCAGGGGAAAATCCAAACAATTATTGATTGGGTTCCCCCTACCACTCAGACTCAGGTGAGAGCCTTCCTTGGCCTCACTGGGTATTACAGGAGGTTCATTAAGAACTATGGCTCCATTGCAGCCCCTCTTAATGACCTCACATCCAAGAAAATGCCTAAAAAGGTATTATGGACAGCAAACTGTCAGAAAGCTTTTGAGGAGCTGAAGCAGGTCATGTGCTCTGCACCTGATCTGAAAAGCCCTTGTTACTCTAAAAAATTCTATGTCCAAACTGATGCATCTGAATTAGGAGTAGGGGCAGTCCTATCACAACTTAATTCTGAGGGCCAGGATCAACCTATTGCTTTTATTAGTAGGAGGTTGACCCCTAGAGAAAAGCGTTGGTCTGCCATAGAGAGGGAGGCCTTTGCTGTGGTCTAGGCTCTGAAGAAGTTGAGGCCATACCTGTTTGGCACTCACTTCATTGTTCAGACAGACCACAAACCTCTACTTTGGCTAAAACAAATGGCTATTTAGGGTCTCTGTCTCTGGGGAAACTTTAGATAACGAATGCAAGAGCTCATCCAAGTTCCTCTGCATCTCTCTCTTCACCTTCTGCCAAGGAATCGGCTGCTGACCGCGCTGGAAGCCTGCAAAACTGCAACATAGTAGCAAAGACGACTACTGCAACTCTGTAACGCTGATCATGCCGCCTTCTCGACTGTTTTCCTGGTGGTGCATGCTGTGGGGGTAGTCTGCCTCCTCTCTGCACTAGAAGCTCCGAAGAAATCCCCCGTGGGTCGACGGAATCGTCCCCCTGCAACCGCAGGCACCAAAGAACTGCATCACCGGTCCCCTGGGTCTCCTCTCAGCATGACGAGCGAGGTCCCTTGAATCCAGCAACTCTGTCCAAGTGACTCCCACAGTCCAGTGACTCTTCAGTCCAAGTTTGGTGGAGGTAAGTCCTTGCCTCCCCACGCCAGACTGCATTGCTGGGAACCACGACTTTTGCAGCTACTCCGGCCTCCGTGCACTTCCGGTGGAAATCCTTTGTGCACAGTCCAGCCTGCGTCCACGGCACTCTAACCTGCATTGCACGACCTCCTAAGTTGTTCTCCGGCGACGTGGGACTCCTTTGTGCGACTTCGGGTGAGCACTGTTTCACGCATCCTTGTAGTGCCTGTTTCTGGCTCTTCTCCGGGTGCTACCTGCTGCTGAGAGGGCTCCTTGTCTTGCTCAATGTCCCCTCTGTCTCCTGACGCAATTTGTGGCATTCTGGTCCCTCCTGGGCCACACCAGCGTCCAAAAACATTTACTGCATGATTTGCAGCTAGCAAGGCTTGTTGGAGGTCTTTCGGTGGGAAGACACTTCTGCACAACTCTCCGCAGTGTGTGGGATTCTTCCTCCAAAGGGCAAGTCTCTAGTCCTTGTCGTTCCTGCAGAAACCTAAGCTTCTACAGTCCAGTAGCAGCTTCTTTGCACCCACAGCTGGCATTTCCTGGGCATCTGCCCATCTCCGACTTGCTTGTGACTTTTGGACTTGGTCCCCTTGTTTCACAGGTACCCTCGACTGGAAATCCATCGTTGTTGCATTGCTGGTTTGTGTCTTTCCTGCAGAATTCCCCTATCACGACTTCTATGTCCTTTGGGGAACTTTTGTGCACTTTGCACTCACTTTTCAGGGTCTTGGGGTGGGCTATTTTTCTAACCCTCACTATTTTCTAATAGTCCCAGCGACCCTCTACAAGGTCACATAGGTTTGGGGTCCATTCGTGGTTCGCATTCCACTTTTGGAGTATATGGTTTGTGTTGCCCCTATCCCTATGTGTCCCCATTGCATCCTATTGTAACTATACATTGTTTGCACTGTTTTCTAAGACTATACTGCATATTTTTGGTATGGTGTATATATATCTTGTGTATATTTCCTATCCTCTCACTGAGGGTACACTCTGAGATACTTTGGCATATTGTCATAAAAATAAAGTACCTTTATTTTTAGTATAACTGTGTATTGTGTTTTCTTATGATATTGTGCATATGACACTGAGTGGTACTGTAGGAGCTTCACTCGTCTCCTAGTTCAGCCTAAGCTGCTCTGCTAAGCTACCATTATCTATCAGCCTATGCTGCTAGACACCCTATACACTAATAAGGGATAACTGGGCATGGTGCAAGGTGCAAGTACCCCTAGGTACTCACTACAAGCCAGTCCAGCCTCCTACACATTCCAGGTACTGTGTGCTAAAAAGATACTGTAGGAAAGTACCATCTTGCCTGGCATGTTACCCCCATATTTCACTGTATATATGTTGTTTTAGTCTATGTGTCAATGGCACCCTGCCAGGCAGGGCCCCAGTGCTCATAAGTATGTGCCCTGTATGTTTTCCCTATGTGATGCCTAACTGTCTCACTGAGGCTTTGCTAACCAGAACCTCAGTGGTTATGCTCTCTCTGCTTTCCAAATTTGTCACTAACAGGCTAGTGACTAAATGTACCAATTCACATTGGCATACTGGTACACCCATATAATTCCCTAGTATATGGTACTGAGGTACCCATGGTATTGGGGTTCCAGGAGATCCCTATGGGCTGCAGCATTTATTTTGCCACCCATAGGGAGCTCTGATAATTCTTACACAGGCCTGCCACTGCAGCCTGCGTGAAATAACGTCCACGTTATTTCACAGCCATTTACCACTGCACTTAAGTAACTTATAAGTCACCTATATGTCTAACCTTCACCTGGTAAAGGTTGGGTGCAAAGTTACTTAGTGTGTGGGCACCCTGGCACTAGCCAAGGTGCCCCCACATCGTTCAGGGCAAATTCCCCGGACTTTGTGAGTGCGGGGACACCATTACATACGTGTACTGTACATAGGTCACTACCTACGTACAGTGCCACAATGGTAACTCCAAACATGGCCAAGTAACATGTCTAAGATCATGGAATTGTCACCCCAATGGCAACTGGAATTGGGGGGACAATTCCATGATCCCCCGGGTCTCTAGCACAGAACTCGGGTACTGCCAAACTTCCTTCCCGGGGTCTCCACTGCAGCTGCTGCTGCCAACCCCTCAGACAGGTTTGTGCCCACCTGGGGTCCAGGCAGCCCTGGCCCAGGAAGGCAGAACAAAGGACTTCCTCTGAGAGAAGGTGTAACACCCTCTTTCTTTGGAAATAGGTGTGAGGGCTGGGGAGGAGTAGCCTCCCCCAGCCTCTCGAAATACTTTGATGGGCACAGATGGTGCCCATCTCTGCATAAGCTAGTCTACACCGGTTCAGGGATCCCCCAGCCCTGCTCGGGTGCGAAACTGGACAAAGGAAAGGGGAGTAACCACTCCCCTGACCTGCACCTCCCAGGGAAGGTGCCCAGAGCTCCTCCAGTGTGTCCTAGACCTCTGCCATCTTGGAAACAGAGGTGTTTGTGGCACACTGGACTGCTCTGAGTGTCCAGCACCAGCAGGTGACATCAGAGGCTCCTTCTGATCAGCTCTTACCTCTCTTGGTAGCCAATCCTCCTTCCTTAGTAGCCAAACCTCCTTTTCTGGCTATTTAGGGTCTCTGCTTTGGGGAATTCTTCAGATAATGAATGCAAGAGCTCATCAGAGTTCCTCTGCATCTCCCTCTTCACCTTCTACCAAAGGATCGACCGCTGACTGCTCAGGACGCCTGCAAAACCGCAACAAAGTAGCAAGACGACTACTAGCAACCTTGTATCGCTTCATCCTTCCGGCTTTCTCGACTGTTTCCACGTGGTGCATGCTCTGGGGTTAGCCTGCCTCCTCTCTGCACCAGGAGCTCTGAAGAAATCTCCCGTGGGTTGACGGAATCTTCCCCCTGCAACCGCAGGCACCAAAAGAATGCATCACTGATCCTCTGGGTCCCCTCTCAGCACAACGAGCGTGGTCCCTGGAACTCAGCAACTCTGTCCAAGTGAGTCCCCCAGTCAAGTGACTCTTCAGTCCAAGTTTGGTGGAGGTAAGTCCTTGCCTCCCCATGCTAGACCGCATTGCTGGGTACCGAGTGATTTGCAGCTGCTCCGGCTCCTGTGCACTCTTCCAGGATTTCCTTTGTGCACATCCAAGCCTGGGTCCCTGACACTCTAACCTGCAGTGCACAACCTTCTGAGTTGTCCTCCGGCGTAGTGGGACTCCCTTTTGTGACTTTGTGTGGACTCCGGTTCACTCTTCATCCAAGTGCCTGTTCAGGTACTTCTGCGGGTGCTGCCTGCTTCTATGAGGACTCCCTGACTTGCTGGGTGCCCCCTCTGTCTCCTCCTCCAAGTGGCGACATCCTGGTCCCTCCTGGGCCACAGCAGCATCCAAAAACCTCTACTGCAACCCTTGCAGCTAGCAAGGCTTGTTTGTGGTCTTTCTGCATGGGAATACCTCTGCAAGCTTCATCACGACGTGGGTCATCCATCCTCCAAAGGAGAAGTTCCTAGCTCTCTTCTTTCTTGCAGAACTCCAAGCTTCTTCCAACAGGTGGCAGCTTCCTTGCACCCTCAGCTGGCATTTCCTGGGCTCCTGCCCACTCTCAACACTGTCGCGACTATTGGACTTGGTCCCCTTGTCTTACAGGTACTCAGGTCCGGAAATCCACTGTTGTTGCATTGCTGGTGTTTGTTCTTCCTGCAGAATCCCCCTATCACGACTTCTGTGCTCTCTGGGGGTAGTAGGTGCACTTTACACCTACCTTGCAGGGTCTTGGGGTGGGCTATTTTTCTAACCCTCACTGTTTTCTTCCGGCCCAGCGACCCTCTACAAGCTCACATAGGTTTGGGATCCATTTGTGGTTCGCATTCCACTTTTGGAGTATTATGGTTTGTGTTGCCCATATAGCTAGTGCTCCTATTGCAATCTACTGTAACTTTACATTGCTAGCATTACTTTTCTTGCTATTACCTGCATAATTTTGGTTTGTGTACATATATCTTGTGTATATAACTTATCCTCATACTGAGGGTACTCACTGAGATACTTTTGGCATATTGTCATAAAAATAAAGTACCTTTATTTTTAGTACTTCTGTGTATTGTGTTTTCTTATGATATTGTGCATATGACACCAGTGGTATAGTAGGAGCTTTACATGTCTCCTAGTTCAGCCTAAGCTGCTTTGCCAATAGCTACCTTCTATCAGCCTAAGCTGCTAGAAACACCTCTTCTACACTAATAAGGGATAACTGGACCTGGCACAAGGTGTAAGTACCTCTGGTACCCACTACAAGCCAGGCCAGCCTCCTACAGATGCTATCATTGATTCCTATGGATTAAAATGTCATTTCCACTTATAAAAAGTGATAACTTTACTTGACTTCTGTATGTTGATTTTTGTGATTTTGGTCTTGTTTAATTCAGATAACGTATTTTGGGTGACGTTTTGACTACCCTTTAAAATAATGTAAGACCTATTCTGCTTGGTAAATGCATGTTTTTGGCCAAAGAATTTGAATATTTGGGCAACAAAATTTCTGGTGAGGGAATTTTCTCAAACCAGAATTTAATTAAAGCAAACCAAGATGTGAGTAAAAACCTGTAACAAAGATCAACCAAGGTCTTTTCTAAGCCTCTTTTGAATTTTATTTTCTATTTGTGTGTAATTTTTCTACATTGGCAGAAAGTACTGCTCAAGAAAGGGATAAGGTTAATTTGGAAACATGAACAAAATAAAGCTTTTGATTATCTTAATCAAAATTGTAAAAGCTTCTCTCATCAGTCCCTTTTTTCACTTGGCAAAATGTATAATAACAGTTAATGCCAGTTTCAGTAGTTTGGGCCTGTTCTTGGAGATGCTATCATTGCATTTGCTTTTAAATTTCTAGCAGAATCTAAGTAATCCACTGTAGAAAGAGAAACTCTAGCATGTTTATGGAGTGTAGAGCACTTTAAAATATACATGTGGGGCAAGTAAGTTGTGTTAAGGACTAATAACAAACCTCTTGTATCCTAACTGAACTGCTATAATACTGAGAGGGCACCTTCAGGTCTGGTTAGAATCCAGTCTGGACTGTATGAATACAGCTTCGTTATCTCTTACATTCCAGGTGCACTTAACCTCAGGATGGACTGTTTTTCCAGGTTGCCTTCTCAAGAAAAATTGCTGTATTTGCAAGACTGTAGGAAAGTACCATCTTTTTTGGCATGTTACCCCCAATTTCTGCCTGATGTCATTGTGTTTGACTGTGTCACTGGGATCCTGCTAACCAGGACCCCAGTGCTTATGCTCTCTCCTCTAAAATTTAAAACAGTATTTCACCCAAAATTGGCACACTGATCACCCCTTATAAGTCCCTAGTATATGGTACCTCGGTACCCAGGGCATTTGGGTTCAGGGGATTCCCTATGGCCTGCAACATTTATTTTGCCAACCATAGGGAGCCCATGCAAAGGCTCCTACAGGACTGCCATTGCAGCCTGTGTGAAATGGTGTATGCACCCTTTCATTGCCACTTACACTGCACTAGGTCACTCATAAGCCACCTATATGTCAGGCCTTCCAGCCCTGAAGGCTAGGTGCAGAGTACCTGTGTGTGAGGGCACCCCTGCACTAGCAGAGGTCCCAGGGAGATGCCCCCACATAGCCCAGGACCAATTTCCTGGACTTTGTGAGTGTGGGACGCAATTTTATATGTGTACTAGACATAGGTCACTACCTAGGTCGAGCTACATAATGGTAACTCCGAATATGGCCATGTTTGGTATCAAACATGTTGGAATTATACCCAAAGGCTTTTGCAAGCATTGGTTGTATGATTCAATGCACTCTGGCAGCTCCTTAGAGGACCCCCAGGATTGCCATTCCAACCTTCTGGGGTCTTCCAGGCAGCCCCAGCTGCTGCCACCCCTCAGGAAGGCTTCTGCCCTCCTGCGGCTTGTAGAGCTCAGGCTCAGGAAGGCAGATGCAAAGGATATCCTTTGGAAGAGGGGTGGTATACCCTCTCCCTTTGGAAATAGGTGTTACAGGCTTGGAAATGGGAGCCTCCCCAAGCTTCTGGAAATGCTTTGAAGGGCACATTTGGTGCCCTCCTTGCATAATCCAGTCCACACCGGTCCCTGCTAAGGCGCAAAACTGGACAAAGGAAAGGGGAATGACCACTCCCCTGTCCATCACCACCCCAGGGGTAGTGCTCAGAGCTCCTCCAGAGGGTCCCTGGGTTCTGCCATCTTGTTTTCAAGATGGGCAGGGAACTCTGGGAGCATCTGAGTGGCCAGTGCCAGCAGGTGATGTCAGAGCCTTCTCATGATAGGTGCTTACCTGTGTAGTTGACCAATCTCCCTTTCAGGGCTATTTAGGGTCTCTTCTCTGGGTGGTTCTTCAGATTCGGATTGCAAGACTCCATCAGGAATCCTCTGCATCTTCCACTTCACCTTCTCACTGAAGAAACTGCATCTGGACCTTCAGGAACTCTACAGAACTGCAACAAAGAAGCCACATTGTATCTTCAGCTCCTGCCTGCAACTGCAACTGTTTCCCTGTTGTGCATCCTCAGAGGACAGCCAGCACCTGCATCAGAACAGCGAAGAGCCTAGGAGTGAAGGCATCACTACCCTGCTTCTGTAGGCACCCTCTGCATTGACGACCAGTGGCTTGGGTCCCCTCTCCTGATGAAGAATCCAGTGATGCAAACCAGACTGCAATCATCCATCCGGCGTGGGACATCATCTGCACTAACCAGGAATCTGCATCCATCTTCTTGGGTGCAGGACTGACTGTTGTTCTTCACGGATGGTTCCACTTTTGCACCTTCATCCAGGTTTGCAGGGGCTCCTGTTCTCCCTGAACTCTTCTGTGGTTCTTGGACTTGGTCCCCTTCTTCCAGTCAGGTCCACTGTTGGTGTCTTGAAGTCTCTATTGGTTCTTGCATTATCTTCTTTTTCATTTTCTTGTGTGTTCTAGGAAAGTTCCTGTGATTTACTACTACGTTCCTGGGCTCTGGGGTGGGTTCAATTACTTACCTCTGGTGTTTCCTAATACTCCCAGCACCCCTCTGCACACTACACTTGCTAGGTGGGAAACCGATATTCGCATTCCACTTATTCAGTATATGGTTTGTGTTCCCCCAGGCCCATTTCTAACTATGGTGATTTTTAGTAATTGTGCCGTTTTCTAACTGTTTACTTATCTGTTTTTGGATACTAGTGTATATATTGTACATATTACGTACCTCCTAAGGGAGTATAGTCTCTATAGTATTTTTGGCAAGTGTGTCACCAAAATAAAGTACCTTTATTTTTGTACCACTGAGTATTTTCTTTCATGTGTGTAAGTACTGTATGACTGTAGTGATTTTGCATGAGCTTTGCATGTCTCCTAGTTAGGCCTTGGCTGCTCATCCACTATACCACTAGAAAGCCTGGCTTATAGAAACTGATTACATACACTAATAAGGGATATCTGGACCTGGTATGAGGTGTAGGTACAACAGGTACCCATCACAAACCAGGCTATCCTCCTACAGATGCATTCTGCAACATTGTACCTCTGGCTCCTTCCAGCAACTGCAACATCTCCCCGGTCGTGCATCCTCTGAGGGTAGCCCGTTCAGCCTGCATCAGAAGAAAGAAGGAATCTCCTTTGGGGTGAAGGAGTTTCACCCCTGCTTCTGCAGGCACAAACTGTGATGACAACGGCCTGTGTGGATCCCCTCTCCTGCTGATCTGCATGGATCCTGCATCACCGGTAGTGGACTGAAGTGGTCCGGACGGTCCTCTCTTCCAACTGTCCATCATTGGTGGAGGTAAGACCTTGAATATCCATGCAAGACAGTACCCCCTTTCACTGCGTCTTTTAAAGCTGCCAAGACTTACTGGGGTCCTTCCTCCAAGATCATCATGCATCTTGAAGTTCCAGCCCCCGGCACTCCTTCCTGTGAGGCACAGCTTCCTGAGTGGTTCTCCGGCGGCGTGGGATCCTTTCTCGTAGTGCAGCATGGGCCTCTTCTGCGACTCTCCTGTCCCCATCCTGTGGGACTTCTGTGTGCGCTGCCTGGTCTTCAGTGGGCTCTCTGAGTTGCTGAGGGTCCCCTCTGACTAACCTTCCTGGGTAGAGTCTACTTGGTCCTTCCTGGTCCCCGGCAGCACCATTTTTCACTAACCGAGAGCTTTGGGTGTACCAAAGCTTTTTGGCGGACTCTGACTCTGACTGCAATCCTACATCTGGCGTGGGACATCACCTGCATCCTCCGGGAACCCGACTTCGTCTTCCTGGATGCAATGCTGACTCTTCTTCTTCACCGGTGGTTCACCTTTTGCACCTTCATCCTGTAGGAGAGTACCATCTTGCCTGGTATGTTATCCCCCATTTTTACTTGTGTGCCAGTTTGTTTTTGCCTGTCTCACTGGGATCCTGCTAGCCAGGACCCCAGTGTTCATAATTGTGGCCTGAATGTGTTCCCTGTGTGGTGCCTAACTGTGGCACTGAGGCTCTGCTAATCAGGACCTCAGTGCTTATGCTCTCTCTGCCTTTAAAATTGTCACTGCATGCTAGTGACCATTTTTTACCAATTCTAATTGGCACACTGGAACACCCTTGTAATTCCCTAGTACATAGTACCTATTTACCCAGGGTATTGGGGTTCCAGGAGATCCCTATGGGCTGCAGCATTTCTTTTGCCACCCATAGGGAGCTCAGACAATTCCTACACAGGACTGCCACTGCAGCCTGAGTGAAATAACGTCCACGTAATTAACAGCCATTTTACACTGCACTTAAATAACTTATAAGTAACCTATATGTCTAACCCTCACTTGGTGAAGGTTAGGTGCAAAGTTACTAAGTGTGAGGGCACCCTGGCACTAGCCAAGGTGCCCCCACATAGTTCAGGGCAATTTCCCCAGACTTTGTGAGTGCGGGGACACCATTACACACGTGTACTACATATAGGTCAATACCTATATGTAGCTTCACAATGGTAACTCTGAATATTGCCATGTAACATGTCTAAGATCATGGAATTGTCCCCTATGCCAAATTTGGTATTGGGGTGCCAATCCCAGGCATCCCAGGGGCTCCAGCATGGACCCCGGGTACTGCGAAAGCAGCTCTCTGGGGTTTTCACTGCAGCTACCGCTGCTGGCAACCCACAGACAGGCTTCTGCCCTCCTGGGGTCTGGGCAGCCCAGTCCCAGGCAGGCAGAACAAAGGATTTCCTCTGAGAGAGGGTGTTACACCCTCTCCCTTTGGAAATAGGTGTTAAGGACCTGAGAGGAGTAGCCTCTCCTGGCCTCTGAGAAAGCTTTGAAGGGCACAGATGGTGCCCTCCTTGCATAAACCAGTCTACACCGGTTCAGGGAGCCCCCAGCCCCTGCTCTGGCGCAAAACTGGACAAAGGAAAGGGGAGTGACCACTCCCCTGTCCATCACCACCCCAGGGGTGGTGCCCAGAGCTCCTCCAGTGTGTCCCAGACCTCTGCCATCTTGAATGCAGAGGTGTGAGGGCACAATGGAGGCCTCTGAGTGGCCAGTGCCAGCAGGTGACATCAGAGACCCCTCCTGATAGGTGCTTACCTGACTAGGTGGCCAATCCTCCTCTGAGGGCTATTTAGGGTCCCTCCTGTGGGTTTCTTGTCAGATAACGAATGCAAGAGCTCACCAGAGTTCCGCTGCATCTCCTTCTTCGACTTCTGCCAAGGATCGACTGCTGGCTGCTCCAGGACGCCTACAAAACTGCAACAATGTAGCAAGAAGACTACCAGCGACATTGTAGCGCCTAATCCTGCTGGCTTTCTCGACTGTTTCCTGGTGGTGCATGCTCTGGGGGCTGGCTGTCTTCACCCTGCACTGGAAGCCAAGAAGAAATCTCCCGTGGGTCAACGGAATCTTCCCCCTGCTACCGCAGGCACCAAACTTCTGCTTCACCGGTCCTGTGGGACCCCTCTCATCGTGACAAGCATGGTCCCTGGAACACAAGAGCTGGATCCAAGTGACCCCAATAGTCCAGTGGTCCTTCGCAAGTCCTTGCCTCCCCACGCCAGACAGTAATCCTGTGTTCTGCGTGAACTGCAGCTGCTAGGGCTTCTGTGCACTTTTGCAAGGAATCCTTCGTGCACAGCACAGCCCAGGTCCCCAGCACTTCGTCCTGCATTGCTCAACTCGCTGAGTTGATCACCGGCTTCGTGGGACCCTCCTCTGTAGTGTTGAGAAAACCGCCGTGCTCAGTTCTCTTGAACCCGTGTTCAAGTGCTTCTGCGGGTGCTGCCTGCTTCTGCATGGGCTCTCTGTGTTGCTGAGCGCCCCCTCTGTCTCCTCGTCCAAGTGGCGACCTCCTGGTCCCGGGCAGCACCTTTTTCCTTCAACCGCGACCTTTGCAGCTAGCAAGGCTTGTTTGTGGTCTTTCTGCGTGGAAAAAACTTTGCATCCTCCAGCACGCCGTGGGACATCTTCTGTGCAAAGGAAAAGTTCCTGGAGTCTTCCGTTGTTGCAGAATCTTCAGCTTCTTCCACCTGGAGGCAGCCATTTTGCACCTTCATCCAGGGTTTAGTGGGATCCTGCCCCCCCTGGACACTTTCGTGACTCTTGGACTTGGTCCGCTGCTTTTACAGGTCCTCCGGTCCAGGAATCTGTCTTCAGTGCTATGCAGCCTGCTGTGGTCTTTGCAGAATCTCCTACCACAACTTTAGTGTGTTTCTGGGGAAATAGGGTAACTTTACTCCTACTTTTCAGGGTCTTGGGGTGAGGTATCTTGGACACCCTTAGAGTTTTCTTACACTCCCAGCGACCCTCTACACGCCACACTAGGCCTGGGGTCCCTAAGTGGTTCACATTCAACTTTCTTAGTATATGGTTTGTGTTGCCCGTAGGCCTATTGCATCCTATTGTATTGTAGTGTTTGCACTACTTTTCTAACTGTGTACCTACCTGATTTTGGTTTGTGTGTATATTTTGTGTATTTTACTTACCTTCTAAGGGAGTATATCCTCTGAGATATTTTTGGCACATTGTCACTAAAATAAAGTACCTTTATTTTTAGTAACTCTGAGTATTGTGATTCTTATGATATAGTGCTATATGATATAAGTGGTATATTGGGAGCTTTGCATGTCTCCTAGTTCAGCCTAAGCTGCTCTGCTATAGCTCCCTCTATCAGCCTAAGCTGCTAGAACACTACTAATCTAATAATAAGGGATAACTGGACCTGGCACAAGGTGTAAGTACCATCAGGTCCCACTATAAGCCAGGCCAGCCTCCTACACATCCGGGTTGGTAGGGGCTCCTGCCCTTCCTGGACTCTTCTGTGCTTCTTGGACTTGGTCCCCTTTTTCCACAGGTCCTCTGGTCCAGGAATCCCCTGTTGGTGTCTTGCAGTCTCTTCTGGGTTTTGCAATATTCTTCTTTTCTTTTCTATGTGAGTTCTGGGAAACTTACTGTGATTTACTCCTGTTTTCCTGGTTGCTGGGGTGAGTTGTGGTACTTTCCTTAGGGCTTTCCTAGTACACCCAGCTCCCCTCTACACACTACACTTACCTAGGTGGGTGACCGACTTTCGCATTCCACTTTCTTGGTATATCGTTTGTGTTCCCGCTTGGGCTATTTCTATCCATTGGGATTTTCACTAATTGCACTGTTTTCTAACTGTTTTTATGTCTCTTCCTGCATACTAGTGTATATCATTTGTGTATTACTTACCTCCTAAGGGAGTATAGTCTCTATGGTATATTTGGTATTTGTTTCACCAAAATAAAGTACCTTTATTTTTGTAACACTGAGTGTTTTCTTTCATGTGTGTGAGTACTATGTGTGATTGCAGTGGTATTGCACGAGCTTTGCATGTCTCCTAGATAAGCCTTGGCTGCTTCATCCACAGCTAACTCTAGAGAGCCTGGCTTCTAGACACTGACAACACTACACTAATAAGGGATACCTGGACCTGGTATAAGGTGTAAGTACCATAGGTACCCACCACACACCAGGCCAGCCTCCTACACCCTGGGCCTTTGGATTGAATGCTACTAAGTGGGCCTGCAGCACTGGTTGTGCCACCCCCATAAGTAGCCCCTTAACCATGTCTCAGGCCTGCCATTGCAAGGCATGTGTGTGCAGTTTCACTGCCACTCCGACTTGGCATTTAAAAGTACTTGCCAAACCTTAAACTCCCCTTTTTTCTACATATACGTCACCCCTAAGGTAGGCCCTGGGTAACCCATATGGTGGGGTGCTGTGAAGGTAAAAGGCAGGACATATACCTGTGTGTTTTATATGTCCTGGTATTGGAAAACTCCTAAGTTAATTTTCCACTGCTGTGAGGCCTGCTCCTTTCATAGACTAATATTAGAGCTACCCTCATATACTGTTTGAGGGTTAGATTCTGATCAGAAAGGGGTAAACAGGTCATATTTAGTATGGCCAGAATAGTAATACAAAATCCTGCTTATTGGTGAGGTTGGATTTTATATTACTATTTTAGAAATGCCACTTTTAGAAAGTAAGCATTTCTCTGCACTTAAAATCTATCTGTGCCTTACAGCCTGTCTCCAATCCACATCTGGGCTGGGCTGGTTGACAACTCCCTTGTGCATTTCACCCAGACAAACACAAACACAGGATACTCAGTCACACCTGCACTCATCTGCATACTGAATAGGTCTTCCTGGGCTGGAAGGTTGGAGGGGCCTGACACTTACATTTCAAAGGCTAGTGGCCTGCCTTCACACAATGGACTGCCAAACCCCCTACTGGGACCCTGGCAGACAGATTTCTATTTAAACAGGACATTGTGCACTTCAAAACCCCTCTTTGAAGTCTCTCCCACTTCAAGGGCACTTTTGGGTATATAAACTGGGTCCCTAACCTCACCAACTGAGACACTTCCTGGGACAGACACGCTGAACCAAATCGTGCAACATGCCAAAAGGAGCTGCCTTGCTGCCCAAAGGACTCACCTGGACTGCTTTGCTGTGAAGGACTGCTGCCTTGCTGTGGCCCTGCTGCCTTTCTGGCCTCTGGCTCTCTGAGAAGTGCTCTTCAAGGGCTTGGATTGAACTTGCCTCCTGCTTCTGAAGTCTCAGGGCCAAAAAGATTTCTACTCTTCAAGGAAACTCCTTGTGCGGCGAAAATTGACGCAGAGCCTGCCGGAATTGACGTACAGCCTGCCCAGCGGTGAAAGAATCACTGCATCGCCAAACCGGAACGATGCAGCCCAGCCCCCGAGTGGATATTGATGCAGCGCCTGCATTGCGGTCGGAGCTTTGACGCATAGCCATACCGATATGATGCATCGTCAATCCTGAACGACGCAGCCTGACTTTCTGCGTGATTAATCTACGCCGCGCCTGCCTTGCGACAGAAACTCCGATGCATCGCCACACCGGATCGACGCAGCACCTGTGACTTCGTCCTGCACGCCCAGGATTTCCATGCATCGTCCCTGGGCATCAAAAAACCCCGCATCGCAGTGAGGATACAAGACTGCGTGCTGGAAATCGCCGCAAAGCCCTTGCAGTGTGGGAAGAATCAACGCATCATCTATGCGTGTCAGGAAATCCAATGCACACCCTCCTTTTTCTACTCATCTCCTCCTCTGTGGTCTTCGTGTGTGGAATTTTGATGCATACCATGTACTTTATGCACACAAGACAACTGTTGATTTTTAAAGTCTTAAGACTCTTCTTATCATTGCAAAAGTTGTATTTTAACTTGTGCTTATCAAATCTGGATCGTTTTGACCTTAAGTTACTCAGATAAATATCTTATATTTTTGAAAAACGGTGGTGTATTGTTGTGGTGTTTTCACTGTGTTATTGCATGATTTATTGCACAAATACTTTACACATTGCCTTCTAAGTTACGCCTGACTGCTCAGTGCCAAGCTACCAGAGGGTGGGCACAGGATAGTTTGGATTGTGTGTGACTTACCCTGACTAAGATTGTGGTCCCTACTTGTACCAAGGTGAATACCTCTGCCAACTAGAGACCCCATTTCTAACAATAACTATTTTAGAAATACCACTTTTAGAAAGTGGGTATTTCTTTGTACTTATAACTCTGTGTGCTTTGCAGTCTGACTCTAATTCACATCTAGGGCAGAGTGACAGCTACACTTTGTGCATACTCTTCAGACAGCCACAACACAGGATGGGCTAGGTATGACAAGAGAGGCATCTGTATCCATCTGCCTGCTGATAATTTTCCTGGACTGGGAGAGAGGGAGACGGGCACACTTACGTTTGTATAGGTTGTGGCCCTTCTTCATACAGTGGGCTGATTTACCTGCTACTGATGTCTGGTGCCAGGGCTGGGGTGAAAGGGTTGTGTTACACTTGAAAGGGTTCCATTGTAATCCCCCCCTGAACAAATACATTTTAGATATAGGTTCAGGGGCTTTGACCCAATGAGTTTAGAGCACCTTTGGAATTGGGACTACACCTCTGTAAGAATGACTGCTGCACTGCTCAAGGGACTTACTTGGACTGCTCTTCTTGTGTTGCCCTGCTGCCAGCTACTATTGCGTGGCCTAAAGGATTCACTGGATTTCTTTCCTGCTTGTTGTCCTGCTTTCAGCTGCTCCTTGACTCTGTTCCACCAGGGGACCAGAGGTGGCTCCTCCATAAGGGGGGAGGAGCTTCGCCCCCCCTGCCAGCAGCAACCATTGCAAATCCTTTCACAAGGAAAGGATAATAAACACAAGTGAAAGGGGCGGGCATTGGGGGTGACGAACAGAAGGGAGTGCACTGTGCTCTCCCCTCAGAGTGCATGTGTGTTTGGCCAGCCGTCTCGGACCGGCCAAACACACAAGCGCACAGGGCTCTCTCCAGCCCAGCAACACAGTTGCTGGGCTGGAGAGAGCCTGCACAAGCTCCTAGTCTGCCTGGCAGCACCCTGGCTGTACACTCCTAGCCAATCCTGATGCTGCTTTGAGCAGCATCAGGATTGGCCGCAGGGCACGTTGGGAGCCTCTGCCTCCTTGCTCCTTATCTGGGGACAAGAACCGAGGACATTGCCTGTCGAGAGAGGAACCCCAGGGTTGGCACAGAGAGAGGCATGGGGATCGCCCCGTAGAACTTCACTCGAGTTACCATAATGAATGTTGTAGGCAGGCAGAGGGTCCCACAGCCTAGGTCATTGTCTAATTACCATACCAAGCCTAAGAGGAGTGCAAAGGCACTGTGCTCTATATCAGAGGTTCCCAACCTTTTGACTTCTGTGGACCCCCACTTTATCATTATTGGAGCCCGGGGACCCCCAATGAATCTTTATTGGAATCCGAGGACCCCCCAACTGAGTCATTATTTAAAGCTGGGGACATAATCTGTTAATATTATTTAATTGTCTAAGCTGTCGCGGACCCCTGAGGAGGCTTCGCGGAACCCCAGGGGTCCCCGGACCACAGGTTGGGAACCACTGCTCTATATTTTTAGCTTGACTTAGGTACTGATAATGATCATTGGTAATTGGTTGTGGTCTTATCTACCCTAAAGGTTATTGGATGCTGTTTTTGTCAGAGTAATAAGTACCTTTCAGCCATTGCATAACGTACACATCATGTTTCAGATGTGTATTTCGTAGCAGAGTACTTGGCCCGCTCCGAGTATCCACTGATATTGTGTTGTATGTCACAGCTGATTATGATATTACTCCGGATTGCAAACATCACCTTTTAGTGTCTGCACAGTACTTATGACCAATGCTGTGGGTTCTGCCTGGCTAAAGTGCATACCTTAGCCAACCAGAAACCCCATTTCTAAAAGCTTCCAAAATGAAAGGTTCAGTTGAGAGATTTAATAGCTTGTGGTTGAACTCGCCAGAAAAGTAGGTCAATATGTTGAGAATCATGTTTCTAAGCAATCTATTATGGTGTAATAATTGCATGCTACATAATTCGAGTGGATTTATAAATTACTCAAAGGCATGAAGCCTCATACAGGTTTAAATCCTGTATGGCTCACAGGAACATTGCAATTTGATTTGCTTAAATTAATGTATATTTAAGCAGGAAAAATGTTGAAGAAATGCAGTCTAGTTTTATCCCAAGTTTTTCAGTCAAGAAAATCAATATGTTTGAGATATTGTCAAAATTAAGAAACCTACTTTTGTAAACAAAGGGACTCCACATTTTCCAAATGTTTCAAATATGTTATGTGGGGAAATGTTCTGCACTGCTCAACAGTGGTTGTTGGTGGGGCTTTCAAAATGTGCTAATTATAAGCGCCCAGTGCTTGAAGGTGATACACAAGGTTTGTGGTTTACATTTGCTCAGGGGCCGCACTGTTTGGTCTGTGATGTGACCGAGGGCCGCATTGATGCCAACACTGTGGCGGTTGGAGGGCTGGGGGTGGCGAGAGGTAGTGGTAAAGTGGTTGTAGAGAAGCGTATACATCTAGTGTCTGAATTGCACAACGTGAAACCAGAAACAAGTATAAATTACGGCTTCTCACTCAACCAAATTGTGTGATCCTAGGCAAATGTTTTATTTCACTTTACCACCTTTATTCCTTTTTCTTCATCATCACATATAAAGACCTTGTAATACCTCATCAGAATGTATGCTGTATAAAACTTTGTGTCTGATTTAAGAAACTGTGATGTTGTTCATGTATAATAGAAACCCAGGCCTCCCAAAGAAGTCCCATAACAACTCACTTGCCTCTTAGTTCACAATTCACATTGTTGTCAGGGTCTTGAGCGGAGGGGGAATGATAGTTTCTAAATTCTTGTTTGAAAACTATCACTTTAAAAAAAAATGCTTCTCAATGCAGTGATAGCATCTTGTGTACTAAGGTGAAGCGGTTCTGCAGGTTAATGAAATCCACTTTTTAAATGTCAGTTAGATCATACTTTTGTACATTTGCTGCAAAATGTCTTTAATAATAAAGGTGTTTCTAAAGTTCAGAGGTCCTGGACACCCTAGTTACTCCCTTTCTTGAACTTCAAATACCCTCCAAATACATACTTTCCAGTTTCTTTAACATTTTTTTAGTGCTAGTGTGAGTCGAATAAACAGCAGCACAGTGCTGCTGTTGAACTGGGGGCCCCATGTAAATGTCAGAAGGGCCGCATGTGGCCCCCAGGCCATACTTTGAGTATCACTGGTCTAAACCAAAGTTTGCTAGCTCTAATGCCTAATGACACATCTTCTCTCCATAATGATATTATTAATTCTGATTCCCATGAGACCATCCATGCTGATTATGGTTCTGAACCCTGATAATATAGACCGACGAGAAAAGTTTGGGTGCTGAGAAAATTAATGATTTTGTTATTAATTGCAACTGGTTTTCCTCCTTTTTGTTTTTGTGAAGAGATGTGTGTAAAATCATGGTTATCCCATGTGTGCTTCATGACTCTTTTCTTTCATTGCTTAGATGTTATTTTCTCTGCCTGCTGTCCCTCCTCCTGCACTTTTCATGTTCCACCTTCTGTTTCTCCCACGTTCCACTTTCTGCCTACATACTTAGGCCCTCATTACAACCCTGGCTGCCGGTGTTAAAGTGGTGGTAATACCGCCAACAGGCCGGCAGTAAAATAAATGGGATTGTAAGGGTGGTAGGAGCCGCTGGGCTGGAGACTTCGATCTCCAGCCTAGCGGCTGTCACATTCCTGCCTTCCAGATTACAACCCGGCCTACCGCCATGGTTTCCGTGGTGCCAGGGTGCCCACACACTAAGTAACTTTGCACCCAACCTTCACCAGGTGAAGGTTAGACATATAGGTGACTTATAAGTTACTGAAGTGCAGTGGTAAATGGCTGTGAAATAACGTGGACGTTATTTCACTCAGGCTGCACTGGCAGGCCTGTGTAAGAATAGTCAGATCTCCCTATGGGTGGAAAAAGAAATGCTGCAGCCCACAGGGATCTCCTGGAACCCCAATACCCTGGCTACCTCAGTATCATATACTAGGGAATTATAAGGGTGTTCCAGTATGCTAATGTGAATTGGTGAAATTGGTCACTAGCCTGTTAGTGACAATTTGGAAAGCAGAGAGAGCATAACCACTGAGGTTCTGGTTAGCAGAGCCTCAGTGAGACAGTTAGGCATCACACAGGGAACACATACATATAGGCCACAAACTTATGAGCACTGGGGTCCTGGCCAGCAGGGTCCTAGTGACACATAACAAACATACTGACTACATAGGGTTTTCACTATGAGCACTTGGCCCTGGCTAGCAGGATCCTAGTGAGACAGTGAAAACACCCTGACATATACTCACAAACAGGCCAAAAGTGGGGGTAACAAAGCTAGAAAGAGGCTACTTTTTCACAGTTACTTTGAACTTATTCTGACCATCCTGCTGCACATCTTTCAGTTTCACTGCCTCTTTGCTTCTTGTTTAACTGTACATGTAGCACTGTATCCTTTGCACAGCACTTGCAAATGAACATGCAAATTCCATTAGCGATATAGACTAGCTTCTCTGCTGCATTTTCGTGATATAAGTCTCAGTGTAAGTTTTCAGTAACTACTCCACAACAGCTCTTCACATCACATCACTCTTGCAACCTATTTTATCAACAGTGACCCACCTTGAGCCTTACTTTAGTTTCCGCTTGTGAAATCTGCGGAATGCAATAGAGAGGCTGTGTAGGGGCTTTGGATGATGCCCCTAAGCAGAAGAGAGCTTTAGAAGCTCTGGATGAGGACTGGCTTGGCAAGGGAGCAGAAAAAAGCAAGCTGCCCAACAGAAAAGCCTTTAAAAGGCCGGGGAGGGGGGTTTAAGTAAATGTTCTTGGTGGCTAGATCTCGCCACCAGGTGCAAAACAACACAATTCCAGTGAAAACTAGCCCTATGGGACAGAGAAAATGAGGTGGAAGGATCGGTCCCCCACAGGGCGGAGGGACAAATTGGGACATTTAGCACTTAGGGCTCTGAATAAATTCATAAAGAACACCCAGGGAAGGCCCAAACCCTCAGCGATCAGTACATTTTTTATTTTATATTTTCCATGGTTAGGGGCATGCATGGGTCCCCTTCTTCAAGATCATCCTTGGCCCAAGGGATCCCATCCGCTGGGACCTCACACAAATCAAGATGTTGTGGGTGACCCTATCTCCCAAGGACACCAACAAGTGGCAGGCACATTATCCACCCCTTGTGCTAGTGTCTCAGGGTGGCAGAGCACGCCGACACACTGCCTTAGGACAGTAAAAGTGGGGGGAGCCGGAAGGCGCCATGGATACCTCGGGATTTTCCTCATGATTCCCAGTGATTACTAGCACCATTGTGCCCAAGTGGGCACAGACATTCAGTTTTGAGAAAAAGAGAAAAAGCTGCAGCATGTCTTATTTATTCATCCCCTAATCTTAGGAACACACCATAAACCATTGCAAAGGGCTAGGATTTGCATTTTTCCCTCACTGTGGTGCTTCAGGAAAGGCAGGAGCACCACCAACATTTTAGAGCGTGTTTGGGGGGCATGCAAGGAGTGCAGAAACTGTCCCAGAAATGTACCTTTAAAGAGTGGCCCTAAATATTCCAGGGGATTGAATTCCTAATCTCAGGATAGTCTTTTCAGGGTATGAAGCACTCCTAGAGCTTTTATTCATCTACTCTGGAGTGCTGGGTCCACTGTCAGTTGGTTTTAAAGCTGTAATAGCAGCATGGTAAAAGTAGAAATACATCTCTGGGACATACTTTTCAATATAATAGTTTATTACCAACGTCGATGATTGACAAAACAAAGTTTTATATAACACCATGAATAGTTTTGATTGTTGTTACTGTCCCCAATGTCTTCAATGGTGTTGCAATGGTGAATTATAATGTTTTCTGCTTTTACTAATATGGTGACACCCTGACAAAGACAATAGGTCTGCCTTATTGATATTGACAACCTCCTATGTTGTGATATTGTATCCAATATAAGGGGGGATTGTAATTATAGAGGTTCAGTACCCAATAGGGGTGCAACATGTTATGATGACATCATCATTTCGCATTGCGGCCTTCAGACATTGCTGTGTCTGCAGCGAAGTGCTGAGTTTAACTTTAATGGTCCCGAATCTCTTTTTGTTTGTTTTTTGTTTTTCAATTCTTTATTAAACTTTCATAAGTGAACAAATAATTATAGATTGTCCAAAAAGAGAAAAAAAACATAGATTCACATTAAAGAGATTCCAGTGTACAGTGAAATGTTTAGATATTTTCCATAAATAAAACATTGTTAATTATATTATATCTGATATTCCTGTCATTATGTCAAAATGATAAAATATACTATTACAAAGTTACACTTGTCTACAACCTAACTAGAAAAAAAGGTTATTATCAATAATATTGAAAATATAATAAGGGCATGAAGTATTATTTATGAATTATTGAACATTTAAAGAAATAAACAAGAAATGTTAAATTATTAGCTAGTCAAGAATACATTCCATATTTGGTCAAACTGTTGTAAATTATCATTTAGTTTATATAGCATTCTTTCAAACTGGGCAATATCAAACATATCCTTTAACCACATTTGAGTAGATGGTAAAACATTAGATTTCCAAAAACGCAATATATTAACTTTGGCTACACTAATTGCAGTAGAAAGCCATCTGAATAAGTGTGAGGAAAGTGTGCCTAGACCATGGGTATCATGTAGTAAAAATAGCGAGGTGAGTGTGGGGAGATATTGGGCAGCACTTTCCTTAAATATTGTGATATTTGTATCCAGAATGGTTGGAGTGCAGTACAGTCCCATAGGATTTGAACGATATCACAATTGGTCTGGTCACATCTCCAGCAATTGGAGTCATTACTAAGTTTAGCAGAGTAGACCATTGCCATTTATGCAAAATTTTGAAATAATTAAATTTCAACCTTGCATCACGAAGCCCTTTATTATAATTCTCTAAAAGTTTAGCAAAATCTTTATCTGTATAGGTAGTGTTAAGTCGTGTAAACCACCAAGATTGTACATCTTTGGATGTATTATCTGAAAAAGATTTGTCAATTAGTAAAGAATACAGGCCAGATACCGTGCCTTTAAAATTTCCCCATATATAGATATCGTGTGCAATGGATGAGTGAATCAGAAAGTCTGAGTTCAAGGATGTTATAGAGTTCAGAATCGATGTTAGTAGTATATAGTTATGAAGTTGTGAGGTCGGGAGTCGATGTGTTTCTTGTAGTTGTGTAAATGATTTCAAAGAGTTATTTTGATTATATAAGTCTGATATGTGGTTGACTTTACAATTTTTCCAGACAAACCAATTTAGCTCTTTTCCTCTATGTATAATCGCTGAGTTATTCCATAACGGAGCATTTAAATGTATATGGACGTTACAGTTTATAATTTTATGTGCTTTTTGCCATGCTAATTGGGATGAGTAAATGATTGGATTGGAGGATGGGGAGAATTTAGGACATTTGGTATAATAAATCGCCCAAGGAGTAGTAGTTTTCAATAGATGTTGTTCCAATTTGACCCATATAGGTATCTTGTCTTTCTCGGATATCATGGCGGTCGAATGAGATAATTGTTGTGCTATCCAGTAAGTTTCCAGGTGTGGGAGTCTAAGGCCACCTTTTAGGGAAGATGAATGTAATTTCGCACCACTTATACAGGGGGGGTTTTCCTCTGCAAATGAAGCGGCTTATTAGAGAGGTTGTATTCTTAAAAAAAATCGAAGTAAGGGGAAGTGATAGCATGTTAAAAACATAATGAAATTTCGGAATTGTGTTCATTTTAATAATCTGCACTCTTCCCCATAATGAGAGATTCAATTGAGAACATCTAACAAAATCTCTTTTAAGTTTGTCTATAATGGGGTTTAAATTATCCATCGCAATATTCTTTAGTCTCGTATTGAGAAGGATCCCTAGATATTTCAAATGAGATGTTTTCCAATTGAAAGGGAGATCCCCTAAAGTTGTTGAAGTGGTACAGGTGTTCATTGGCAAAGCTTCACATTTAGACCAGTTGATCTTATATCCAGAGAATGCCGAGAAGTGAGTTAATAAATCAATCAGGGTGTTAATTGAGGTATTTGGGTTGGATAATGTGAGTAGAATATCATCAGCATAATAAAAAGCTTTAATCTCACCGGATGAGGTAGCAATACCCTGTATATCGATATTCTGCCTGATTGCAATAGCCAAGGCTTCTAATGCTATGAGGAATAACAAAGGAGAAAGAGGACATCCTTGATGAGTTCCACGTGAAATTTTAAAGTAAGGGGAAGTGAAGCCATTGCAAGTAATTGCAGCTGTAGGGGAGTTATACATTCCTTTAGCAAGCGTAATAAAATCTGGACCTATACCCATTCTATCCATGGTACGGAATAAATATCCCCTTTCTACTCTATCAAATGCCTTTTCAGCGTCTAGGGATAAAAGGATATTTTTATAGTTTATTGTTGCCATAACAAGTGCAGAATGATTCGGAGATGGTTAGAGGAGGAACGCGATGGAACAAATCCCACTTGTGAGGGATGTATGAGAGACGTGATGACTAAATTTAACCTTGTCGCTAATATTTTGGCCAAGATTTTAATATCAGAATTTATCAAAGATATGGGTCTATAGCTGGAGCATTCCAAAGGATCTTTATCAGGTTTAAGAAGTACAGTAATGCGCGCTCTTAGAAATTCAGGTGGGAAGTGGCCTTTGATTAGAGATTCATTAAAGAAATAGTGTAGGATTGGAATAATTTGAATTTTTGTGTTACCACCGCGGTCAGAATGGCCCTGGAATCACTGGCAGCCTGTTGGCGGTGCTTCCGTGTCCCTCCACCCTGGCGGTCCATGACCGCCAGGGTTGGAATGAGGGCCTTAGTTTGTAAATTCAATATGAGTTGTACTTTTGATGTGTAGACCCACGCATTTGACGGAGCATTACTGCGGTGAAGAGAAAAAAATACGAAAGTTGCTTGGGCAACACTTTGTGTCACTTTTGAATAAAGATCCGATATATCATTTGTTGATAACGAGTCTGGAGTGGATTTTATTTTTGCAAAGTTTAATCGTCATGTAGGTTTTATAATTTACTACATTACAGTAGTATTATTTAAGTTGTAGAAACTGAACAAGCAACTTCGTTGATTATTAATGACGTCTTAGTGCACCTTTTCTCTGGAGGAGAAACCAATGAAGGAAAAGAAAAGAAAAATGGGGAAAGAATAAAAAAAAACTGAATTCTTTATGCAATCACCCATGTAGATGTCTTCTGCAGAAGTTGATATTAAGAAAAGCACTTGTATTCAATGTCTGAACATTTTAGCAACCTTCCAGGTTGTGCGAAAAAGTCTGCAGTATAATCTTAAACCCATAAGTCCACGTTATTCGTTTCGTTTTTATAAGCTTTGAATTATATCTTTTCCCTTTGTTCCTCCGTTTCTATCCCCTTTAAAAAACATGAAGTAGTGTTGTCATACAAACAAAAGTTCACAGTGTGTATTTCTTAAGTAGCTGACGATATCTAGTGCATCGTGGTTGCATTCTCCAAAAGTCATGGATCGGAAAGTTACATTGCATGTCTGAGTTTCCTTTAGTGACTTTCGATTTGAAGGGAGCGTCGTTCAAGTCCACATTTCCCCCTATTGTAAACTGTGCACTGTATATTTTAAGATTATTTGCATTATGGGGTTAGCGTGAAGTGCGTAACCGATGATATCCAGATGGCAAACATTATTTGTTATTGAAGAATGCAAAAGAAAGAAATACCGTTTTGTCTTGGTGCTCCGATTTCCGTAACTTTGTTTTCAAGGGAGTGTCAATAAACTCCACGGCAGTAAAAGCTGTGCATGCCGACTTCGATCGAAGTGGAGATAAGGCGAGTCTTATTCAAAGTTTCCAGCTTCAATAGCTTCCAGTGGGGTTCCGATTAAATATTTTTAGCTTTTTTATGAGATTTGACGGGGAAAAAAGCATGTTTGGTCCCCTTCTTTGTCCTCGTTCCACCCGGGTCTAGAAGTGAGCCGCCATCTTCCTCGGCGCTTGTCTCCGCCCCCCCAATGGCCCCGAATCTCAGTGCAAGCATTCTTCAAATTCTGTGCTAACCTACCTTACTGCGTGCCTACCGCTACATTGTTGCATACCGATACGGAAATCTGATGTCTCCATGGCAACGGTTTCCTGGCTGAACTGGTTTTCACAGCGACGCGAGCATGACCACTGTGTTTGGTCTCCATGGCAATGAGCATGCAACTTCAGTCAGTGCAGCGGCTTGCTCTACTGTTGTGCTTCACTGCATATTGCGAAGGATATCTGGGAATGCTTAAATACAAAGAAGGAATAAAACAGAAAAGAAAAGAAAAACTTGGAACACATGCTCGTTTTCAAATGTTTACAGTCTGGAACATACTTTAGAACCTGAAAGAGAGATATCTGTGCTCTTTAAGTAAAGCCAGGGATTACTCTGACTTGCTTTTCCCTTAGGTTAGTGCTAACAATAATTAACTTGCTCTTCATCGCGCAGTGTTTGTGAAGTGCATGTAACCTTGTTCTAATCAGTGTTGCAGTTCTTTGTGGTGTGAGCTTAATTTTAAGCACATTGTCAGTATTGGTCATGGACTTTTTGGCAATAACGCCACCACTTTTCCTTGCTCAAACATGTACACCATCCATAGAGTGGGAAGAACAGGTAGATATTGTTGACAACTTTCTTGAGGCCTATAGGAGGCTGACCTGGCTTATAGTGGGTACCTAGTGGTAATTACACCTTGTGCCAGGTCCGGTTATCCCTTATTAGTAGGTTAGAGGTGTTCTAATAGCTTAGGCTGATAGAGATAGCTTTAGCAGAGCAGCTTAGGCTGAACTAGGAGACATGCAAAGCTCCAACTATACCAATTATATCACTTAGCACTATATCATAAGAAAACACAATACTCAGAGTTGCTAAAAATAAAGGTACTTTATTTTAGTGACAATATGCCAAAAGTATCTCAGAGGATATACTCCCTTAGGAGGTAAGTAATATACACAAAATATACACACACAAACCAAAATCAGGTAAGTAACAGTTAGAAAAGTAGTGCAAACACTGTAGAACACAATAGAATGCAATAGGGAGAAATAGGCCTTGGGGCAACACAAACCATATACTCCAAAACTTGAATGCTAACGACAAATGGACCCCAGGCCTAGTGTAGTGTGTAGAGGGTCGCTGGGAGTGTAGGAAACACTAAGGGTGTCCCAGATACCCCACCCCAAGACCCTGAAAAGTAGGAGTGAAGTTACCCTACTACCCCATAAAGACAGTAAAGTCGAGATAGGGGATTCTGCAAGGACAACAACCGACTGCAAAGCACTGAAGACGGATTCCTGGACCTGAGGACCTGTAAAGGAAGGGGACCAAGTCCAAGAGGACACAAGTGTCCAGGGGGGGCAGGAGCCCACTAATCCCCGGATGAAGGTGCAAAAGGGCTGCCTCTGGGTGGAAGCAGCCGAAGATTCTGCAACAACAGAAGGTGCCAGGAACTTCTCCATTGGTCAGAAAATGTCCCACGGCGTGCTGGAGGATGCAGATTTGTTTCCACTCAGAAAGACTGCAAACAAGCCTTGCTAGCTGCAAGAGTCACGGTTGATGATTTTGGGTGATGTCAGGGCCCAGGAAGGACCAGGAGGTTGCCCCTTGGAGGAGGAGACAGAGGGGGTGCTCAGCAACAAAGAGGCCCCACACAGAAGAAGGCTGCACCCGCAGAAGCACCTGAACAGGCACTTAGAAGATCTGAGGATGATGGTCAAGCAACAAAGGAGGGTCCCACGACGTCAGAGTCCAACTCAGCAAGTTGGGCAATGCAGCACGGAGTGCTGGGGACCTGGGCTAGGCTGTGCACAAAGGAAGTCTTGCAAAAATGCAAAGAAGCCCGAGCAGCTGCAGTTCACGCAGTGCACAGGATTACTGTCTGGAGTCGGGAGGCAAGGACTTACCCCCACCAAATTTGGACAGAAGGGCCACTGGACTGTCGGGGACACTTGGACCCAGCTCATGTGTTCCAGGGACCATGCTCGTCAAGATGAGAGGGGACCCAGAGGACCGGTGATGCAAAAGTTCGGTGCCTGCATTGGCAGGGAGAAGATTCTGTCGACCCACAGGAGATTTCTACTTGGCTTCCAGTTCAGGGTGAAGGCAGGCAGCCCTCAGAGCATGCACCACCAGGAAACAGTTGAGAAAGCCGGCAGGATGAGGCGCTACAATGTTGCTGGCAGTCTTCTTGTTACTTTGTTGCGGTTATGTAGGCGTCCTGGAGCAGCTGGCGTCCTGTCAGCGGTCGATTCTTGGTAGAAGTCGAAGAGGGAAGTGCAGAGGAACTCTGGTGGGCTCTTGCATTCGTTATCTGGTGAGATGCCCACAGGAGAGACGCTAAATAGCCCACAGAGGAGGATTGGCTACAGAGAAAGGTAAGCACCTATCAGGAGGGGTCTCTGACGTCACCTACTGGCACTGGCCACTCAGAGCTGTCCATTGTGCCCTCACAACTCTGCATCCAAGATGGCAGAGGTCTGGGACACACTGGAGGAGCTCTGGGCACCTCCCCTGGGAGGTGCTGCTCAGGGAAGTGGTCACTCCCTTTTCCTTTGTCCAGTTTCGCGCCAGAGCAGGGCTGGGAGGATCCCTGAACTGGTGTAGACTGGTTTATGCAAGGAGGGCACCATCTGTGCGCTTCAAAGCATTTCCAGAGGCCAGGAGAGGCTACTCCTCCCAGGCCCTTCACACCTATTTCCAAAGGGAGAGGGTGTAACACCCTCTCTCAGAGGAAATCCTTTGTTCTGCCTTCATGGGACCAGGCTGCCCAGACCCCATGGGGGCAGAAACCTGTCTGATAGGTTGGCAGCAGCGGTAGCTGCAGAGGAGAACCCGGAAAGTTAGTTTGGCAGTACCCGGGATCTATGCTGGGGACCCGGGGATGCATGGAATTGTCACCCCAATACCAGAATGGTATTGGGGTGACAATTCCATGATCCTAGACATGTTACATGGCCATATTGGGAGTTAACATTGTGACACTACATATCGGTAGTGACCTATATGTAGTGCAAGCGTGTAATGGTGTCCCCGCACTCACAAAGTGCGGGGAATTTGCCCTGAACAATGTGGGGGTACCTTGGCTAGTACCAGGGTGCCCACACACTAAGAAACTTTACACCCAACCTTCACCAAGTGAGGTTTAGACATATAGGTGACTTATAAGTTACTTAAGTGCAGTGTAAAATGGCTGTGAAATAACGTGGACATTTTCACTCAGTCTGTAGTGGCAGTCCTGTGTAAGAATTGTCTGAGCTCCCTATGGGTGGCAAAATAAATGCTACAGCCCATAGGGATCTCCTGGAACCCCAATACCATAGGTACCTGGGTACCATATACAAGGGAATTATAAGGGTGTTCCAGTGTGCCAATGAGAATTGGTCAAATTAGTCACTAGCCTGCAGTGTCAATTTTAAAAGCAGAGAGAGCATAAACACTGAGGTTCTGGTTAGCAGAGCCTCAGTGATACAGTTAGGCACCACACAGGAAACACATACAGGGCATACTTTATGAGCACTGGGGTCCTGGATAGCAGGATTCCAGTGACACATGGGCAAAAACAAACATACATACAGTAAAAATTGGGGTAACATGCCAGGCAAGATGGTACTTTCCTACACCCCCCCCCCCCCCAAACGAGAGACAATAAGGCTAACCTTGCCCAGATGAGTCTTCATTGTCTAAGTGGAAATATCTGGAGAGTCCATCTGCATTGGTGTGGGTCTATGTTCCACTGTATAGTCCATTCCCTGTAGGGATATGGACGACACCAACAATTTAGGGTTTTCACCTTTCATTTGTTTTAGCCAAAGTAGAGGTTTGTGGTCTGTCTGAACAATAAAGTGAGTACCAAACAGATATGGTCTCAACTTTTTAAGTGCCCAGACCACAGTAAAGGTCTCCCTCTCTATGGCAGACCAACGCGTTTCTCTAGGGGTCAACCTCCAGTTGATAAAAGCAACAGGTTGATCCTGGCCCTCAGTATTAAGCTGTGATAGAAATACAACAGGTATACACTGTTCCAAAATTAGCCAACCAGAGGACCAGGAGTGGCTAAGAGCGTTGAACCCTCAAGCATCTCAATGGATGACTGGCTTCATCATTGGGAACGCTCTGCACCAGGCTGATGCTGCAATGCCTGGTGGGCTCCCAACGGGAGCTCTTACCCATATAGCTCTCTAGGTAGCGAATGGATCCAAAAAGAGTAAATATTAACGATGTTTAAGGATCCGAAATACACCGGAGAGAATGATATAGAAATAAAATTGGTTATCCACCTTAAACCAACGTCATATATTTAATCAGTATAAATAAGATGGAGACCAAGATTAAAAACAAAAGAAAGTAAAAAAGAGTGACAATGCTCAATTACTTACAACAAAAATTACTAGAAAACTCCAACAATCTAGGAATTCTAGTGAAAGGTCGACATGTTTCACACCTAGCGGTCCAAACGGATCCCACAACGCTTCATCAGGACCAAAAGTAAGTTAATATAAGTACATCTTCTCCAAAGCCTTTTATATAAGGAGTCTTTACAATATTAGGTAGAAAAAACATCACTTACGTTAGGTCGACTGGTTATTACAAAAAGGTCGCCCTGGAATGGAAATACAAATTCAAGCGTGTCAAAAAGTGATATAAAAACAGTGTTAAAGGTGCACTCGTGAACACAGTGTATGGTGAAATATCATACGTAAATATAAGCTTACCACCCCCAGAGTCAGGAACGGCTCCTTGGGAAGTGCATGTCTGGGAGAAAAGTTGGCCCTGCATGCAGTTGTAGTTATAAAAAAGGTCAAGATTGGATAACAGATCAATATTTAGTCAAAGAGTCATGGAAAAAAACAAGCAAGGAACAGAATGCAGTGATCCTGAACACAAAAGTGCCATCTTAATAGTCTCAACTAAATAGCCTCGAAAGTTAGTAATGACAAAGCAATGGTATGGCAAGCCAAGGTCCCAAACAAGGGTCTACATGTGGTAAAGGTTCCACCCACATACTGAGATGTGGAAAATTGTAGGGGATAACGTCTTTCTAGCGGTCACTCTTCAAAAGATATACCAATAGTTTCAAGTTAAAAAGAAAAGGAGAGAGACCAAAATGGCAATAAAATAACTTACGAGTTGTGCCAAACGTCCTCGCCGGGAAACCTACCCTCCGACATGCGCCCCCGTCATGATGAAAACAGGCGCTGTCGGAGGAGTAAATCGAGCGTCGGAACCCGGAAGTGTTCATTCCGGCTCGCGCGTTCCAACTCACAGCAATAGAAAACGGACTCTACGCATATAGCGTGAGAACAAAAGAAACAAAAATAGGACTGCACTCCTATTATGACGGGACTATACAGTGAAGTTGTCCCGTCTAATTCATTCGAATAGTAATGAGGAAAATGTGCTAGAATAAAAATACTCTACAGAGTTGTACGTGAAATGGGCAAAAGGTCCCATCACCAATTAATTAATGGGAATGTAGAACCTTCTATAAAAAGGATTCAAAGAGGTTTTACCGTAACGGTAGACTTTAACCAGTAAACCGTCGATTCCGGTAGACGATAAGTGGAATTTTCTTCCGCACAGCAGACGATGCATCGATTTCTCTCAGGAAGTTGGGCGGCGTCGTTCTGAGTCAGCTTGTGTTGATCCAGTAGGACTGTGCGTTGAAGTTCCGGTTGCGTCGCTGGTGCTGCGGTGATCTTCTGTCGCAAGGCGGGCTGCGTCATTCCGGACTCGGCGTGCAGTGAATTTTTCACCGCAAGCAAGCTGTGCGTCGTTCTTGGGAGGCGGTGTGTTGAATTTTCGCCACACAGGGATTTCAGCTGCAGGAGAGAAGTCTTTTTGGTATTTGGGACTTCAGGGAACAGGAGGCAAGCTCTATCCAAGCCCTTGGAAAGCACTTCCGCAGCAAAGCAAGAGAGCAGCAAGACAGCAGGGCAACAGCAAGGCAGCAGTCCTCTTCAGAAAGCAGTCAGGTGAGTCCTTTAGGCAGCCAGGCAGTTCTTGTCAGGGTGCAGGTTCTGGTTCAGATTTCTTCTCCAGGAAGTGTCTGAGGTGGTAGGGCAGAGGCCCTGTTTTTGTACCCAAATGTGCCTTTGAAGTGGAAGAGACTTCAATGAGTGGCTAAGAAGTGGGGGCGTGGCCTAGCAGCCGAAAATGGCGGCCGCATAAGCCTTTTGCTGTGGAGGGGCCCACGAGTTATCCAATAAAAATAACCCCGACCTAGGGGCCATCCACGTTGCCGCTGCTGGTGTGGAGCAGCTGACCTGACGGGGAACTGGGCGCGCTGCCTTGAGCCCCGAGAGTGCTCACTGGAGGTGGAGCAGGGGCGAGGAACCGGGGACCAAAGTTGCTGTGTGCGTCCGGGCATGGTGCGATTGACCGCCGGGCGCGCCAACCGCGGGGGGAAGTTGCTCCGACCCCGCTAAGATAAACAGGGGGGAACCCGGAGCGCAGTCGGAGGTCCGGCGCGATCGGAGCGCTGCAAGTGCAACTCACTGCGAGGTGAGGAAACTAAGAAGAATCCCGCACACGGCGCAGCCGAGGCCCGGTAAAGAAAGACTGAGCCCAGGAGACCGGGAGAAGTGAAAACTGAAGGCGCGGAGCCGCGCCTTAACACGGATGTTGCTGCTGCCGGTGTGGAGCAGCAGACCTGACGAGGAGCTGGGCATGCTGCCTTGAGCGCCTGAGGGTGGTCGCTGGAGGTGGGGCAGGAACGAGGCACCGGTGCCTAGCGCCCCACCCCGAGACCGAGGACCAAAGTTGCTGTGCATGCCCGGGCGTGGTGCGACTGACCGCCGGGCGTGCCAACTGTGGGGGGAAGGTGCTCCGGTCCCACTAAGATAAACAGTGGGGGACCCGGTGTGCGGTTGGAGGTCCAGCAAGATAGGAGCGCCACAAGTGCAGCCCACCAGGGGGGAAGAAAACTAAGAAGAACCTACGCGTGCTGCGCTGTCGAGGCCCGGTAAAGGAAGAATGAGCCCTGGAGTCCGGGGGAAGCGAAAACTGAAGGCGCTGTGCTGCGCTTTAACACGGACGAGGGTGCAAACAGCGGCGACTCGGACAGTGCACATAGGCTCAAGGTAGCTCCACACTGGAACAGATGAAATACCCCTGTTTATGGCCTGAAGTAGAATTTGTGGAAAAGAAAGGAGGTAAAATAAAATAAGGAAAATAATAAATAAAACAAAGATGAACAAAAAGTACATCATGAATATAAGGAGGCAATAACGCTGCCCATCCAAAGGAGGACAAGTCCCTCCCTAGCCATCACAGGACTGCCACTGCGACCCCCAGGGGAACACAGAATGGAGAAATCGGGCAGCTGCCTGGAGCGGAGACAGACGGAGGCAACGGAGCAGCTCCAGAAATACCAGAGGTAGACCCAGCTGAACATAACCTCTCGCCCTGCAGAGACAGGGAAGCAGCGGTGCGGGCCATCTGACAGGCCCTGGAGGACGGGGGAGATAAGGCTCGGTTGAGCTTCATGGCCCTGTTGGGCACGTATCCTACTGGTGACGGGGTCTGGTGAGCACGGTATAGCCGCACTTTGGGAGAACAAACCATAAACGCGGAAGAGAAGGTGGGACGGTGTGGTCACCAAAAACGTTGGATCAGAGAGGAGCTGAAATAGCAGGCAGGCCCTCGCTTTAATCCTGTTGACATGACCCACAATATCCCTGACGTCTTCCAAGAACACACAAGGGTAAAACCATGGATCGAACCCCGGCCGTGGAATGCGGTGGTGGGGAGCCTCAGGACCCGCCACAATCTAAAGTGCAGGATACCCTGGACAAAATCCTGAGTGCAATTGAGGACACAAAAACAGCATTGTGGCACGATATTAATCAAGTCGCAGTTGAAGTGGGCCTCCTGAGGGCGGATCACCAGAAACTGGCCAATAGAGTCAAGGAAACGGAATCCACCCTGGCTGTAATAGTCCCGGAACAAAAAGACCTAACAGCCACAGTGATGAACCTCACAGACAGAGTGACACGGCTAGAACAAAGAGCAGAAGACGCGGAGGGGAGAAACCGTAGGAACAATGTAAGGGTCGTAGGACTTCCGGAGTGAGCGGAGGGCTCGAATATGGTGGATTTCCTCGAGGAGTGGCTGCGCACAGTCGTGGCACCGGACAGACTGACCCCCTTCTTTGCATTGGAACGTGCGCACCGGGTGCCCCCGAGGCCCTTGGCGCTGGGTAGACCGCCCGAGTGGTGGTTGCTAGACTGCTGCACTACAGGGATAGGGATACCCTGCTGCAGCGGGCCAGAGGAGCAGACCCTTTTAAGGTGGCGAATGGGGAAGTGATACTGTTCCCGGATTTCACACTCAAAGTCCAGTCCAAACGCGCCTCGTTCCTGGCTGTTAAGAGGGCCCTCAGAGATGAGGGAATACAGTGCTCACTCCTCTTCCCAGCGAGGCTGAGGGTAGCTCTTGAGGGCAAGACTACATTCTTCCAGTCCCCAGAGGAGGCGTGGGAATGCTTGAAAGCATGCGGATGCCGACCTGGGCAGCGCACGAGGGAGGAGCGAGCTGAGGGCGGTACCCGCAGGGGCCCGAGGAGACGGCGGAGCAGAAACCGCAATCGCACGGCACCAACACAGGCACAGAGGGAGTTGGGAAAGAAAGCGGCCCTGGAAGCAGCATCCTCCATGAGCGAAGAGGCGTCCCCACCTGAGCGATCAGGAGGAGAATCAGATGACACAGCAGGGTCCTCCATGGGTGGCTCAGGGTGCTCGGCGCGTGCCCCGAAAGTGACCCCGCAGACGGCAGATGAACTGAACGGTACAGTCGGCCCCTAGGTGAGAAGAGTTACATGAGCTTGGGGCCCCCCTGAGCACGCCACCCCCTACCGGATTCTCGACAATTCCATCAGACTGCCGAGAACTAGCACTAAACTGTTGAATATGTTGCACTGTTGCACAGTTCTTTGGGCAAGCTACTGTTTGAGGGGCGCCCTGGGGAGGGGGAGTTGGGTTTTATTCTTACAAGTTCTGATGGTGCCTGGGAGACAGTGGTGTGATGATGTAGGACATGCAATAAGATCCGGGGGGGGGGATTGGGCCACCGGGGTGGGATGGGAAAATGGCAATGCTTATGACACATCAACATGGCAGAGTATAACTTCATAACGTGGAACATAAGGGGGATGGGGTCTCCAGCCAAAAGACATAGAATATTGTCCTATTTAAAAAGAAGGGGTATCCAGGTGGCGATGCTACAGGAGACCCATTTGGCAGCAGGGGAAGCAGAGAAATTGAGACACAGGTGGAGAGGGCAGGTGTTTGCCACAGAATACTCCGCGTACGCACGGGGTGCGCTGATTTGGGTCCGGGCCGGGGTACCTTTCGAGGTAGTATCAACCAATATAGACCGTGAGGGCCGATTTGTGATAGTGAGTGGGAAGCTGCATGGTACCTCGATTGTCCTAGGTAATATTTATGCTCCCAATCAGGATCAGGTCACCTTCATGACGCGAATATTGAGTCAACTCACCCGACAGCAGACAGAAGAACTGATAATAGTTGGGGACTTTAACAGTATACTAGATGTGGACATGGACCCCTCCACCCCACCGATGCCTGGGGTGGCAACACACAAGGTATCCAAGAAACTGAGGGAGTGGTTGGACTCCTGGGGCTTAGTGGATGCTTGGCGAGAACAACACCCCTCTGATAGAGACTACTCATATTACTCAGGTCTCCACCGAGTGCACACCAGGATAGACAGAGTGGTGTGCGCAGCAAACACGGTACTGGGAATGACCCACTCTGAATATCTTGGTCGTACCCTATCTGACCACAGCCCTTTACTGATTACATGGAGAGTAACCGAAAACAGGCCCCCCCATCCCGACGTGGAGACTGTTCCCGGCTTCACTAGAAGATCAAGCATACAGGGATGACCTCCGCTCATATCTGGCAGACCAGATTAAAATTAATAAGGGGTCCACCTCCTCTAGGTCCACGGAATGGGAAACGCTTAAAGTTGCAACGAGGGGTCACTGTATGGGACAAACGGTAGGGGTGAGACGTACATTGGACCGGGAGTTGACCAGTCTAGAGAAGAATCTACACGAATGGGAACAAAGAAGGGGTGGGGAGGGGACAGAACTAGAGGATTATGATTGAGTGAGGAGGTCCCACTCCCAGGTTGAGGAACAACTACGCTGCCATAATATGCAAAAATACCTAGCCTCATTGCAATCCGAGGAGGGCAGATCGGGTAGGATGCTTGCATGGTTATTGCGACCAGGAGGGGATAGTGAACCCATCACGAGTGTGAGAGACAGTGAGGGGGAACGGAGATGTAGACCAGGCCCTATAAATGACGCTTTTAGAGAATACTACACCCACCTGTATAGGGACCCAGGCGAGCTCAGTACAGAGGAACTTGACGGTTTCTTACGCCAACTCCCCCTGACCACCCTGACGCATGAGGAACGTGACAGACTGGGAGGGCCGGTGACAGCGGAAGAAGTGCAGGAGGCCATCTCGCAACTAGCCTCAAGGAAGACTCCGGGGACAGATGGCCTTCCAATGAACTTTTACAAAAAATTTACGACGCTGTTGACCCCACAACTAGTGGAGATGTAACAGAGGCATTGCATCACGGCAGGTTGCCAGACTCGCTTAGGGAAGCACTGGTGGTCCCCCTACCCAAACTGAAATCTAAAGAAGCATTGGTAACTGACTTTCGCCAATTATCAATGCTGAACGGCGATTTCAAAATCCTTAGTAAGATTCTGGCCAACCGCTTACTCCAATGTATACTGGCTTTAGTACACACAGATCAGAACGGATTTGTTCCGAACCGCAGTACCTCCCTGAATCTCAGGCGGTTATTCGCCACCCTACATATGCCCATAGTGAAGAGACCCCCTTCGGGACTGTTACTAGGGGTGGATTTTGAGAAAGCCTTTGACTCTGTCCGATGGGACTACGTCAGGGCGGTGATGCTGCGGATGGGCCTGGGAGAGGGTTGGGTAAAATGGGTGAACCTATTGTATGGTGCCCCGCTGGCAAGGGTCAAGACGGGTAGGATGGTATCTGAGACTTACCCCATTTATAGGGGAACCAGGCAAGATTGTCTTCTGTCCCCACTATTATTCGCCCTGGCCATTGAACCTCTGGCCGCCAGGTTGAGGATGGACAGAGTTGGCAGAGGAGTGGAGTGTGGGCAAACAGAGCATGTCATCTCATTGTACGCTGACGATATTCTCATCTATCTCAGGGATGGAGAATCTGGTCTCCCTTGGGCCCTGCAAAACTTGGAACAATTTGGTTCCCTGTCAAGACTGCAACTCAACAGGCACAAGACATTTGTCTTCCCCATTCTGCCAAGGTGTGAGCGCCCCACCACGTGTCCAGAGGACATGATATGGACACCCGCATCTTTAAGTACCTGGGCATTCAGGTGTATCTTGAAATGGGGGACCTCCAGGACGGTAACATCGGGAGGGTACTTCGCTCCTTGAGGGCATCTGTCGGATTCTGGCGCTCCCTGAAACTGTCTATAATGGCCAGAATATCATTAGCTAAAATGATCATGTTACCCCGTCTCCTTTATTATTTTGCTAATTTGCCACTGTTGATCCCATCGGCATGGTTCCACGAGTTGAATACCCTGCTTCGGGAGCTCATATGGGACGAAGGCCGTAGGCGCACATTGCTTTCCATTCTTTGTAGACCGGCTCAGTCGGGGGCCTAGGAGCCCCAGACTTTGAGTCCTATTACCTAGCATCCCAGCTGCAGTGGGTTTCCAGATGGTTCACCGGAGAGGGTCATCCGGACAGATGCACTGCCAGCGGAGTGAAGGGTATGGATCTGATTATTGCATGCTTGATAAACCGGCGGGTGGCACACCAAACTGACAGCCTCATGACGAGTTTCCCTGCATCATGCTGGAAGAGATGCACGAGACGTGTGGGTGTGGGACCACCCTACTCCCCCGCCCTGCCACTATCGGCGCTGATGCTGGGAGTCGAGGAGAGAAGCCAGACGGGCTCCGGGTTGGGAGCCTGGAAAAAAGCGGGCGTGGAGACAGTGGGGGGACCTATTTAGGGATGGGGTGCTGAGATCCTTTGCCGACCTGGTGGAGAGTAATGGGGTACCACAGGGGCAATTCCTTCTATACCAGAGGTTGCTGCACAATCTGAGGGAACACTGGGAAACAGTTAATGCGGAACCCCCTACACACCAGATATTACACCTACTATTGGTATCAGGTGGCGAGGCCCACCTAATCACTAAACTATACCGGGTCCAAAATGAGCATGCCCTGGACCCGCTCCAATCACAAAGGGAGAAATGGGAAAGGGCAGTGAGTGAGGGACCTAACTGACACGGAATAGAAAAGAATCCTGACGTACCCCCGGGTGGTCTCACGTAACACACGACTAAGATACATCCAATACAATTATATTCACAGACGTACCTTACCCTACACCGTTTGTCCCTAATATATGGTGGCCCCCCAAAGGTCATGCCCCAGATGCGAGGACATAGACGCAGACTTCGACCATATGGTGTGGAGTTGCCCGGAACTCCAGCGGGGTTGGGGAGCGGTACTGACTGACCTGAATAAACTATTCGATGTGGACGACTGGGTCTTGGAACAGGACTACCATGTGGGAAGGTGGGGAGTCGATTCCTGGACCTTACCCTGGCCCTTTATAGAAGGTTGATCACATTGGGCCCAGGTGCCCTCTACTGAAGGTATGGAGACAGGATGTTACGAAATGGGCGAGGGCAGAACTGCAGGTCTTGATTAGCGAGGAGGCGCGGGGCCTCCGACAGACTCCTATCGCCCCAGCATGGGAGGAAGTACTGATGAAATGGAACCGTATAGTGATGGTAGACTATCTGACAGCAGGGGAGGATGTAGAAATGACAGGAACGGGAGTAGGATAAGAGAGGTGGCAACAAAGTCATATCAGCTGGGGTATAGTGTATAAGGAAGACCTGAGGCTACTCCTGTGGGGTAAAACGGAGGCGACTACAGACCGAGGATGAGAACCCCAAACCACAAAAAAAAAAAAAATAATAATAAAAAAATAATAATAATAAACACTTTGGGATATGGAACAGACACGAGGGATAGGCAGGAGCTGAACGGGTCGAATGCCCTCCCCCCAGGGAACCAGCCGGGAAGGTATGGGAGACCCACCCCACATACCGGTGGAGAAGTATAGGATCCTTGCCCGCAGCTGCTCTCACCAGCTAGCACTGGCGCCATCAAGTAAAGTTACTATTTATTGTTAGTTAAAGTCTGTCATGTAGGCATCGCAGTAGAATGGACAATGTGGTGCTCTCACGAAATGTATATATGATCATGAGCCCCGAGTAGACCGAGTACGTAGAAAATCTAAACATGAAGCACGGGCAGAAGATATAACGCGAAACAATTAATAGTATATACAAGAATGCGATAAGATGTCTACAAGGATGAGGGTGAACAGAACGGTGGCTGGTGTCCGTCAAGCCATGAACAGTACGTGTATGACAGCAAAATGTTAATGTTAATAAAAATGTTAATAAAAATATATTTTAAAAAAACAGTGGCTTAGAAGTGCACCAGATCCCCTTTCATTTCAATCCTGTCTGCCAGGGTCCCAGTAGGGGGTGTGGCAGTCCTTTGTGTGAGAGCAGGCCCTCCACCCTCCCAGCCCAGATAGACCCATCTAAAGTGCAGATGTATGCAATTGAGGCTGAGTATCCAGTGTTTGTGGAGTGTCTGAGTGAATGCACAAGGAGCTGTCAACTAAACCCAGCCAGACGTGGATTGTAAGGCACAGAAAGATTTAAGTGCAGAGAAATGCTCACTTTCTAAAAGTGCCATTTCTAAAATAGTAATATTAAATCCAACTTCACCAGTCAGCAGGATTGCGTATTACCATTCTGGCCATACTAAATATGGCCTTCCTTCTCCTTTCAGATCAGGAGGTACCACTCAAACAATGTATGAGGGCAGCCCCAATGTTACCCTACGAAGGGAGCAGGCCTTACAGTAGTGTAAAAACGAATTTAGGAGTTTTACACTACCAGGACATGTAAACTACACAGGTGCATGTCCTGCCTTTTACCTACACAGCACCCTGCTTTAGGGGTTACCTAGGGGACACCTCAGGGGTGACATATATTTAGAAGAAGGGGTGTTTTAGGCTTGGCAACTACTTTTAAATGCCAAGTCGAATTGGCAGTGAAACTGCACACACAGGCCTTGCAATGGCAGGCCTGAGACAAGGTTAAGGGGCTACTGAATGGGGTGGCACAACCAGTGCTGCAGGCCCACTAGTAGCGTTTAATCTACAGGCCCTGGGCACATGTAGGGGCACTCTATTAGGGACTTATAAGTAAATTAAATAGCCCAATTGGGTGTGATCCAATGTTACCATGTTTAAAGGAAGAGAGCGTATGCACTTTAGCACTGGTTAGCAGTGGCAAAGTGCTAAGAGTCTAAAAACCAGCAAAAACAGCATTTCGAAAGTAGAGGGAGGCAGGCAAAAAGTTAGGGGTGACCACCCTAAGGCTGTCAGGTCTAACATGTGTGTCCCCCAGCTGAAAGTGGGGAGAGCTACCCAACCTTCTGGGAGCTCTCATCGCTAAGGCGGAAGTATCTGGAGAGACCATCAGCATTGGCATGGTCATTCCCCGGGCAATGCTCCAGCGTAAAGTCCATCCCCTGTAGGGAAATGGACCACCTCAAGAGTTTAGGATTCTCACCCCTCATATGCATGAGCACTCCGAGGGGCCTGTGGTCTGTCTGAACCCGAAAGTGAGTCCCAAACAGGTATGGTCTCAGCTTCTTCAGTGCCCAGACCACAGCAAATGCTTCTCTTTCAACAGAACTCCACCTCTGTTCCCGTGGCAATAGTCTTCTTCTAATAAAGACTAATGGTTGGTCTAGGCCCTCCTCATTTAGCTGTGCTAGGACCGCTCCTATGCCATGCTCTGAAGCGTCTGTCTGCATAATAAATTCCTTGGAGTAGTCAGGAGACTTGAGAACGGGGGCCGTGCACATGGCTTCCTTCAGGGAGTCAAAGACTTTCTGACAAGCCTCTGTCCAATTCACCAACCTAGCTTGCTATTTGGATGTGAGTTCTGTCAAGGGTGTCACCCTGGTTCCATAGCCCTTGACAAATCTGCGGTAATACCCGGTGAGGCCTAAGAAGGCTCTCACCTCTGTTTTAATTCCAGGTGGTTGCCATGCCTTGATAGTTTCAATCTTGGCCTGGAGGGGCTGCACCTATGTCAACACCAGGGCAGTGTGCGCTCTATTGGCGACTAGAATGCAAAAACCCAGCACTCTCAAAACAACGTAATTTATGCATTGTTCTGGTATGTTGTTGTTTAACCTTTTGCATTGCAGAGTTCAATCCTGAAGACTTATTTTTAATGTGCTTACAAATGCTGTTCATTTGCAATGAATTGCTGCAGGCTTTCAGATTGTGTTAGCGTGTGGTCCCTTTCCAGGGCCTTCTAGAGACTTTCCCTGCAACATGCCTGGGTGTGGTTGTGGGCTGGGCCAAGACTCTATAAAAAGGAGCCAGCCCAGCTCCAAGTGCTCACTATTCAGAGGTCCCGGTGCAGAGCAGCAGCTACTTCCTGAGCTTCTGTCCTGATGGGCTATTTGATCTTCCAGACATCTGACTTTCATTCTTCATTTGGAGATCCTTGTTCTGGGCGGTAAGACAGTTGTTGGGCTGGCCTCCCGACGCCGTTATCGAGAACTCTCATGTTCTTGGGCCTAATTCTTTTATGATTTGACAGAGTACTTTGCACGTGTGAAATATACGCTTGAGTGTTTGTGACAGTTGCATGGTGGCTTAAGAATCGGCAAGACGCGCGATTCGTTTTATGGTGTTTTAACTTTGTTATTCATTGCGCGCTACCATTTCTTGACATTTACATGGTGGCTTAAGAATCAGCAAGACGCGTGATTCGGTTTATGGTGTTTTAACTTTGTTGTTCATTGCGCGCTACCATTTCTTGACATTTACATGGTGGCTTAAGAATCGGCAAAAGACACGCGATTCGTTTCATTGTACTTTGATCTTGTTATTCATTGTGAGCTGTTATTTCTTGGCATTTACATTGTGGTTTATGACTCGGCAAGACGCGCGATTCCTTTAATGATGATTTGACTTTGATATTCATTGCGTACTACCATTTCTTAGATTTTTACATGGTGACACTCGAATCGGCAAGACGCACAATTCTCTCCTCGAGTTTAATTCATGTTGTTGATTGTATGCCACTATTCTAAGATATTTATCATGTAATATTCGAGTTGACAAGTTATGTGATTTGTTTTTCCTGAATCCATATTGTGTTATTCATGGTGCACAATCCTTTTATGGTGTTTATTATATATAGATATAAATCTACAATATACGCAATTTGTGTTGAAACATTTTGAGAGTACACAGAAGATCAGAGTTTCTAGATGCAATATTGTATGGTCCTTGTATGCAAAGGATTTATATGACTGGTTTAAAATTTAGTCGGAAAGTTTTTCTGATTCTCATGTAAAGGAAAGTACTTGAATAAGAAAGTTTTCATTTAATCCATCTTGATTCCCTTACAGGTATTCGGCCATCTTGAAACTTAGTCATTTTAAACATAATTCTTAGATTGTTCATGTTTTCAGAATGACTATGCTTAGAATCATAGTCTAGTATTGATTTCAGGAGATATAATTTTCATATTGTGTGTTCTAACCTTTTTCTTACTACAGGTCTCCTTCCCAGCTGTTTCCCTTCCTAATCCCCTCTTCCCCTCTTGAACTCTTTTAGCCTCTATGATTTATCTATCAGAGTCTTGGAGCTGTTCAGTGGTGGACGTGTTAGGAACGTGCGCAGACCCCGAGGATCTGGTGACTACTTAGTAGGTGTCCCAAGTACACCACGGAACCCTGCCCAATCTGGCACTTACTGGCCTTGGTGGTCAGGCCTGCACAATAAATTCCTGGGAGTAGTCAGGGGCCTTGAGCACGGGGGCCGTGCACATGGTTTCCTTCAGGGAGTCAAAGGCTTTCTGACAAGCCTCTGTCCAATTCACCAATCTAGGTTGCTTTTTTGAAGTAAGTTCTGTCAAAGGTGTCACAATGGATCCATTGTCCTTGACAGGTTACCAGGCCTTGATAGATTCAATCTTGGCCTGGAGTGGCTGCACCTTGCCACCACCTACTAGGTGTCCCAAGTACAACACAGAACCCTGCCCAAAATGGCACTTGCTAGCCTTGATGGTCAGGCCTGCCTGTTGCAGAGCCTGAAGCACCTCCTTGAGGTGGAGCAGGTGTTCCTCCCAGCTGTCACTGTAGACGGCAAAGTTGTCCAGGTAGGCTGCGCAGAAGGCATCCTTGCCAGCTAGGACCCCGTTAACCAACCATTGGAAGGTAGCGGTACATTTTTCAACCTAAAGGGCATCACTCGGAATTGGTAATGGCCCTCAGGAGTGGAAAATGCTGATCTCTTTTTAGCCCCTCAGTCAAGGCGACCTGCCAGTACCATGATGTGAGAGCAAAAGTACTGTGGAATTTGGCAGCGCCTAGTCTGTCTACAGGCTCATCAGCTCGGGGAATGAGGTGAGCGTCAGTCCGTGTCACTGAATTGAGACCCCGGTAGTCCACGCAGAACCGAAGTTCTGGCTTGGCACTTGGGGCAGCAACCTTGGGTACCAGCACCACAGGGCTGGCCCAGGGACTACTATACTTCTCAATAACGCCAAGAGCCAACATCTTGGAGACTTCCTCATTTGTTGCAGGCCTTCACCTTGTCTGACAACCTGTAAATGTTGTTCTTTACAGGGGGACTGACTCCTGTGTCAATATCATGGACACATAAGTGTGAGTCCAGGGGTGAGAGAAAACAGGGAGGAGTACTGTTGCAGTAACTGGTAGCAGCCCCCTCTCTGGTCTAGGGTCAGGGAGTCAGAGAGAATGACACCCTCCACTGACCCATCTTGCCTCTGGGTAACGGGTGGCATGGTCCACCAAAACCAGGATAAACCTGTTGCCTAGGGCAGTTTTGGGGTCCAATAGACTAACAATGTCGATGCCCACCCTTTCAAAGTGGGTGACAACAACAGGAAGTGGAATCATGGGGGCCTTAACCCTTTTTCCTGTTTTACCACTGGCCTGGCAGGTAGGACAGGACCTACAGAACGCATCTGAATTTCTCCTCATTCGGGGCCAATAGAAGTTGGTGACAAGCCCGGCAAAGCCTGGCAAAGCATTGCCCCAAATGTCCTGCCAGGGGAATGTCGTGAGCCAGTCCCAGTAGGAAGGTTCGGTAACACTGAGGGACCACCAGCGCTCGCACTGCCCCAATGGCAGGAAGAATAGGCTCACTGTAGAGGAGATCATTCTCCCAATATATGTGGTGATCACCAGAGGCTTCACCTGCTTCCTGAGCTGAGGCTTGCTTCCTCATGCCCTCTAGAGTGAGACATTCTTTCTGCGCCTTGCAGAATTCCTCCCTGGTGGGCCCACCCTCAACTTACCAGCCAGCAAGCTCAGGTAGGTCACCTAGGGCGGCAATGTCTTCTCCAGTTGGCTCGGAGGCCTCCTCCTCAGGAACCCCGTCAACCACTGCGGGAACTTCTGGGACAGGTTTCCCTCCCCTTGCCCCTCCTCTTGGCAGTTGTCTGGGCCATTGTTCCAAGCTCCAGACACCCTTGACTTCCCTACCTGGCAGCGATTGACCGTGTGGTCATGCAAACCCACTCAGGCAATCCTAACACCTCCAAGTGAGACCTTAGCTCTACTTCCTTCCAGGTAGTTGTAGGGGGCTGGCCTGGCTTATAGTGGGTACCTGATGGTACTTACGCCTGGTGCCAGGTCCAGTTACTCCTTATTAGTAAATTAGTAGTGTTCTACCAGCTTAGGCGGATAGAGGTAACTATACCAGAGCAGCTTAGGCTGAACTAGGAAACATGTAAAGCTCCTACTACACCACTTATATCATATAGCACTATAAGAATCACAATACTCAGAGTTACTAAAAATAAAGGTACTTTATTTTAGTGACAATGTGCCAAAAATATCACAGAGGATATACTCCCTCAGGAGGTAAGTAAAATACACAAAATATACACACAAACCAAAATCAGGTAAGTAAACAGTTAGAAAAGTAGTGCAAACACTGTAGAATACAATAGGATCCAATAGGCCTAGGGGCAACATAGACCATAAACTAAGAAAGTGGAATATAAACCACTTAGGGACCCCTGGCTTAGTGTAATGTGTAGAGGGTCACTGGGAGTGTCAGAAAATACTAATGGTGTCCCAGATACCCCACCCCAAGACCCTAAAATGTAGGAGTAACGTGATACTACTTCCTCAGAAACACACTACACTCGTGATAGGAGATTCTGCAAAGACCACAACAGACTGCAAAGCACTGAAGATGGATTCCTGGACCTGAGGACCTGTAAAGGAAGGTGTCCAAGTCCAAGAGTCACGCAAGTGTCCGGGGGGAGCAGGAGCCCACAAAACCCCAGATGAAGGTGCAAAATGGCTGCCTCTGGGTGGAAGAAGCTGAAGATTCTGCAACAATGAAAGGTGCTAGGAACTTCTCCCTTGTGCAGAAGATGTCCCACGTAGTGGTGGAGGACACAGTGTTGTTTCTTTGGAGAAAGACCACAGACAAGCCTTGCTAGCTGCAAAGGTCATGGTTGAAGAAAAAGGGTGCTTCCCAGGAAGGACCAGGAGGTCGCCACTTGGAAGAGGAGACAGAGGGGGCCCTCAGCAATACAGAGAGCCCACACACAAGAAGGCGGCACCCACAGGAGTACTTGAACACAGGTTCAAGAAAACTGAGCATGGCAGTCATCTCAACACTAGAAAAGAGGTTCCCACGAAGCCGGTGGTCAATTCAGCAAGTTGAACAATGCAGGACAGAGTCCTGGGGAATGGGACTAGGCTGTGCATGAAGGATTCCTTGCAGGAGTGCACAGAAGCCCTAGCAGCGCAGTTCATGCAGTACACAGGATTACTGTTTGGAGAGGGGAGGCAAGGACTTACCTCCTCCAACTTTGGACAGATGGACCACTGGACTGTTGGGGTCACTTGAATCCACCACCAGTGTTCCAGGAGCCACGCTTGTCACAATGAGAGGGGACCCAGAGGACTGGTGAAGCAGAAGTTTGGTGCCTGCGGTAGCAGGGGGAAGACTCTGTCAACCCACGGGAGATTTCTTCGTGGCTTTCAGTGCAGGGTGAAGGCAGGCTGCCCCAAGAGCATGCACCACCAGGAAACAGTTGAGAAAGCCAGCAGGATTAGGCGCTACAATGTCACTGGCAGCCTTCTTGCTACTTTTTTGCAGTTTTGCAGGTGTCCTGGAGCAGTCAGCAGTCGATCCTTGGCAGACGTTGAAGATGGAGATGCAGAGGAACTTTGGTGAATTCTTGCAAGTGGTTATCTGAGGAATAGCCCACAGGAGAGACCCTAAATAGCCCTCAGAAGAGGATTGCCCACCTAGAGAGGTAAGCACCTATCAGGAGGGGTCTCTGACGTCACCTGCTGGCACTGGCCACTCAGAGGCCTCCATTGTGCCCTCACACCTCTGGATTCACGATGGCAGAGGTCTGGGACACACTGGAGGAGCTCTGAGCACCACCCCTGGGGTGGTGATGGACAGGGGAGTAGTCACTCCCCTTTCCTTTTCCAGTTTCGCGCCAGAGGAGGGGCTGGGTGATCCCTGAACTGGTGTAGACTGGCTTCTGCAAGGAGAGCACCATCTGTGCCCTTCAAAGCATTTCCAGAGGCTGGGGAGGCTACTCCTCCCAGGCCTTAACACCTATTTCCAAAGGTAGAGGGTGTAACACCCTCTCTCAGAGGAAATTCTTTGTTCTGCCTTCGTGGGACTGAGCTGCCCAGACTCCAGGAGGGCAGAACCGTGTCTGTGGGTTGGCAGCAGCGGTAGTTTCGGAGAAAACCCCAGAGAGCTGGTTTGGCAGTGCCCGGGGTCCATAGTGGAGCCCCGGAGATTCATGGGGTTCGCACCCCAACACCAGAGTTGGCATGGGGGGACAATTCCATGATCTTAGACATGTTACATGGCCATATTCAGAGTTACCATTGTGAAGCTACATATAAGGGTTGACCTATATGTAGTGCACGTGTGTAATGGTGTCCCCGCACTCACAAAGTGCGGAGAAATTGCCCTGAACTATGTGGGGGGCACCTTGGCTAGTGCCAGGGTGCCCTCACACTTAGTAACTTTGCACCTAACCTTCACTAAGTGAAGGCTAGACATTTAGGTGACTTATAAGTTACTTAAGTGCAGAGTAAAATGCCTATGAAATAACGTGAACCATTACATACAACAGTGCCCTAACGTGTGCGTTATTTCACTCAGGTTGCAGTGGCAGCCTGTGTAAAGATTTGTCTGAGCCCCCAATGGGTGGCAAAAGAAATGCTGCAGCTCATGGGGCTCTCCAGGAACCCCAATACCCTGGGTACCTATGTACCATATAATAGGGAATTATAAGGGTTTTCCAGTGTGCCAATTGAAATTGGAAAAATTGGTCACTAGCCTACAGTGACCAATTAAAAGGCAGAGAGAGCATAAGCACTGAGGTCCTGATTAGTAGAGCCTCAGTGACACAGTTAGTCACTACACAGGGTTACACATTCAGGCCACAAACTATGAGCACTGGAGTCCTAGCTAGCAGGATCCCAGTGAGACAGGCAAAAACAAACTGACATACATGTAAAAATGGGGGTAACATGCCAGGCAAGATGGTACTTTCCTACAGTAGTGTGCTCAAGGTCGTTGCCTAACAGACAATCTACAGGCATGGCAGGACTCACAGCTACTTTTAGAGTACCAGAGACCCCCCCAACTCAAAGGGACCCAGAGCTACCAGTTAGTGGCTCTTACGATTGTTGGCGACTATGACATGGTGGAATGTATTTGGGAGGACCTGATCTGGTGACACCAGCTGACCCTGGACAGTAGTCTTGCTGGCTCCTGTGTCACGTAGAGCCTCCACCCTTTGCCCATTGATAGTGACCCACTGCCTATACTTGGAAGTATTGGCAGGCATGTGGGTTTTTGGCACCATCTCTGCATCCCCCAGGGACACTAGGGTTACCTCTGTCTGCTCCCTAAAACTGTCTGGGACCATCTCCTCCCGAGCGCTACGCTAGCCAACACAGGTGTCTGCCCTCCTTTGGGGGGCTGTGCCCTCTTGGTACACTTGGAGTCACCCTCAGAGTGCCCATATTTATTGCACTCTGCACATTGAGGTACAAACCTCCCTGTCTTATGGTCAGTAAAACCTCTCCTTTTGGTATCAGACCGAGACTGGTTACCACTACTCCCTTGGGAACTATTTTGGGGGCCTTTTGAGAACTCTGTGTTTTTGAGTTTTTCTCCCCCCTATTTCCTCTGATGAGAACCCTGAACACCTTTGTGGGTGTCCCCCCCAGATACCTTTCTGGACACTCTGGTGCTAGTCCAGAGGTCTGCCTCCTCAGCAAGGTTCCTGGGATCAGTCAGCTTACAGTCTACTAGGTGCAAGTGCAACTCTGTAAAACAAATACTAAGCACATGCTCTCTCAGAATCAAATTATACAGTCCTATGTAATCCTCTACTTTGCAGCCCCACACCCATCCATTCAGTGCCTTACTGGAAAAGTCAAAGAAATCTACCCATTTTTGTGTGGACTATTTGGTGCTGTCCCTGAACTTGTGACGGTATTTCTCAGAGGTCAGCCCAAACTTGGCAAGTAAAATGGCTTTCATAAGTGGGTATGTGTTCTGATCCTTTGGGTCCAATGTGAGAAGTCTGTCCCTCCCCAGTGCTGGCACGTAACTCCACACAGCTGTACCCCATTGCCCCTCAGGAACCTCATGAGCCCTTAGTGCAACTTCATAAGCAGCTAGCCATTTATCTATGTCATCTCCCACCACAAAACTGGGCACCATATTTTTGGGTATACAAACCTTCTTTTCTCCAGCAGGTTCTGCCTGTATGCTGCCATCATTACTGCTGGATTCAGACTGCTTTGCCTTAAGATCCAGCTCCTTGAGACTCAGTTCATGAGCCAACAAAAGTTTATTTTCAGGCAAGGCTCTCTCAGCTGCTTGCGCTTCTCTCTCTACTCTCCTTTCCTCATGTTGCGCCTCAATTTTCAGTCTTGCCATTTGCAATTGGAACTCCCACTCCACTCTCCTTTCCTCTGCGGTCAGGCCTTGATCAGAGACACTGCTCCCTGGTCTGGAAGGGAGCACAATTGCTTTGGTAACGTCATCTACTGATGGCATAAAATCCTCTGAGGGGCCACCTTCTGGCTCCTCATCCTCAGCATCATCCTCTAAATGGGCTTCTGCCTAGGCCCTCAGCGCCACTTGAAAGTCATCCTTTCTGGAGGCCCCTTGGGTGGGTACACTCATCCTTGCAGAACCCTTTTAGCTGTTTGACAGTGTATTTCTCCAACAGGGCCAGGTCATAATCTCCTGCTTGAGACCAAGCCTGAGACATGTTGAGTGAGGATTTAAGTTTAGAAAATTGTCAGGAAAAAACAAATTTGTAAAAAGAGATAAAAATCAAGTTGACCTTCAACTGTGGGTAGGTAGTGAAATACTTAGCTACTGTATGTCACTGCACAAATATAACTCCTATCCTCACTGCTGATCACCAATGTTAGAAATTGGTCTTTGGTTGGCAGTCAGGTTACCCCCTGTCCAAGCAAGGACCCTCACTCTTGTCAGAGTAAGTCACACACAATCCAAATTATCCTGTGCCCACCCTCTGGTAGCTTGGCAATGAGCAGTCAGGCTTAACTTAGAAGGCCATGTGTAAAGTATTTGTGCAATAAACCATACAATACCACAATATAACACCACAAAAATACACCACACAGTGTTTCGAAAAATATATAATGTTTATCTGGATAAATGCAGGTCAAAACGATTAAAGATGAAATAAGCAAATGTAGGGATATCACTGGAAGTGATATCAATTGTCTTTAGAGTTAAAATATTACTGTAAAAGCAATAAAAAGTGTCTTAAGTTCTCCTAGAAACAACAAGTGTCTCTTGCAGGGCAAAGTACCTCGTTTGTGTTGAAAAATCCTCGCAAGGGACCGCAGAGGAGGAGGTGCGTAGAAAAAGGTGAGTGTGCGTCGGTTTCACCCCTTCGCACACGGACTTGCAACATTATTTTCGACGGGGGGAAGACGTTGCGTTGATTTCCGGTGCGCAGACTTGGTGGATGGTCTTCGGGTTATGGTGTTTTCAGACGCCCCAGGGACGATGCGTGGAATCCTGGGCTTGCGGAGCAAAGTCACAGCGGCTGCGTCGATCCAGTAGCGCTGTGCGTTGAAGTTCCAGTCGCGTCACTGGCGCTGCGTTGATCTTCTGTCACGAAGTCGGGCTGCGTCATTTTGGACTCAGCGTGCAGTGAATTTTTCACCGCGAGCAGGCTGTGCGTCGTTCTTGGCAGGCGGTGCATCGAATTTTCGCTGCACGGGGATTTCAGCTGCAGGAGATAAGTCTTTTTGGTCCTGAGACTTCAGGGAACAGAAGGGAAGCTCTATCCAAGCCCTTGGAGAGCACTTCTGCAGCAGCAAGAGAGCAGCAAGACAGCAGGGCATCTGCAAGGCAGCAGTCCTATTCAGAAAGCAGCCAGGTGAGTCAGTTAGGCAGCCAGGCAGTTCTTCTTGTCAGGGTGCAGGTTCTGGTTCAGGTTTCTTCTCCAGGAAGTGTCTGAGGTGGTAGGGCAGAGGCCCTGTTTTTATACCCAAATCTGCCTTTGAAGTGGGGGAGACTTCAAAGAGTGGCTTAGAAGTGCACCAGGTCCCCTTTCAGTTCAATCCTGTCTGCCAGGGTCCCCGTAGGGGGTGTGGCAGTCCTTTGTGTGAGAGCAGGCTCTCCACCCTCCCAGCCCAGGAAGACCCATTCAAAATGCAGATGTATGCAAGTGAAGCTGAGTATCCTGTGTTTGGGGTGTGTCTGAGTGAATCCACAAGGAGCTGTCAACTAAACCCAGCCAGACGTGGACTGTAAGGCACAGAAAGATTTAAGTGCAGAGAAATACTCACTTTCTAAAATTGGCATTTCTAAAATAGTAATATTAAATCCAACGTCACCAATCAGCAGGATTTTGTTTTACCATTCTGGCCATACTAAATATGGCCTTCCTACTCCTTTCAGATCAGCAGCTACCACTCAAACAATGTATGAGGGCAGCCCCAATGTTAGCCTATGAAGGGAGTAGGCCTCACAGTAGTGTAAAAACAAATTTAGGAGCTTTACACTACCAGGGCATGTCCTGCCTTTTACCTACACAGCACCCTGCTCAAGGGGTTACATAGGGCACACGTCAGGGGTGACTTATGTGTAGAAAAAGTGGTGTTTTAGGCTTGGCAAGTACTTTTAAATGCTAAGTTTAATTGGCAGTGAAACTGCACACACAGGCCTTGCAATGGTAGTCCTGAGACAAGGTTAAGGGGCTACTGGAGTGGGTGGCACAACCAGTGCTACAGGCCCACTAGTAGCTTTTAATCTACAGGCCCTGGGCACATACAGGGCACTCTACTAGGGACTTATAAGTAAATTCAATAGCCCAATTGGGTGTGATCCAATGTTAACATGTTTAAAGGGAGAGAGCATATGCACTTTAGCACTGGTTAGCAGTGGTAAAGTGTGCAGAGTCTAAAAACCAGCAAAAACAGTATATCGAAAGTGGAGGGAGGAAGGCAAAAATGTAAGGGTGACCACCTTAAGGATGTCAGGGCTAATACTCCATTTCCAGTGTCATGAGAGGAATTGGACAACAGGTGGCACTGCTGCAGGTGGAAATTAGGCCTACCTCCAGCTTTTAATTTCCAATTATGTTTTCCTTTTTCAATTCCTTCTGCGTGAAACATTTCCTGCTCTTTATGATTCTCTACCAAAGTAATTTCTTACAAACATAAGATAGGAATGCGGTGGATGCAGTTTGACTGGGAAATCTCTTCAAAGGGATGCAGTGCAGTTCTATCCACGATTCATCAAATCCTATAGTGTTCATTTCTTCAGTGTATCCCTATTCGAGGAGCTTCTATCTACAAACAGAAAAGGTAGAAATGAATGTCTACTTTTTTTAAAGCACTTCTACGTATATGTCGGAGATGGATACGGAAGTGGGTGAGGAATTGCTATTTCCACATCACTGCTTCCAGATGGCGCCATCAAGGAATTAAGAAGGAGTCAAAGTGAAGCTGAGTAGTCTTTCAGTGGGAATGCTTTATACATTATTAGTTTGATTTCAAACCTAGCAATTGTTAAGAACTATCCCTGCAGCAGCAAAGACCTACCCCTTGTTCTGCCATTATCTGAATGATTCCAGTGGTGAGGTGTCATATTATGATTATGGATGAGATGTAAAAGGGCTCTCGCACGTGTGTCTGAGTAGCTTTCCGTGATCGTATAGTGGTTAGTACTCTATGTTGTGGCTGTAACAACCTCGATTCAAATCCGAGTCACAGCATTGTGGGAAAGGATTGTCACACCACAAAGGCACCTGGGATTTTTATAATATTTGAGAATTCACTTACTGTTTAAAGCTTGCTATATTTTCTGCTGACATATTTATTCAGTGAGAAGCATTTTTGCTGAATGCTCTGTGCCTTCTAACTCAGCCTGTTAATTTAAACATTCTTAAGAGGTAGTGGAACCTGCCTCTGTTAATATTTCTCAATTTTCCATTCTTTTAGCTAATGAATGTACCTGTCTTTTAATTGCAACACATATTGAGCGAAGATGATTGTGTGGGTTCTTCAGACTGGATGAAGAAAAGCTCTATGGAATGATGTATGGATCCCCTAAGCATATTTAAATGTAAATTGCACAAGACATTATAGAAATGTAGGGCCCTCTCTGATCAAAAGGAGATTTTGTGCAAGAGCAGGCTTCACTGACAAAAAACTTGTTGAGTGAATTTCTCTTAACAACTTTGTGCCCGAGTTAAGGAAAATTGGTGCAGCGCCGTGCTGCGTCACTTTAGAAACACAGGGATGTGCCATATTTAAGTGAATGTAGGGAACCCCTGCGTTTCCCCCTGCGTTTGGGCCAAATTTAGCTGTCAGTCCAAAGTAGGCATCCTTGCACCATTGTGCAAGGATGTCGAGGTTGAGGGGTGTGATTGTTTATGTGCTGGAAGGTATCACTTCCTGCACATGAACAATCATTAATGGCACTTCTGTGTGCGCTGCACAATGCAGCACATACAGAAGTACCAAAGCGTCATTTTCAAATGATTGTTTATGTGTGGGAAGGGACACCTTCACGCACGTAAACAATCATTTCTAGCATTTTGCTCTTTCTATGCGTGCTGTTTTGCCATGGCTCTACTAGTCAGTTCCCTTTTGCTGTAACATCTCAAGTGCATTTGAGATGGGGGCAAGGTCGGGCAGTACCCTATATAAAATCATACCAGACTGATACTTGTACCCTGCTTTCTCAGGGCGACACCAGATCAGCAGTAGGCTAAAGACAGGCAATTCACGGTGTGAAAGCAGATCATAACTTTTGGGTGTTAAACTGCTTCCCCAGGCTTCAACGACTCCAGAAGGATCCTCTTTCATTTCAAAGCCTCAATCCTATAGACCTCTGTTTGTTTTAAAAACGGTGATGCAAATTTTCCCAGTGACATCGTCGTGCTCTGTGGAGAAAGCCTCCATTTCCAGTGTCATGAGAGGAATTGGGCAACAGGTAACACTGCTGCAGGTGGAAATATGGCCTACCTCCAGCTTTTAATTCCCGATTATGTTTTCCTTTTCCCTTTTTTCTGCATGAAACATTTCCTGCTCTTTATGATTCTCTACCAAAGTAATAGGAATGCGGCGGATGCGGTTTGACTGGGAAATCTTTTGAAAGGGATGCAGTGCAGTTATATCCAGATTTCATCAACTCCTATAGTGTTCATTTCTTCTGTGTATACCTATTCGCGGAGCTTCAATCTGCAAACAGAAAAGGTAGAAATTAATGTTTACTTTTTCTAGAACTTCTATGGATATGTCGGAAATGGGTAAGGAAGTGGATGAGTGTTAGAAATGGGGTCTTTGGTTGGCAGTCAGGTTACCCCATGTCCAAGCAGGGACCCTCACTCTAGTCAGGGTAAATCATACACAATCCAGATTATCTTGTGCCCACCCTGTGGTAGTGTGGCACTGAGCAGTCAGCCTTAACTTGGAATGCAAAGTGTAAAGTATTTGCGCAATAAATCGTGCAATAACACAGTACTCCACAAAAATACACCACACAGTGTTTAGAAAAATATATAATAGTTATCTGGATAAATGCAGGTCAAAACAATTAAGATGCAATAAGCATAGGTTGAACATATCACTGTAAAAATGATATAAAGTGTCTAGTCTCTTAAAAGCAATAAATGTCTTTTGCAAGCATAAAGTATCTGGTTTGCGTTCAAAATCTCCACAAAGAACCACAGAGGAGGAGATGCGTGGAAAACAGGGAGGCGTGTGTCAACTTCTCGGGCCGCACACAGCGATGCGTCATTTATTTTTCACACAGGGAAGGCTTTGCGTGGTTTTCCGTCCCTCGGTCTTGGATCCTCTTTCGGTTGCGGGGTTTTCGGACACCCCGGGGACGATTCGTTGAATTCCGGCGCTGACAGGACAAAGTCACAGGGGCTGCGTCAATCCGGTGGGCGTTGCGTGGAAATTTCTACCGTACGGCAGGCGCTGTGTCGATTCCACTCTGGAAGTCGGACTGCGTCATTCTGGCTTGGCTGTGCTTTGATCCAGTGGGCCGTGAGTCAAATTCCTGGTCGCTACGCTGGCGCTGTGTCGATCTTCTCCTTGCAAAGTTGGGCTGCGCCGTTTCTGGCAGGCTGTGCGGTGATTTTCGCCACACAGGGAGTTCTTCTTGCAGGAATGAAGTCTTTTTGGTCCTGAGACTTCAGGGAACAGGAGGCAATCTCTATCCAAGCTCTTGGAGAGCACTTCTCAGCACAGCCAGAGAGCAGCAGGGCAGCATGGCAACAGCAAGGCAGCAGTCCTTCCCAGAAAACAGGCAGGTGAGTCCTTTGGGCAGCCAGGCAGTACTTCTTGGCAGGTTGCAGGTTCTGGTTCAGGTTCTCTTCTCCAGGAAGTTTCTGAGTTGGTAGGATCAAAGGACCTCTTTAAATACCCAAATGTGCTTTTGAAGTGGGGGAGACTTCAAAGAGTGGCTTAGAAGTGCACAAGGTCCCCTTTCAGTTCAATCCTGTCTACCAGGGTCCCAGTAGGGGGTGTGGCTGGCTCCTGTCCTGTCCTTTGATATGTAAATGTCAGGACCTCCACCCTCCCAGCCCAGGAAAACCCATTCAAAATGCAGATGTACGTAAGTGAGGCTGAGCATCCTGTGTTTGGGGTTTGTCTGAGTGAATGCACAAGGGAGCTGTCAACTGAACCTAGCCAGACATGAATTGTAAGGCACAGAGGGATTCAAGTGCAGAGAAATACTCACTTTCTAAAAGTGGCATTTCTAAAATAGTAATATTAAATCCAACTTCACCAGTCAGCAGGATTTTGTATTACTATTCTGGTCATACTAAATATGAACTCCCTACTCCTTTCAGATCAGCAGGTACCACTCAAACAGTATATGAGGGTAGCCCTAATGTTAGCCTAGGAAAGGAGCAGGCCTCACAGCAGTGAAAAAATGAATTTAGGAGTTTTACACTACCAGGACATGTAAACTACACAGGTACATGTCCTGCCTTTTGCCTACACAGCACCCTGCCCTATGGGTTACCCAGCGCCTACCTTAGGGGTTACTTATATGTAGAAAATGAGTTTTGGGCTTGGCAAGTACTTTTAAATGCCAAGTCGAATTGGCAGTGAAACTCCACACACAGGCCTTGCAATGGCAGGCCTGAGACATTGTTAAGGAGCTACTTAAGTGGGAGGCACAATCAGTGCTGCAGGCCCACTAGTAGCATTTAATCTACAGGCCCTGGGCACATATAGTGCACTTTACCTTGGATTTATAAGTAAATTAAATAATCCAATTGGGTATGATCCAATGTTATTGTGTTTAAAGGGAGAGAGCATGTGCACTTTAGCACTGGTTAGCAGTGGTAAAGTGCGCAGAGTCTTAAAACCAGCAAAAATAGTATCCAAAAAGTGGAGGGAGGCAGGTAAAAAGTTAGGGGTGACCATCCTAAGGCTGTCAGGTCTAACATGTGTCCCCCCCAGCTGAAAGTGGCGAGAGCTACCAACCTCCTGGGAGCTCTAATCGCTAAGGTGGAAGTATCTGGAGAGACATCAGCATTGGCGTGGTCAATCCCCGGGCGATGCTCCACTGTAAAGGCCATCCCCTGTAGGGAAATGGACCACCTCAAGAGTTTAGGATTCTCACCCCTCATCTGCATGAGCCATCTGAGGGGCCTGTGGTATTTCTGAACCTGGAAGTGAGTCCAAAACAGGTAGGGTCTCAGCTTCTTCAGTGCCCAGTTCACAGCAAATGTTTCTCTCTCAATAGCATTCCACCTCTGTTCCCGTGGTAATAGTCTTCTGCTAATAAAGACTACTGGATAGTCTAAACCCTCCTCATTTAGCTGTGCTAGAACAGCCCCTATGTCATGCTCTGAAGCGTCTGTCTGCACAATAAATTCCTGGGAGTAGTCAGGGGCCTTGAGCACAGGGGCAGTGCACATGGTTTCCTTCAGGGATTCAAAGGCTTTCTGACAACCCTCTGTCCAATTCACCAATCTAGGTTGCTTTTTTGAAGTAAGTTCTGTCAAAGGTGTCACAATGGATCCATAGTCCTCAACAGGTTGCCAGGCCTTGATAGATTCAATCTTGGCCTGGAGTGGCTGCACCTTGCCACCACCTACTAGGTGTCCCAAGTACAACATGGAACCCTGCCCAATCTGGCACTTGCTAGCCTTGATGGTTAGGCCTGCCTGTTGCAGAGCCTGAAGCACCTCCTTGAGGTGGAGCAGGTGTTGCTCCCAGCTGAAACTATAGATGGCTATGTCGTCTAGGTAGGCTGTGCAGAAGGCATCCTTGCCAGCTAGGACCCTGTTAACCAACCGTTGGAATGTAGTGGGGGCATTATTCAACCCAAAGTGCATCACCCGGAATTGGTAATGGCCCTCAGGTGTGGAAAATGCAGGTCTCTCTTCAGCCCCCTCAGTCAAGGCGATCTTCCAGTACCCTGATATGAGGTCAAAAGTACTGAGGAATTTGGCAGCGCCTAGTCTGTCTATGAGCTCATCTGCTCGGGGGATGTGGTGAGCATCAGTCCCTGTGACTGAGTTGAGACCCCGGTATTCCACACAGAACCGGAGTTCTGGCTTGGCACTGGGTGCAGCAGCCTTGGGTACCAGCACCACAGGGCTGGCCCAGGGCTTGCTGGAATTCTCAATAACCCCTACGGCCAGCATCTTGGCGACTTCCTCCTTGATGCTGGCCTTCACCTTATCTGACAACCTGTAAATTTTGTTCTTTACAGGGGGGCTGTCTCCTGTGTCAATATCGTGGACACACAAGTGGGTGAGTCCAGGAGTAAGGAAAAACAGGGAAGAGAACTGCTCCAATAGCTCGTAGCAGTCTCCTCTCTGATCTAGAGTCAGGGAGTCAGAGAGATTGACACCCTCCACTGACCCATCACCTTCTTTGGAAAAGAGGAGGTTAGGGAGAGGCCCACTCTCCTCTTCCATGCCCTCATCTGTCACAAGGAGCATACTGACCTCAGACCTCTCAAAATGATGCTTCAGTCGGTTGTGGTGGAGAACCCTTAGGGCGTGTTTAGGGGTCTTATGGTCCACTAGGTAAGTGGCCTCTCCCTTCCGCTCCTTGATCTCAGATGGGCTAGTCCAGCGGTTCTGGAGAGCTCTAGGCTCTACTGCCTCCATTACCCAAACTTTGCCTCCAGGTGAGAATTCAACCAGAGTGGCCTTCTGGTCATACCACTCCTTCATCACCTCTTGACTGGCCTCAAGGTTACTTTTGGCCTTCTTCCAGAAGCGTTGGGTTTGGTTGCGGAGGGCCAGCATATAACTGACCACATCCTGAGGAGATGTCTTGGGAGCTTTCTCCCAGCCCTCTTTCACTATGCTTAGTGGTCCCCTGACAGGGTGACCATAGAGAAGTTCAAAGGGGCTGAACCCCACCCCTTTCTAGGGTACCTCCCTACAAGCAAAGAGAAGGCATGGCAAGAGGATGTCCCAATTACGCCTCATGGTCTCAGGTATGCCAGTGATCATGCCTTTTAGGGTCTTGTTGAATCTCTCAACAAGTCCATTGGATTGAGGATGGTAAGGGGTAGTAAACCGGTACGCTGATGCTAGCGTGCCTGGTCCTTAGTAAGTAAACTTACTTATTTTTGTGTGGACTATTTGGTGCTGTCCCTGAACTTCTGACGGTATTTCTCAGAGGTCAGCCCAAACTTGGCAAGTAAAATGGCTTTCATAAGTGGGTATGTGTTCTGATCCTTTGGGTCCAATGTGAGAAGTCTGTCCCTCCCCAGTGCTGGCACGTAACTCCACACAGCTGTACCCCATTGCCCCTCAGGAACCTCATGAGCCCTTAGTGCAACTTCATAAGCAGCTAGCCATTTATCTATGTCATCTCCCACCACAAAACTGGGCACCATATTTTTGGGTATACAAACCTTCTTTTCTCCAGCAGGTTCTGCCTGTATGCTGCCATCATTACTGCTGGATTCAGACTGCTTTGCCTTAAGATCCAGCTCCTTGAGACTCAGTTCATGAGCCAACAAAAGTTTATTTTCAGGCAAGGCTCTCTCAGCTGCTTGCGCTTCTCTCTCTACTCTCCTTTCCTCATGTTGCGCCTCAATTTTCAGTCTTGCCATTTGCAATTGGAACTCCCACTCCACTCTCCTTTCCTCTGCGGTCAGGCCTTGATCAGAGACACTGCTCCCTGGTCTGGAAGGGAGCACAATTGCTTTGGTAACGTCATCTACTGATGGCATAAAATCCTCTGAGGGGCCACCTTCTGGCTCCTCATCCTCAGCATCATCCTCTAAATGGGCTTCTGCCTAGGCCCTCAGCGCCACTTGAAAGTCATCCTTTCTGGAGGCCCCTTGGGTGGGTACACTCATCCTTGCAGAACCCTTTTAGCTGTTTGACAGTGTATTTCTCCAACAGGGCCAGGTCATAATCTCCTGCTTGAGACCAAGCCTGAGACATGTTGAGTGAGGATTTAAGTTTAGAAAATTGTCAGGAAAAAACAAATTTGTAAAAAGAGATAAAAATCAAGTTGACCTTCAACTGTGGGTAGGTAGTGAAATACTTAGCTACTGTATGTCACTGCACAAATATAACTCCTATCCTCACTGCTGATCACCAATGTTAGAAATTGGTCTTTGGTTGGCAGTCAGGTTACCCCCTGTCCAAGCAAGGACCCTCACTCTTGTCAGAGTAAGTCACACACAATCCAAATTATCCTGTGCCCACCCTCTGGTAGCTTGGCAATGAGCAGTCAGGCTTAACTTAGAAGGCCATGTGTAAAGTATTTGTGCAATAAACCATACAATACCACAATATAACACCACAAAAATACACCACACAGTGTTTCGAAAAATATATAATGTTTATCTGGATAAATGCAGGTCAAAACGATTAAAGATGAAATAAGCAAATGTAGGGATATCACTGGAAGTGATATCAATTGTCTTTAGAGTTAAAATATTACTGTAAAAGCAATAAAAAGTGTCTTAAGTTCTCCTAGAAACAACAAGTGTCTCTTGCAGGGCAAAGTACCTCGTTTGTGTTGAAAAATCCTCGCAAGGGACCGCAGAGGAGGAGGTGCGTAGAAAAAGGTGAGTGTGCGTCGGTTTCACCCCTTCGCACACGGACTTGCAACATTATTTTCGACGGGGGGAAGACGTTGCGTTGATTTCCGGTGCGCAGACTTGGTGGATGGTCTTCGGGTTATGGTGTTTTCAGACGCCCCAGGGACGATGCGTGGAATCCTGGGCTTGCGGAGCAAAGTCACAGCGGCTGCGTCGATCCAGTAGCGCTGTGCGTTGAAGTTCCAGTCGCGTCACTGGCGCTGCGTTGATCTTCTGTCACGAAGTCGGGCTGCGTCATTCTGGACTCGGCGTGCAGTGAATTTTTCACCGCGAGCAGGCTGTGCGTCGTTCTTGGCAGGCGGTGCATCGAATTTTCGCTGCACGGGGATTTCAGCTGCAGGAGATAAGTCTTTTTGGTCCTGAGACTTCAGGGAACAGAAGGGAAGCTCTATCCAAGCCCTTGGAGAGCACTTCTGCAGCAGCAAGAGAGCAGCAAGACAGCAGGGCATCTGCAAGGCAGCAGTCCTATTCAGAAAGCAGCCGGGTGAGTCAGTTAGGCAGCCAGGCAGTTCTTCTTGTCAGGGTGCAGGTTCTGGTTCAGGTTTCTTCTCCAGGAAGTGTCTGAGGTGGTAGGGCAGAGGCCCTGTTTTTATACCCAAATCTGCCTTTGAAGTGGGGGAGACTTCAAAGAGTGGCTTAGAAGTGCACCAGGTCCCCTTTCAGTTCAATCCTGTCTGCCAGGGTCCCCGTAGGGGGTGTGGCAGTCCTTTGTGTGAGAGCAGGCTCTCCACCCTCCCAGCCCAGGAAGACCCATTCAAAATGCAGATGTATGCAAGTGAAGCTGAGTATCCTGTGTTTGGGGTGTGTCTGAGTGAATCCACAAGGAGCTGTCAACTAAACCCAGCCAGACGTGGACTGTAAGGCACAGAAAGATTTAAGTGCAGAGAAATACTCACTTTCTAAAATTGGCATTTCTAAAATAGTAATATTAAATCCAACGTCACCAATCAGCAGGATTTTGTTTTACCATTCTGGCCATACTAAATATGGCCTTCCTACTCCTTTCAGATCAGCAGCTACCACTCAAACAATGTATGAGGGCAGCCCCAATGTTAGCCTATGAAGGGAGTAGGCCTCACAGTAGTGTAAAAACAAATTTAGGAGCTTTACACTACCAGGGCATGTCCTGCCTTTTACCTACACAGCACCCTGCTCAAGGGGTTACATAGGGCACACGTCAGGGGTGACTTATGTGTAGAAAAAGTGGTGTTTTAGGCTTGGCAAGTACTTTTAAATGCTAAGTTTAATTGGCAGTGAAACTGCACACACAGGCCTTGCAATGGTAGTCCTGAGACAAGGTTAAGGGGCTACTGGAGTGGGTGGCACAACCAGTGCTACAGGCCCACTAGTAGCTTTTAATCTACAGGCCCTGGGCACATACAGGGCACTCTACTAGGGACTTATAAGTAAATTCAATAGCCCAATTGGGTGTGATCCAATGTTAACATGTTTAAAGGGAGAGAGCATATGCACTTTAGCACTGGTTAGCAGTGGTAAAGTGTGCAGAGTCTAAAAACCAGCAAAAACAGTATATCGAAAGTGGAGGGAGGAAGGCAAAAATGTAAGGGTGACCACCTTAAGGATGTCAGGGCTAATACTCCATTTCCAGTGTCATGAGAGGAATTGGACAACAGGTGGCACTGCTGCAGGTGGAAATTAGGCCTACCTCCAGCTTTTAATTTCCAATTATGTTTTCCTTTTTCAATTCCTTCTGCGTGAAACATTTCCTGCTCTTTATGATTCTCTACCAAAGTAATTTCTTACAAACATAAGATAGGAATGCGGTGGATGCAGTTTGACTGGGAAATCTCTTCAAAGGGATGCAGTGCAGTTCTATCCACGATTCATCAAATCCTATAGTGTTCATTTCTTCAGTGTATCCCTATTCGAGGAGCTTCTATCTACAAACAGAAAAGGTAGAAATTAATGTCTACTTTTTTTAAAGCACTTCTACGTATATGTCGGAGATGGATACGGAAGTGGGTGAGGAATTGCTATTTCCACATCACTGCTTCCAGATGGCGCCATCAAGGAATTAAGAAGGAGTCAAAGTGAAGCTGAGTAGTCTTTCAGTGGGAATGCTTTATACATTATTAGTTTGATTTCAAACCTAGCAATTGTTAAGAACTATCCCTGCAGCAGCAAAGACCTACCCCTTGTTCTGCCATTATCTGAATGATTCCAGTGGTGAGGTGTCATATTATGATTATGGATGAGATGTAAAAGGGCTCTCGCACGTGTGTCTGAGTAGCTTTCCGTGATCGTATAGTGGTTAGTACTCTATGTTGTGGCTGTAACAACCTCGATTCAAATCCGAGTCACAGCATTGTGGGAAAGGATTGTCACACCACAAAGGCACCTGGGATTTTTATAATATTTGAGAATTCACTTACTGTTTAAAGCTTGCTATATTTTCTGCTGACATATTTATTCAGTGAGAAGCATTTTTGCTGAATGCTCTGTGCCTTCTAACTCAGCCTGTTAATTTAAACATTCTTAAGAGGTAGTGGAACCTGCCTCTGTTAATATTTCTCAATTTTCAATTTTTTTAGCTAATGAATGTACCTGTCTATTAAATGCAACACATATATGGAGCAAAGATGATTGTGTGGGATCTTCAGACTGTGTGAAGAAAAGCTCAATGGCATGATGTATGGATCCCCTAAGCATATTTAAATGTAAATTGCACAAGACATTATAGAAATGTAGGGCCCTCTCTGATCAAAAGGAGATTTTGTGCAAGAGCAGGCTTCACTGACAAAAAACTTGTTGAGTGAATTTCTCTTAACAACTTTGTGCCCGAGTTAAGGAAAATTGGTGCAGCGCCGTGCTGCGTCACTTTAGAAACACAGGGATGTGCCATATTTAAGTGAATGTAGGGAACCCCTGCGTTTCCCCCTGCGTTTGGGCCAAATTTAGCTGTCAGTCCAAAGTAGGCATCCTTGCACTATTGTGCAAGGATGTCGAGGTTGAGGGGTGTGATTGTTTATGTGCTGGAAGGTATCACTTCCTGCACATGAACAATCATTAATGGCACTTCTGTGTGCGCTGCACAATGCAGCACATACAGAAGTACCAAAGCGTCATTTTCAAATGATTGTTTATGTGTGGGAAGGGACACCTTCACGCACGTAAACAATCATTTCTAGCATTTTGCTCTTTCTATGCGTGCTGTAGAATGCAGCACGCATGAAAAAGCATAAAACGAGGAGGAATGAAAGTATTCCTCCTCGTTGTGCACTGCTTACGCCATCCTTGGGGGTGGTGTTAGATTTTGACACTTACTCAGGTTTACAAAATTTTATAAATCTGAGGTTGCATCGAAATGCAATGGGTGTTGCTGTGGCACGCCCAAAGCAACACCCATTGCACGGCCGTTCCACGCACAGTGCTGCGTGGTAAGGGGCCGTATTTACAAGGTGGTGTTAAGCCACAAAAGTGGCTTAACGCCACCTTGTAAACACGGTGCAGTGCTTAGCACCACAGGAGCGTCACAAAAATGACGCTCCTATGGCGCTAGGGGCCTATAAATACGGCCCTTTGCCACCTAAAGTACATTGATCTCCAGTCGCACTGCAGTCTCCTGCCACTGCAGTCAAAATCTTGAGAACATTTAGCAGCACCTTAAATACTGTCAGAGAGCTCTCTTTGATTACTTTTCTGGCAGACAATCATACATGCCTTGCATGTTTTGCCATGGCTCTACTAGTCAGTTCCCTTTTGCTGTAACATCTCAAGTGCATTTGAGATGGGGGCAAGGTCGGGCAGTACCCTATATAAAATCATACCAGACTGATACTTGTACCCTGCTTTCTCAGGGCGACACCAGATCAGCAGTAGGCTAAAGACAGGCAATTCACGGTGTGAAAGCAGATCATAACTTTTGGGTGTTAAACTGCTTCCCCAGGCTTCAACGACTCCAGAAGGATCCTCTTTCATTTCAAAGCCTCAATCCTATAGACCTCTGTTTGTTTTAAAAACGGTGATGCAAATTTTCCCAGTGACATCGTCGTGCTCTGTGGAGAAAGCCTCCATTTCCAGTGTCATGAGAGGAATTGGGCAACAGGTAACACTGCTGCAGGTGGAAATATGGCCTACCTCCAGCTTTTAATTCCCGATTATGTTTTCCTTTTTCACTTTTTTCTGCGTGAAACATTTCCTGCTCTTTATGATTCTCTACCAAAGTAATTTCTTCCAAATATAACACAGGAATGCGGCGGATGCGGTTTGACTGGGAAATCTCTTCAAAGGGATGCAGTGCAGTACTATCCACGTTTCACCAGCTCCTATAGTGTTCATTTCTTCTGTGTATCTCTATTCGAGGAGCTTCTATCTGCGAGAAGAAAAGGTAGAAATGAATGTCTACTTTTTTTACAGCACTTCTACGTATATGTATATGTCGGAGATGGATCCGGAAGTGGGTGAGGTATTGCTATTTCCACATCACTGCCTCCAGGTGGCACCATCAAGGAATTAAGAAGGAGTCAAAGTGAAGCTGAGTAGTTTTTCATGGGGAATGCTTTATCCATTATTACTTTGATTTCAAACCTAACAAGCTGTCAGCCTTTCATCATACTTTTAACTGGCAAGTGCTAATAACTATCCCTGCAGCAGCAAAGATCTACCCCTTGGTCTGCCATTATCTCAATGATGCCAGTGGTGAGGTGTCATATTATGATTATGGATGAGCTGTAGAAGGGTGTAGGAAAGTACCATCTTGCCTGGCATGTTACCCCCATTTTTACTTGTGTGTCAGTTTGTTTTTGCCTGAGTCACTGGGATCCTGCTACCCAGGACCCCAGTGCTCATCGTTTGTGGCCTATTTGTGTTCCCTGTGTGGTGTCTAACTGTATCACTGAGGCTTTGCTAACCAGAACTTTAGTGTTTATGCTCTCTCTGCTTTTAAAATTGTCACTGCAGGCTAGTGACCATTTTCACCAATTCTGATTGGCACACTGGAACACCCTTATAATTCCCTAGTATATGGTACCTAGGTACCCAGGGTATTGGGGTTCCAGGAGATCCCTATGGGCTGTAGCATTTCTTTTGCCACCCATAAGGAGCTCAGACAATTCTTACACAGGACTGCCACTGCAGACTGAGTGAAATAACGTCCATGTTATTTCACAGCCATTTTACACTGCACTTAAGTAACTTATAAGTCACTTATATGACTAACCCTCACTTGGTGAAGGTTAGGTGCAAAGTTACTAAGTGTGAGGGCACCCTGGCACTAGGGCAATTTCCCCAGACTTTGTGAGTGTGGGGACACCATTACACATGTGTACTACATTTAGGTCAATACCTATATGTAGCTTCACAATGGTTACTCCGAATATGGCCATGTAACATGTCTAAGATCATGGAATTGTCCCCCCATGACATCTATGGTATTGGGGTGCCAATCCCATGCATCCCCGGGGCTCCAGCATGGACCCCGGGTACTGCCAAACTAGCTCTCTGGGGTTTTCCCTGCAGCTACCGCTGCTGCCAACCCTCAGACAGGTTTCTGCCCTCCTGGAGTCTGGGCAGCCCAGTACCAGGAAGGCAGAACAAAGGATTTCCTCTGAGAGAGGGTGTTACACCCTCTCCCTTTGGAAATAGGTGTTAAGGGCTCGGGAGGAGTAGCCTCCCCCATCCTCTGGAAATGCTTTGAAGAGCACAGATGGTGCCCTCCTTGCATAAGCCAGTCTACACCCATTCAAGGATCCCCCAGCCCCTGCTCTGGAGCGAAACTGGACAAAGGAAAGGGGAGTGACCACTCCCCTGTCCCTCACCACCCCAGGGGTGGTGCCCAGAGCTCCTCCAGTGTGTCCCAGATCTCTGCCATCTTGAATTCAGAGGTTTGAGGACACAATTGAGGCCTCTGGGTGGCCAGTGCCAGCAGGTGATGTCAGACACCCCTCCTGATAGGTGCTTACCTGGTTAGGTGGCAAATCCACCTCTGAGGGCTATTTTGGGTCTCTCCTGTGGGTTACTCGTCAGATAACCAATGCAAGAGCTCACCAGAGTTCCTCTGCATCTCTCTCTTCAACCTTTTTCCAAGGATTGACTGCTGACTGCTTCAGGATGCCTGCAAAACCGCAACAAAGTAGCAAGATGACTACCAGCAACATTGTAGCGCCTAATCCTGCCGGCTTTCTCAACTGTTTCCTGGTGGTTTAGCTCTGAGGGCTGTCTGCCTTCACCCTGCACTGGAAGCCAAGAAGAAATCTCCCGTGGGTCGAAGGAAACTTCCCCTTGCTAACGCAGGCACCAAACTTCTGCATCACCATTCCTCTGGTTCCCCTCTCATCTTGACAAGCGTGGTCCCTGAAACAGAGGAGCTGGATCCAAGTGACCCCGACAGTCCAGTGGTCCTTCTGTTCAAATTTAGTGGAGCTAAGTCCTTGCCTCCCCACGCCAGGCAGTAATCCTGTGTACTGCGTGATCTGCTGCTGCTAGGGCTTCTGAGCACTTTTGCAAGGATTCCTTCATGCACCGCGTAGCCCTGGTCCCCAGAACTACGTCCTGCATTGCTCAACTCGCTGAGTTGACCACCGACTTCGTGGGACCCTCTTTTGTTGTGTTGAAACGACCGCTGTGCTCATATTTCTTGAATCCCTGTTCAAGTGCTTCTGCAGGTGCTGCCTGCTTCTGCGTGGGCTCTCTGTGCTGCTGTGTGCCCCCTCTGTCTCCTTCTCCAAAAGGAGACTTCCTGGTCCTTCCTGGGCCCTGGCAGCACCCATTTTCTTCAACCTTGACTGTTGCAGCTAGCAAGGCTTGTTTGCGGTCTTTCTGCGTGGAAACAACGCTGCATCCTCCAGCACACCATGGGACATCTTCTGACCTAAGGAGAAGTTCATGGCACCTTCCGTTGTTGCAGAATCTTCAGCTTCTTCCACCCGGAGGCAGCCCTTTTGCACCTTCATCCGGGGTTTAGTGGGCTCCTGCCACCCCCTGGACACTTGTGTGACTCTTGGACTTGGTCCCCTTCCTTTACAGGTCCTCAGGTCCACAAATCCGTCTTCAGTGCTTTGCAGTCCGTTTTTTGCCTTTGCAGAATCCCCTATCTCGACTTTACTGTCTTTCTGGGGTAGTAGGGTAACTTTACTCCTACTTTTCAGAGTCTTGGGGTGGGGTGTCTTGAACACCCTTAGTGTTTTCTTACACTCCCAGTGACCCTCTACACTCTACACTAGGCCTGGGGTCCATTCGTGGTTCGCATTTCACTTTTGAAGTATATGGTTTGTGTTGCCCCTAGGCCTATTGTCTCCTATTGCATCCTATTGTATTCTACAGTGTTTGCACTACTTTTCTAACTGTTTATTTACCTGATTTTGGTTTGTGTGTATATTTTGTGTATTTTACTTACCTCCTAAGGGAGTATATCCTCTGAGATATTTTTGGCACATTGTCACTAAAATAAAGTACCTTTATTTTTAGTAACTCTGAGTATTGTGTTTTTTATGAGTTTGCTATATGATATTAGTGGTATAGTAGGAGCTTTGCATGTCTCCTAGTTCAGCCTAAGCTGCTCTGCTATAGCTACCTCTATCAGCCTAAGGTGCTAGAACACTACTAATCTATTAATAAGGGATAACTGGACCTCGCACAAGGATAAGTCGGAGATGGGTAAGGAAGTGGGTTAGGTATTGCTATGTCCACATCACTGCCTCCAGGTGGCACCATCAAGGAATTAAGAAGGAGTCAAAGTGAAGCTGAGTAGTCTTTCATGGGGAATGCTTTATCCATTATTACTTTGATTTCAAACCTGGCAAGCTGTCAGCCTTTCATCATACTTCTAACTGGCAAGTGTTAATAACTATCCCTGCAGTAGCAAAGATCTACCCCTTGGTCTGCCATTATCTGAATAATGCCAGGGGTGAGGTATCATATTATGATTATGGATGAGATGTAGAAGGGGTCTTGCAAATGTATCATTGTAGCTTGCCGTGATCGTATAGTGGTTAGTACTTTGTGTTGTGGCCGCAGCAACCTCAGTTTGAGTCCGTGTCACGGCATTGTGGGAAAGCAATGTCACAGCACATAGGCACCTGAGACTTTTATAATATTTGAGAATTCACTTACTGTTTAAAGCTTGCTATATTTTCTGCTGACATATTTATTCACTGAGAAACATTTTTGCTGAGCACATTGTGCCTTCTAACTCAGCCTGTTAATTTCAACATTCCTAAGAAGCATGGAACCTGCCTCTGTTTATATTTCTCAATTTTCCATTCTTTTAGCTAATGAATGTACCTGTCTTTTAATTGCAACACATATTGAGCGAAGATGATTGTGTGGGTTCTTCAGACTGGATGAAGAAAAGCTCTATGGAATGATGTATGCATCCCCAGAGCATATTTAAATGTAAATTGCACAAGACATTATAGAAACGTAGGGCCGGCTCTGATCAAAAAGAAGAGCAGGCTTCACTGACAATAAATTGTTGAGTAAATTCCTCTTAAAGACTTTGGGCCTGATTCAGACCTTGGCGGGCGGCTGAGGCCGCCCGCCAAGGTCCCGCCGACAAATGACCGCAGCGCGGTCAAAAGACCGCGGCGGCCATTCATACATTTCTGCTGGGCCGGCGGGCGCTCTCCAAAAGAGCGCCCGGCGGCCCAGCGGAAATGCCCCTGCAACGAGGATGCCGGCTCCGAATGGAGCCGGCGGAGTTGCAGGGGTGCGACGGGTGCAGTGGCACCCGTCGCGTATTTCAGTGTCTGCATAGCAGACACTGAAATACTTTGTGGGGCCCTCTTACGGGGGCCCCTGCAGTGCCCATGCCATTGGCATGGGCACTGCAGGGGCCCCCAGGGGCCCCACGGCACCCCCTACCGCCATCCTGTTCCTGGCGGGAGACCAGCCAGGAACAGGATGGCGGTAGGGGGTGTCAGAATCCCCATGGCGGCGGAGCGCGCTCCGCCGCCATGGAGGATTCTGCAGGGCAGCGGGAAACCGGCGGGAGACCGCCGGTTTCCCGCATCTGACCGCGGCCGAACCGCCGCGGTTAGAATGCCCCGCGGGGCACCGCCGGGCTGTCGGCGGTACTCCCGCCGACCCTGGCCCCGGCGGTCAGAATGACCCCCTTTGTGCCAGATTTAAGGAAAATTGGTGCAGTGCAGTGCTTGCGCATAAATTGGCAGCGCCGCGTTGTTTCACTTTAGAAACGCAGGGATGCTCTGTATTTAAGTGAATACAGCGCACCCCTCTGTTTTCCCCTGCGCTGGCACTAAATTTAGCTGCCATTGCCAATGCAGGCATCCAGGTTGAGGGGTGTAAACAATCACTAATGGCACTTTGTCACTTTTGTGTGTGCTGCACAATGAAGCACACACAGTAGGACCAAAACACCATTTTCAAATGATTGTTTATGTGCAGGAAGGGACACCTTGCCTCACATAAACAATAATTTCTGGCATTTTGTTCTTTCTGTGCGTGCTGTAGAATGCAGCACGCATAGAAAAAGTAAAATACTGAGGAGGAATAAAAGTATCCCTCCTCGTTGCACCCTGCTTACGCCACCCTTGGGGGTGGCGTTAGATTTTGGCGTTGCCTCAGGTTTACGAAATTTCATAAATTTGAGGCAGCGTCAAAATGCAATGGGTGTTGCTGTGGCACACCCACAGCAACACCCATTGCACGCCCCTTCCACGCACAGTGCTGCGTGGGAACGGGCCATATTTACAAGGCGGCGTTAAGCCACAAAAAGTGGCTTAACGACACCTTGTAAGTACGGTGTAGTTCTTAGCGTCACAGGAGCGTCACAAAAAGTGACGCTCCCATGGTGCGAGGGGCCTATAAATATGTCCCTTTGCCATCTAAAGTACTTTGATCCGCAGTTGCACTGCAGTCTGCTACCACTGCAGTTGAAATCTGGAGAACATTTAGTAGCACCTTAAATACTTTCAGAGAGCTCTCTCTGAGGAATTTTCTGGCACGGTGTGAAGACGCATGGATAACATTTGGGTGTTAAACTGCTTCCCCAATCTTCAACGACTCCAGAAGGTTCCTCTTTCAGTTCAAAGCCTCAATCCAATAGACCTCTGTTTAAAAAAAAAAAACCTGTGATGCAAATTTTCCATGTGACATCGTCGTGCTCTGTGGAGAAAGCCTCCAGTTCCAGTGTCATGAGAGGAATTAGACAACAGGGGGCACTGCTGCAGGTAGAAATTAGGCCTACCTCCAGCTTTTAATTTCCGAATAAGTTTTCCTTTTCCCTTTTTTCTGCATGAAACATTTCCTGCTCTTTATGATTCTCTACCAAAGTAATAGGAATGCGGCGGATGCGGTTTGACTGGGAAATCTTTTGAAAGGGATGCAGTGCAGTTATATCCAGATTTCATCAACTCCTATAGTGTTCATTTCTTCTGTGTATACCTATTCACAGAGCTTCAATCTGCAAACAGAAAAGGTAGAAATTAATGTTTACTTTTTCTAGAACTTCTATGGATATGTCGGAAATGGGTAAGGAAGTGGATGAGTGTTAGAAATGGGGTCTTTGGTTGGCAGTCAGGTTACCCCATGTCCAAGCAGGGACCCTCACTCTAGTCAGGGTAAATCATACACAATCCAGATTATCTTGTGCCCACCCTGTGGTAGTGTGGCACTGAGCAGTCAGCCTTAACTTGGAATGCAAAGTGTAAAGTATTTGCGCAATAAATCGTGCAATAACACAGTACTCCACAAAAATACACCACACAGTGTTTAGAAAAATATATAATAGTTATCTGGATAAATGCAGGTCAAAACAATTAAGATGCAATAAGCATAGGTTGAACATATCACTGTAAAAATGATATAAAGTGTCTAGTCTCTTAAAAGCAATAAATGTCTCTTGCAAGCATAAAGTATCTGGTTTGCGTTCAAAATCTCCACAAAGAACCACAGAGGAGGAGATGCGTGGAAAACAGGGAGGCGTGTGTCAACTTCTCGGGCCGCACACAGCGATGCGTCATTTATTTTTCACACAGGGAAGGCTTTGCGTGGTTTTCCGTCCCTCGGTCTTGGATCCTCTTTCGGTTGCGGGGTTTTCGGACACCCCGGGGACGATTCGTTGAATTCCGGCGCTGACAGGACAAAGTCACAGGGGCTGCGTCAATCCGGTGGGCGTTGCGTGGAAATTTCTACCGTACGGCAGGCGCTGTGTCGATTCCTCTCTGGAAGTCGGACTGCGTCATTCTGGCTTGGCTGTGCTTTGATCCAGTGGGCCGTGAGTCAAATTCCTGGTCGCTACGCTGGCGCTGTGTCGATCTTCTCCTTGCAAAGTTGGGCTGCGCCGTTTCTGGCAGGCTGTGCGGTGATTTTCGCCACACAGGGAGTTCTTCTTGCAGGAATGAAGTCTTTTTGGTCCTGAGACTTCAGGGAACAGGAGGCAATCTCTATCCAAGCTCTTGGAGAGCACTTCTCAGCACAGCCAGAGAGCAGCAGGGCAGCATGGCAACAGCAAGGCAGCAGTCCTTCCCAGAAAACAGGCAGGTGAGCCCTTTGGGCAGCCAGGCAGTACTTCTTGGCAGGTTGCAGGTTCTGGTTCAGGTTCTCTTCTCCAGGAAGTTTCTGAGTTGGTAGGATCAAAGGACCTCTTTAAATACCCAAATGTGCTTTTGAAGTGGGGGAGACTTCAAAGAGTGGCTTAGAAGTGCACAAGGTCCCCTTTCAGTTCAATCCTGTCTACCAGGGTCCCAGTAGGGGGTGTGGCTGGCTCCTGTCCTGTCCTTTGATATGTGAATGTCAGGACCTCCACCCTCCCAGCCCAGGAAAACCCATTCAAAATGCAGATGTACGTAAGTGAGGCTGAGCATCCTGTGTTTGGGGTTTGTCTGAGTGAATGCAAAAGGGAGCTGTCAACTGAACCTAGCCAGACATGAATTGTAAGGCACAGAGGGATTCAAGTGCAGAGAAATACTCACTTTCTAAAAGTGGCATTTCTAAAATAGTAATATTAAATCCAACTTCACCAGTCAGCAGGATTTTGTATTACTATTCTGGTCATACTAAATATGAACTCCCTACTCCTTTCAGATCAGCAGGTACCACTCAAACAGTATATGAGGGTAGCCCTAATGTTAGCCTAGGAAAGGAGCAGGCCTCACAGCAGTGAAAAAATGAATTTAGGAGTTTTACACTACCAGGACATGTAAACTACACAGGTACATGTCCTGCCTTTTGCCTACACAGCACCCTGCCCTATGGGTTACCCAGCGCCTACCTTAGGGGTTACTTATATGTAGAAAATGAGTTTTGGGCTTGGCAAGTACTTTTAAATGCCAAGTCGAATTGGCAGTGAAACTCCACACACAGGCCTTGCAATGGCAGGCCTGAGACATTGTTAAGGAGCTACTTAAGTGGGAGGCACAATCAGTGCTGCAGGCCCACTAGTAGCATTTAATCTACAGGCCCTGGGCACATATAGTGCACTTTACTTTGGATTTATAAGTAAATTAAATAATCCAATTGGGTATGATCCAATGTTATTGTGTTTAAAGGGAGAGAGCATGTGCACTTTAGCACTGGTTAGCAGTGGTAAAGTGCGCAGAGTCTTAAAACCAGCAAAAATAGTATCCAAAAAGTGGAGGGAGGCAGGTAAAAAGTTAGGGGTGACCATCCTAAGGCTGTCAGGTCTAACATGTGTCCCCCCCAGCTGAAAGTGGCGAGAGCTACCAACCTCCTGGGAGCTCTAATCGCTAAGGTGGAAGTATCTGGAGAGACATCAGCATTGGCGTGGTCAATCCCCGGGCGATGCTCCACTGTAAAGGCCATCCCCTGTAGGGAAATGGACCACCTCAAGAGTTTAGGATTCTCACCCCTCATCTGCATGAGCCATCTGAGGGGCCTGTGGTATTTCTGAACCTGGAAGTGAGTCCAAAACAGGTAGGGTCTCAGCTTCTTCAGTGCCCAGTTCACAGCAAATGTTTCTCTCTCAATAGCATTCCACCTCTGTTCCCGTGGTAATAGTCTTCTGCTAATAAAGACTACTGGATAGTCTAAACCCTCCTCATTTAGCTGTGCTAGAACAGCCCCTATGTCATGCTCTGAAGCGTCTGTCTGCACAATAAATTCCTGGGAGTAGTCAGGGGCCTTGAGCACAGGGGCAGTGCACATGGTTTCCTTCAGGGATTCAAAGGCTTTCTGACAACCCTCTGTCCAATTCACCAATCTAGGTTGCTTTTTTGAAGTAAGTTCTGTCAAAGGTGTCACAATGGATCCATAGTCCTCAACAGGTTGCCAGGCCTTGATAGATTCAATCTTGGCCTGGAGTGGCTGCACCTTGCCACCACCTACTAGGTGTCCCAAGTACAACATGGAACCCTGCCTAATCTGGCACTTGCTAGCCTTGATGGTTAGGCCTGCCTGTTGCAGAGCCTGAAGCACCTCCTTGAGGTGGAGCAGGTGTTGCTCCCAGCTGAAACTATAGATGGCTATGTCGTCTAGGTAGGCTGTGCAGAAGGCATCCTTGCCAGCTAGGACCCTGTTAACCAACCGTTGGAATGTAGTGGGGGCATTATTCAACCCAAAGTGCATCACCCGGAATTGGTAATGGCCCTCAGGTGTGGAAAATGCAGGTCTCTCTTCAGCCCCCTCAGTCAAGGCGATCTTCCAGTACCCTGATATGAGGTCAAAAGTACTGAGGAATTTGGCAGCGCCTAGTCTGTCTATGAGCTCATCTGCTCGGGGGATGTGGTGAGCATCAGTCCCTGTGACTGAGTTGAGACCCCGGTATTCCACACAGAACCGGAGTTCTGGCTTGGCACTGGGTGCAGCAGCCTTGGGTACCAGCACCACAGGGCTGGCCCAGGGCTTGCTGGAATTCTCAATAACCCCTACGGCCAGCATCTTGGCGACTTCCTCCTTGATGCTGGCCTTCACCTTATCTGACAACCTGTAAATTTTGTTCTTTACAGGGGGGCTGTCTCCTGTGTCAATATCGTGGACACACAAGTGGGTGAGTCCAGGAGTAAGGAAAAACAGGGAAGAGAACTGCTCCAATAGCTCGTAGCAGTCTCCTCTCTGATCTAGAGTCAGGGAGTCAGAGAGATTGACACCCTCCACTGACCCATCACCTTCTTTGGAAAAGAGGAGGTTAGGGAGAGGCCCACTCTCCTCTTCCATACCCTCATCTGTCACAAGGAGCATACTGACCTCAGACCTCTCAAAATGATGCTTCAGTCGGTTGTGGTGGAGAACCCTTAGGGCGTGTTTAGGGGTCTTATGGTCCACTAGGTAAGTGGCCTCTCCCTTCCGCTCCTTGATCTCAGATGGGCTAGTCCAGCGGTCCTGGAGAGCTCTAGGCTCTACTGCCTCCATTACCCAAACTTTGCCTCCAGGTGAGAATTCAACCAGAGTGGCCTTCTGGTCATACCACTCCTTCATCACCTCTTGACTGGCCTCAAGGTTACTTTTGGCCTTCTTCCAGAAGCGTTGGGCTTGGTTGCGGAGGGCCAGCATATAACTGACCACATCCTGAGGAGATGTCTTGGGAGCTTTCTCCCAGCCCTCTTTCACTATGCTTAGTGGTCCCCTGACAGGGTGACCATAGAGAAGTTCAAAGGGGCTGAACCCCACCCCTTTCTAGGGTACCTCCCTACAAGCAAAGAGAAGGCATGGCAAGAGGATGTCCCAATTACGCCTCATGGTCTCAGGTATGCCAGTGATCATGCCTTTTAGGGTCTTGTTGAATCTCTCAACAAGTCCATTGGATTGAGGATGGTAAGGGGTAGTAAACCGGTACGCTGATGCTAGCGTGCCTGGTCCTTAGTAAGTAAACTTACTTATTTTTGTGTGGACTATTTGGTGCTGTCCCTGAACTTCTGACGGTATTTCTCAGAGGTCAGCCCAAACTTGGCAAGTAAAATGGCTTTCATAAGTGGGTATGTGTTCTGATCCTTTGGGTCCAATGTGAGAAGTCTGTCCCTCCCCAGTGCTGGCACGTAACTCCACACAGCTGTACCCCATTGCCCCTCAGGAACCTCATGAGCCCTTAGTGCAACTTCATAAGCAGCTAGCCATTTATCTATGTCATCTCCCACCACAAAACTGGGCACCATATTTTTGGGTATACAAACCTTCTTTTCTCCAGCAGGTTCTGCCTGTATGCTGCCATCATTACTGCTGGATTCAGACTGCTTTGCCTTAAGATCCAGCTCCTTGAGACTCAGTTCATGAGCCAACAAAAGTTTATTTTCAGGCAAGGCTCTCTCAGCTGCTTGCGCTTCTCTCTCTACTCTCCTTTCCTCATGTTGCGCCTCAATTTTCAGTCTTGCCATTTGCAATTGGAACTCCCACTCCACTCTCCTTTCCTCTGCGGTCAGGCCTTGATCAGAGACACTGCTCCCTGGTCTGGAAGGGAGCACAATTGCTTTGGTAACGTCATCTACTGATGGCATAAAATCCTCTGAGGGGCCACCTTCTGGCTCCTCATCCTCAGCATCATCCTCTAAATGGGCTTCTGCCTAGGCCCTCAGCGCCACTTGAAAGTCATCCTTTCTGGAGGCCCCTTGGGTGGGTACACTCATCCTTGCAGAACCCTTTTAGCTGTTTGACAGTGTATTTCTCCAACAGGGCCAGGTCATAATCTCCTGCTTGAGACCAAGCCTGAGACATGTTGAGTGAGGATTTAAGTTTAGAAAATTGTCAGGAAAAAACAAATTTGTAAAAAGAGATAAAAATCAAGTTGACCTTCAACTGTGGGTAGGTAGTGAAATACTTAGCTACTGTATGTCACTGCACAAATATAACTCCTATCCTCACTGCTGATCACCAATGTTAGAAATTGGTCTTTGGTTGGCAGTCAGGTTACCCCCTGTCCAAGCAAGGACCCTCACTCTTGTCAGAGTAAGTCACACACAATCCAAATTATCCTGTGCCCACCCTCTGGTAGCTTGGCAATGAGCAGTCAGGCTTAACTTAGAAGGCCATGTGTAAAGTATTTGTGCAATAAACCATACAATACCACAATATAACACCACAAAAATACACCACACAGTGTTTCGAAAAATATATAATGTTTATCTGGATAAATGCAGGTCAAAACGATTAAAGATGAAATAAGCAAATGTAGGGATATCACTGGAAGTGATATCAATTGTCTTTAGAGTTAAAATATTACTGTAAAAGCAATAAAAAGTGTCTTAAGTTCTCCTAGAAACAACAAGTGTCTCTTGCAGGGCAAAGTACCTCGTTTGTGTTGAAAAATCCTCGCAAGGGACCGCAGAGGAGGAGGTGCGTAGAAAAAGGTGAGTGTGCGTCGGTTTCACCCCTTCGCACACGGACTTGCAACATTATTTTCGACGGGGGGAAGACGTTGCGTTGATTTCCGGTGCGCAGACTTGGTGGATGGTCTTCGGGTTATGGTGTTTTCAGACGCCCCAGGGACGATGCGTGGAATCCTGGGCTTGCGGAGCAAAGTCACAGCGGCTGCGTCGATCCAGTAGCGCTGTGCGTTGAAGTTCCAGTCGCGTCACTGGCGCTGCGTTGATCTTCTGTCACAAAGTCGGGCTGCGTCATTCTGGACTCGGCGTGCAGTGAATTTTTCACCGCGAGCAGGCTGTGCGTCGTTCTTGGCAGGCGGTGCATCGAATTTTCGCTGCACGGGGATTTCAGCTGCAGGAGATAAGTCTTTTTGGTCCTGAGACTTCAGGGAACAGAAGGGAAGCTCTATCCAAGCCCTTGGAGAGCACTTCTGCAGCAGCAAGAGAGCAGCAAGACAGCAGGGCATCTGCAAGGCAGCAGTCCTATTCAGAAAGCAGCCGGGTGAGTCAGTTAGGCAGCCAGGCAGTTCTTCTTGTCAGGGTGCAGGTTCTGGTTCAGGTTTCTTCTCCAGGAAGTGTCTGAGGTGGTAGGGCAGAGGCCCTGTTTTTACACCCAAATCTGCCTTTGAAGTGGGGGAGACTTCAAAGAGTGGCTTAGAAGTGCACCAGGTCCCCTTTCAGTTCAATCCTGTCTGCCAGGGTCCCCGTAGGGGGTGTGGCAGTCCTTTGTGTGAGAGCAGGCTCTCCACCCTCCCAGCCCAGGAAGACCCATTCAAAATGCAGATGTATGCAAGTGAAGCTGAGTATCCTGTGTTTGGGGTGTGTCTGAGTGAATCCACAAGGAGCTGTCAACTAAACCCAGCCAGACGTGGACTGTAAGGCACAGAAAAATTTAAGTGCAGAGAAATACTCACTTTCTAAAATTGGCATTTCTAAAATAGTAATATTAAATCCAACGTCACCAATCAGCAGGATTTTGTTTTACCATTCTGGCCATACTAAATATGGCCTTCCTACTCCTTTCAGATCAGCAGCTACCACTCAAACAATGTATGAGGGCAGCCCCAATGTTAGCCTATGAAGGGAGTAGGCCTCACAGTAGTGTAAAAACAAATTTAGGAGCTTTACACTACCAGGGCATGTCCTGCCTTTTACCTACACAGCACCCTGCTCAAGGGGTTACATAGGGCACACGTCAGGGGTGACTTATGTGTAGAAAAAGTGGTGTTTTAGGCTTGGCAAGTACTTTTAAATGCTAAGTTTAATTGGCAGTGAAACTGCACACACAGGCCTTGCAATGGTAGTCCTGAGACAAGGTTAAGGGGCTACTGGAGTGGGTGGCACAACCAGTGCTACAGGCCCACTAGTAGCTTTTAATCTACAGGCCCTGGGCACATACAGGGCACTCTACTAGGGACTTATAAGTAAATTCAATAGCCCAATTGGGTGTGATCCAATGTTAACATGTTTAAAGGGAGAGAGCATATGCACTTTAGCACTGGTTAGCAGTGGTAAAGTGTGCAGAGTCTAAAAACCAGCAAAAACAGTATATCGAAAGTGGAGGGAGGAAGGCAAAAATGTAAGGGTGACCACCTTAAGGATGTCAGGGCTAATACTCCATTTCCAGTGTCATGAGAGGAATTGGACAACAGGTGGCACTGCTGCAGGTGGAAATTAGGCCTACCTCCAGCTTTTAATTTCCAATTATGTTTTCCTTTTTCAATTCCTTCTGCTTGAAACATTTCCTGCTCTTTATGATTCTCTACCAAAGTAATTTCTTACAAACATAAGATAGGAATGCGGTGGATGCAGTTTGACTGGGAAATCTCTTCAAAGGGATGCAGTGCAGTTCTATCCACGATTCATCAAATCCTATAGTGTTCATTTCTTCAGTGTATCCCTATTCGAGGAGCTTCTATCTACAAACAGAAAAGGTAGAAATGAATGTCTACTTTTTTTAAAGCACTTCTACGTATATGTCGGAGATGGATACGGAAGTGGGTGAGGAATTGCTATTTCCACATCACTGCTTCCAGATGGCGCCATCAAGGAATTAAGAAGGAGTCAAAGTGAAGCTGAGTAGTCTTTCAGTGGGAATGCTTTATACATTATTAGTTTGATTTCAAACCTAGCAATTGTTAAGAACTATCCCTGCAGCAGCAAAGACCTACCCCTTGTTCTGCCATTATCTGAATGATTCCAGTGGTGAGGTGTCATATTATGATTATGGATGAGATGTAAAAGGGCTCTCGCACGTGTGTCTGAGTAGCTTTCCGTGATCGTATAGTGGTTAGTACTCTATGTTGTGGCTGTAACAACCTCGATTCAAATCCGAGTCACAGCATTGTGGGAAAGGATTGTCACACCACAAAGGCACCTGGGATTTTTATAATATTTGAGAATTCACTTACTGTTTAAAGCTTGCTATATTTTCTGCTGACATATTTATTCAGTGAGAAGCATTTTTGCTGAATGCTCTGTGCCTTCTAACTCAGCCTGTTAATTTCAACATTCTTAAGAGGTAGTGGAACCTGCCTCTGTTAATATTTCTCAATTTTCAATTTTTTTAGCTAATGAATGTACCTGTCTATTAAATGCAACACATATATGGAGCAAAGATGATTGTGTGGGATCTTCAGACTGTGTGAAGAAAAGCTCAATGGCATGATGTATGGATCCCCTAAGCATATTTAAATGTAAATTGCACAAGACATTATAGAAATGTAGGGCCCTCTCTGATCAAAAGGAGATTTTGTGCAAGAGCAGGCTTCACTGACAAAAAACTTGTTGAGTGAATTTCTCTTAACAACTTTGTGCCCGAGTTAAGGAAAATTGGTGCAGCGCCGTGCTGCGTCACTTTAGAAACACAGGGATGTGCCATATTTAAGTGAATGTAGGGAACCCCTGCGTTTCCCCCTGCGTTTGGGCCAAATTTAGCTGTCAGTCCAAAGTAGGCATCCTTGCACCATTGTGCAAGGATGTCGAGGTTGAGGGGTGTGATTGTTTATGTGCTGGAAGGTATCACTTCCTGCACATGAACAATCATTAATGGCACTTCTGTGTGCGCTGCACAATGCAGCACATACAGAAGTACCAAAGCGTCATTTTCAAATGATTGTTTATGTGTGGGAAGGGACACCTTCACGCACGTAAACAATCATTTCTAGCATTTTGCTCTTTCTATGCGTGCTGTAGAATGCAGCACGCATGAAAAAGCATAAAACGAGGAGGAATGAAAGTATTCCTCCTCGTTGTGCACTGCTTACGCCATCCTTGGGGGTGGTGTTAGATTTTGACGCTTACTCAGGTTTACAAAATTTTATAAATCTGAGGTTGCATCGAAATGCAATGGGTGTTGCTGTGGCACGCCCAAAGCAACACCCATTGCACGGCCGTTCCACGCACAGTGCTGCGTGGTAAGGGGCCGTATTTACAAGGTGGTGTTAAGCCACAAAAGTGGCTTAACGCCACCTTGTAAACACGGTGCAGTGCTTAGCGCCACAGGAGCGTCACAAAAATGACGCTCCTATGGCGCTAGGGGCCTATAAATACGGCCCTTTGCCACCTAAAGTACATTGATCTCCAGTCGCACTGCAGTCTCCTGCCACTGCAGTCAAAATCTTGAGAACATTTAGCAGCACCTTAAATACTGTCAGAGAGCTCTCTTTGATTACTTTTCTGGCAGACAATCATACATGCCTTGCATGTTTTGCCATGGCTCTACTAGTCAGTTCCCTTTTGCTGTAACATCTCAAGTGCATTTGAGATGGGGGCAAGGTCGGGCAGTACCCTATATAAAATCATACCAGACTGATACTTGTACCCTGCTTTCTCAGGGCGACACCAGATCAGCAGTAGGCTAAAGACAGGCAATTCACGGTGTGAAAGCAGATCATAACTTTTGGGTGTTAAACTGCTTCCCCAGGCTTCAACGACTCCAGAAGGATCCTCTTTCATTTCAAAGCCTCAATCCTATAGACCTCTGTTTGTTTTAAAAACGGTGATGCAAATTTTCCCAGTGACATCGTCGTGCTCTGTGGAGAAAGCCTCCATTTCCAGTGTCATGAGAGGAATTGGGCAACAGGTAACACTGCTGCAGGTGGAAATATGGCCTACCTCCAGCTTTTAATTCCCGATTATGTTTTCCTTTTTCACTTTTTTCTGCGTGAAACATTTCCTGCTCTTTATGATTCTCTACCAAAGTAATTTCTTCCAAATATAACACAGGAATGCGGCGGATGCGGTTTGACTGGGAAATCTCTTCAAAGGGATGCAGTGCAGTACTATCCACGTTTCACCAGCTCCTATAGTGTTCATTTCTTCTGTGTATCTCTATTCGAGGAGCTTCTATCTGCGAGAAGAAAAGGTAGAAATGAATGTCTACTTTTTTTACAGCACTTCTACGTATATGTATATGTCGGAGATGGATACGGAAGTGGGTGAGGTATTGCTATTTCCACATCACTGCCTCCAGGTGGCACCATCAAGGAATTAAGAAGGAGTCAAAGTGAAGCTGAGTAGTTTTTCATGGGGAATGCTTTATCCATTATTACTTTGATTTCAAACCTAACAAGCTGTCAGCCTTTCATCATACTTTTAACTGGCAAGTGCTAATAACTATCCCTGCAGCAGCAAAGATCTACCCCTTGGTCTGCCATTATCTCAATGATGCCAGTGGTGAGGTGTCATATTATGATTATGGATGAGCTGTAGAAGGGTGTAGGAAAGTACCATCTTGCCTGGCATGTTACCCCCATTTTTACTTGTGTGTCAGTTTGTTTTTGCCTGAGTCACTGGGATCCTGCTACCCAGGACCCCAGTGCTCATCGTTTGTGGCCTATTTGTGTTCCCTGTGTGGTGTCTAACTGTATCACTGAGGCTTTGCTAACCAGAACTTTAGTGTTTATGCTCTCTCTGCTTTTAAAATTGTCACTGCAGGCTAGTGACCATTTTCACCAATTCTGATTGGCACACTGGAACACCCTTATAATTCCCTAGTATATGGTACCTAGGTACCCAGGGTATTGGGGTTCCAGGAGATCCCTATGGGCTGTAGCATTTCTTTTGCCACCCATAAGGAGCTCAGACAATTCTTACACAGGACTGCCACTGCAGACTGAGTGAAATAACGTCCATGTTATTTCACAGCCATTTTACACTGCACTTAAGTAACTTATAAGTCACTTATATGACTAACCCTCACTTGGTGAAGGTTAGGTGCAAAGTTACTAAGTGTGAGGGCACCCTGGCACTAGGGCAATTTCCCCAGACTTTGTGAGTGTGGGGACAGCATTACACATGTGTACTACATTTAGGTCAATACCTATATGTAGCTTCACAATGGTTACTCCGAATATGGCCATGTAACATGTCTAAGATCATGGAATTGTCCCCCCATGACATCTATGGTATTGGGGTGCCAATCCCATGCATCCCCGGGGCTCCAGCATGGACCCCGGGTACTGCCAAACTAGCTCTCTGGGGTTTTCCCTGCAGCTACCGCTGCTGCCAACCCTCAGACAGGTTTCTGCCCTCCTGGAGTCTGGGCAGCCCAGTACCAGGAAGGCAGAACAAAGGATTTCCTCTGAGAGAGGGTGTTACACCCTCTCCCTTTGGAAATAGGTGTTAAGGGCTCGGGAGGAGTAGCCTCCCCCATCCTCTGGAAATGCTTTGAAGAGCACAGATGGTGCCCTCCTTGCATAAGCCAGTCTACACCCATTCAAGGATCCCCCAGCCCCTGCTCTGGAGCGAAACTGGACAAAGGAAAGGGGAGTGACCACTCCCCTGTCCCTCACCACCCCAGGGGTGGTGCCCAGAGCTCCTCCAGTGTGTCCCAGATCTCTGCCATCTTGAATTCAGAGGTTTGAGGACACAATTGAGGCCTCTGGGTGGCCAGTGCCAGCAGGTGATGTCAGACACCCCTCCTGATAGGTGCTTACCTGGTTAGGTGGCAAATCCACCTCTGAGGGCTATTTTGGGTCTCTCCTGTGGGTTACTCGTCGGATAACCAATGCAAGAGCTCACCAGAGTTCCTCTGCATCTCTCTCTTCAACCTTTTTCCAAGGATTGACTGCTGACTGCTTCAGGATGCCTGCAAAACCGCAACAAAGTAGCAAGATGACTACCAGCAACATTGTAGCGCCTAATCCTGCCGGCTTTCTCAACTGTTTCCTGGTGGTTTAGCTCTGAGGGCTGTCTGCCTTCACCCTGCACTGGAAGCCAAGAAGAAATCTCCCGTGGGTCGAAGGAAACTTCCCCTTGCTAACGCAGGCACCAAACTTCTGCATCACCATTCCTCTGGTTCCCCTCTCATCTTGACAAGCGTGGTCCCTGAAACAGAGGAGCTGGATCCAAGTGACCCCGACAGTCCAGTGGTCCTTCTGTTCAAATTTAGTGGAGCTAAGTCCTTGCCTCCCCACGCCAGGCAGTAATCCTGTGTACTGCGTGATCTGCTGCTGCTAGGGCTTCTGAGCACTTTTGCAAGGATTCCTTCATGCACCGCGTAGCCATGGTCCCCAGAACTACGTCCTGCATTGCTCAACTCGCTGAGTTGACCACCGACTTCGTGGGACCCTCTTTTGTTGTGTTGAAACGACCGCTGTGCTCATATTTCTTGAATCCCTGTTCAAGTGCTTCTGCAGGTGCTGCCTGCTTCTGCGTGGGCTCTCTGTGCTGCTGTGTGCCCCCTCTGTCTCCTTCTCCAAAAGGAGACTTCCTGGTCCTTCCTGGGCCCTGGCAGCACCCATTTTCTTCAACCTTGACTGTTGCAGCTAGCAAGGCTTGTTTGCGGTCTTTCTGCGTGGAAACAACGCTGCATCCTCCAGCACACCATGGGACATCTTCTGACCTAAGGAGAAGTTCATGGCACCTTCCGTTGTTGCAGAATCTTCAGCTTCTTCCACCCGGAGGCAGCCCTTTTGCACCTTCATCCGGGGTTTAGTGGGCTCCTGCCACCCCCTGGACACTTGTGTGACTCTTGGACTTGGTCCCCTTCCTTTACAGGTCCTCAGGTCCACAAATCCGTCTTCAGTGCTTTGCAGTCCGTTTTTTGCCTTTGCAGAATCCCCTATCTCGACTTTACTGTCTTTCTGGGGTAGTAGGGTAACTTTACTCCTACTTTTCAGAGTCTTGGGGTGGGGTGTCTTGAACACCCTTAGTGTTTTCTTACACTCCCAGTGACCCTCTACACTCTACACTAGGCCTGGGGTCCATTCGTGGTTCGCATTTCACTTTTGAAGTATATGGTTTGTGTTGCCCCTAGGCCTATTGTCTCCTATTGCATCCTATTGTATTCTACAGTGTTTGCACTACTTTTCTAACTGTTTATTTACCTGATTTTGGTTTGTGTGTATATTTTGTGTATTTTACTTACCTCCTAAGGGAGTATATCCTCTGAGATATTTTTGGCACATTGTCACTAAAATAAAGTACCTTTATTTTTAGTAACTCTGAGTATTGTGTTTTTTATGAGTGTGCTATATGATATTAGTGGTATAGTAGGAGCTTTGCATGTCTCCTAGTTCAGCCTAAGCTGCTCTGCTATAGCTACCTCTATCAGCCTAAGGTGCTAGAACACTACTAATCTATTAATAAGGGATAACTGGACCTCGCACAAGGATAAGTCGGAGATGGGTAAGGAAGTGGGTTAGGTATTGCTATGTCCACATCACTGCCTCCAGGTGGCACCATCAAGGAATTAAGAAGGAGTCAAAGTGAAGCTGAGTAGTCTTTCATGGGGAATGCTTTATCCATTATTACTTTGATTTCAAACCTGGCAAGCTGTCAGCCTTTCATCATACTTCTAACTGGCAAGTGTTAATAACTATCCCTGCAGTAGCAAAGATCTACCCCTTGGTCTGCCATTATCTGAATAATGCCAGGGGTGAGGTATCATATTATGATTATGGATGAGATGTAGAAGGGGTCTTGCAAATGTATCATTGTAGCTTGCCGTGATCGTATAGTGGTTAGTACTTTGTGTTGTGGCCGCAGCAACCTCAGTTTGAGTCCGTGTCACGGCATTGTGGGAAAGCAATGTCACAGCACATAGGCACCTGAGACTTTTATAATATTTGAGAATTCACTTACTGTTTAAAGATTGCTATATTTTCTGCTGACATATTTATTCACTGAGAAACATTTTTGCTGAGCACATTGTGCCTTCTAACTCAGCCTGTTAATTTCAACATTCCTAAGAAGCATGGAACCTGCCTCTGTTTATATTTCTCAATTTTCCATTCTTTTAGCTAATGAATGTACCTGTCTTTTAATTGCAACACATATTGAGCGAAGATGATTGTGTGGGTTCTTCAGACTGGATGAAGAAAAGCTCTATGGAATGATGTATGGATCCCCAGAGCATATTTAAATGTAAATTGCACAAGACATTATAGAAACGTAGGGCCGGCTCTGATCAAAAAGAAGAGCAGGCTTCACTGACAATAAATTGTTGAGTAAATTCCTCTTAAAGACTTTGGGCCTGATTCAGACCTTGGCGGGCGGCTGAGGCCGCCCGCCAAGGTCCCGCCGACAAATGACCGCACCGCGGTCAAAAGACCGCGGCGGCCATTCATACATTTCCGCTGGGCCGGCGGGCGCTCTCCAAAAGAGCGCCCGGCGGCCCAGCGGAAATGCCCCTGCAACGAGGATGCCGGCTCCGAATGGAGCCGGCGGAGTTGCAGGGGTGCGACGGGTGCAGTGGCACCCGTCGCGTATTTCAGTGTCTGCATAGCAGACACTGAAATACTTTGTGGGGCCCTCTTACGGGGGCCCCTGCAGTGCCCATGCCATTGGCATGGGCACTGCAGGGGCCCCCAGGGGCCCCACGGCACCCCCTACCGCCATCCTGTTCCTGGCGGGAGACCAGCCAGGAACAGGATGGCGGTAGGGGGTGTCAGAATCCCCATGGCGGCGGAGCGCGCTCCGCCGCCATGGAGGATTCTGCAGGGCAGCGGGAAACCGGCGGGAGACCGCCGGTTTCCCGCATCTGACCGCGGCCGAACCGCCGCGGTCAGAATGCCCCGCGGGGCACCGCCGGGCTGTCGGCGGTACTCCCGCCGACCCTGGCCCCGGCGGTCAGAGACCGCCGGGGTCAGAATGACCCCCTTTGTGCCAGATTTAAGGAAAATTGGTGCAGTGCAGTGCTTGCGCATAAATTGGCAGCGCCGCGTTGTTTCACTTTAGAAACGCAGGGATGCTCTGTATTTAAGTGAATACAGCGCACCCCTCTGTTTTCCCCTGCGCTGGCACTAAATTTAGCTGCCATTGCCAATGCAGGCATCCAGGTTGAGGGGTGTAAACAATCACTAATGGCACTTTGTCACTTTTGTGTGTGCTGCACAATGAAGCACACACAGTAGGACCAAAACACCATTTTCAAATGATTGTTTATGTGCAGGAAGGGACACCTTGCCTCACATAAACAATAATTTCTGGCATTTTGTTCTTTCTGTGCGTGCTGTAGAATGCAGCACGCATAGAAAAAGTAAAATACTGAGGAGGAATAAAAGTATCCCTCCTCGTTGCACCCTTCTTACGCCACCCTTGGGGGTGGCGTTAGATTTTGGCGTTGCCTCAGGTTTACGAAATTTCATAAATTTGAGGCAGCGTCAAAATGCAATGGGTGTTGCTGTGGCACACCCACAGCAACACCCATTGCACGCCCCTTCCACGCACAGTGCTGCGTGGGAACGGGCCATATTTACAAGGCGGCGTTAAGCCACAAAAAGTGGCTTAACGACACCTTGTAAGTACGGTGTAGTTCTTAGCGTCACAGGAGCGTCACAAAAAGTGACGCTCCCATGGTGCGAGGGGCCTATAAATATGTCCCTTTGCCATCTAAAGTACTTTGATCCGCAGTCGCACTGCAGTCTGCTACCACTGCAGTTGAAATCTGGAGAACATTTAGTAGCACCTTAAATACTTTCAGAGAGCTCTCTCTGAGGAATTTTCTGGCACGGTGTGAAGACGCATGGATAACATTTGGGTGTTAAACTGCTTCCCCAATCTTCAACGACTCCAGAAGGTTCCTCTTTCAGTTCAAAGCCTCAATCCAATAGACCTCTGTTTAAAAAAAATAAAACCTGTGATGCAAATTTTCCATGTGACATCGTCGTGCTCTGTGGAGAAAGCCTCCAGTTCCAGTGTCATGAGAGGAATTAGACAACAGGGGGCACTGCTGCAGGTAGAAATTAGGCCTACCTCCAGCTTTTAATTTCCGAATATGTTTTCCTTTTCCCTTTTTTCTGCATGAAACATTTCCTGCTCTTTATGATTCTCTACCAAAGTAATAGGAATGCGGCGGATGCGGTTTGACTGGGAAATCTTTTGAAAGGGATGCAGTGCAGTTATATCCAGATTTCATCAACTCCTATAGTGTTCATTTCTTCTGTGTATACCTATTCGCGGAGCTTCAATCTGCAAACAGAAAAGGTAGAAATTAATGTTTACTTTTTCTAGAACTTCTATGGATATGTCGGAAATGGGTAAGGAAGTGGATGAGTGTTAGAAATGGGGTCTTTGGTTGGCAGTCAGGTTACCCCATGTCCAAGCAGGGACCCTCACTCTAGTCAGGGTAAATCATACACAATCCAGATTATCTTGTGCCCACCCTGTGGTAGTGTGGCACTGAGCAGTCAGCCTTAACTTGGAATGCAAAGTGTAAAGTATTTGCGCAATAAATCGTGCAATAACACAGTACTCCACAAAAATACACCACACAGTGTTTAGAAAAATATATAATAGTTATCTGGATAAATGCAGGTCAAAACAATTAAGATGCAATAAGCATAGGTTGAACATATCACTGTAAAAATGATATAAAGTGTCTAGTCTCTTAAAAGCAATAAATGTCTCTTGCAAGCATAAAGTATCTGGTTTGCGTTCAAAATCTCCACAAAGAACCACAGAGGAGGAGATGCGTGGAAAACAGGGAGGCGTGTGTCAACTTCTCGGGCCGCACACAGCGATGCGTCATTTATTTTTCACACAGGGAAGGCTTTGCGTGGTTTTCCGTCCCTCGGTCTTGGATCCTCTTTCGGTTGCGGGGTTTTCGGACACCCCGGGGACGATTCGTTGAATTCCGGCGCTGACAGGACAAAGTCACAGGGGCTGCGTCAATCCGGTGGGCGTTGCGTGGAAATTTCTACCGTACGGCAGGCGCTGTGTCGATTCCTCTCTGGAAGTCGGACTGCGTCATTCTGGCTTGGCTGTGCTTTGATCCAGTGGGCCGTGAGTCAAATTCCTGGTCGCTACGCTGGCGCTGTGTCGATCTTCTCCTTGCAAAGTTGGGCTGCGCCGTTTCTGGCAGGCTGTGCGGTGATTTTCGCCACACAGGGAGTTCTTCTTGCAGGAATGAAGTCTTTTTGGTCCTGAGACTTCAGGGAACAGGAGGCAATCTCTATCCAAGCTCTTGGAGAGCACTTCTCAGCACAGCCAGAGAGCAGCAGGGCCGCATGGCAACAGCAAGGCAGCAGTCCTTCCCAGAAAACAGGCAGGTGAGTCCTTTGGGCAGCCAGGCAGTACTTCTTGGCAGGTTGCAGGTTCTGGTTCAGGTTCTCTTCTCCAGGAAGTTTCTGAGTTGGTAGGATCAAAGGACCTCTTTAAATACCCAAATGTGCTTTTGAAGTGGGGGAGACTTCAAAGAGTGGCTTAGAAGTGCACAAGGTCCCCTTTCAGTTCAATCCTGTCTACCAGGGTCCCAGTAGGGGGTGTGGCTGGCTCCTGTCCTGTCCTTTGATATGTAAATGTCAGGACCTCCACCCTCCCAGCCCAGGAAAACCCATTCAAAATGCAGATGTACGTAAGTGAGGCTGAGCATCCTGTGTTTGGGGTTTGTCTGAGTGAATGCACAAGGGAGCTGTCAACTGAACCTAGCCAGACATGAATTGTAAGGCACAGAGGGATTCAAGTGCAGAGAAATACTCACTTTCTAAAAGTGGCATTTCTAAAATAGTAATATTAAATCCAACTTCACCAGTCAGCAGGATTTTGTATTACTATTCTGGTCATACTAAATATGAACTCCCTACTCCTTTCAGATCAGCAGGTACCACTCAAACAGTATATGAGGGTAGCCCTAATGTTAGCCTAGGAAAGGAGCAGGCCTCACAGCAGTGAAAAAATGAATTTAGGAGTTTTACACTACCAGGACATGTAAACTACACAGGTACATGTCCTGCCTTTTGCCTACACAGCACCCTGCCCTATGGGTTACCCAGCGCCTACCTTAGGGGTTACTTATATGTAGAAAATGAGTTTTGGGCTTGGCAAGTACTTTTAAATGCCAAGTCGAATTGGCAGTGAAACTCCACACACAGGCCTTGCAATGGCAGGCCTGAGACATTGTTAAGGAGCTACTTAAGTGGGAGGCACAATCAGTGCTGCAGGCCCACTAGTAGCATTTAATCTACAGGCCCTGGGCACATATAGTGCACTTTACCTTGGATTTATAAGTAAATTAAATAATCCAATTGGGTATGATCCAATGTTATTGTGTTTAAAGGGAGAGAGCATGTGCACTTTAGCACTGGTTAGCAGTGGTAAAGTGCGCAGAGTCTTAAAACCAGCAAAAATAGTATCCAAAAAGTGGAGGGAGGCAGGTAAAAAGTTAGGGGTGACCATCCTAAGGCTGTCAGGTCTAACATGTGTCCCCCCCAGCTGAAAGTGGCGAGAGCTACCAACCTCCTGGGAGCTCTAATCGCTAAGGTGGAAGTATCTGGAGAGACATCAGCATTGGCGTGGTCAATCCCCGGGCGATGCTCCACTGTAAAGGCCATCCCCTGTAGGGAAATGGACCACCTCAAGAGTTTAGGATTCTCACCCCTCATCTGCATGAGCCATCTGAGGGGCCTGTGGTATTTCTGAACCTGGAAGTGAGTCCAAAACAGGTAGGGTCTCAGCTTCTTCAGTGCCCAGTTCACAGCAAATGTTTCTCTCTCAATAGCATTCCACCTCTGTTCCCGTGGTAATAGTCTTCTGCTAATAAAGACTACTGGATAGTCTAAACCCTCCTCATTTAGCTGTGCTAGAACAGCCCCTATGTCATGCTCTGAAGCGTCTGTCTGCACAATAAATTCCTGGGAGTAGTCAGGGGCCTTGAGCACAGGGGCAGTGCACATGGTTTCCTTCAGGGATTCAAAGGCTTTCTGACAACCCTCTGTCCAATTCACCAATCTAGGTTGCTTTTTTGAAGTAAGTTCTGTCAAAGGTGTCACAATGGATCCATAGTCCTCAACAGGTTGCCAGGCCTTGATAGATTCAATCTTGGCCTGGAGTGGCTGCACCTTGCCACCACCTACTAGGTGTCCCAAGTACAACATGGAACCCTGCCCAATCTGGCACTTGCTAGCCTTGATGGTTAGGCCTGCCTGTTGCAGAGCCTGAAGCACCTCCTTGAGGTGGAGCAGGTGTTGCTCCCAGCTGAAACTATAGATGGCTATGTCGTCTAGGTAGGCTGTGCAGAAGGCATCCTTGCCAGCTAGGACCCTGTTAACCAACCGTTGGAATGTAGTGGGGGCATTATTCAACCCAAAGTGCATCACCCGGAATTGGTAATGGCCCTCAGGTGTGGAAAATGCAGGTCTCTCTTCAGCCCCCTCAGTCAAGGCGATCTTCCAGTACCCTGATATGAGGTCAAAAGTACTGAGGAATTTGGCAGCGCCTAGTCTGTCTATGAGCTCATCTGCTCGGGGGATGTGGTGAGCATCAGTCCCTGTGACTGAGTTGAGACCCCGGTATTCCACACAGAACCGGAGTTCTGGCTTGGCACTGGGTGCAGCAGCCTTGGGTACCAGCACCACAGGGCTGGCCCAGGGCTTGCTGGAATTCTCAATAACCCCTACGGCCAGCATCTTGGCGACTTCCTCCTTGATGCTGGCCTTCACCTTATCTGACAACCTGTAAATTTTGTTCTTTACAGGGGGGCTGTCTCCTGTGTCAATATCATGGACACACAAGTGGGTGAGTCCAGGAGTAAGGAAAAACAGGGAAGAGAACTGCTCCAATAGCTCGTAGCAGTCTCCTCTCTGATCTAGAGTCAGGGAGTCAGAGAGATTGACACCCTCCACTGACCCATCACCTTCTTTGGAAAAGAGGAGGTTAGGGAGAGGCCCACTCTCCTCTTCCATGCCCTCATCTGTCACAAGGAGCATACTGACCTCAGACCTCTCAAAATGATGCTTCAGTCGGTTGTGGTGGAGAACCCTTAGGGCGTGTTTAGGGGTCTTATGGTCCACTAGGTAAGTGGCCTCTCCCTTCCGCTCCTTGATCTCAGATGGGCTAGTCCAGCGGTCCTGGAGAGCTCTAGGCTCTACTGCCTCCATTACCCAAACTTTGCCTCCAGGTGAGAATTCAACCAGAGTGGCCTTCTGGTCATACCACTCCTTCATCACCTCTTGACTGGCCTCAAGGTTACTTTTGGCCTTCTTCCAGAAGCGTTGGGTTTGGTTGCGGAGGGCCAGCATATAACTGACCACATCCTGAGGAGATGTCTTGGGAGCTTTCTCCCAGCCCTCTTTCACTATGCTTAGTGGTCCCCAGACAGGGTGACCATAGAGAAGTTCAAAGGGGCTGAACCCCACCCCTTTCTAGGGTACCTCCCTACAAGCAAAGAGAAGGCATGGCAAGAGGATGTCCCAATTACGCCTCATGGTCTCAGGTATGCCAGTGATCATGCCTTTTAGGGTCTTGTTGAATCTCTCAACAAGTCCATTGGATTGAGGATGGTAAGGGGTAGTAAACCGGTACGCTGATGCTAGCGTGCCTGGTCCTTAGTAAGTAAACTTACAAGGGGACGCGTATCACATGGTGTAGGAGGCTGGACTGGCTTGTAGTGAGTACCAAGGGGTACTTGCACCTTGCACCAGGCCCAGTTATCCCTTATTAGTGTATAGGGTGTCTAGCAGCTTAGGCTGATAGGTAATGGTAGCTTAGCAGAGCAGCTTAGGCTGAACTAGGAGACGTGTGAAGCTACTACAGTACCACTTAGTGTCATATGCACAATATCATAAGAAAACACAATACACAGTTATACTAAAAATAAAGGTACTTTATTTTTATGACAATATGCCAAAGTATCTTAGAGTGTACCCTCAGTGAGAGGATAGGAAATATACACAAGATATATATACACAATAGCAAAAATATGCAGTATAGTCTTAGAAAACAGTGCAAACAATGTATAGTTACAATAGGATGCAATGGGGAAACATAGGGATAGGGGCAACACAAACCATATACTCCAAAAGTGGAATGCGAACCACGAATGGACCCCAAACCTATGTGACCTTGTAGAGGGTCGCTGGGACTATTAGAAAATAGTGAGAGTTAGAAAAATAACCCTCCCCAAGACCCTGAAAAGTGAGTGCAAAGTGCACTAAAGTTCCCCTAAGGACAAAGTAGTCGTGTTAGAGGAATAATGCAGGAAAGACACAAACTAGCAATGCAACAACTGTGGATTTCCAATCTAGGGTACCTGTGGAACAAGGGGACCAAGTCCAAAAGTCACAAGCAAGTCGGAGATGGGCAGATGCCCAGGAAATGCCAGCTGCGGGTGCAAAGAAGCTTCGACTGGACAGAAGAAGCTGAGGTTTCTGCAGGAACGAAAAGGGCTAGAGACTTTCCCTTTGGTGGACGGATCCCTCTCGCCTTGGAAAGTTGTGCAGAAGTGTTTTCCCGCCGGAAGGACGCCAACAAGCCTTGCTAGTTGCAAATCGTGCGTTTGGCGTTTTTGGACGCTGCTGGGGCCCAGGAGGGACCAGGAGGTCGCAAATTGGACCTGAAGAGAGAGGGGACGTCGAGCAAGACAAAGAGTCCTCACTGAAGCAGGTAGCACCCGGAGAAGTGCCAGAAACAGGCACTACAAGGATGCGTGAAACGGTGCTTGCCGAAGTTGCACAAAGGAGTCCCACGTCGCCGGAGACCAACTTAGAAAGTCGTGCAATGCAGGTTAGAGTGCCGTGGACCCAGGCTTGGCTGTGCACAAAGGATTTCCGCCGGAAGTGTACAGGGGCCGGAGTAGCTGCAAAGTCGCGGTTCCCAGCAATGCAGCCCAGCGAGGTGAGGCAAGGACTTACCTCCACCAAACTTGGACTGAAGAGTCACTGGACTGTGGGGGTCACTTGGACAGAGTTGCTGGATTCGAGGGACCTCGCTCGTCGTGCTGAGAGGAGACCCAAGGGACCGGTAATGCAGCTTTTTGGTGCCTGCGGTTGCAGGGGGAAGATTCCGTCGACCCACGGGAGATTTCTTCGGAGCTTCTGGTGCAGAGAGGAGGCAGGCTACCCCCACAGCATGCACAAGCAGGAAAACAGTCGAGAAGGCGGCAGGATCAGCGTTACAGAGTTGCAGTAGTCGTCTTTGCTACTATGTTGCAGGTTTGCAGGCTTCCAGCGCGGTCAGCAGTCAATTCCTTATCAGAAGGTGAAGAGGGAGATGCAGAGGAACTCGGCTGAGCTCATGCATTCGTTATCTCAAGTTTCCCCAGAGACAGAGACCCTAAATAGCCAGAAAAGAGGGTTTGGCTACCTAGGAGAGAGGATAGGCTACTAACACCTGAAGGAGCCTATCAGCAGGAGTCTCTGACGTCACCTGGTGGCACTGGCAACTCAGAGCAGTCCAGTGTGCCAGCAGCACCTCTGTTTCCAAGATGGCAGAGGTCTGGAGCACACTGGAGGAGCTCTGGACACCTCCCAGGGGAGGTGCAGGTCAGGGGAGTGGTCACTCCCCTTTCCTTTGTCCAGTTTCGCGCCAGAGCAGGGGCTAAGGGGTCCCTGAACCGGTGTAGACTGGCTTATGCAGAATTGGGCACCTCTGTGCCCAACAAAGCATTTCCAGAGGCTGGGGGAGGCTACTCCTCCCCTGTCTTCACACCATTTTCCAAAGGGAGAGGGTGTCACACCCTCTCTCAGAGGAAGTTCTTTGTTCTGCCATCCTGGGCCAGGCCTGGCTGGACCCCAGGAGGGCAGCTGCCTGTCTGAGGGGTTGGCAGCAGCAGCAGCTGCAGTGAAACCCCAGGAAAGGCAGTTTGGCAGTACCAGGGTCTGTGCTACAGACCACTGGGATCATGGGATTGTGCCAACTATGCCAGGATGGTATAGAGGGGGCAATTCCATGATCATAGACATGTTACATGGCCATATTCAGAGTTACCATGGTGAAGCTACATATAGGTAGTGACCTATATGTAGTGCACGCGTGTAATGGTGTCCCCGCACTCACAAAGTTCAGGGAATTGGCTCTGAACAATGTGGGGGCACCTTGGCTAGTGCCAGGGTGCCCTCACACTAAGTAACTTTGCACCTAACCTTTTCCAGGTAAAGGTTAGACATATAGGTGACTTATAAGTTACTTAAGTGCAGTGTAAAATGGCTGTGAAATAACGTGGACGTTATTTCACTCAGGCTGCAGTGGCAGGCCTGTGTAAGAATTGTCAGAGCTCCCTATGGGTGGCAAAAGAAATGCTGCAGCCCATAGGGATCTCCTGGAACCCCAATACCCTGGGTACCTCAGTACCATATACTAGGGAATTATAAGGGTGTTCCAGTAAGCCAATGTAAATTGGTAAAAATGGTCACTAGCCTGTTAGTGACAATTTGGAAAGAAATGAGAGAGCATAACCACTGAGGTTCTGATTAGCAGAGCCTCAGTGAGACAGTTAGTCACTACACAGGTAACACATTCAGGCACACTTATGAGCACTGGGGCCCTGGGTTACCAGGGTCCCAGTGACACATACAACTAAAACAACATATATACAGTGAAAAATGGGGGTAACATGCCAGGCAAGATGGTACTTTCCTACACATGGAGTATCCTAGTCATACAGTGACCACTGCATGGTAGCTAACATCAATAACCAAGAAACATTCTATGAAAAACAGATTTGAACCATATTAATCAAGAATAACCACTACACAGGAAAGAGTTAACAATCTTATTTCCCTATTGCTTACAATTCTAAAGTATTCCGTTACTTCAACCTTTATTAAAAACAACTCTTTATTAATTCATTAGTAAAAAGACATTGGGCCTGATTCTAACTTTGGAGGACGGTGTTAAACCGTCCCAAAAGTGGCGGATATACCACCTACCGTATTACGAGTCCATTATATCCTATGGAACTCGTAATACGGTAGGTGGTATATCCACCACTTTTGGGACGGTTTAACACCGTCCTCCAAAGTTAGAATCAGGCCCATTATTCCTTAAGCCAACATATGCGACAATGTAAAACCATAAGCTATGAATACCAGGATTAATGATGCAATTCAGCAATTTGATTCGTCAGTCATCTGTCATTGGCAACGTCACATGTAACAGCCTACCGAACCAAGATTAGCATTAACATGTGGGTCTTCATGCGAAAACAATTTAGACAAAAACATTAATTTGGAAAACTCTACCTAAGTGAGAATCTTTTTATAACAGCGCAGTTGGTACCTAGAAGAAAAGGCAATAAAAAGCATCCGTCACATTTCATAGCTACCTATCCAGGATGGATCGTCAAGAAGTCAGACTTCATCTTCAGGTCATCAATCAGTCATCTACGGATCAGGCTCACAGAGTGTGAACCCAATATCAGCACCTCGAACAGCACCTCCTGACGTCATCCATTTTCCCCTCGCATCTGCTCTCGCAGCCCCTTGTCATGACTTTTTATTAGGGTCTCCCAGTCAATCCCCCTGATTTCTAATTGGTCAGTCGGTTGTCAGATATGACTTTAACCTATAGTTTTTGTTTACCAAATCATCTAATTATCCTACAATTCAGGTTACAGAAGTGGATTGGTTCTTCATGCGATGTCCTCATCATCCGGCTCTCCAAATATCGAAATTATTTCATATGGCTTATTCAGTCAGTGCCTCTATTGTTCAAGTCCTATGAAAGTACGTTTAGCCTGCTCTACACATAATTTTATCAAATTGTCTTCATCATCTCCTGTCCGATGGTACGTTTGCAGAAAATTCTAGCTAAGTAACTTGAACATTAAGGCCCTCATTCTGACCTTGGCGGGCGGCGGAGGCCGCCCGCCAAAGTCCCGCCGTCAGATTACCGTTCCGCGGTCGAAAGACCGCGGCGGTAATTCTGACTTTCCCGCTGGGCTGGCGGGCGGTCGCCTTCAGACCGCCCGCCAGCCCAGCGGGAAAGAGGCTTCCACGATGAAGCCGGCTCGGAATCGAGCCGGCGGAGTGGAAGCTGTGCGACGGGTGCAGTTGCACCCGTCGCGTATTTCACTGTCTGCGCAGCAGACAGTGAAATACATGTAGGGGCCCTCTTACGGGGGCCCCTGCAATGCCCATGCCAGTGGCATGGGCACTGCAGGGGCCCCCAGGGGCCCCGCGACCCCCCCTACCGCCATCCGGATCCCAGCGGTCGGACCGCCGGGATCTGGACGGCGGTAGGGGGGGTCGGAATCCCCGCGGCGGTGCAGCAAGCTGCGCCGCCGTGGAGGATTCAATGGGGCGGCGGTACACTGGCGGGAGCCCGCCAGTGGTGCCGGTCCGACCGCGGCTTTACCGCCGCGGTCGGAATCCCCATTGGAGCACCGCCGGCCTGTCGGCGGTGCTCCCGCGGTCCTCCGCCCTGGCGGTCGAAGACCGCCAGGGTCAGAATGAGGGCCTAAGTGGTTCAAAGTTGCAGTCCCCGGTTACCAATCCTTTGCAAGGCGTTCAGTTTCTTCATGTTCAGTGTGTGCGAGGCCCAGTGGAACTACGCCTTTAGTTCAGATAACTTAATAATACAAAACAGAGGTTATGCGTTTCATTATGACATATTACTAAAAAAAATTCTTGTACACTTTTCATCGTACCACACAATTTCAGTTATATTAGTACAATTTCATATAAATGTCTGTCGTGCCCCGAGGGCACATTTTTTCAAACGTGCACATAATTTTTCTACGATTAATTTTCTCATTAGTAATAACATATAAATCATTAATCATTTTCTTAATTAACATATGTACTTCAACAGTTCCTCCTATGATGACTAAATATGTCATCACACCTTCCTTTGTCATCATTTTATAATTGTGTTCCTGATGTACTTTGACTTCTGCTTAAATGTTCTCTATAGATTCTTCTCCTAGGCTGTTCTTCCCTCCTCTGATCATTTTTGGACTTCCCTAGTTTTATCTTTTGCCACAATTTACATGCCCCCCATAGTACTAATATAGAAACAATTCCAATTAATATTCCCTGTACAAGTTTCCATAATACCCCATTCCACATTTGACTAAACCAGTTATCTACGGAAGCAAATCCATTTCCAACCTTTTCCCAAACCCCTGGTTCCTTCAACTCCTTCAAATCCTTGCTCAAATTAGTTAAGTTAGTAAGTAAGTCTCTTATCTCCTTATCACTATCAGGGATATATGAACAACAATGCCTGGCAATAATCATCCTACAGACTCTGCTGTTTTTCGCTAAAATTATGTCTAAAGCAAGCCTATTTTGAAGCATCATAGCTCTATCCGCAGCTAATTCAGTATCTAGCAGGAGTATTGTCCCTGTAAAGTTTGCCAGCATGTTATCCACAATAGTAGACAACATTTGTATCTTAATTTCATTCAAAATTATTCCTACAGAAGGAATTATTGCACCAAAAATATCTCCTACAATTGCAGAAGAGGTTTCCCTCCTCTGTTGCTTATGATGTAGTTCAGTCACTTTTGGAAATTTCTTTAAATCATCAATCTGATAAATCTTTGGGAAAACTGTCCCCAAATAACATGTCCCATAGCATCCTCTAGGAAGACGGTAATAAGCATTAAGTTCACAAATATAGTAGATTCCAGGAATCGCAGGGTCCTGACCATTCAGTATAAAAGTCCATTTACTCTGAAACAAAAACACATGCCTACATTCACTCGTACCCACAAATAAAGTTTCAGTGCGTGATTATGGCCTTTATATACAAAGCTTTCCCACATTTAATGCGTCTAAAGCTAATTTCCCTTGTGTTTTAATAGCAGTGTAAGCGTAATCATTCTTATAAGTCCTTTTCTCCAATCCCTTCTCGAACTTCTCCTTCAATGTCTTTCTTCTATCATCAGTATGCCCTATGAAGCTTTTTTCCAATGGAGTTAGTAAGCAAGTTAGATTGTTCTTATGAGTGTAGCGGCACCAAATGTTAGTGTTGGTTCAAAGAAGCCTCAAACTAATACTATCTCATGCTCTTTAGCTACTTTACTTAAATATCTAATAACAGGGACAAAGGAAAACACAACATCATGGTTCTAATGAAAATACTGAATATACTCTTGGTTATAGAATCTTGTTAGAAGCAAACTACAAATTATGCCATAGGTTAAAGGCAAGCTGTGGTATGTAACCCCTTCTTCCACAGAGGAAGGAATTTGGGTACACACAAGACAATTCGTTGCATCCATCGTCTCCACATACTCACTCAACAACCGATAGTACACATTAGTAGAAAGCTCTCCTTGAGCATTAGTATAGTCATGCAAGTATTTTTTTTGTAACTTTATCCTCTCTAAAGCTGTAATGTAGTAGTCTCAGGAACGGAAACAATAGTAGCCTCTTTCATTTCATGAACAGACTTACCCACAATCATTATTACAAACAACTCCACACATAATGGCTGTTCCAAATCCCTACAACACCTAACATTTCTAACGCAATTATTTAACTCAGCCATGATCTATAAAGAATCAGAAAGTAGAGTCATCTCCTAGATAAAGTGCAACAGAAAAAAAATAGAAAAATCAAAAAAATCAAATCTTTCTCACAGTTCAGTTTCACTCACAAGAACCCTTTTTTCCTTGTCATAATCAGTTAGCAGCTTGTCACATCCGAGTTTTTAATTTGTCACATCAGGTTAACAATGTATTTTCCGGGTTTTATTTCAACAGTCTCTTTTCAGGTTTTCATCAGATTTAGCTCAACAACTCAGTCTATTGATCACCTTCAGGTTGCATCAAAGTACTGACTCAGAACTTCTCTGTCAAAACAAAAGGACATGAATTAGTTTTGCCATTCACTTGTTGCTACATATGCCCATTCAGGACCTGCGTATCTTCGACTTGCTATTCTCCTTCTTTTCAACCTTCGTTCACCTCCTGATTCACCTTCACTTAGTTCTCCCTCTCTTGTTGTATCCACTTCTTCCTCTATTGGTTCTTTTATGATCAATTCTTTCTTTTTCTTAATTCGCGACTCAGGCCAATTATCTCCTTTTCTCGTTCCTTCGGTCAATATTCTTCTCAGGATTGGACTCTTTTCCTTTTCCATGGTGTTTCCTCTTGATGGACCTGCAACGGGTTCAGGAGGAGTCGGACCACTTTGACTTTGATCTGTCTCAACTCTTTCCCCCTCTCGATCTGGCACTTGATCTGTTTGCTTTTCAGCACCATCTGCTTCTGGGAGAACCCTTTCTGTTCTCGGTTCTCCTGCTACAACCATGGGGTTAGACTCTTGCTCACTCTTCTGTAATTCTTCACTCTCGTCTCTTACAGGGGTGATTGAACCATCTTCGGCCAGTTCAGGATCAATTTCAGGTTCAGGTTGCTCTTTTTCTGGCTCAGGTATGGTCACCTGTTTCAGTGCTGTTGGTGCTCTCAACAACACTTCTTCATGTTCTTGCGGACTCACCACTCTCTTTGTATAACTTGCTTGTATCCAATTTGGCAGTCCTGCACACTTTACAGCTGTCGTAGTTGTCAGTACCACCTGGTATGGACCCTTCCAACGCGGTTCTAAACAAGTCTTTCGAACATGCTTTTTGATGACGACCCAATCTCCAGCTCTCAGATTGTGACCTGGGTCATGGATGGGTGGCAGGGTAACAGCCTGCACCTGCTGAGAAAAAAGGCGAACCACATCAGCCAGACCTTTTCAGTAATCCAACACCATATCATCTGTAATATTGACAAGAGCATTGGCTGGAATTGCTGTCAATCTCATTGCTCTGCCCATGAGGATCTCATGGGGCGACAGCCTGTGTTCCTGTCAGGAATATTTTGCATTGACATCAGTACCAAAGGTAAAGCATCTGGCCATTTCAGATTTGTCGTGGCACACATCTTAGCAATTCTTGACTTTAATGTACAATTCATCTGCTTCACTAGTCCTGATGCTTAGGGCCAATAGCTGCAATGCAACTTCTGCTCAATGTTTAGTGCTGCACTTAAGAGTTTGATCACTTTGTTATTGAAGTGAGTTCCCCTATCTGATTCTAAAGAGATCGGGAATCCGAACCTTGGTATTAATTCTCTAAGCAACAGTTTTGCTACTGTAAGACTGTCATTCCTTTGTGTGGGGTATGCTTCAATCCAATGGCTAAACACACATGCAATCAACAACACGTACTTCAACCCACTACATGCAGTCATCTCAATGAAATCCAACTGCATTCTGCTGAATGTGCCTCCTGCTCTTCCAATGTGGCTCAAGTTTACCACTGTCCCTTTTCCAACATTTAATTGCTGACAGATTACACATCGATGGCATACTACCTCTGCTGTTTGTCTGAATTTCGGATTAAACCAATCAACCTTAAACAAACCTAACCATGGCATCTCTTCCGATATGTGCTTGGCCATGATAACACCTGGCCATCTGACTCAACAGACTGTTTGGCAACACCATCTGACCCTCTTCAGAAACCCAAATCTCATCAGGTCCTTGAGTACATTTGAGTCTAATCCAGCTTCGCTTCTCTTCCTTGTCTGTATTTTCATGCAATGTTTTCAATTCTTCTATAGTATCAATTATTTTTCAAGCAAAATTTGCATAATTATTTTCTTCTTTAGGCATTAGTTCCCACTTGTCTTTAAACGATATACAGTTCAATGCACAAAACCTTGTGACTTGATCTGCATATCCATTTCCCAATGAAATGTAATCCTTTGTCTTTTGATGTGAACTACATTTTACCACAGCAATTTCTTCATGTAACTTTATTGCGTACAACACCTCTTTTATTCGGTCACCATTACTTACTGGTGTTCCAGTAGAGGTCATAAAACCTCGCTGCGACCACAATTGACCAAAATTATGAACAATTCCATATCCATATTGACTATCAATATGGATTGTGACTCTTAATCTTGCAAAAACATAGCAGGCTCTAGTAAGAGCTACTAATTCTGCCACCTGTGCAGAGTATGCACCTGGAAGCCATGAAGCTTCTAACATGCCTGTAATTGTGCACACGGCATATCCTGCTCTCAGTTTGCCTGTTCCATCTCTGAGACACAAACCATCAACAAAGACAATTTGGTCATTTTCTTCTAAACGCGTGCCTCTAATATCGGCTCTTGGTTTTGTACACAGTTCATTTACCTCAAGACAATCATGTTCAACATCTTCCTCCTTTTGAATTTCAACAGTGCCACTTGGAAGCAATGTCGCTGGATTCAGCACTGTACATCTCTTTAATGTTACGTTTGGAGCACCGAATATGCTCGTCTCATACCTTCTCAGTCTTGCACCCGTCAAATATTGTGTTTTCGTCCTTGTCAGTAAAATTTCAACAGAGTGTGGTACCATTACCGTCATAGGGTATCCCATGACTACACCCTCACATTAGGAAAGACTTTGACCAACTGCGGCTACTGCACGCAGGCAACCTGGTAAAGCTGCTGCGACTGGGTCCAAGGTAGCTAAAAAATATGCTACTGGGCGATAAGCACCTCCATGGACCCGTGTCAAGACAGACAAAGAACAAGCATCACGTTCATTACAAAACAAAGTGAAAGGCTTTGTGTCATCAGGCATTCCCAACGCTGGAGCGCTACACAAACTCTCTCTCAATTCAGTGAATGCCTCCATCTGGTCTTCATTTAGAATAATGGGATCTGTAACTTCCTTATGTGTCAGCTGTTGCAAACGTTTCGCAATTTCAGCAAAATTCAGAATCCATTGTCTGCAGTACCCCCCATTCCCAGTAACATCCTGAATTCTCTGAGAAGTCAGGGGACTTCTCTGCAGAATCATGGTAATTCTTTTCTTGGAGATTCTCCTTAATCCTTTCTCAATCTGATGTCCTAGGTATTTTACTGATTTCTGGCAATACTGCAATTTCACAGGTGAAACCTTATGCCCAAAATCTCCCAAGTGATTCAACAGGGCAATCGAGTCATGTTTACACTCGTCCCTTGTTCTGGATGCGATCAACAAATCATCAATATAGTGCACTAGAATCGATTTTTCAGGATCTCATTAAACAGAGATGGTGACTCCGTATACCCTTGTGGAAGCCTGCACCAGCTGTAGACTCTGTCTAAAAATTTGAAACTAAAAAGAAACTGACTATCCCTGTGAAGAGGCACAGAAAAGAAAGCTTGTGACAAGTATACCACTGTGAACCACTCTGCATCGTAAGGAATCTGAAACAGTATCATTGCTGGATTCGGCACCACTGGACAACATTTAACCACCAAATCATTCACTTTTCGCAAGTCCTGCACAACGCGCACTTTCCCACATGGCTTTCTCAATCCCATTATTGGTGAATTACACGGGCTGCTTAACACTTCCTTCAGAACTCCTTGTTTTAGAAAGTCTCCAATTATTTGTGCGACCTTCATCAAGACATCCTGTGCCATGTTATACTGTGGAAGCTGTCGAAATACTGCATTGGGCTTCAGAGTGATTTTAATCAGCTCTACTCCCTTAATCAGACCTACCTCTTTTCCTGTCAAGTCCCAGACTACTTCCTTCACTGTTCCCTGCAAGTCTGCATGCAATTCCTTCACAGTAAACATTAGGAAAAATTCAGTCTTCATTGACATTGTTAACCATCCTTTCAGTCACCCGTTCTTCCTCATCATCACTATTTGTCTGAACTTCTATTCCAGTGTCCGAACAATTAATGGAACATCTTGTTTTACACAATAAATCCCTTCCCAACAGGGAAACGGGACTCAAATCACACACCACAAAACTATGTAGTTCCTGGTAATTTCCAATTTCAACCTGCATTGGTTCTGTGATTGGGTTTGTCAACTGTCTATTTTTCACTCCCACGACTTGAACTGCCCTGCCTGAAAGAGGTAAATTCTGTATTTCTATGCTTCTCACGGTAGAGCGCGTAGCTCCTGTATCCACTAAGAATAAGACCTTGTAGCCCATTACTTTTCCTTTCACGAAAGGTCCTCTCTGATCTACTTCTAAGGAAGCAGCAAGCATACAAGCTCCTTCATCTGAACTGTCACTCATCCGTTCTTCGTTTATTTCATCCTCACTATAAAAGGGAAATTGGTGCACTGTGTTATCATTACTGTCTTGTCTCTGACCTGTGACCTGCAGGGGAAGCATCACCTGCTGCTGCTCCATCAGGGCTTGAGGTATCTGCATTTGCTCTCTAGGTACCATGGGAACCTGCTGCTGCATTGGTTGCTATTGTGTAAATTGTGCACGTGGCACCTGCATTGGCTGCACCAGTAAGAAATTCTGCCCTCAACTCTGAACATTAGGAACAAATCCTTTCATTCTTGGGACCTTCCCAGTTTGAAATGTACTGACATCACCTTGCTGAACAACACCATCCTGCGCCATCAATGGACACTCCCGCTTCCAGTGTCCCACGTTTCTGCACAAATGACACAGCAACATCTTTTTCATCCCCTGCATGTCATTCTGAACAATCACAGTCCCTAAATCTGGACCACCCATCATGTAAACTCCACCTCCTCTACCCCTCATTTGAGGCTGAAACATAACAGTTCTCTGCTGTAGCGGCATAGGCGGTACTATGGCTCCTTGCACTCCAGTTTGAGCTGCTTTTATTTGCATGACCATCGCCTTCTCTTTCAACTTTTTCTGCTTCAACTCAATCTCGTCACTGCAGTATTTTGCATACTGCAACACCTCATCAATCGGCTTTGCCTGGCAGCAACAAATGCAACATGTCTTTCGGCTCCATTGCTTTCTTGCCACTGTACTCCTTGAACGCTTTTACAATCTTTCATAGTAGGTATGTATTGACTCCCTGGATTCCTGAACCGTTCAATCAATTCTCTGCCAATCAATGTTTTTAGGAGAAATTCTTGTCTTCAGGAACTCAATCACCTCATAGTAATGTTTCATCACCTCAGGTGAAGGTGCACCTGCTACTCTATCCCTCTCTGGTTCACTTGTTGGCCAGTCCACTGCTCTCTTACACTCAACTCACAAGTCAGCCAGAACCACTATCTCCAATAATGTGTTTAAGTCTTCCCTCAGACGCTTGGAGAGTTTCACAAATCTATCTGCTGATACCACTCGACCGTTTTCTCTCTCAGCTTGGGGTAATCATTCGTAAATGACAATATATCAGTCCTGTGCCATGGAACATGAACAAACTGCCCTCCTGGAATCTCTCTCATTGGAAGCATCTTTACTGATTCCCTTTTCTTCTGAACATCTTCAGTCCCCTCTTGTGAATCTCGCTTCTGATTATCCTTCTTCTTTTCCCATCTACCTTCCCACTTCTCCAATGCTCCCCAAATCTGAGCACTCTGCAGCAATTCCCTTAAGTGAGCCTTCATTCCTGCTGATCTCATGTGTTCAAAATCCTTTGCTTCGAAATCTAACCTGTAACTTTGTTTCAAATGCTTCGTTTTCTCAATCTCAATGTCATGTTTCTCTGCTAGATCTGCCAATTTCTCATGTATTTTGCCCACTTCTTTTGTAATTTTTGGACACAAATACCTCAGCTCATCTTCTGTGTCGTACTCTAACCTGTTCATGCCCATTGTTCCCTCAACCATCTCAGTTGCTTTGATGTTTAACCTCACACGATTTATCTGCTCTGCACCCTTGGATGCATTTGGAGGTGTATTTAAACTATCTAACCATTCACTCAATTGCTGCGCTGACAATCCTTGTAATGAAATGTTAGTTTCATTTGGCACTGGTACCTGTCGCATCACTGCACTTGAATTTTGCGTCGTCAAAAGTTCCAAACCTTGACTCACATTCGGGCCACTTACTGCATCTACAAGTGGACTAAGATCCATTAGTGGTCTAGATCCATTGAAAATTTGACCCACAAGCGACATAATCTGCCCAGGATCACTCACTCCCCTTCGCACAATATTCTGTGACATTTCAGTCTGATCCCCTGCACTTGTTTTCTTTTGAGGGAATAAGGGTACCGCTGGACCAACAGTAATCGGTAGCGATATTGCATCTGGAGCTGCCCTGATACTCGCATTGTGTGGGAATGTTACCCCTATTGCCTGATTCATGACTGGTGTAACATCTGACTGTGTTCCTGTCAATGGGGTAAACTTCGGCAAACCCTGTGGCTATGCTGCCGGAAATAACATTGGAGTCGGCTCTGTCTGAACTAACATTGGCCTCAGGAGCACTTGCTTCGTTGGCACCATTATGTTCGAAACTGTCTCAAGAACTGGCACATCAGGATAAATTATCTGTACTGATGGTGGATGCATCTACGCTTGGACCACTGTAGCTCCTGCATTTGGCGTACTCTGTACTACCCCTGGTATCTGTGCACCATCTGTCTGCACTGCTCCCTCAGATCCCAATACTTGTGCTGGAGCAGCTGGAGCAACACTAGTGCCTGGACTCCCTGAATAAGTCGTAAAGGGTGAAGGTCTATCCCTTAACAACTGCGTAATGAAATCCTCAGCATCGGAATCTTCATCATCTACATAGGACCTTCTCTTTTTCTTTCTTCCTGCACTTTCATCCCTTTTTGCACTATCTTCCTTCTCCGTCTCATCTTCCTCTGTGATGGCAGGGAACAATTTAATATCCTATAGTGTCACTGCTCTCTATTTCTTCTGTTCCCAATCCCATCTAGCTTCAGCTAAAGACTTTTCTACTCGTTTCATTCTTTTTTTTAACTTAATTTCCTGTGGCTCTCTGGCCACCAACTCCCAAACCGCTAAAGCCTCAAACTGTGGTAACGGTTTCATATTGTATAATGACATTCGTAATTGATCAAAAATTCTCAAATTAAACGTTCCATGCTCCAGAAACGCTAAGGACTCTTGCTTCTTAGTTAACTTACACCATTGTTTCAACCACAAACATGGTGCGACACCTCGCTCCTCCATCACAATGTAAGCCGGAGAATTTTCCGGCGGGGTGGGCTCCCCTACTGATGCCTTAATGTAAGAATCACCCTTCATCGCACTCTTAAACACCTTGAAAAACTTCATTTTGCCTGTTTTGTTTATTTTGATTCAATAATGAAATTACTTTTACTCCCAAGATTCCCTTCACCTGCTTGCCCAACCAATTGCCTCTTACAGATGGCTGCCAATCCGCTCACAACTCTTTTTACCAACCAACCTATCCCAGCGCGGCACACTCTGACGTCACACTCCCACACAGTGGCTGACAAAGTCTTGCGGCTTGTCCTCCTTTACTAGATTCACACAACTAATGAAAATTATTGCGAGCACTTACCAAATCTCAATAACTGAAACAAACCTGCTCGTTTACTACAGGAAAGGACACAATCGCTTCAGAGACCTTACGGATTATCACTAATGGCCCTTTCACTCATTTAGCCATTCCTCTTTCTCACTCTCCCACATTCGCAAGCAACATTCGACCTGCAAATTTTACTCTCAACTGATCAATGGGTCTCTCCTGGTGCACATAGAACTTGCCAAATCTCAGTCGAAAATTTTATTTTATTCTTCTGTCTCACACACCGACTTGTTGATCATGCCCGATCAACCTACTAAACCAGACAGATTACAACATATAACCAAGTGTCTCCTACACTTGTTTATATACTCGGGAGTCTTAGACCATGCAGGGTAGGTACATCACCAACAACCACATGGATATTTTTTTGCACAAAGCGCCACACACATGTGAAGTTCAACAACTTCCCTACTTTCATATTACGGAGTACGCACACTCCTACTAACCTCAACTGGAGTACGCAGACTCCCTACTTTACTCACATACATCACAATTCACCTGTGGTTTGCTTTAAGCCTTTGCAAGTGCAAACTCCCACTTTCATACTATCACAAAACACGCCGAGAACATACCCAACTTTACTAGCAGGATCCAGGATCTGGGAAAGTCATTTCTGGGCTTAAGGGGACATAATGTTTGCTACAATTACCACTTCAGAAAAACTAAATTCAATCCTCATAAAATATGAACAATTCATCCTAACTTAAACAACTACCATGCTTCAACACTGATATGAAGTTTGTGCCGCTGTCAGACACAACTTCCTTTGGGAACCCCACATGGGTAAATATTCCCATCAGGGCTCTGGTCACCACCGGTGATGTCACTGTTCTCAGAGGGATTGCCTCTGGGTAGCAGGTGGTATGGTCCACCAAAACCAGGATAAACCTGTTGCCCAAGGCAGTTTTGGGGTCCAAGGGACCAATGACGTTGATGCCCATCTGTAGGAGGCTGGCCTGGTTTACACCAGGTCCAGTTATCCCTTATTACTGAAATGTAGTAGTGTTCTAGCAGCTTAGGCTAATAGAGGTAGCTATAGCGGAGCAGCTTAGGCTGAACTAGGAGACATGCAAAGCTCCTGCAAAACCATGTATAGTTACACAGTACATATACACAAGTAAAGGCAATACTCAGTGTTACCAAAAATAAATGTAGTTTATTTGGGTGACACTGTACCAAAAATATCTTAGAGGCAATACTCCTTCTGGAGGTAAGTATTATACACATTATATACACTAGACACCAAAATAAGGTAAGTAATTAGACAGAGGATAGTGCAAACAATGGGAAATACTATGGAATACAATGGGAGAAAATAGGTCTAGGGGCAACACAAACCATATATTAAGAAAGTGGAATACGAATCACGAATAACCCCCTAGACAAGTGTAGTGTGTAGAGAATTGCTGGGAGAGTAAGAACACAGTAAGGGTAAGTAAATTACCCCACCCCAGAGCCCACAAAAGCAGGAGTAAAGTACTGCAAGTTTCCTTAGGACACACCACAACTCGTGATTAGAGTTATTGCAAGAACCAAGCAAGATTGCAAACAACAAATGGTGGATTCCTGGACCTGAGGCCCTGCAAAGGAAGGAGACCAAGTCCTTAAGTCGAAAGACGTTCCAGGAAGGACAGGAGCCCCAGCCAACCCAGAAGAGGGTTGCAAAAGAAGAGTCCCATGTTGGACGAAGACTGCGGACATACACCCAAGGAAGATGTCAGTGGGTTCCTGCATGATGCACTGGATGTCCCACGAAGGGAAGTTGGATGCAGGCAAATTTTGGTGCTGTATTTCTCCAACAAACCTTGGTTCCGGCAAAGTCGCATTTTGCATCAAAATGGCGCTATCTGGACCCAGGAGGGATCTGGGGGCCTCAACTCTGTGTGAGGAGGAAGAAGGGGCTCTCAGCACTTTAGAGCTCCCTCATAACACCAGATAGCACCCATGGCAGTCCCAGGACATTGGAACAGAGAAGGTGCAAAATTCAGTTGGTACAGCACTACAAAGGAAGGTCCCACGCCGCCGGAGAACAACTCAGTGAGTTGAGCATTGCAGGATAGAGTGCTGGGGATCTGGGCCAGGCTTAGCATGAAGGAATTTTGCAAATAGTGCACAGAGGCCTCAGGAGGTGAAAAAGACGCAGTACACAGGGTCACTGCCATTCTCGGGGAAGGCAAGGTCTTACCTCCTCCAAATTGGGACAGCAGGACCTCAGGACAGTCTGTGTCAATGGGGTCTACCCTCTGTGTTCCAAGGAGCACGCTGGTCACCAGGAGAGGAGTCCAAGAGAACCGGTCATTGACTTCGAAGGTGCCTGTGTGAGCAGGGAAGTGACTCCGTCACTTCACAGGAGATTTCTTTGGTCCTTCTGGTGCAGGGTGAAGACAGGGAGTCCCCAGAGCATGCACACCATGAAAACTGTTGCAGTTGCTGGCTGGAGCTGAAGTTGCAGAGGAAAAGTAGCTCTTCTGGATACTTTGTTGCTGTTACAGCGGTTTCTGGTCTGCGGTTGATCCGAGGGCAGAGGATGAAGTAGTAGTTGAAGAGGATTCCTGATGGAAACTTGCAAGCAAAATCCAGAGAGAAACCCACAGGAGAGACCCTAAATAGCCCTGAGAGGGGTATTGGCTACCTTATCAGGTATGGACTCTGATGTCTCCTGACGTCTCCTGCTGGCACTGGCCACTCAGAGGCCTCCAGAGTGTCCCCACACCTTGCAAAGCAAGATGGCTGAAGTCTGGGACACACTGGAGGAGCTCTGGGCACAATCCCTTGGAGTTGCTGGTCAGGTGAGTGGTCACTCCCCTTTCCTTTGTCCAGTTTCACACCAGAGGAGGGACTGGGGGTCCCTGAACCGGTGTAGGCTGGCTTATGCAAGGAGGGCACCACCTGTGCCATTCAAAGCATTTCCAGAGGCTGGGCATAGGCTACCCCTCCCCAGCCTGTAACACCTATTTCCAAAGGGAGAGGGTGTAGCACCCTGCTCCCAAAGGAAACACTTTGTTCTGCCTTCCTGGGAATGAGCTGCTCAGACCCCAGGAGGGCAGAACACTGTCTGTAAGGTGGCAGCAGATGTAGCTGCATTGCAAGCCTCAGAGAGCTGTTTTGGCACTGTGGGAGTCACTTGGACAGAGTTGCTGAGTTCCAGGGACCACGCTTGTCGTGCTGAGAGGGGACCCAGAGGACCAGTGATGCAGCCTTTTGTTGTCTGCGGTTGCAGGGGAAAGATTCCGTTGACCCATGGGAGATTTCTTCAGAGCTCCTGGTGCAAGAAGGAGGCAGGCTACCCCCAGAGCATGCACCACAAGGAAACAGTTGAGAAAGCCGGCAGGATGAAGCGATACAAGGTTGCAGTTTTCGTCTTTGCTACTTTGTTGCGGTTTTGCAGGCGTCCTGAGCAGTCAGCGGTCGATCCTTTGGTAGAAGGTGAAGAGGGAGATGCAGAGGAACTCTGGTGAGCTCTTGCATTCGGTATCTGAAGAATTCCCCAAAGCAGAGACCCTAAATAGCCAAAAAAGGAGGTTTGGCTACCTAGGAAGGGGGATAGGCTAGTAAGAAAGGTAAGAGCCTATCAGAAGGAGTCTCTGACGTCACCTGCTGGCACTGCCCACTCAGAGCAGTCCAGTGTGCCAGCAACACCTCTGTTTCCAAGATGGCAGAGGTCTGGGGCACACTGGAGGAGCTCTGGGCACCACCCCTGGGAGGTGCAGGTCAGGGGAGTGGTCACTCCCCTTTCCTTTGTCCAGTTTCGCGCCAGAGCAGGGCTGAGGGATCCCTAAACCAGTGTAGACTGGCTTATGCAGAGATGGGCAGCATCTGTGCCCATCAAAGCATTTCCAGAGGCTGGGGGAGGCTACTCCTCCCCAGCCATCACAACTATTTCCAAAGGGAGAGGGTGTCACACCCTCTCTCAGAGGAAATCCTTTGTTCCGCCTTCCTGGGCCAGGGCTGCCTGGACCCCAGGAGGGCAGAAACCTGTCTGAGGGGTTGGCAGCAGCAGCAGCTGCAGTGGAGACCCCGGAAAGGCAGTTTGGCAGTACCCGGGTTCTGTGCTAGAGACCCGGGGGATCATGGAATTGTCTCCCCAATGCCAGGATGGCATTGGGGTGACAATTCCATGATCTTAGACATGTTACATGGCCATGTTCGGAGTTACAATTGTGATAGTGCACTCGTGAAATGGTGTCCCCGCACTCACAAAGTCTGGGGAATATGCCCTGAGCAATTTGCTACTGCCAGGGTGCACACAGACTAAGTAACTTTGCATCCAACCTTCACCAGGTGAAGGTTAGACATATAGGTGACTTATAAGTTACTTAAGTGCAGTGGTAAATGGCTGTGAAATAACGTGGACGTTATTTCACTCAGGCTGCACTGGCAGGCCTGTGTAAGAATTGTCAGATCTCCCTATGGGTGGCAAAATAAATGCTGCAGCCCATAGGGATCTCCTGGAACCCCAATTCCCTGGGTACCTTAGTACCATATACTAGGGAATTATAAGGGTGTTCCAGTATGCCAATGTCAATTGGTGAAATTGGTCACTAGCCTGTTAGTGACAATTTGGAAAGCAGAGAGAGCATAACCACTGAGGTTCTGGTTAGCAGAGCCTCAGTGATACATTTAGTCATCACACAGGGAACACATACAGGGCACACTTATGAGCACTGGGGCCCTGCCCGGCAGAGTCCCAGTAACACATAGACTAAAGCAACATATATACAGTGAAATATGCGGGTAACATGCCAGGCAAGATGGTACTTTCCTACAACAAGCATCTGTTTGGACAATGAATTTTGTAGGGAAGTTTGGGCTCATCAAGATAGGTGCAGAGCACATAGCCTTCTTTAGCTCCTCAAAAGCTTTATGACAGCTAGCTGTCCACAATACCTTTTTAGGCATTTTCTTACTGGTGAGGTCATTAAGAGGGGAAACAATGAAGCCGTAGTTCTTAATGAACCTCCGGTAATACCCATTGAGACCGAAGAAGGCTCTGACCTGGGTCTGTGTAGTAGTGGGAGCCCAGTCCATACTGGTCTGAATCTTCCCCTGTACTGGTTCAATCTGTTCTCCAGCTAAACCACTTTCCCCTGCCCTGTCTGGCACTTTGATGCCTTGATAGTTAGGCCTGCCTTTTGCAGGGCCTCCAACACTTTCCAGACGTGGACCAGGTGGTCATCCCGGGTGGAGCTAAATACAGCAATATCATCTAAGTATGCTACACTGAAAGCTTCCAAACCTTGGAGGACTGTATTCACCAGCCTCTGAAAAGTGGCAGGTGCATAGTGCCCTTCTATGGCCGAAAATGCAGTTTTTGCTTTAGCATCCTCTGACAATTTGATCGGCCAATACCCTGCAGTCAAATCAAAGCTGCTTAGATACTTGGCAAAAGCCAGTGGTTCTCTGTCAGGACAGCCTTCTGTTCATGTCATTGCTTTTGGAGATCTTGGCTGGTCTGAAGGTTTTTAGTGGCCTTTTTCATGTACTCAGCCATTCTGGATCTTAGGCCAAGTACATAGTCCACAATGTCTTGCTTTGGAGGTTTTAAAGGTTGTTCCCAACCCTCTTTAACAAGAGCAAGGGGAACCCTAACAGGGTGACCAAGTAGGAGTTCAAAGGGGCTGTAGCCAACTCTTTTTTGGGGTACCTCCCTGTAGGCGAAAAGGAGGCATGGCAATAAGACATCCCATCACCTTCTGAGTTTTTCAGAGAGTCCCATGATCATGCTTTTGAAAGTTTTATTAAACCTCTCAACCAATCCATTTGTTTGTGGATGATAAGGAGTAGTGAACTTATATGTTACACCATACTCCTTCCACATTGCTTTGAGGTATGCAGACATAAAGTTACTACCTCTGTCTGACACCACTTCCTTAGGGAAACCCACCCTGGAAAAGATTCCCAGGAGGGCTTTTGCCACCGCAGGTGCTGTAGTTGTCCTTAAGGGGATAGCTTCTGGATACCTTGTGGTATGGTCCACCACCACAAGGATGAATCTATTGCCACAAGCTGTTGGAGGGTCAAGGGGTCCAACAATGTCAACCCCTACCCTTTCAAAGGGCACCCCAACCACTGGCAGTGGGATGAAGGGGATCTTTGGGGTGCCACCAGTCTTGCCACTGGCTTGGCAGGTGACACAGGAGGGACAAAACTCCTTTGTGTCTTCTGACATATGGGGCCAGTAAAAATGTGAAACAAGTCTGTCCCATGTTTTACTCTTGCCTAAATGCCCAGCCAAGGGAATATCATGAGCAAGAGTTAGAAAGAATTACCTGTACTGAAGGGGGATGACCAGTCTCCTGGTGGCACCAGGTTTAGGGTTCCTTGCTTCAGTATAGAGGAGGTTATTCTCCCAGTAAACTCTGTGTCTGTCATTGACATCCCCATTCTGCTGTTTGACAGCTTGTTGTCTGAGACCCTCCAGTGTGGGACAGGTTTGATGTGCCACACTCAGCTCTTCCCTGGCAGGCCCCCCTGCACCCAAAAGCTCAGCTGTATCAGCTTCCAGTTCCTCCGGTGTAGGTTCTGCACAGGGAGAAGATTCCTCTTCCTCAAAATGGGAATCATCTGTGGAGGGAGGGTTAGTGGACAAGGGTTTGCCCTTTTTACCCCTAGGTTTTGGGAACACTTGGTCCATTATTCCAGGATCCAAGTTTCCCTGTCCTCCTTGCTTCTTGGCCTGAGCCCTGGTAAGAGCAAAGATATGCCCAGGAATGCCTAGCATTGCTGCATGGTCCTCCAACTCCACTTCACCCTAAGCTGAAGTCTCCAAATCATTGCCTAGCAGACATTCTACAGGTAAATCAGTGGCTACCACAACTTTCTTTGGACCAGTAACCCCCCACTCCCAGTTGAGATTCACAACAGCTATGGGGTGGCTAACAGTGTTGCTATGGGCGTCTGTTACTTGGTACTGATGACTAAGTAGGTGCTGCTCAGGAGCAATCAGTTTCTCCATCACCATTGTGACACTGGCACCTGTATCCCTGTAGGCCTTAACCTGAACACCATTAATCAGGGGTAGTTGCTTGTGCTTATCCATATTAAGGGGACAAGCAACTAAGGTGATCTTTCTAACTAGACCAACCCCAACTACATTACCAGTGGTGAGCCAAGCGACACCCTTTGATTAACTATTAGTAGTGCTCTTCCCACCACCACTTCTATTACTAGGGGCACTAGTGGTTGCAGTAGGGATTGTGGTGGTGGGAGGTTTGGTGTTTCTTTTTGGACAATGAGGATCAGTTGCCCAATGACCTTTGGCTTTACACAGATAACACCATGTTTTTTGTATTATTGTGAGAAGAGGATTTGTGCCCACCACCACCCAGAGGATTTTTGTGGACCTGATGAAGGCTCTGAAGATTATTTCTCTTTGTCCCCACCCTTGTCATGAGACTTCCCATCCTTCTTCTTGCTGTCTTTGTCACCCCCTGTATGAGCTTTTCTGCTCACCCTTGTTCTGACCCATTTGTCTGCCTTCTTTCCCAATTCTTGGGGAGAGGTCAGATCTGAGTCCATAAGATACTGATGCAACAAATCAGACACACAATTATTTATTATTATATATGCTCTCTCAGAATTAAGTTATATAGGCTTTCGTAGTCAGTCACCTTACTGCCATTTAACCAACCTTCTAGGTTCTTGGTTGAACAGTCTACAAAGTCTACCCAATTCTGTGATGACCTCTTTCTGGTCTCTCTGAAACTTTATCCTGTATTGTTCAGTGGTTAAGCCCAGACCATCTAAGAGTGCACTTTTAAGAATGTGATAGTTTTCTGCATCATCGTCTCTGGCAATAAGGAGTCTCTACCTCCCCTTGTCTGAGAAAGATAGCCACAGGATAGCAGCCCACTTAACATGAGGGACCATCTGCACTTTACAGGCCCTCTCAAGTGCAGCAAAACACTTATATATGTAATCTCCATCCTTGTAAGGAGGGACACCTTTATGCAGATTCCTGAAATCAAATGAAGGTTCCCTAGCATTATAATTCCTAACACTGCTGCTGTAACCATGGGGAATTAACTCCAAACCCTGCCTTTCCTTTTCCACAGCCAGGGATTCCCTGTCTAAGGACAACTGTTGCTGCTGTAGCCTCAGCCTGGCCTCCTCTAACTTCAGCTTTCGGAGTTCCCTATCTAGGGACTGGTCCTCAGGGTTAGAATTGTGGGATACCTCTGAAACAGAGGTAACATGGCAATGTGCAGATGCTGATCTTTCTCTAACTGGAGTCACTCTAGTGACCTTGCCTCTAGGGGTGAGGGAGCCATACTAGTGTATGAACACTTCCCACTACCAGTTATAATAAACAAATATGACCACAGCACACAAAGAGCATATATAGTAGTAAAATACAAGTGTAACGTTCGGTAAGTCAGATCCGTTGATGAATAGTGCAGTACTCTTCTTCGTCTTTCAGAAGGATGTTTATTTGTATCAATAGTTGTATGTCAATGAGCACAGCCAATCAAGTACAGCCAACGTGGGTTTTGTCACACAGTGACTTTTTCAAGGCTAGACTGTAGACAAATAAGTAGAATATCCAAGTAGGAGAAATGTTAAATGGGAGCTGTATCCCAATTAGATGTGTAGGGAAGTTTCTTGTTCGGAAGTCACAAAATAATGGACACCGAAAGTTAGTTTGCACCGAATGTACAGCGAGAAGTGGAATCCAAAAGACCTTGGTAAGTCCTCCACGATGTGTTAGCGTGTACGCTCTGAATAGTTATACTAGGGGGCCTGTGAACAGAAAGATCAATGGAAGGCCCCTCCCCAGGATTATCAGTGTGCTCCTCTGAGCCTGCCTGGTTGGAATCTTCCTCTAACCCCTCCTCTGTCTGATCTGGACCAGTGCTGAGTCCCTGGTCATCATGGAGGAGAAGATTTAAGAAGAACTCCTTATAGGGTTCTTCCCAATCCTAAACTTCTTTCAATACAGAGACCCCTCAAACTTTTAAAGTTTAGATTCCCATAGGTAGTTTTTACAACTCTAGGGATAGCTTCTACAGAAGACATATTGAAAGAGAAAAAGTTTAGGAAAGTGAGTAAAAAGTTAGTTGACTAAGAGAGCTAACTTTTGAGAGAAAATAAGAAAACTTTTTAAAAACCTCTGTAAAACTTTTGAAAACTTAAAAGAACTTTTTAGAAAGTTAGAAATTACTTATATCAATCAATCAATCACTTATTAAGCACGCTACTCGCCCGTTAGGGTCTCAAGGTACTGGGGGGGAGGGAGGCAGGAAGGGTTGCTACTGCTCGAATAGCCAGGTTTTTAGTCTTTTTCTGAAGGTCAGGAGGTCCTGGGTCAGATGTAGAGTCAACGGGGAGGGAGTTCCAGGTTTTCGCGGCGAGGTGGGAGAAGGATCTGCCGCCGGCTGTGGTACGATGGATGCGGGGGATGGTAGCGAGGGCGAGGTTGGCAGAGTGTAGCTGGCAGGTGGGTACGTGGAAGAGATGCTCGTTGAGTTAGGCAGGGCCTTGTAGGAAAGTACCATCTTACCTGGCATGTTACCCCCATTTTTTATTTGTATGTATATTTGTTTTTGCCTGTGTCACTGGGATCCTGTTAGCTAGGACCCTAGTGCTCATAAGTTGTGCCCTGTATGTATTCCCTGTGTGGTGCCTAACTGTATCACTGAGGCTCTGCTAACCAGAACCTCAGTGTTTATGCTCTCTCTGCTTTTACAATTGTCACTGCAGGCTAGTGACCATTTTCACCAATTCTGATTGGCACACTGGAACACCCTTATAATTCCCTAGTATATGGTACTTAGGTACCCAGGGTATTGGGGTTACAGGAGATCCCTATGGGCTGCAGCATTTCTTTTGCCACCCATATAGAGCTCAGACAATTCTTACACAGGACTGCCACTGCAGCCTGAGTGAAATAACGTCCACGTTATTTCACAGCCATTTTACACTGCACTTAAGTAACTTATAAGTCACCTATAAGTCTAACCCTCACTTATTGAAGGTTAGGTGCAAAGTTACTAAGTGTGAGGGCACCCTGGCACTAGCCCAGGTGCCTCCACATTGTTCAGGGCAATTTCCCTGGACTTTGTGAGTGCGGGGACACCATTACACGCATGAACTACATATAGGTCAATACCTATGTGTAGCTTCACAATGGTAACTCCGAACATGGCCATGTAACATGTCTAAGATCATGGAATTGTCCCCCCAAGCCAAATCTGGTATTGGGGTACCAATCCAATGCATCCAGGGGCTCCAGCATGGACTCTGGGTACTGCCAAACTAGCTCTCTGGGGTTTTCTCTGCAGCTACTGCTGCTGCCAACCCTCAGACAGGTTTCTGCCCCCATGGGGCCTGGGCCACCCAGTCCCAGGAAGGCAGAACAAAGGATTTCCTCTGAGAGAGGGTGTTACACCTTCTGCCTTTGGAAATAGGTGTTAAGGACCTGAGAGGAGTAGCCTCTCCTGGCATCTAGAAATGCTTTGAAGGACACAGCTGGTGCCCTCCTTGCATAAACCAGTTGTGAGAAGGTAGCCTCTTTCTAGCCTTGTTACCCCCACTTTTGGCCTGTTTGTGAGTGTATGTCAGGGTGTTTGTCACTGTTTTCACTGTCTCACTGAGATCCTGATAGCCAGGCCTCAGTGCTCATAGTGAAAACTCTATGTTTTCAGTATGTTTGTTATGTGTCACTGGGATCCTGCTGGTCAGGACCCCAGTGCTCATAGGTTTGTGGCCTATATGTATGTGTCACTGGGACCCTGTCACACAGGGCCCCAGTGCTCATAGGTGTGCATGTATATGTTCCCTGTGTGGTGCCTAACTGTCTCACTGAGGCTCTGCTAACCAGAACCTCAGTGGTTATGCTCTCTCATTACTTTCAAATTGTCACTAACAGGCTAGTGACCAATTTTACCAATTTACATTGGCTTACTGGAACACCCTTATAATTCCCTAGTATATGGTACTGAGGTACCCAGGGTATTGGGGTTCCAGGAGATCCCTATGGGCTGCAGCATTTCTTTTGCCACCCATAGGGAGCTCTGACAATTCTTACACAGGCCTGCCACTGCAGCCTGAGTGAAATAACGTCCACGTTATTTCACAGCCATTTTACACTGCACTTAAGTAACTTATAAGTCACCTATATGTCTAACCTTTACCTGGTAAAGGTTAGGTGCAAAGTTACTTAGTGTGAGGGCACCCTGGCACTAGCCAAGGTGCCCCCACATTGTTCAGAGCCAATTCCCTGAACTTTGTGAGTGCGGGGACACCATTACACGCGTGCACTACATATAGGTCACTACCTATATGTAGCTTCACCATGGTAACTCCGAATATGGCCATGTAACATGTCTATGATCATGGAATTGCCCCCTCTTTACCATCCTGGCATAGTTGGCACAATCCCATGATCCCAGTGGTCTGTAGCACAGACCCTGGTACTGCCAAACTGCCCTTCCTGGGGTTTCACTGCAGCTGCTGCTGCTGCCAACCCCTCAGACAGGCAGCTGCCCTCCTGGGGTCCAGCCAGGCCTGGCCCAGGATGGCAGAACAAAGAACTTCCTCTGAGAGAGGGTGTGACACCCTCTCCCTTTGGAAAATGGTGTGAAGGCAGGGGAGGAGTAGCCTCCCCCAGCCTCTGGAAATGCTTTGTTGGGCACAGATGTGCCCAATTCTGCATAAGCCAGTCTACACCGGTTCAGGGACCCCTTAGCCCCTGCTCTGGCGCGAAACTGGACAAAGGAAAGGGGAGTGACCACTCCCCTGACCTGCACCTCCCCTGGGAGGTGTCCAGAGCTCCTCCAGTGTGCTCCAGACCTCTGCCATCTTGGAAACAGAGGTGCTGCTGGCACACTGGACTGCTCTGAGTGGCCAGTGCCACCAGGTGACGTCAGAGACTCCTGCTGATAGGCTCCTTCAGGTGTTAGTAGCCTTTCCTCTCTCCTAGGTAGCCAAACCCTCTTTTCTGGCTATTTAGGGTCTCTGTCTCTGGGGAAACTTTAGATAACGAATGCATGAGCTCAGCCGAGTTCCTCTGCATCTCCCTCTTCACCTTCTGATAAGGAATCGACCGCTGACCGCGCTGGAAGCCTGCAAACCTGCAACATAGTAGCAAAGACGACTACTGCAACTCTGTAACGCTGATCCTGCCGCCTTCTCGACTGTTTTCCTGCTTGTGCATGCTGTGGGGGTAGTCTGCCTCCTCTCTGCACCAGAAGCTCCGAAGAAATCTCCCGTGGGTCGACGGAATCTTCCCCCTGCAACCGCAGGCACCAAAAAGCTGCATTACCGGTCCCTTGGGTCTCCTCTCAGCACGACGAGCGATGTCCCTCGAATCCAGCGACACCGTCCAAGTGACCCCCACAGTCCAGTGACTCTTCAGCCCAAGTTTGGTGGAGGTAAGTCTTTGCCTCACCTCGCTGAGCTGCATTGCTGGGAACCGCGACTTTGCAAGCTACTCCGGCCCCTGTGCACTTCCGGCGGAAATCCTTCGTGCACAGCCAAGCCTGGGTCCACGGCACTCTAACCTGCATTGCACGACTTTCTAAGTTGGTCTCCGGCGACGTGGGACTCCTTTGTGCAACTTCGGCGAGCACCGTTTCACGCATCCTCGTAGTGCCTGTTTCTGGCACTTCTCCGGGTGCTACCTGCTTCAGCGAGGGCTCTTTGTCTTGCTCGACGTCCCCTCTCTCTGCAGGTCCAATTTGCGACCTCCTGGTCCCTCCTGGGCCCCAGCAGCGTCCAAAAATGCCAAACGCACAATTTGCGTGTAGCAAGGCTTGTTGGCGTCCATCCGGCGGGAAAACACTGCTGCACGACTCTCCAAGGCGTGGGGGATCTATCCTCCAAAGGGGAAGTCTCTAGCCTTTGTCGTTCCTGCAGTATTCACAGTTCTTCAGCCTAGTAAGAGCTTCTTTGCACCAACTGCTGGCATTTCTTGGGCATCTGCCCATCTCCGAGTTGCTTGTGACTTTTGGACTTGGTCCCCTTGTTCCACAGGTACCCTCAGACAGGAATCCATCGTTGTTGCATTGCTGATTTGTGTTTTCCTTGCATTCTCCCTCTAACACGACTATTTTGTCCTTAGGGGAACTTTAGTGCACTTTGCACTCACTTTTCAGGGTCTTGGGGAGGGTTATTTTTCTAACTCTCACTATTTTCTAATAGTCCCAGCGACCCTCTACAAGGTCACATAGGTTTGGGGTCCATTCGTGGTTCGCATTCCACTTCTGGAGTATATGGTTTGTGTTGCCCCTATCCCTATGTTTCCCCATTGCATCCTATTGTAACTATACATTGTTTGCACTGTTTTCTAAGACTATACTGCATATTTTTGCTATTGTTTATATATATCTTGTGTATATTTCCTATCCTCTCACTGAGGGTACACTCTAAGATACTTTGGCATATTGTCATAAAAATAAAGTACCTTTATTTTTAGTATAACTGTGTATTGTGTTTTCTTATGATATTGTGCATATGACACTAAGTGGTACTGTAGTAGCTTCACACGTCTCCTAGTTCAGCCTAAGCTGCTCTGCTAAGCTACCATTATCTATCAGCCTAAGCTGCTAGACACCCTATACACTAATAAGGGATAACTGGGCCTGGTGCAAGGTGCAAGTACCCCTTGGTACTCACTACAAGCCAGTCCAGCCTCCTACACCAGTCTACACCAGTTCTGGAATCCACCAGCCCCTGCTCTGGTGCGAAACTGGACAAAGGAAAGGGGAGTGACCACTCCCCTGTCCATCACCACCCCAGGGGTGGTGCCTAGAGCTCCTCCAATGTGTCCCAGACCTCTGCCATCTTGAATGCAGAGATGTGAGGGCACAGTGGAGACCTCTGAGTGGCCAGTGCCAGCAGGTGACGTCAGAGACCCCTCCTGATAGGCTCTTCTTACCTGGTTAGGTAGCCAATCCACCTCTGAGGGCTATTTAGGGTCTCCCCTGTGGGTTTCTCGTCAGATAACAAATGCAAGAGCTCACCAGAGTTCCTCTGCACTTCTCTCTTCAACTTCTGAAAAGGATTGACCACTGACTGTTCCAGGATGCCTGCAAAACCGCACAAAGTAGCAAGAAGCCTAATCCTGCTGGCTTTCTCGACTGTTTCCTGGTGATGCGTGCTCTGAGGGCTGTCTGCCTTCACCCTGCACTGGAAGCCAAGAAGAAATCTCCAGTGGGTCGGCGGAATCTTCCCCCTGCCAACGCAGGCACCAAACTTCTGAATCACCGGTCCTCTGGGCGCGGAGGGTGTGGTGGCAGACGGTATCGAAGGCTGACGAGAGGTCAAGGAGGATGAGGGCTGCGGTTTCTCCTTTGTCGAGCATGATCCTAATGTCATCGGTTGCGGCGATGAGAGTGGTCTCAGTGATGTGGTTCTTGCGGAAGCCGGATTGGGAGATGTCTAGCATGCCAGTGTCCTCCAGGAAGTGGGTTAGTTGGCTATTGACTATCTCAGTGGTTCCCAACCTTTTGATTTCTGTGGACCCCCACTTTAACATTAATGGAACCCAGGGACCCCCACTGAATCATCATGGGAATCCGCAGACCCCAACTGAGTCATTACTGGAAGTTGGGGACTCAATTTGTCAATATTTTTCAATACTTTTCAATTTTCTAGGCTCTCGTGGACCCCCTGAGATGGCTTTGCGGACCCCCAGGGGTCCCCGGACCACAGGTTGGGAACCACTGGACTATCTTCTCGATGACCTTCGCAGGGAAGGGAAGGAGGGAGATGGTCTGATAGTTCTTGAGGTCTTCGGGGTCTGCCTTGAGTTTTTTGAGCAGGGCGTTGTCTTCAGCGTGTTTCCAGCTCTCTGGGAAGGTGGTGTTCCCGAAGGAGCTGTTGATGATGGCACGGAGTTGGGGGGGGCGATGTTTTGGCTGGCTTTGTTGAAGACATAGGCCCTCATTACAACTTTGTAACTTTGCTGTTGCCGCCCACCAAGTTGTAACCGCTGCGCGGCCGTCAATGCGGCCTCACTCTAGCGGTGGCCATTTCAACATCCCCGCTGGGCAAGCAGGGATGACGGCTGCAACATGGGAGCCCCGCGACTCCCCTTTCCGCCAGACTTTTCATGGCGGTTCCTACCACCATGAAAAGGCTGGCAGGAGGCGGACTCGTAAGCTGCCCTGATGGATTGAATCCTCCGGGACCAACGTAGCGGAAAACCGCCGGTCCCAGCGATGCGTAATTCCCAAGATTGCACTGCTAGCCTGTTTGCGGTGCAATCAACAAAACAGCCCTGGCGGTCTTTGACCGCCAGGGTTGTAGTGAGGCGGGTGATCCGGAGTGGATGGTGCTCATGGTCTTGGTGGTGTCCTCGTTGTTGGTTTGGGTCCAGGTGCTCAGATGGTTGGTGTGGCTGGGTGCGTTGGGGTTGGAGATGGGCACGGTGGTTGTGAGGATTGGGGAGGTGAAGCTGCCGTGGATGTCCATGATCTTGCGGTAAAAAAAGGCAGCGAGGGAGTCGCAGAGGTCTTGCGAGGGGGGGGCATTGGAGCAGGACTTGGGGTTGGCGAGTTCTTTGATGATGCTGAAGAGCTCTATGCTGTTGTGTGCGTTGTTGTAGATTTGGGCCCATATTTATACTTTTTGACGCTAAACTGCGCTAACGCAGTTTAGCGTAAAAAAATTTAGCGCCGTCTAATGCCATTCTGAAGCGCCATGCGGGCGCCGTATTTATGGAATGGCGTTAGCCGGCGCAAGCAGACCGGCGCTGCCTGGTTTGCGTGGAAAAAAACCACGTACACCAGACAGCGCCGGCGTAGGGGGAAAATGGCGTATGGGCGTCTTAAAATGGGGCAAGTCAGGTTACGTCGAAAAAATCGTCGTAACCCGACTTGCGCCATTTTTTTTCGACGCCCATCCCCCATCAACATGACTCCTATCATTGTAAAGATAGGAGTCATGCCCCCTTGCCCAATGGCCATGCCCAGGGGACTTATGTCCCCTGGGCATGGTCATTGGGCATAGTGGCATGTAGGGGGGCACAAATCAGGCCCCCCTATGCCACAAAAAATAAAAATAAAAATACTTACCTGAACTTACCTTAATGTCCATGGGATGGGTCCCTCCGTCCTTGGGTGTCCTCCTGGGGTGGGCAAGGGTGGCAGGGGGGGTCCCTGGGGGCAGGGGAGGGCACTCTGGGCTCATTTTGAGCCCACTTGTCCCTTAACGCCATCCCTGACCCAGGCGTTAAAAAGTGGCGCAAATGCGCCGTTTTTGGCCACGCCCACTCCCGGGCGTCTCTTTTGCCCGGGAGTATAAATACCACGTAAAGGCCTGGGAGTCATTTTTTAAGACGGGAACGCCTCCCTTGCATATCATTAACGCAAGGAAGGGGTTCACGCTAAAAAATGACGCACATTCCGGGCACTTTGGCGCCCGAAGCGTCTAACGCCATAGTATAAATATGGCGTTAGTTGGCGTTAGTTTTGCGTCGAATTTGCGTCGAAAAAAACGACGCAAATTCGGCGCAAACAGAGTATAAATACGGCCCTTGGTCTTTGTAGAATGATCTTTTGGTAGTCCAAATGAGCTGGTGATGCTTGCGGATGGCTGTCTTGAGGGAAGCGTGGTTGCTTTCTGTTTGTTCGTGGCGCCATACCTTCTTGATTTTCCAGCACTCTCTTGGAGGCCTGAAGTTTGGCAGTGAACCAGAGTGCTTTCGTGCTGGTGCGGTGGTTGGGTGTTTCCTAAGAGGGGCAAGGGTGTTGGCGCAGTCATCCAGCCACTGTTTGAGGTTGAGGGCAGCAGTGTTGGGGTCGCAGGCGCTGGGTGGTGGGGCATGGGCGAGGGATGAGATCAGCTGGTCTTCCGAGATCTTGTTTCAGCTGTGGCGCGGGATCTGTTGCGGGTGGTGGTGAGCGGTGGGTTTCTGGAAGGTGAAGTGGACACAGAGGTGGTCGGTCCAGTGGAGTTCGTGGTATGGGTGAAGGTGATGTTTCTGCTGGCGGAGAAGATGGGGTCGAGCGTGTGGCTGATTAAGTGGGTGCGCGTCATGAAGAGTTGTTTGAGGCCGAGGTTGGCGAGGTTGTCGATCAGGGCTGAAGAGTTGCTGTCATTGGCGTTCTCTACGCGAAAATGTAGGTCGCCCAGGAGCATGTAGTCCGTGGAGGCGAGGGCGTGGGTGCTGATTGTGTCGGCGATGGCACTGCAGAACATGCCAAGAAAGATGGTACTTTCCTTCACATCCTTTCAAAGGGGGTGCCAACGACGGGGAGTGGAATCAGGGGGGCCTTAAGCCTTTTCCCTGTCTTCCCACTAGCCTGTTAGGTGGAGCAGGCCCTGCAGAAACTATCTGAGGCTACCTGCATTCTAGGCCAATGGAAGTGAGTGACAAGCCTGGCAAAGGTCTTGTCTTGGTCCAAATGTCCTGCAACGGGGATGTCATGAGCCAGGCCCAGTAGGAAGGCCTGGAAACACTGGGGGACCACCAGCACACGTGCTGCCCCAATGGCCGGAGCCTTAGGCTCACCGTAAAGTAGATCATTCTCCCAGTAGATATGGTGATCGCCAGAGCCTTCACAAGCTGCTTGGGCTGCGGCCTGTTGCCTCAAACCCTCAAGGGTGGGGCATTCCTTCTGCGCCTTGTAGAATTCTGCGCTGGTTGGCCCCCCTCTTCTTGCCAGCCAGCAAGTTCAGGCAGGTTGGCCGGTCAGCAATATCCTCTCTGGTTGGCTCAGGGAGCCTCCTCCTCAGGGACCCAGTCCACCACCGTGGGAATATCTGAGGCGGGTTTCCCGCACCTCTTGCCCTTCCTTGGTGCAGCTGTCTGGGTCATTGTTCCAGGCTCCAGACGCCCTTGACTCCCTTCACGGGCAGCCATGGACCTTGTGGTAATGCAGACCCATTCAGGCAAACCTAGGCCCATATTTATACTTTTTGACGCAAAACTGCGCTAACGCAGTTTTGCGTCAAAAAAATTAGCGCCGGCTAACGCCATTCTGAAGCGCCATGCGGGCGCCGTATTTAATCAATGACGTTAGCCGGCGTTAGCCGCCGGCGTTGCCTGGTGTGCGTGGAAAAAAACTACGTACACCAGGCAGCGCCGGCATAGGGGGATATGGGGCTTGGGCGTCAAGAAATGGGGCAAGTCAGGTTGAGGCAATTTTTTCGCCTCAACCCGATTTGCGCCATTTTTTTTCACTCCCAACCCCCATAGAAATGACTCCTGTCTTAGCAAAGACAGGAGTCATGCCCCCTTGCCCAATGGCCATGCCCAGGGGACTTCTGTCCCCTGGGCATGGTCATTGGGCATAGTGGCATGTAGGGGGGCACAAATCAGGCCCCCCTATGCCACAATTTTTTTTTTAAAAAAACACTTACCTGAACTTACCTTAATGTCCCTGGGATGGGTCCCTCCAGCCTTGGGTGTCCTCCTGGGGTGGGCAAGGGTGACAGGGGGGGTCCCTGGGGGCATGGGAGGGCACCTCTGGGCTCCTTCAGAGCCCACAGGTCCCTTAACGCCTGCCTTTTGCAGGCGCTAAAAAACGGCGCAAAAGCGGCCGTACGTCATTTTTTTTGACCCGCCCACTCCCGGGCGTGAATTTTGCCCTGGAGTATAAATCCGACGCACATGCCTCGGAGTCGATTTTTTAGACGTGAACGCCTACCTTGCATCTCATTAACGCAAAGTAGGTGTCCACGCTAAAAAATGACGCAAACTCCATGGACTTTGGCGCTAGACTCGTCTAACGCCAAAGTATAAATATGGAGTTAGTTTTGCGTCGAAATTGCGTCAAAAAAAACGACACAATTCCGGCGCAAACGGAGTATAAATATGCCCCCTAATATTTCCAGGTGAGATCTGAGCTCTACCTCTTACCAGGCATCATGCTCAAGATCATTGCCTAACAGGCAATCTACAGACATGGCAGGAATCACAGCTACCTTTAGAGTACCAGAGACCCCCACACTCAAAGGGAACCAGAGCCATCGGAAGGTGACTCTCGCGATTGTCAGCGACTATGACCTGGTGGAATGTATTTGGGACTATCTGCTCAGCTGACACCAGCTGACTCTTGACAGTAGTCATACTGGCTCCTGTGTCACGCAGAGCCTCTACCCTTTGCCCATCAGTGGTGACCCACTGCCTATACTTGGAAGTATTGGCAGGCATGTGGGCTTTTGGCACCATCTCCTAACCTACCAGGGATACTAGGGAAACCTCTATCTGCGCCCCAAAACTAACTGGGACTGCCTCCCCCCCGAGCGCTACTCTAGCCCTCTTGGAACACTGGGAGTCACCCTTAGAGTGTCCATGCTGGCAGCACTCTAAGCATTTGGGGATTAACTTCCCTAACCTCTTATCAAAGTACCCTGCCTTCTTCCCAAATTTAGATAAGGAATTGTTACCAACTGTAGGAGGCTGGCCTGGCTTGTAGTGGGTACCAGAGGTACTTACACCTTGTGCCAGGTCCAGTTATCTCTTATTAGTGTAGAAGAGGTGTTTCTAGCAGCTTAGACTGATAGAAGGTAGCTATGGCAAAGCAGCTTAGGCTGAACTAGGAGACATGTAAAGCTCCTACTATACCACTGGTGTCATATGCACAATATCATAAGAAAAGACAATACACAGAGTTACTAAAAATAAAGGTACTTTATTTTTATGACAATATGCCAAAAGTATCTCAGTGAGTACCCTCAGTATGAGGATAAGTTATATACAAACGATATATGTACACAAACAAAAATTAGGTTAGTAATAGCAAGAAAAGTAATGCAAACAATGTAGAACTACAATAGATTGCAATAGGAACACATAGGTATAGGGGCAACACAAACTATATACTCCAAAAGTGGAATGCGAACCACAAATGGACCCCAAACCTATGTGAGCTTGTAGAGGGTCGCTGGGACTGTAAGAAAACAGTGAGGGTTAGAAAAATAGCCCACTCCAAGACCCTGAAAAGTAGGTGTAAAGTGCACCTACCACCCCCAGAGAGCACAGAAGTCGTGACAGGGGGATTCTGCAGGAAGAACAAACACCAGCAATGCAACAACAGTGGATTTCTGGACCTGAGTACCTGTAAGACAAGGGGATCAAGTCCAATAGTCGCAACAGTGTCGAGAGTGGGCAGGAGCCCAGGAAATGCCAGCTGAGGGTGCAAGGAAGCTGCCACTGGGTGGAAGAATCTTGGAGTTCTGCAGGAAAGAAGAGGACTAGGGACTTCTCCTTTGGAAGACGGATGTCCCAAGTGGTGTTGAAGCTTGCAGAGGTGTTCCCACGCAGAAAGACCGCAAACAAGCCTTGCTAGCAAGGGTCGCAGTAGAGGTTTTCGGGTGCTGCTGTGGCCCAGGAGGGACCAGGATGTCGCCACTTGGAGGAGGAGACAGAGAGGGTGCCCAGCAACTCAGGGAGCCCTCATAGTAGCAGGCATCACCCGCAGAAGTACCCTAACAGGCACTTGGAAGAAGAGTGAACTGGAGTCCACGCGAAGTCACAAAAGGGAGTCCCACGGCGCCGGAGGATAACTCAGAAGGTTGTGCACTGCAGGAAGGAGTGTCGTGGACCCAGGCTTGGCTGTTTACGAAGGAAATCCTGGAAGAGTGCACAGGAGCCGGAGCAGCTGCAAATCACGCGGCACCCAGCAATGCAGTCTAGCGTGGGGAGGCAAGGACTTACCTCCACCAAACTTGGACTGAAGATTCACTGGACTGTGGGAGTCACTTGGACTGGGTTGCTGAGTTCCAGGGACCACGCTCGTCAGGATGAGAGGGGACCCAGAGGACCAGTGTTGCAGTCTTTTGGTGCCTGCGTTAGCAGGGGGAAGATTCCGTCGACCCACAGGAGATTTCTTCTGAGCTTCTGGTGCAGGGTGAAGGCAGGCTACCCCCAGAGCATGCACCACCTGGAAACAGTCGAGAAATTCTGCGCTACAATGTTGCTGGTAGTCGTCTTGCTACTTTGTTGCAGTTTTGCAGGCGTCCTGAGCAGTCAGCGGTCGATCCTTTGGTAGAAGGTGAAGAGGGAGATGCAGATGAACTCTGATGAGCTCTTGCATTTGTTATCTAAAGAATTCCCCAAAGCAGAGACCCTAAATAGCCAGAAAAGGAGGTTTGGCTACCTAGGAAGGAGGATTGGCTACCAAGAGAGGTAAGAGCCTATCAGAAGGAGCCTCTGACGTCACCTGCTGGCACTGGCCACTCAGAGCAGTCCAGTGTGCCCCCAACACCTCTGTTTCCAAGATGGCAGAGGTCTGGGACATACTGGAGGAGCTCTGGGCACCTCCCCTGGGAGGTGCAGGTCAGGGGAGTGGTCACTCCCCTTTCCTTTGTCCAGTTTCGCGCCAGAGCAGGGCTGGGGGATCCCTGAACCGGTATAGACTGGCTTATGCAGAGATGGGCACCATCTGTGCCCATCAAAGCATTTCCAGAGGCTGGGGGAGGCTACTCCTCCCCAGCCTTCACACCTATTTCCAAAGGGAGAGGGTGTTACACCCTCTCTCAGAGGAAGTCCTCTGTTCTACCTTCCTGGGCCAGGGCTGCCTGGACCCCAGGAGGGCAAAAACCTGTCTGAGGGGTTGGCAGCAGCAGCTGCTGCAGTAGAGACCCCGGAAAGGCAGTTTGGCAGTACCAGGGTACTGTGCTAGAGACCCGAGGGGTCATGGAATTGTCCCCCCAATACCAGAATGGTATTGGGGGGACAATTCCATGATCTTAGACATGTTACATGGCCATGTTCGGAGTTACCATTGTGACGCTATACATAAGAAGTGACCTATGTATAGTGCACGTCTGTAATGGTGTCCCCGCACTCACAAAGTCTGGGGAATTTACCCTGAACGATGTGGGGGCACCTTGGCTAGTGCCAGGGTGCCCACACACTAAGTAACTTTGCACCCAACCTTCACCAGGTGAAGGTTAGACATATAGGTGACTTATAAGTTACTTAAGTGCAGTGGTAAATGGCTGTGAAATAACGTGGACGTTATTTCACGCAGGCTGCACTGGTAGGCCTTTGTAAGAATTGTCAGAGCTCCCTTTGGGTGGCAAAAGAAATGCTGCAGCCCATAGGGATCTCCTGCAACCCCAATACCCTGGGTACCTCAGTACCATATACTAGGGAATTATATGGGTGTACCAGTATGCCAATGTGAATTGTTAAATTTAGTCACTAGCCTGTTAGTGACAAATTTGGAAAGCAGAGAGAGCATAACCACTGAGGTTCTGGTTAGCAGAGCCTCAGGGAGACAGTTAGGCATCACTCAGGGAACACATACAGGGCACATACTTATGAGCACTGGGGCCCTGCTTGGCAGGGTCCCAGTGACACATAGACTAAAACAACATATATACAGTGAAATATGGGAGTAACATGCCAGGCAAGATTGTACTTTCCTACACCACCTCCCCATTGGGAATTGTTTGGGGCCTTTTGAGAGTTCCTTCTCTTTAACTTTTTCTGCCCACTTCTTTCTTCTGTTGGGAACCCTGACCACCTTTTTGGGTGTCCCCCCAGATACCTTTTTGGACACTCTGGCTCTAACCCAGACGTCCGCCTCCTCAGCAAGCTTCCTGGGATCAGTCAGCTTACTGTCTACTAAGTTTAGGAGGCTGGCCTGGCTTATAGTGGGTACCTTGTGGTACTTACATCTTGTGCTAGGTCCAGTTATTCCTTATTAGTAGAATAGAGGTGTCTCTAGCAGCTTAGGCTGTTAGAGGTAGCTATGGCAAAGCAGCTTAGGCTGAACTAGGAGACATGCAAAGCTCCTATCATACCACTTATATCATATAGCACAATGTCATAAGAAAACACAATACTCAGAGTTACTAAAAATAAAGGTATTTTATTTTAGTGACAATATGCCAAAAGTATCTCAGAGGATACCCTCACTTAGGAGGTAAGTAATATACACAAATTATGTGTACACAAACCCAAAACAGGTAAGTAACGGTTAGAAAAGTGGTGCAAACAATGTAGAATCACAATAGGATGCAATAGGTAGACATAGGCCTAGGGGCAACACAAACCATATTTTCCAAAAGTGGAATGCGAATCACGGATAAACCCCAGGCCTATGGGAAGTTGTAGAGGGTCACTGGGACTGTGAGAAAACAGTAAGGGTGTCCAAAATACCCCACCCTAAGACCCTGAAAAGTAGGAGTACTGTTACCCTACTACCCCAGAAAGACAGTATAGTCAAGATAGGGGATTCTGCAAGAACCACAACTGCTACTAAAGCACTGAAGATGGATTCCTGGACCTAAGGACCTGTAAAAGTAGGGGACAAAATCCAAGAGTCACATAAGTTGCCAGGAACTTCTCCTTTGGTCAGAAGATGTCCCACGGCGTGCTGGAGGATGCAGGAGTGTTACCACCCAGATTACCAAGAAATACCAAGCCTTGCTAGCTGAAAGAGTCGCGGTTGAGGATTTTGGGTGCTGCTGGGGACCAGGAAGGACCAGGATGTTGCCCTTTGGAGGAGGAGATAGAGGGGGTGCTCAGCAACTCAGAGAGCCCCCACAGAAGCAGGCAGCACCCGCAGAAGTACCCGAACAGGCACTTAGATGACCTGAGGACAGCGGTCGACTCAGAGTCACAAAGGAGGGTCCCACGACGTCAGAGTCCAACTCAGCGAGTTGGGCAATGCAGGACGGAGTGCTGGGGACCCAGGCTAGGCTGTACATGAAGGAAGTCCTGGAAAAGTGCACAGAAGCCGGAGCAGCTGTAAATCACATAGTACACAGGTTTGCTGTCTGGCGTGGGGAGGCATGGACTTACCTCCACCAAATTTGAACAGAAGGGCCACTGGACTGTGGGAGACACTTGGACCCAGCTCCTGTGTTCCAGGGACCACGCTCGTCAGGATGAGAGGGGACCCAGAGGACCGTTGATGCAGAAGTTTGGTGCCTGCATTGGCAGGGGGAAGATTCCGTCGACCCACAGGAGATTTCTTCTTTGGTTCCAGTGCAGGGTGAAGACAGACAGCCCTCAGAGCATGCACCACCAGGAAACAGTTGTGAAAGCCGGCAGGATGAGGCGCTACAATGTTGCTGGTAGTCGTCTTGCTACTTTGTTGCGGTTTTGCAGGCGTCCTGGAGCAGTCAGCGGTCGATCCTTGGCAGAAGTCAAAGGGGTAAGTGCAGAGGAACTCTAGTGAGCTCTTGCATTCGTTATCTGAGGAATAGCCCAGAGGAGAGATCCTATATAGCCCAAAAAGGAGGTTTTGCTACTGAGAAAGGAGGCTTGGCTACTAAGAGTGGTAAGCACCTATCAGGAGGGGTCTCTGACGTCACCTGCTGGCACTGGCCACTCAGAGCTGTCCATTGTGCCCCAACACCTCTGAATCCAAGATGGCAGATGTAGGAAAGTAGCCTCTTTCTAGCCTTGTTACCCCCACTTTTGGCCTGTTTGTGAGTATATGTCAGGGTGTTTTTACTGTCTCACTGGGATCCTGCTAGCCCAGTGCTCATAGTGAAAACCCTATGTTGTCAGTGTGTTTGATATGTGTCACTGGGATCCTGCTAGCCAGGACCCCAGTGCTCCTATGTTTGTGGCCTGTATGTGTTCCCTGTGTGGTGCTTAACTGTATCACTGAGGCTCTGCTAACCAGAACCTCAGTGTTTATGCTCTCTCTGCTTTCTAAATTTGTCACTGCAGGCTAGTGACTAAATTGACCAATTCTCATTGGCACACTGCTACACCCATATAATTCCCTTGTAGATGGTATTGAGGTACCCAGGCTATTGGAGTTCCAGGAGATCCCTATGGGCTGCAGCATTTCTTTTGCCACCCATAGGGAGATCTGACAATTCTTACACAGGCCTGCCAGTGCAGCCTGAGTGAAATAACGTCCACGTTATTTCACAGCCATTTTTCACTACACATAAGTAACTTATAAGTCACCTATATGTCTAACCTTCACTTAGTGAAGGTTGGGTGCCAAGTTACTTAGTGTGTGGGCACCCTGGCACTAGTCAAGGTGCCCCCACATCGTTCAGGGCAAATTCCCCGGACTTTGTGAGTGCGGGGACACCATTACACGTGTGCACTGTACATAGGTCACTACCTATGTATAGCGTCACAATGGTAACTCCGTACCCAGATATTTCTACTTTGGTGGAGTCTCACCAGTAGTAGTGATGGCTGACCTTCAGGGCCTGAGTTTTGATGAGGACACTGTCCAAGCAAGCAATTTCACAAGCACCATCTGTATTTTATGGTGACCATAGTGGTCCATCTGGTTGTTCAAAAGAAGATTGGGATAAATTATCCAGCCTGAAAAAAGAATTAATTAAAACAGTCTTTCATGGCACTATTATGACAGAATATCTCCGGGCCAATATTTCACCTAATGGTCTGATAGTCACTAATGTCCCTAGAATTTTTCTACAAGATCTGCAATTCCGAAAAGACTGGGCACAGGTATCATAGAAATGTACACGTGATTGGTTGGTATTAATTATCAACACCTCTAAACGTCTGGCGGACTCCATCACAATACAGATTTCTTTGTTGGAGTCATCTATTAAGACTACTGTTCCATTGTCACAATTCAAATCTCGTTTAGGTGAAATCAACACAGAACTCAACGAGACTAAAGAACACTTGACTCACCAGAAGATTACCAAACTCCAAAAGGATATCAAAACATTTAGTAGAGAGAGGATTTATCCATACACAGAAGAAGATTACCAACAGGAGGGTGGCTCAGAAACCTCAGATGACACATACGATCAGTACCGGAAAACACATACACCACAGTATAGCTCTAGCTCAGATGGTTGGAGCAACGATGATGAACAACGATCATACCAGAACTGCCAACCACTTCCACTTGGTCTAACTCCTCAGTTTCCATACGCTCAGTTCCCAATGTGGCAGCAACCCCCATACCCCTTCATCCAACCACAAGCCCAGATCCCATATCATCCTTTTTTAGGAAGAGGCCGGGCCAGGGGCAGAGGAAGAAACAGAGGAAGAGGCAGGAACGTTCACTGGACCCAAGAGGAACCACAGATGGTGACCAGGAGCCGCAGTGCAGGACTACTGAAGAAACCCTAGTTGTTAACTTATCAGACACTATTCTTTCTCCACATGAAATCTCAGTACTTAATCGGGGTCTGGGCTTTGTGCCCGCTCCAAAAGAAGATCCTTTCTGCCTTAACTGTGAAATTACTGCATTGTTCCGTAAGATCCGCTTGCATTTATTTTTTAAGAACCAACCTGCGCTGCTTCCTCTAGGTGATACTAATTTGAGAAACCCTTCCACTTTCATGCCTCCATCTTCTTTAGTATCAGTGGAAGTACTTACTTTCAAAAAAACAGTGCGACAAGAGATCGAGTGAATGAATTCAACCTTGCACTTTCAGAATGTGTCCAACAAAGAAAGAGAAGCTATCCGCACATTGTTCCATCATCCAGATATCAATATAAAACCTGCGGACAAAGGGGGTGTGGTAGTGATCCAGAATACAACTTCATATAGACAGGAATGTCTGAGACTATTAAGCGACACTACATACTATGAACCTATATCCTCGGACCCTACTCCACGTTTACAGAAGACAATTTGAGGATTGATCACTGAAGCTAAAGATTCAGATTGGATATCCCATGCAGAGGCCAAATTTCTGGACACTAAAGAACCTAGGGTCCCCTATTTATATTGCCTTCCTAAGATGCACAAAGGGACCCCACCACCAGGACGTCAAATTGTATCAGGCATAGGATCTCTGCTAGAACCTCTGTCAAAATTCTGTGATTTCTATCTACAACCAATTGTTCAGGATACACCTACTTTTCTGAAGGATACTAAGGACACTTTGATCTTGTTAGATGATATCAATAAGAGTGGGACCACGGATATGTGAATATGCCTTGATGTGGAGGCATTGTACACCAACAGACCGCAAGATGCCACTCTGGAAGCAGTCAAAGACATCCTTGGCAAAATGGACTGGCCATACAAAACTCCAGTTTAATTTATTTTACAGTGTGCAAATCTAGCCCTAAAAGAACATTTCTTTCAGTTCAAAAGTCAACTATACCATCAAATTCAAGGGACCTCAATTGGTAGCACATTTGCTCCGAGTCTGGCCTGTCTATATATGTATACTTGTGAATCAAAATATATTCTACCATCCACTCAACCTTTCTCCTCTAATATCCGACTATGCCGTCGATACATAGACGACATACTAATAGTCTGGGAGGGTAACTGTGACCAAGTGAAAGCCTTTATTGAGTGGGTTAACACCCTGGACAGCAATTTACGTTTTAGTGCTAATTTTTCCCCAGACTAAGTTTCTTTTCTGGATTTACGTATCATCCTAACTAATGAATTGGTACACTCTTCCATTTTTCATAAACCCACAGATAGGAATAGTTTACTGCTATTTGACAGCCACCACCCCAAATCACTGCGACAGAATTTACCTTTCGGTCAATTCCTGAGGTTAAGACGTAACTACACAGAGGTTTCTGATTATAATAACCAGGCTGAGATTCTGAGCCACAAGCTAGTACACCGTAAATATTCACTACGGATTATCAGTCAGGTCAGAAAAAGAGCTTGAAATATCCCAAGAGATGTCCTTCTTAACAAAAAATCACGTGAACGGCAATCAAGACTGACTTGTGTTACCACCTTCACCCCTTTGAGTAACCAGGTTAGGAAGATTATTAGAAAACACTGGTCCATTCTGAACATTTCAGGTGAGGCTTTAGCGCAACCCCTTTTTGCATTCAAATGCACACAAAACATTCGAGACTTAGTAGTACACACTAGACCACTACCACAACAAAAGCTTGACAACACACAATCTAGATCATGGCTAGGGGTTATAGGACATTATCCTTGTGGTAACTGCAATGTATGTCCCTTCTCGATGAATACAAAGGATGTGGACTTGGGTGAGAGGACACCATGGCAATTAGCGACACATACTAACTGCCGCACAAAGAACTGCATCTACATGATCACCTGTCCATGCAATTTCCGATACATCGGGATGACCACTAGAATGGTCAAAACACGTATCCATGAGCATCGGAGCACTATACGATGTCAACGAGCCGCAACAAAATTGACTAAACATTTCATTGAATTCCAATATGCACCTGACGACCTGAGATGGGTTGTATTGGAACGCATTAGAAACACTAGAGACTGTACCAAGAGACTCTTTGAGAGAGAACAACGCTGGGTGTTTAGGTTAGGAACACATCGGACTGGACTAAATGATGATATACCCTGGTTGGAATTTACTAATCAATAGTGTTGGACCTGGCTTTTTGACAGGGACATCCCCAAACTTTTTGCCTCCTTCCTCCTATTTTTTCTGACCTGTTGTTGTTGGCTTTTGACTTCTGGGCACTTTACCACTGCTAACCCGTGCTAAAGTGCATATGCTCTCTGTGTAAATTGTACTACTGATTGGTTTATCCTTGATTGACTATTTAATTTACTTGTAAGTCCCTGGTAGAGTGCTCTACACGTGCCTAGGGCAGGTAGATTAAATGCTACTAGTGGGCCTGCAGCACTGGTTGTGCCACCCACCTCAGTAGCCCCTTAACCTTGTCACAGGCCTGCCATTGCAAGGCCTGTGTGTGCAGTTTCACTGCCACCTCGACTTGGCATTTAAAGGTACTTGCCAAGCCTAGAACTCCCCTTTTTCTATACATAAGTCACCCCTAATGTGTGCCCAAGGTAACCCCTAGAGCAGGGTGCTGTGTAGGTAAAAGGCAGGACATGTACCTGTGTAGTTATATGTCCTGGTAGTGTAAAACTCCTAAATTCGTTTTTACACTACTGTGAGGCCTGCTCCTTTCATGGGCTAACATTGGGGCTGCCCTCATACACTGTTGAAGTGGCAGCTGCTGATCTGAAAGGAGCAGGAAGGTCATATTTAGTATGGCCAGAATGGTAATACAAAATCCTGCTGACTGGTGAAGTCGGATTTAATATTACTATTCTAGAAATGCCACTTTTAGAAAGTGAGCATTTCTTTGCACTAAAATATTGTTGTGCCCTTCAATCCACGTCTGGCTAGGTTTAGTTGACAGCTCCTTGTACATTCACTCAGACACACCCCAAACACAGGGTACTCAGCCTCACTTGCATACATCTGCATTTTGAATGGGTCTTCCTGGGCTGGGAGGGTGGAGGGCCTGCCCTCACACAAAGGACTGCCACACCCCCTACTGGGACTCTGGCAGACAGGATTGAACTGAAAGGGGGCTTGGTGCATTTCTTAGAGACTCTTTGAAGTCACCCCCACTTCAAAGGCACAACTTAGTATAAAACAGGGCCTCTGCCCTACCTCATCAGACACTTGCTGGAGAAGAAACCTAAACCAGAAACTACATCCTGCCAAGAAGAACTGCCTGGCTGCTCAAAGGACTCACCTGTCTGCTTTTCTACAAAGGACTGCTGCCTTGCTGTTGGCCTGCTGCCTTGCTGAACTCTTGCCTGGCTGTAAAAGTGCTCTCCAAGGGCTTGGATAGAGCTTGCCTCCTGTTCCCTGAAGTCTCAGGACCAAAAAGACTTCACTCTTCCTCTTGGACGCTCCGTGCGCCGAACTTTTCGACGCACAGCTTGTTCTGCGGCAAGAAAAACGCCGCACACCGACGCTGATCAACGCGATGCCTTCGGGACGACCGAAACTTTGACGCACGGCCTCGCAAAGACAACGCCGCCCGACTCTGCAGGAGAAATCGACGCAACGCCTGCCGTGAGATCAAACCTTTGACGCACGGCCTCGCAAGGATAACGCCGCCCGACTCCGCAGGAGAAATCGACGCCTGCCGTGAGATCGAAACTTCGACGCGCAGCCCCGCAGAACGACGCGCAGCCGGAAAACAAGCAGGAAAATCCATGCACAGACCTGGGACATCTGGTAATCCCCGCGATCCACAGAAAGAGACTGTCCGCGCGCCGGAAAACGACGCCCGACTTCCCCGCGTGGAAAATAACGACGCAAGTCCGTGTGTGCTGGGGAGAAATCGACGCACACACCCTTTTTCCACGCACCTCTTCCTTTGTGGCCCTCTGAGGAGATTTTCCACCAGAAACCAGGTACTTTGTGTTTGAAAGAGACTCTGTTTACTTTCTAGAGACTTAAGACGCTTTATATCACTTTCAGTGATATCTTTACAAATTCTTATTGCAACTTTGATCGTTTTGACCTGAAGATACCCAGATAAATATTATATATTTTTCTAAACACTGTGTGGTGTATTTTTGTGGTGTTATGCTATGGTGTTGTATGATTTATTGCACAAATGCTTTACACATTGCCTTCTAAGTTAAGCCTGACTGCTCGTGCCAAGCTACCGGAGGGTGAGCACAGGCTGATTTTGGATTGTGTGTGACTTACCCTGACTAGAGTGAGGGTTCTTGCTTGGACAGAGGGCAACCTGACTGCCAACCAAAAACCCCATTTCTAACAGATAGTCACAGGGTTCAATCCTTTCACTATGGAGATATCACAATCAATATATATATTTTTTAATGGCAGCCTCCATTATGCTTGGATCTATGAATCTACAACCATTTCTGAGGTTCGACATCATTTTATGATTGTGTTACCACAACTGATTCTATTGTGACTCCCTCTGTCGTCTATGGCTGCATAGTGCACCCTCCTACCCTGTTTATGTCCCCTTGATGGCAACTTTCATTTCAGTATGATTGGGATATTTTCTATTTTCTATTATCTTTCTACAGACAGTCCTTTGGGATTACCATTTTGGGGGTACAGCTATTGGTTGCCACTCTTGTTTGACCACAGGTCCCCCTATGTATTGGTATTCCACTACAATATGGCTGCCACCTTTTTGTTACAAAAACATCTCTACAATATGGCCACCACTATTTCCTATTCCTAGCCCCATTACAAAATGGCTGCCGATCTTTTACTGTTAGGGAATTCCTTCAAGATGGCCGTCACTATTTCCTATTCCTAACCCCATTACAAAATGTCCACCACTCTTTTACTGTTAGGGAATTCCTTCAAGATGGCCGCTGCTTTTCTCCAGTCCTCTTTCTAGCTTGATGCCCCACCACGTTTATAAACCCCTCTCAGGCTATGTCTCACTTTTTCTGGGACACGGAGCAGGGGTAGGTTATCCACCTGGTGGCCACACGAGCGGGGTAAGTCCTATGTTACCTTTCTTTAAGGAGCAGAAGAGTAACTATATATATTGCAGACCACTTTCTTTGCCCCTTCTTGATCCTTAGTGGAAGCTGTCATTAAACATTGGACACTACTATGACCCTGTGTCCTTATTATTAATACTATTGGTGTACATTATTGGACTGACGATTGTCTACACTATACACATTTTTTGGACATGTTTGACTCGTGATTTAAGATTATTTTGACAATTTGAATTGACTAACAATATTCCACATAGTTATGGTGATTACCTGTGTCCTCATACTTAGGACCTTCTGTTGTTGGACATGTTTGAGCCATGATTTAAGTTTGTCCTGAATAGTTTGAATGGATTTATAATCCTTGAGATATTTATACTTGTTATGTATGACATGTCATCTATATCTATACTTACTTGACTATACAAGCCTGGACCACTGATGCTTATCGCTATCCCGATGGGGCCCATCCTTTAATACAAGGAGGGTAAGGATTCATCCTCTGAATTGAGAGGAGTCTGTTTGATTTATATTTCACTGTGTGATACACTGCACATTAGGGTTTCTCACCGGAATGAGGTCACTGTGCATATGGTTATATTTGTATTTTGAGTCTGTTTTTTTGCTCTTTGTAGGTTTTTGAGGTATGAAGAAATCCCATATTGGGTTATAACATGGGGATTAGGTATGTTTTTCCGGTGCACTCTTCCAGGATTTCCTTCACGCACAGCATAGCCTGGGTCCCCAGCACTCCGTCCTGCAGTGTTCAATCCTCTGAGTTGGCCTCCGACGTCGTGGGACCCTCCTTTGTAACTCTGCGTGGACTCCGGTTCACAAATCTTCTAAGTGCCTGTTCGGGTACTTCTGCGAGTGCTGCCTGCTTCTGTGGGGGGCTCTCTGAGTTGCTTAGCTCCCCCTCTGTCTCCTCCTCCAAGGGGAGACATCCTGGTCCTTCCTGGTCCCCAGAAGCACCCAAAAACCTCTTCAGCAAACCTTGCAGCTAGCAAGGCTTGTTTGTGGTATTTCTGCATGGGAACACTTCTGCAACCTTCATCGCGACGTGGGACATTTTCCATCCAAAGGAAAAGTTCCTAGTCCTCTTCGTTGTTACAGAACTCCAAGCTTCTTACATCCGGAGGCAGCTTCCTTGCACCTTCATCTGGGGTTTCCTGGGCTCCTACCCCACCTAGACACTGTCGCGACTATTGGACTTGGTCCCCTTGCTTTGCAGGTCCTCAGGTCCAGGAATCCACCTTCAGTACCTTGTTGGTGTTTATTGTTCTTGCAGAATCCCCCTATCACGACTATTGTGTGCTTTTGGGGTAGTAGGTGTAATTTACTCCTACTTATCAGGGTCTTGGGGTGGGGTATCTTGGACACCCTGACTGTTTTCTTACAGTCCCAGCGACCCTCTACAAGCTCCCATAGGTCTGGAGTCCATTCATGATTCGCATTCCATTTTTGGAGTATATGGTTTGTGTTGCCCCTAGACCTATGTTTGCCTATTGCAACCTATTGTAATTCTACACTGTTTGCATTACTTTTCTGACTCTTACTTACCTGTTTTGGGTTTGTGTACATATAACTTGTGTATATTACCTACCTTCTTACTGAGGGTACTCACTGAGATACTTTTGGCATATTGTCATAAAAATAAAGTACCTTTATTTTTAGTAACTCTGTGTATTGTGTTTTCTTATGATATTGTGCATATGATATAAGTGGTATAGTAGGAGTTTGCATGTCTCCTAGTTCAGCCTAAGCTGCTTTGCCATAGCTACCTTCTATCAGCCTAAGCTGCTAGAAACACCTCTATTCTACTCATAAGGGATAACTGGACCTGGCCCAGGGTGTAAGTACCACAAGGTACCCACTATAAGCCAGGCCAGCCTCCTACAGCAGAGGTCTGGGACACACTGGAGGATCTCTGGGTAGCTCCTCTGGGAGGTGCTGGTCAGGGGAGTGGTCACTCCACTTTCCTTTGTCCAGTTTCGCGCCAGAGCAGGGCTGGGGGATCCCTGAACCGGTGTAGACTGGCTTATGCAGAGATGGACACCATCTGTGCCCATCAAAGCATTTCCAGACGCTGGGGGAGGCTACTCCTCCCCAGGCCTTCACACCTATTTCCAAAGGGAGAGGGTGTAACACCCTCTCTCAGAGGAAATCCTTTGTTCTGCCCTCCTGGGACCGGGCTGCCCTGGCCCCAGGGGGGCAGAAACCTGTCTGAGGGGTTGGCAGCAGCAGCTGCAGTGGAGAGCCCGGAAAGGCAGTTTGGCAGTACCCGGGTTCTGTGATAGAGACCCGGGGATGCATCTCTGCATAAGCCATTCTACACCGGTTCAGGGATCCCCCAGCCCTGCTCTGGCACGTAACTGGACAAAGGAAAGGGGAGTGACCACTCCCCTGACCAGTACCTCCCAGGGGAGGTGCCCAGAGCTCCTCCAGTGTGTCCCAGACCTCTGCCATCTTGGATTCAGAGGTGTTGGGGCACACTGGACTGCTCTGAGTGGCCAGTGCCAGCAGGTGATGTCAGAGACCCCTCCTGATAGGTTCTTACCTCTATTGGTAGCCATACCTCCTTTCTTGGTAGCCAAACCTCCTTTTCTGGCTATTTAGGGTCTGTCCTCTGGGGTATTCTTCAGATAACGAATGCAAGAGCTCACCAGAGTTCCTCTGCAATTCCCTCTTCGACTTCTGCCAAGGATCGACTGCTGACTGTTCCAGGACGCCTGCAAAACCGCCTCAAAGTAGCAAGACGACTACCAGCAACATTGTAGCGCCTCATCCTGCCGGCTTTCTCGACTGTTTCCTGGTGGTGCATGCTCTGAGGGCTGTCTGCCTTCACCCTGCACTGGAAGCCAAGAAGAATTCTCCCTTCGTTCAACGGAATCTTCCCCCTGCTAACGCAGGCACCAAAAGACTGCATCACCGGTCCTATGGGTCGCCTCTCATCCTGACGAGCATGGTCCCTGGAACACAGGAGCTGGGTCCAAGTGTCTCCCACAGTCCAGTGGCCCTTCTGTCCAAATTTGGTGGAGGTAAGTCCTTGCCTCCCCACGCCAGACAGCAAACCTGTCTACTGCGTGATTTGCAGCTGCTCTGGCTTCTGTGCACTTCTCCAAGGATTCCTTTGTGCACAGCATATCCTGGGTCCCCAGCACTCCGTCTTGCAGTGCTCAAACCGCTGAGTTGGACTCCCACGTCGTGGGACCCTCCTTTTGTGACTCTGAGTTCACAGAACTTCCAAGTGCCTGCGCAGGTACTTCTGCGGGTGCTACCTGCTTTTTCGGGGGCTCTCTGAGTTGCTGAGTGCCCCCTCTGTCTCCTCCTCCAAGGGGCGACATCCTGGTCCTTCCTGGTCCCCAGCAGCACCCAAAAACTTCTACACCGACCCTTGCAGCTAGCAAGGCTTATTTGCGGTATTTCTGCATGGAAACACTTCTGCAACATCCAGCACGCTGTGGGACATCTCCCATCCAAAGGAGAAGTTCCTAGCCCTTTTTGTTGTTGCAGAATATTCGGCTTCTTCCACCCGGAGGCAGCCCTTTTGCACCTTCATCCAGGGTTTCCTGGGCTCCTGCCCCCCCGACATTATCGTGACTCTTCAACTTGGTCCCCTTCCTTTTCAGATCCTCAGGTCCAGAAATCCGTCTTCAGTGTTTTGCTAGTGCTTGTGGTTCTTGCAGAATCCCCCTATCACGACTATTGTGTCTTTCTGGGGTAGTAGGTTAACTTTACTTCTAATTTCTAGGGTCTTGGGGTGGGGTATTTTGGACACCCTTCCTGTTTTCTCACAGTCCCAGTGACCCTCTACAATCTCCCATAGGTCTGGGGTCCATTCGTGATTCGAATTCCACTTTTGGAGTATATAGTTTGTGTTGCCCCTAGACCTATGTTCATCTATTGCATCCTATTGTAATTCTGCATTGTTTGCACTACTTTTCTTACTGTTACTTACCTGTTTTGGGTTTGTGCACATGTAACTTGTGTATATTACTTACCTCCTAAGTGAGGGTATTCTCTGAGATACTTTTGGCATTTTGTCACTAAAATAAATTACCTTTATTTTTAGTAACTCTGAGTATTTTGTTTTCTTATGATATTGTGCTATTTGATATAAGTGGTATAGTAGGAGCTTTGCATGTCTCCTACTTCAGCCTAAGCTGCTTTGCCATAGCTACCTTCTATCAGCCTAAGTGGTAGAAACACCTCTATTCTACTAATAAGGGATAACTGGACCAGGCACAGGGTTTAAGTACCACAAGGTACCCACTATAAGCCAGGCCAGCCTCCTACACTTATGGCTTAGTGAAGGGAGTGGTCTTAGCAGATTGTCTTACTGCAGAACAGAAAGACAACTGTGTCAATCTCCTAAGTCAGTTTTTTGAACTTTTTTTACTTATACCAGGTACTACTACTTGGTGTGAACATACAATTGATACTGGAGACAGCTTGCCTGTCAAAAGTAAAATTTATAGGCAGCCTGACCATGTCAGGGACGGCATTAAACAAGAGGTGCAGAAAATGTTGGACTTAGGGGTGATTGAGACTTCAGAAAGCCCCTGGGCTAGCCCAGTTGTGCTTGTACCGAAACCTCACACCAAAGATGGAAAAAGAGAGATGAGGTTTTGTGTGGATTATAGAGGGCTCAATCAAGTAACCAAGACAGATGCTCACCCTATACCCAGGGCAGATGAGCTTATAGATACACTGGCTTCTGCCAAGTATCTAAGCACTTTTGATCTAACTGCAGGGTGTTGGCAGATTAGGATATCAGAAGATGCTAAACCCAAGACTGCATTTTCAACCATTGGAGGGCAATACCAGTTCACAGTAATGCCCTTTGGTCTGAAAAATGTACCTGCCACTTTTCAAAGGTTGGTGAATACAGTCTTGCAAGGGTTAGAAGCTTTTAGTGCAGCATATCTAGATGATATTGCTGTCTTTAGCTCAACCTGGGATGATCACCTGGTCCACCTATGGAAAGTTTTGGAGGCCCTGCAAAAGGCAGGCCTCACCATCAAGGCCTCAAAGTGCCAGATAGGGCAGGGGAAAGTGGTTTATCTTGGCCACCTGGTAGGTGGAGAAAAGATTGCACCACTACAGGGGAAGATCCAGACTATCATGGACTGGGCTCCCCCTACAACTCAAAGCCAGGTGACAGCCATTTTAGGCCTCACAGGGTACTATAGGAGATTCATAAAGAATTATGGCTCCATTGCAGCCCCTCTTAATGGTCTCACTAGCAAGAAGGTGCCTTAGAAGGTACTGTGGACAGCCAGCTGTCAAAAAGCTTTTGAGGAGCTCAAACAGGCCATGTGCTCTGCACCTGTCCTAAAAAGCCCTTGTTACTCCAAGAAATTCATTTTACAAACTGATGCATCTGAATTAGGGGTTTGGGCAGTGCTATCACAACTGAATACTGAGGGCCAGGATCAACCAGTTGCTTTTATCAGCAGAAGTTTGACCCCTAGAGAAAAGCGTTGGTCTGCCATAGAGAGGAAGGCCTTTGCTGTGGTCTGGGCACTGAAAAATTTGAGGCCATACCTGTTTGGTACTCACTTTATTGTTCAGAAGACCACAAACCTCTACTTTGGCTAAAACAAATAAAAGGTGAAAACCCTAAATTGTTGAGGTGGTCCATATCCCTACAGGGAATGGACTATACAGTGGAACATAGACCTGGGAGTACCTACTCCAATGCAGAGGGACTCTCCAGATATTTCCACTTAGACAATGAAGACTTCTCTGGGCACGGTTAGCCTTATTGTCCTTCGTTTGGGGGGTGGGTTGTGTAGGAAAGTACCATCTTGCCTGGCATGTTACCCCCATTCTCACTGTATGTATGTTTGTTTTTGCGTATGTATCACTGGGATCCTGCCAGGCAGTGTTGCGTAGGCTCTCATTATCCTAATGAGACTACTGGATTTTTGGGCGGCAAGATCGTTCACAGTGTGGGGGACTAAGTCTAACCCACGGCGAAGGACCCTTGTCACCCCAAATCTGGGTTGAGCTCCGGCTAACTAGCAGTGCCTTATCTCTCCCAAAGGGAAGAGACAATTGGGCAGCCGAGCGCATGACATCTTAGTGCTTCCCAGGGAAGTCGTGGTCACTCAGATCCCAACCAGTTCTCTCATACACAGTATGGTCTCATATATAAATGACAAAGGCAGTTTGAGTTTTAAAGATTGGTTTAATAAAACAACTGCATTTTAGATAGCAAGGCGTGAGCCGCAATAACCAGAACCATACAACACAGTAGGATTGAAATAGTAACGAGGAGAGTGAAACATAAGAATAACGCTATCATAATGCAACTAGATTACGTTCTCTCTCCTAAGTTCTATTTTGAGCACAGCATGTTAAGCTCTAAACCTGCCTTTCAGGTTCCCCCGGGAGGACATTGACCCTCATACCTGAGCAAAGGCCTGTGATCGGGATCAGCATCTGCAACAGGGCAGTCAGCGTCTAGTTGTGGCTTCCTGGTCGGAATCTCCCTCTTACGTGTACCAGGACTAGGAAGTGTTTTTATAACTAACACGCCGATGTTCTGAGAAACGTCCCTACGTAAGAATGTGTACTTTCTATGAACCCTAAAGACTAAACTTCTACCACGTCTATCGGCAATGTACCAGACTGTATCCTTGACTGAAGCACAGAGCGAGCAAGAATGTATTGTTTGAGAACTTCAGTGCTGAAGTAAGCTAAACAGTGTGATAGAAGAAAATAAAACAAGACCATGAAACTGGTTATTGTAAAATAACAGTGCGAGGCTAAATAACATGCATCTAGGACAAAGTGCACAGAGGCCTAATACTTTAAGCAAACGCGCAAAAGCTACATTAAAAAATGGCTACACTACACCCTCCCCTTGTCGGTAGAAAGTGGTTTAAGCCGAAGCTAAAAATGCCCTGAGCTAAAAATAATTAAAAACCTATAGAATTTCAACAAGTCATGAGGACACCAAGGCACATTAATCCTCAATTTAAAAATAAGCATGCAGCAAGAGCCAAATTCATGTAACAGTGTCAATTTAGATGAGATCCAATTCAATTAGTGGTCATGGAAAGCAGGAGGTTCTCCACTTCGGCAGATGACAAGACCGGAAAATCCACGGCAAAGACTTTCAAGGAGCAGGTGTGTTCCAAAGCCCCAGATTCAACCAAGGCGGCATCCCGGACACAGTCCGTGAACGAGTTAATATCAACTTCCTCCAGGAAGGGTATCTCGTAATCAGCCTCAGCGCGCATGTCTGGGAATGAGCCCCGCATCGGGAACATCAACAGATCAGCATCAACCACTGGGGGGCGTTGCTGTGAGAGACAGACGACTAGTGCATGTTCAAAAGAGCACCAACGGCACCGAAACACAGGCTGCACACAATCCAAAACCGGTCTGAATGACAGAGACCAGTCACACCCCAAATGTTCCAGGAGTGTTGCTCCAAAGTGCTGCATCATGCGGTCACGACACAGCTGCACTGATGGGAGCGCCCACATTCGTCCTTGTTGCAGTGGGACAGCCATTGCGGAAAAACAACAGCAACAGCAAAATGCCGGCTAATAAAGCCAAAGTTATCGGAAATCCCCCAAAAATGCTTCCGAAAATCGAATGAATAGCCGAAGGTATTAAACCAAATATGGAAGAGAAGGTGTGAACGAAACCAACACCAACGGCTTTTGAAAAGAATTTGCTAATCCAGCTCTGCTGGATGCATTAAATATACGTCCCACGAGTTCACCAAAGTGGCTCGGAAAGTTGGTATTTAACAGTGGCTGTATTTCTGCTGACGACCTTACCACCTGAAGTGCGTCGGTCTCGCGTGCAGATGTAAGGGCCACATGCTTCTGAAACAACAAAGCCTTTAGTCTACTTAACTTGTCGAAATTCACCTTGGAAGTAGCAATGTGAGGCCAAATATCCACTTCCTCCCTTAATTTAGTGGGGGGGAACAACACATTTCTGCAGCAAGTAACGACCTTAGTGACAGAAACAACGTAAACTATTCAGGCCTGCATACCACAACAGTCTTCACTATTGAGGAGGAAGTAGCTGCCGTTTGAAAGCACCTGGAACGTGTGTTTAATCAAGGGGACTGGAACTCCCTTCAGACAGCAAGCCAAATTCGCAACCGAGGCATTACATGCCCCATGCAAGGACAGCTGCTTACAAATCATCGAATGGCTGACTGAAGTCTCACATTCACTACCGCTAAGAAAGACCTCTCTCATGCCATTGAGGCATTTGTACAAGAGGGGAAGCTCCCACACCTCATGGATGTAACTATCTCCCAGCTTTTCATATCTGCCTACTGGAACATGTTTCAAACAAGATGTGAATTGTAACGTAGAAATAGGAAGATTAATAACCCTGTGTATCAACCACTTTGCTGACGGTATTTCGGCCACGGTGAAAGGCAATCTTTCTAATTTTTCAATGTTGAGCATGACATAAGTCGCCTCCTTCTTAGCCATTAGTTGTTGTTGTCGCGTTAAATTAAAGGAAAAAAATATCTCCCTGGCACTGATGTGCTGCCACGGAACGCGACCCGCCTTCAATGTCTGAAGCGTCCAACCCAACTGCATAATGGACCGAGTCTGACTTTGTCCATGATATAAAGAAGACATATCAGATCGTATAATGTCTATAGCAGAAGAAACAATGTTGTTAATTGTATATATTCGGTCGGACAAGGTGTGAATTCCATTATCCACAACAGCTAATGCCTTTTTCAAATTTTCCTGATCTATTTGCCTTAACTGGGCTGCAGCCTCCTGTTGGGAAAGTTTCCATATTTCATTATACAATTCATGCAAGAAATGCTTCCTACGTGGTGTCTTCGGGCCTGACAAAAAATCTTGCAAGTCAGTGTTATTAGACAGGAGAGTGAGATGTGTCTTGACTGCATCTAGTGAGGACGATATTAACCATTGTTGGCAGGATCTGACCGCCGTGCGGCCGCCAATGCGGCTGCACCCCCTCCACGGCCATTTGGAGAGCCCCGCTGGGCCGGCGGGCGGAAACCTGGTTTCCGCCCACCGGCCCAGCAGGGATCATGCCCGCAACATAGGAGCCGGCTCCAAATGGAGCCGGCGGTTTTGCGGACATGCGACGGGTGCAGTTGCACCCGTCGCGCTTTTCACTGTCTGCATAGCAAACCGCCAGAAAAAGGCTGGCGGTCGGGGACTCGTAATCCCCTGGGCAGCGCTGCAAGCAGCGCTGTCCTGGCGGATTATCACCGCCGGGGCAAAAGTGGCGGAATACCGCCGGCCCCGGCGGTGCGACCGCACGCTTCCGCCGTGGTCGTAATCCGCCTGGAAGCACCGCCAGCCTGTTGCCGGTGCTTCCGTCATTTTAGCCCTGGTGGTCTCGTACCGCCATTGTCAAAATGACCCCCTATATGTAGTAATAATTTCAGCATGTTCTGGTGATATATAGCGAGGGTCTGCCCGACTCGTCCTGAAAAACCCCGAGGAGGTGACAAAACGTTGATAACGCCCATTGGTGTCTATAGGCCACAATAACCACCCGCCCGGAAGTGTCAATGAAGTGTTAAATGTACCATTCTGGACCCAGTCTGTAAGCTCACTAAAAGTGGCATTTATGTATTTCTTCCAGTTATTAATTTTTGTAGGGACTGGTATACTAGGCATGTTCAATTCTCTAATTGTTGCTGAGCCCAAACAGCTAGTCTGTTGTACTGTTTCATTTAAAAAAATCATTTGGACGGGAATGAGACATGCTCTAAACAATGTTTCTCCACCCTTTGTCTGCCAATGTTTTGTTCCCCAAATACTTTTCAAATCAACATTATTTGACCAATATTCATAACCTTCATAACCAGTCAGGAAACAAAAGAATCTGAGTATACGAATTTCGTATTAGTCAACAGTATTTGCTTATCTTTAGACGGAGTTAACTTAAAATGATATGACTTAGCATTCATTTGATGATGCCCAGAAAAATATATAAATTTGTCAGAATAAGTTTTGGAACTCCCTTGCGGGGGAGTTGGGCAATGCTCCCATTGCGTATAGTCAAATATCGTTTTCGGACTACTTGCTTTATGTATAAAATGGTGCCCATAATAATTATAGCAAAACATGTCACCATAATTGTCTTTAAACTGGTAAACATCTTCATTCTCATAGACAGTATAATATTGTAATTCAGTCATCATGGAATCAACTGTCTTTACATCCCAATCATCAGATACAGTGCCTGGTATTACTATATCATTCATAGATAACTTTAGGACATACGGTATTTGAATTATCTCAATGGGACCGTATATATCAAACATTACTTTATCCCACACAATCCCATCCGGAATTGGCACTGCCGAAATGTTCACAAAGAACAAGTCTCTTCGAACCTTATGTGATGAAAAATGTGGCTTCAACACCTCCTCCACCTGTTCAACCGCTGATCTCTCAGGAAGAAAATTACCGTGTATCAACAGAAAAAAGGTAATGACAAACCCTATCCAGAGAAAAAATGCTGACATAGTCAATAAGAGCCACAGATAGTTCCAAGGGAAAACAAAATACGTATCTTTAAGCCAACACATCAGCTTACGTGGACCTGGGTCAGTAGTTGAAGAGGCAAACAAGTCCCATAGACCATCGTTGTTGTTGGCAAAGTACCCAGAGGCAGTTCGTGCAAAAGGTGTCGCCGTATTCAATGGAGGAGTTGGTGTTTCTCGCGGTGATGCACTGTAGATAGCGCCATCCGCAATGTCAGTAGTCATGGTGACTCAATCAAATGTTTCTAAGTTATTTGTTGTCAGTGGAACAAATGCAAGATCATCATCCACCCACCCGAAGCTCTGAGAGGCAACAGTGTTGGTATAAATAACTTGGAGCGGAACATCTTCCCCAGTAGTGAGAGGGATTCAGGAACTACTGGACCTTCCTCTTGGCCTGCTGTGCAGAATCGGCAACATGTTGTAACTTGACATTGTCAATAGAAACAAAGCGATTTTCTTTGGCACCTGGCAACAGTGGTAAAATAACAGTTCTCGTTCCGTGTATCCCCAACACAGGGACTGGTGCTCGATAAGAAGGGCCAAATTCTTTTTTCACTGCGACCTTTTCACGCACAAGATCCCCAACTCTGGGAATCCAACCAGTAGGTGTTACTGGCACATCCTTAATTCCTGTGGAGGCAGCACTTTTAGAAGAGTTATCTTCACGGAACTGTTGTAATTCCTGCAAAACAGTGACACAATCATTTATGTCAAAAGGCGTTTCCGCTGCCTCCACACCAGGACCATCAAGATCCGGAACAAACATTTGTGTTCCAAAAAGGCACTCATATGAAGTACGACCCCCCAGGGACCTTCTAGGCACGTTATTCAGTGCTCGCTGTACTCCATACAGATGGGTTAGCCAACTACGACCCGTACCTAATACTCTTGCTATTAAGGATTGCTTTAAATCGCGGTTTAATCGCTCCACGACAGAATTTCCCTCGGGATGAAATGGAGACGAGAACTGGAGCTGGACCCCCAACGAAGCCATGGTGTCCCTGAATGCCCTTGAGGCAAAAGCAGGGCCCTGGTCCGAATGGAATGCCGCAACTGCATATGTACCGACAAAGACACGCAAATCTTTAATAACAGTTCGAACGTTAGCCGAGCGCTGTGGCCACACCCACACAAATCTGGAGCAAGAATCATCAGCGACTAGTATATATTTGTATGCATTATCCGGAGTGAGTGGACCGCAATGATCCAAGTACACACATTGTAATGGTCTGTTTGATACTAAGGGGGGTGTCTGCGGCGGGCGCTTAGCTGTTGAAACTTTAATTTGTTGACAGATGTCACAACAAAGGACATACTGCTTAGTCTCTTTAGAAAGACCAGGCCACCAGTAACGGGCATGTAATAGCGAAAATGTGGCGGCCACGCCAGCATGTGCAGATGCCACTCCATCATGCGCTGCATTAATCAATTGTGGTCTTACAACTTTATTGGGGATCTCGCGTATGCAAACACTAGGTATTCTAACATCAGCATTGAGCATACTTCTGATGAAGTATTGATATTTATTAGGAAATCCTTTAGGATAGGGCGTGCCATCAACCGTAGCTTTTATGGCAGCCAGAATCTCTGTGTCTGGTTTGGAACTCGAACAAGTCACTGCGGCCACAGTGGCAGCTGCCGACTTTGCGGTTTCATCAGCCAAAGTAATCCCAGCAACGTGTATTCCAACGCGCTGGTGTCCAAGAGTATGTACAACATGGACTTTGGGTAGCGTCTCCTTCAGGTCTGCTACCTTCCCCCACAGCAGTCTGTGTTCTATGGTGTTGCCTTTTGAATCTCAGAACCCATTCAAGCGCCAGTAATGTAGGTATTCATTAAAAGACTGAACACAATAATACGAATCACAAACAATCAGTGTAAACTGTGTCGGATCTGTATGTTCTAATGCCATCAATAGAGCTTTCAGCTCAGCCAATTGTGCCGTACAATCCCCTAAGGTTTGTGCATAAGTATGTTGGGGCAGAATTTCTCCCCCTCCATATGGCCGCTCACTACTGCACATGCAGCAGAATATTGGTGTTTGGTCCCCACCGCCGGTTGCGCAGAGCCATCGGTGTACATCACTACTTGATATTGATCAATAGGCAACGTGTCAGAGGGAACAGGATATTCAACTTCATATTGCAGAAATTCTTGAGTTTGTAACTTTGGGTCAAAAATGTAATCTACATCAGTGGCTGTTAAAGACGTAGCCCATTGTATCCATCGCAGGTGTAGTGCTTTTGCGTTAGGAACGCTAGCTTTTGTAACAGTCTCCAGGGCCGGAATAGGGGAAATGACAATAATGCGTTTACCCTGGGCAAGAGGTCGTTCTTTTATAACAGCCATCTGTACAGCAGTGAGAATTTTCTCTGTTGGTGCAAATCGTTGTTCAGCAGCCGAATACAAGTGGGACTTGTATCCAATCGGGACTGTCTCACCTTCATTAAATGTGACATACGTAAACCCAATGGCCCCAGCTATCACACTGATGACCAAATGCGTCTTATTGTCCTGCGTATGTAAATGTTTTGCAGCTAGAAGATCTGCTTGTAACTCCAGAAGAGTATGTGTATGTTCAATTGTCCAGAATTTGCTTGAAAAATCAGGACGGATTAATTCGTATAAAGGTTTTATGCGTGTAATCAGGAATGTATGTTCTGCCAAAATTTAGAAAGCCCAACAATGATTGGAGTTTCTTAATCGTATTAGGTGTTTGCAATTGTGCAAATTTTTCTAAAAATTGTGGCGCTAGGCTCTTACCTTCATTCGACAGCTCATATCCCAGGAATATGACGCTGAGGAAGGCAATTCTAGATTTTTTAAAGTTAAATTTGTAGCCAATCTTGGCAAACCCTACAACAATGCGGGCTACCCGTCTTAAATGTTGTAGTAACTCGTCATCCGTGAGATATATATCATCTACATATGACAAGGCTTCAGGGTCCAACTCGTGTAAAATTGCAGTCACACGAGCCGCAAATAGTCCTGGGCTATTCTTATACCCCTGAGGCAAACAACAGAATTTTCTGGGAGCCTAATGCACTAAAGCTTGTGAGATCCCTGCTTTCGGGTGCTATCTTCTGGCAGAAGAATCCATTCGAGATATCTAAAGTTGTTTTATATTTTTTCCGCACAATGTTATTCATCAGCGCGGCGCTATGTGAATTTTTTATAGCGTATGTCCGTTCAAAATGTCTGTAGTCTAACACTATTCTATATGAATGGTCCGGTTTAGCTACAGGGAACAAGGGATTATTCATCGGCGAGACACAGGGTTCAATCACCCCCTGGTATTCTAATTGCGTAAGTATTTCTCTTAACGGGGCCCTTGCTTCATGTTTTATGGGATACTGCTGTTGTGGCTGAGGTTCACCTTTAATCGGAATTACATGATATGGAGAATCCCTATCACATCCTACGTGATTTCTATATAAGGCAGGTGCTTGTGCTAGAGCCCATTTGATGCAATAGGACTCTGCGAGTTCCCCTGGAACAAGTGGTGAGAACAAAGGTTTAATAACCTCCTCCCCAACTGGGCAGGTGCGAACAAAGTCAGACGGCCAATCCTGTTCAGCCAGCAACATGTCATATATCTTTACTACACGATCCCAAAAGATTGCATTTATAGTGCGTTCAATGTCTCCGTCCAATTGTAAAGTCACTGTATACACCCTATCGGGTTCAGAGACACGCATATCTGCTGTTTCAACTTGTATGAAGTCATCAGTTGCTTTCACCTCCAAATGCTCTAGAAGATTCTGGCAAACTATTGTGACCTCTGCCAGGCGCTGTCTAGCAGTGCTAGGGCCCATGTCTTGTTCTTCAAGAGAACTCTCTTCCTGTGTGGCATGTCTAATTGAGACTGACACCACCTTTTTCTTTTTAAACTGTTGTTTTTGTTGTATCTGTTTCTCTTCCTTCTTGACAGAAACCTCAGAAGAGCGTTGTGATTCCAGTCTTGGTTTCACGTACTCTGTTCTCCGCTCTGACCGCCCACCTCTCTCATTTCTCTTTTCCGATGAGTCCTGAAAGGAACGAGATTGGCGTGTATCAGTGTATTGATATCTATCAGGTGTTTTCAAATTATCCCTATTTCTGAGAATATACCTAGTCTGCGGGGTCTCCGTACGCGGAGATTCTCCCCTTTCTTTTTTAGGTGTCTGTTGTTTTTTCTCCCAGCGCTTCTTATTACCCTCAGGTTGCTGTTTAGTGTTGTCTTTATTAATTTTTCCTTGAAACTGTGGTTTTGGAGGTCTAGCCCCCAGGCTATCTCGACCGATACTGTAATATGTTTCTGCTATTATTTTAGGCAGTTCCCGCTCCTGATCTAGTTGCGGGACGTCACGAAGACGCATACGCTCTGCAAGTGCAACTGCCTCCCCTTTAAGATTACTTAGTATTATTGAAGAAACCGTGGCAAAGTTGCCCATCAGTTGCATTCCTAAATCTAAGGCTGGGGCAGCCCCGTATTCATCCTGAATCTGTTTAAGCACGTCCGGTAGGTTGGCTAATGTCGGTGTACCGTGTGCCGTTGTGTAGAGCGCGGCAAACACCGTTCCCCATGTATTACAATGTTCCACTGTGGGAATCAAGCCAAATGGTAAACACATAGTTAATATTCTATGTTTGTCCTGAGGTCCCGTATGGGGAAATACCACCTCCTGCGTATTAATTTTCTGTTCCAGCCAAAATAGAGTCTCCTCCTGTTTTGCTGGAACTTTACCCATGATAGAGTGTACAGTCACTGGGTTTATACCTGGTGTTATTGCATGTGGTTGAGCTGGAGCAGCACGCGCTGGGTCTGTATTTAGAGTCTGCATCACAAATTGTACTAAGCGTCTATATATAGCCGTTAAGTCTGTATATAAACGACAAACTTCAGCCACCGGCATATTGCAACCGCAGGATGTGGTGTATATGTGGCCAATAAAGGCCAGGTCGGACCATCATTACTCAGTGGACCGAACCTTACTGGCAATATTGTATGGGGTAGGGCGCCAACAAGCCAATTATAATGTTCTTGATAAGATAGAGGTATCTCTAGGTATGCGTACGCCCTGTACTGGCCAGGCGCGTTCGCAACCATATATGTGTGAAATGTATTTGTATTCCCATCAACTGCTGGAAATGTGACCCAAGAGTAGAAAAGTTCTGTTCTATAGGCTGCATGGGCGGCCACCACAAACGTGACTGGACCACCCTGGATCGTAAGGCCATGTGCGAGCAAATGTGCTGTGAGCGGCTGTCTCATATTAAGAGCTATTTGTATTACCTGGGGATTTGCCATTAGAAAAACAGCGATGGTTCAGAGATGGCACACCAAAACGGGGTCTTTCCTTTTAAGGTTCAAGCTTGAACAACCATCCACTATATTTAGGATTACCTATATCGCGGTGGAGGAAGTCCTCAGTGCCACGGACGTCTCCGTTAAAGGAACTGAGGGTTCATTATAATATATGAGACCGAGAGAGACTGGTGGACCCGAAAATTAGAGCCAGAACAATCATTGGCGGCGCCATTTCGCTTAGGCTCTCATTATCCTAATGAGACTACTGGATGTTTGGGTGGCAAGATCGTTCACAGTGTGGGGGACTAAGTGTAACCCACGGCGAAGGACCCTTGTCACCCCAAATCCGGGTTGAGCTCCGGCTAACTAGCAGTGCCTTATCTCTCCCAAAGGGAAGAGACAATTGGGCAGCCGAGCGCATGACATCTTAGTGCTTCCCAGGGAAGTCGTGGTCACTCAGATCCCAACCAGTTCTCTCATACACAGTATGGTCTCATATATAAATGACAAAGGCAGTTTGAGTTTTAAAGATTGGTTTAATAAAACAACTGCATTTTAGATAACAAGGCGTGAGCCGCAATAACCAGAACCATACAACACAGTAGGATTGAAATAGTAACGAGGAGAGTGAAACATAAGAATAACGCTATCATAATGCAACTAGATTACGTTCTCTCTCCTAAGTTCTATTTTGAGCACAGCATGTTAAGCTCTATGCCTGCCTTTCAGGTTCCACCGGGAGGACATCAACCCTCATACCTGAGCAAAGGCCTGTGAAGCTGCTAGAAACACCTCTATTCTACTAATAAGAGATAACTGGACCTGGCACAAGGTGTAAGGACCACAAGGTAACCACTATAAGCCAGGCCAGCCTCCTACAGTATCTAGTGAATATATTGTGTTTAATACTTACCTCCAGAAGGAGTATTGCCTCTAAGATATTTTTGGCCTTGTGTCACCCAAATAAATACCTTTATTTTTGGTAACAGTGAGTATTGTCTTTACTTGTGTATAAGTACTGTGTAGCTATAAGTGGTATTGCATGAGCTTTGCATGTCTCCTAGTTCAGCCTAAGCTGCTCTGCTATAGCTACCTCCATCAGCATAAGCTGCTAGAATATGACTACATTCACTAACAAAGGATAACTGGACCTGGTGTAAGGTGTAAGTACCCGAGGTACCCACTACAAATCAGGCCAGCCTCCTACAACTCCCCTTTCCTTTGTCCAGTTTTGCGCCAGAGCAGGGACTGGGGGTTCCTGAAACGGTGTAGACTGGCTTATGCAAGGAGGGCACCATCTGTGCCCTTCAAAGCATTCCCAGAGGCCCTAGGAGGCTACCCCTCCCAAGCCTGTAACACCTCTTTCCAAAGAGAGAGGGTGTAACACCCTCCTCCCAAATGAAATGCATTGTTCTGCCTTCCTGGGACTGAGCTGCTCAGGCCCCAGGAGGGTAGAAACCTGTCTGTGAGGTGGCAGCAGCTGGGTCTGCAGTGGAAACCTCAGAGAGCTGGTTTGGCAGTACTGGGGCTCCATGGTGGAGCCCCCAGGACGCATGGAATTGCCCCCCAAATATCAAATTTGGAATGGGGGGACAATTCCATGATCTTAATGACCTTACATGGCCATATTCGGAGTTACCATTGTGAAGCTACATATAGGTATTGACCTATATATGGTGTATGCTTGTAATGGAATCCCTGCACTCACAAAGTCCCGGGAAATGGCCCTGAACTATGTGGGGGCACCTTTGCGAGTGCAAGGGTGCCCTCACACTTAGTAACTTTGCACCTAACCCTCAGCAAGTGAAGGTTAGACATATAGGTGGCAAGTTACTTAAGTGCAGTGCAAATGGCTGTGAAATAGCGTGTGCACTATTTCATGCAGGCTGCAATGGCAGGCCTGTGGAAGGGTTTGTCTGAGCTCCTTATGGGTGTCAAAAGAAATGCTGCAGCTCATAAGGATCTCCCGGAACCCCAATGCCCAGGGTACCTAGGTACCATATACTAGGGACTTATAAGGGAGGTCCAGTGTGCCAATTGAAATTGGTACATGAAGTCACTAGCCTATAGTGACTAATTTAAAGGAAGAAAGAGCATAAGCACTGAGGTTCTGGTTAGCAGAGCCTCAGTGACACAGTCAAGCACTACTGACAACACATACATTAGGGCACAACTATGAGCACTGGGGTCCTGGCTAGCAGGATCCCAGTGAGACAAGCAAAATACACTGACATATAGGTTTTTATCTATGAGCACTGGATTCCTGGCTAGCAGGATCCCAGTGACACAGTAAAAAAACACTGACACACACTCACAAACAGGCCAAAAGTGGGGGTAACCCTAGAAAGAGGCTACTTTCTCACACAAACCCCGCCCACCCCCAAATGAAGGACAGTAAGGCTAACCTTGGCCAGTTGAGACCTTATTGTCTAAGTGGTGATAAGTGGAGAGTAGATCTGCAAAAGAGTGGTTACTCCCTTTATCATCCACTATATGGGTACTTCCCTGTGGGGATGCAAACCACCCTGTTTGGAGATTTTTACTTAGCCAATAGTGTGAGTGTAAATTCTGAGAGTTCCTAAGAGTATGTTTTAAAGTTGGGCAGTGGGATTGGTCCACTAGGCCTATGTCAAATGCAGGAAATTATAGACAGAGATGCTGTCTCAATAAATCCATAGCTGGGCAAAAAGTTTGTCTATATGGCTGTGAGAGAGAACAGGGTTGCTGTTTCTCTTGAGTTGGAGCAGGGCAGGGCTCCTGTCCTATAAGCTCCACACTAGGACAGGGATGCTGTCCTAAGTGTTTAGAGGCAGTACGGGGCTGCTGCGCTAAAGTTTCTCTGGGAGGGCTGGAGGGATGCTCTATATTTACTAAAATGGTGCAATTTTGCATATCTGGATTAGTAGTTCCACAGAAAAGTACTTTTACCTCTGGAAGTCCAGCTTTTGCAGCTGATGGCTCTCATGATACAGGTTCCACCCCAGGAGAGGTTTCTCCCACCAAAGAAATGGTATCCTTAGTGGCAGGGTGCAGAAGGGATACTTTGATACCCTTTTTACCTGCTGTTGGAGAGGGATCCTGAGATTTTAGGCCTTTTTCTCTCCTTTCCTTTTTCATTTCACCAGAAATGAGAGGAAGAAATTCCTCAGGGATACCCAGCATGGATGCATGGGTCCTAAGCTCTTCCTCAGCCCATCCTGAGGCCTCTAGGTCATTCCCTAAGAAACAATCCACAGGTTAGCTAGGTGATACCACCACCTGCTTTGGGCCAGTAACTCCACCCCAACTAAGTTGCACTACAGCTAAGGGGAGAGACTGAGTGGAGTTATTGACATCAGTAACTTGGTACTTCTGTCCAAGGAGGTGTTGTGCAGGTGACACCAAGTTTTCAGTCACCAAAGTGATACTGGCACCTGTGTCCCTGTAGGCCTGGGCCTCAACAGCATTTATTAAGATTGACTGCCTGTACTTATCCATGTTAAAGGGACAAGCAGCCAGGGTGGCAAGGCCACTGCCACCAGGTGTGACAGAAACTGTCTTGGGACTGTCAACCACAGTTTCTATATTGGTCCCAAAAGTGAACCCAACTACATTTTTAATTTGACTATTGCCAGAAGCCCCACCAATATTACCACTACTGCTAGGAGCACTAGCGTTTGATGTATTAGTGGTGGTAGGCTCAGGGGCTTTACCTGGGAAGGACTTATCTCCTGGCCAATGGCCTTTACCTCTGTCCACATAGCACCAAGGCTTTTTCTGATTGTTTGAATAGTGAGAAGAAGATGAAGAAGTTTTATTCCCCTCGCCATGATTGTCCTGAGATGTTTCACCATCTTTCTTTTGCTGTCTTTGTCACCCCCTGCATGAGCTTTTCTGCTCACCCTTGTTCTGACCCATTTGTCTGCCTTATTTCCCAGTTCTTGGGGGGGTCAGATCTGAGTCCACAAGATATTAATGCAACAAATCAGGCACACAGTTATTCAATAGATGCTCTCTCAGAATCAAGTTTTATAGGCTTTCATAGTCAGTCACCTTACTGCCATTTAACCAACCTTCTAGGGACTTCACAGAACAGTCTACAAAGTCTGTCCAGTCCTGTGATGACTCCTTTCTTGTCTCTCTGAACTTTATCCTGTATTGCTCAGTGGTTAAGCCCAGACCACCCAAAAGTGCACTTTTAACAATTTGGTAATTATCTGCATCATCCTCTCTGACAATAAGGAGTCTGTCTCTCCCCTTACCAGAGAAAGATAGCCACAGGATAAGCAGCCCACGTTACATGAGGAACCCTCTGAACTTTACAGGCCCTCTCAAGTGCAGCACACCACTTATAGATGTCATCACCATCCTTATAAGGAGGGACAACTTTGTGCAGATTCCTAGAGTCAAATGAAGGTTCCCTAATATTAGAATTTCTGAAACTGCTGCTGCCACCATGTGGAACTAACCCCAAACCCTGCCTTTCCTTTCCACAGCCAGGGATTCCCTGTCTAAGGCCAACTGTTGCTGCATTAGCCTGAGCCTGGCCTCCTCTAATATCAGCTTTCTGAGTTCCCTATCTAGGGACTGGTCCTCAGGGTTAGATTTGTGGGATGCCTCTGAAACAGAGGTCACATTGGAATGTGCAGAGGCAGATCTATCTTTAACACGGGCCACCCTAGTGACCTGGCCTCTAGGGGTGAAGGGAGCCCTACTAGTGTGTGAACCCTTCCCACTCCCAGTTGTACTAAGGGGCTTGTTAACAGATAAATCTGTGGAAGGACCCTCCCCAGGATTGTCATGTTGCTCTTCTGAGCCTTCTTGGTTGGAATCATCCTCTACCTCTTCCCCTGTCTGATCTGGACCAGTGCTGAGTCCCTGGTCATCTTGGGGGAGAATATTTAAGAGGAACTCCTTATTGGGGTTCTTCCCAATCCCTAAACTTCTTTCAATACAGAGACCCCTCAAACTTTTAAAGTTAAGATTCTCATATGTTGTTTTCACAACTCTAGGGGTAGCTTCTACAGAAGACATATTAAAAGAGAAAAAGTTTAGGAAAGTGAGTAAAAAGATAGTAGAATAAAAGAGCTAACTTTTGAGAGAAAAGAAAAAAACCTTCAGAACTTTTAGGAAGTTAGAAAATTACTTCTAGGCATATACTATGAATTCTCTAAGTATTGGAGCAAGCTTTTCTTGTGAAAAGCACCAGTAACAAAGTGGTAAAGCAATTGCAAGTACTTACCCCACCACTGCCACCAATGTAGGAGGCTGGCCTGGTTTGTAATGGGTACCTTGGGTACTTACATCTTATACCAGGTCCAGTTATCCCTTATCAGTGAAATGTAGTAGTGTCATAGCAGCTTAAGCTGATAGAGGTAGCTATAGCAGAGCAGCTTAGGCTGAACTAGGAGACATGCTGTAGTGTGGTTGGTTTTACGTATACTTTACGCATTAGCTTCAGGCTTTAGGCCTTTGTGCACTTTGCCCTGAATGTATTTTATTCATTTGCTGACAGCTTAGAGCCTCTGTGCACTTTGCTCTACATGCTTTTTATTAGGCTTCGTACTGTTATTTTTCAAATAGCCAGTTCTACGGTATTGTTTTTTATTCATATCACACTGTTTTGCCTACTTCAGCACTGGAGTTCTTCATAACATATTCACTCTGTTCTTCAGTCAAGGATACAGTCTGGTACATTGCCGATAGACGTGGTAGGAGTTTAGATTTGGCATTCCTGCGTAGGGACATTTTGTGATCACGATGACATGTTAGTTATAAAATCAATGCCTTGTCCAATACATGTAAGAGGGAGATTCCGACCAGGGAACCACAACTAGACGCTGAATGCCTCGTTGCAGATGCTGAACCAGATCACAGGCCTTTGCTCAGGTATGAGGTCTTATGTCTCCCCAGTGATTCAGAAAGGCAAGCTAGAAGCTTAACATGCTGTGCTCTAAATAGAACAAGCAGAGGGAGAGTAGAAACTGTTAGGCAATATGATAGCTTTGTTCTTATGTTTTACTCTCCTGGTGACTATTTCAATCCTACTATGTTGTATTGTTCTGGTTATTGCGGCTCACGCCTTATTATCTAAAATACAGTTGTTTTATTAAAACATTATATAAAACTTATACTGTCTTTGTCATTTGTATATGAGACCATATTGTAAATGAGAGAGTTGGTTAGGATCTGAGTGACCACGACTTCCCTGAGAAGTTCCAAAGATGTCATGCGCTCTGCTGCCTAATCATTTCTTCCCCCTGGGAGAAATGAGGCACTGCTAGTTAGCCGGAGCAAAAGCCGGATTTAGGGTGACAGAGTTCCTTACACGTGGGTCAGACTCAGTCCCCCACACCGTTATCGATCCTGCTGCCTAGAAATCCAGTAGTCTCATTTAGGATAATGAGAGCCCACGCGACAATGCAAAGCTCCTGTAATACTACTTATAGTTACACAGTACTTATAAACAAGTAAAGACAATACTCAGTGTTACCAAAAATAAAGGTATTTATTTGGGTGACACAAGGCCAAAAATATCTTAGAGGCATTACTCCTTCTGGAGGTAAGTATCATACACAATATATACACTAGATACCAAAATTAGACAGGTAAGTAGTCATAGAACAATGCAAACAATAGCAAATGCTATAGAATGCAATGGGAGAAACTAGGTCTAGGGGCAACACAAATCATATACTAAGAAAGTGGAATGCGAATCACCAATTCCCCCCTAGACAAGTGTAGTGTGTGCAGAATCACTGGGAAAGTAGGAATACAGTAAAGGTAAGTAAATTACCCCACCCCAGAGCCCAGAAAAGCAGGAGTAAAGTACTGCAAGTTTCCTTAGGACACACTACACCTCGTGGTTAGAGTTTTTCAAAGAACCAACCAAGTCTGCAAGCAACAAACGATGAATTCCTGGACCTGAAGACCTGCAAAGGAAGGAGGCCAAGTCCAGAAGTCGAAAGAGGTTCCAGGAAGGACAGGAGGCCCTGCCAACCCAGAAGAGGGTCCAAAAGAAGAGTCCACGGTTGGACGAAGACTGCAGACATGCACCCAAGGAAGATGTCAGTGGGCTCCTGCATGATGCAACAGATGTCCCATGTCGTGAAGTTGGATGCAGGCGAGTTTTAGCGCTGGATTCCTCCAACAAGCCTTGGTTCCGGCAAAGTTGCATTTTGCGTCAATTAGGCGCTATCTGGACCCAGGGGAGACCTTGGGGCCTCAACTCGGTGTGAGCAGGAAGAGGAGGCTCTCAGGACTTCAGAGAGCCCTCACAACACCAGATAGCACCCACGGGAGTCCCAGGACACGAGGGACAGAGGAGGTGCAAAATGCGGTTAGTGCAGCACAACAAAGGAGGGTTCCACGCCGCCAGAGAACAACTCAGCGAGTTGAGCGTTGCAGGATGGAGTGCTGGGTATCTGGGACAAGCTGTGCATGATGACATTTTGCAAATAGTACACAGAGGCCTCAGGAGGTTAAGAAGACGCTGTGCACAGGGGTTCTGTTGTTCTGGGGGAAGGCAAGATCTTACCTCCTCCAAATTGCGACAGCAGGACCTCAGGACAGTCTGTGTCGATGGGGTCCACCCTCTGTGTTCCAAGGAGTACGCTTGTTGCTGTGAGAGGAGTCCAAGGGAACCGGTCGTCAACTTAGAAGGTGCCTGCGTGAGCAGGGGAGTGACTCCGTCAACCCATGGGGATTTCTTCAGTCCTTCTGGTGCAGGGTGAAGACAGGGAGTCCTCAGAGTGTGCACACCATGGAAACTGTTGCAGTTCCTGGCTGGAGCTGAAGTTCCAGAAGAAAAGTATCCATTGTGGATACTTTCTTGCTGTTACAGCGGTTCCTGGAGCAGGCTGCGGTTGATCCAAGGTCAGAGGATGAAGTAGTAGTTGCAGAGGATTCCTGCTGGAAACTTGCAGGTAGAATCCGAAGAGAACCCACAGGAGGGACCCTAAGTAGCCCTGAGAGGGGGATTGGCTACCTTATCAGGTAAGGACCTAACAGGAGGGGTCTCTGATATCATCTGCTGGCACTGGCCACTCAGAGCCCTCCAGAGTGCCCCCACACCTTGCAAAGCAAGAGGCTGAAGTCTTGGACACAATGGAGGAGCTCTGGGCACCACACCTAGAGTGGTAATGGACAGGGGAGTGGTCACTCCCCTTTCCTTTGTTTAATTTCGCGCCAGAGCAGGGAAGAAAGGGTCCCTGAACCAGTGTATACTGGCTCATCCAAGGAGGGCACCATCTGTGCCATTCAAAGCATTTCCAGAGGCTGGGGGAGGCTACCCCTCCCCAGACTGTAACACCTATTTCCAAAGGGAGAGGGTGTAACACCCTGCTCCCAAAGGAAATGCTTTGTTCTGCCTTCCTGGGACTGAACTGCTAAGACCACAGGAGGGCAGAACCCTGTCATCTGAGGTGGCAGCTGCTGTAGCTGCAGTGTAAGCCTCAGAGAGCTGGTTTGGCAGTACTGGGGGTACATAGTGGAGTCCCCAGGATGCATGGAATTGGCTCCCCAATACCAGATTTGGAACGGGGGGACAATTCCATGATCTTAGACACCTTACATGGCCATATTCGAAGTTACCATTGTGAAGCTACATATAGGTATTGACCTATATGTAGAGCACGAGTGTAATGGCGACCCCACACTCACAAAGTCCCGGAAAATGACCCTGAACTATGTGGGGGCACCTTTGCTTGTGCAAGGGTGCCCTCACACTTAGTAACTTGGCCCCTAACCTTCAGCAAGTAAAGGTTAGACATATAGGTGACTTATAAGTTACATAAGTGCAGTGAAAATGGCTGTTAAATAGTGTGTGCACTATTTCACGCAGGCTGCAATGGCAGGCCTGTGGAATGGTTTGTCTGAGCTCATTATGGGTAGCAAAAGAAATGCTGCAGCCCATAAGGATCTTCTGGAACCCCGATGCCCTGGGTACCTAGGTACCATATACTAGGGACTTATAAGGGAGGTCCAGTGTGCCAATTGAAATTGGTAAATGAAGTCACTAGCCTATAGTGACAAATTTAAAAGAAGAGAGAGCATAAGCACTGAGGTTCTGGTTAGCAGAGCCTCAGTGACACAGTCAACCACTACTGACAACACATATATTAGGCCACAAACTATGAGCACTGGGGTCCTGGCTACTGACACATAGGTTTTTATCTATGAGCACTGGAGTCCTGGCTAGCAGGATCCCAGTGACACAGTAAAAACACACTGACACACACTCACAAACAGGCCAAAGGTGGGGGTAACCATGCCAGAAAGAGGCTAGTGTCTCACACATTCCACTTTCTTAGTATATGGTTTGTGTTGCCCCTAGGCCTATTGCATTCTATTGCATTTTCTACTGTTTGCACTATTCTATAACTGTTTACTTACCTGATTTTGGTTACTAGTGTATATATTGTGTATACTACTTACCTCCAGAGGGAGTATTGTCTCTAAGATATTTTTGGCCTTGAGCCACTAAAATAAAGTACCTTTATTTTTGGTAACACTGAGTGTAGGAAAGTACCATCTTGCCTGGCATGTTACCCCCTTTTAACTTGTGTGTCAGTTTGTTTTTGCCTGTGTCACTGGGATCCTGCTAGCCAGGACCCCAGTGCTCATTGTTTGTGGCCTACATGTGTTCCCTATGTGGTGCCTAACTGTATCACTGAGGCTCTGCTAACCAGAACCTCAGTGTTTATGCTCTCTCTGTTTTTTAAATTGTCACTGCAGGCTAGTGACCATTTTCACCAATTCTGATTGGCACACTGGAACACCCTTATAATTCCATAGTATGTGGTACCTAGGTACCCAGGGTATTGGGGTTCCAGGAGATCCCTATGGGCTGCAGCATTTCTTTTGCCACCCATAGGGAGCTCAGACAATTCTTACACAGGACTGCCACTGCAGTCTGAGTGAAATAACATCAACATTATTTCACAGACATTTTACACTGCACTTAAGTAACTTATAAGTCACCTATATGTCTAACCATCACTTGGTGAAGGTTAGGTGCAAAGTTACTAAGTGTGAAGGCACCCTGGCACTAGCCAAGGTGCCCCCACATTGTTCAGGGAAATTTCCCCGGACTTTGTGAGTGCGGGGAAACCATTACACGCGTGCACTACATATAAGTCAATACCTATATGTGGCTTCACAATGGTAACTCCGAACATGGCCATGTAACATGTCTAAGATCATGGAATTGAGCCCCCATGCCAATCTGGTATTGGGGTGCCAATCCCATTCATCCCCGGTGCTCCAGCATGGACCCCGGGCACTGCCAAACTAGCTCTCTGGGGTTTTCTCTGCAGCTACCGCTGCTGCTAACCCTCAGACAGGTTTATGCCCTCCTGGGGTCTGGGCAGCCCAGTCCCAGGAAGGCAGAACAAAGGATTTCCTCTGAGAAAGGGTGTTACACACTCTCCCTTTGGAAATAGGTGTTAAGGGCCTGAGAGGAGTAGCCTCTCCTGGCCTCTGGGAATGCTTTGAAGGGCACAGATGGTGCCTTCCTTGGATAAGCCAGTCTACGCCGGTTCAGGGATCCCCGAGTCCCTGCTCTGGCGCGAAGCTGGACAAAGGAAAGAGGAGTGACCACTCCCCTGTCCATCACCACCCCAGTGGTGGTGCCCAGAGCTCCTCCAATGTGTACCAGACCTCTGTCATCTTGAATGCCGAAGTGTGAGGGCAAAATGGAGGCCTCTGAGTGGCCAGTGCCAGCAGGTGATGTCAGAGATCCCTCCTGATCGGTGCTTACCTGGTTTGGTGGCCAATCCTCCTCTGAGGGCTATTTAGGGTCTCTACTGTGTGTTTCTCATCAGATAACAAATGCAAGAACTCACCAGAGTTCCTCTGCATCTGCCTCTTCCACTTCTGCCAAGGATCGACCGCTGACTGCTCCAGGACGCATGCAAAACCGCAACAAAGTAGCAAGAAGCCTATCAGCAACATTGTAGCGCCTAATCCTGCCTGCTTTCTTGACTGTTTCCTGTTGGTGCATGCTCTCAGGGCTGTCTGCCTTCACCCTGCACTGAAGCCAAGAAGAAATCTCCTGTGGGTCGACAGAATCTTCCCCCTGCTAACGCAGGCACCAAACTTATGCATCACCGGTCCTCTGGGTCCCCTGTCATCTTGACGAGCATGGTACCTGGAACACAGGAGCTGGATCCCAGTGACCCTGACAGTCCAGTGGTTCTTCTGTCCAAATTTAGTGGAGGTAAGTCCTTGCCTCCCCACGCCAGACAGTAATCCTTTGTACTGCATGATCTGCAGTTGCTAGGGCTTCTGTGTACTTTTGCAAGGAATCCTTTGTGCACAGCATAGCCCAGGTCCCCCGCACTCCATCCTGCATTGCTCAACTCGCTGAGTTGACCACCAACTTCGTGGTACCCTTTTTGGTTTTGTTGAGAAAAACTTCTGTGCTCAGATTTCTTGAATGCCTGTTCAAGTGCTTCTGCGGGCGCTACCTGCTTCTGCGTGGGCTCTCTGTCCTGCTGAGCGCCCCCTCTGTCTCCTCCTCCAAGGGGCGACCTCCTCGTCCTACCTGGTCCCGGGTAGCACCCATTTTCTTCAACCCCGACTCTTGCAGCTAGCAAGGCTTGTTTGCAGTCTTTCTGCGTGGAAACAACTCTGTATCCTTCGGCACGCCGTGGGACATCTTATGATCAGAGGAGAAGTTCCTGGCACCTTCCGTTGTTGCATAATCTTTGGCATCTTCCACCCAGAGGCAGCCTTTTTCACCTTTATGCAAGGTTTAGTGGGCTCCTGCCCCACCATTGACACTTGCGTGACTCTTGGACTTGGTCCCCATCCTTTACAGGTCCTCAGGTTCCGGAATCCGTCTTCATTTATTTGCAGTCAGTTGTTGTCTTTGCAGAATCCCCTATCTCGACTTTACTGTCTTTCTTGGGGAGTAGGGTAACTTTACTCCTACTTTTCAGAGTCTTGGGGTGGGGTATCTTGGACACCCTTACTGTTTTCTTACACTCCCAGCGACCCTCTACACACTACACTAGGCCTGGGGTCCATTCGTGGTTCGCATTCCACTTTTGGAGTATATGGTTTGTGTTGCTCCTTGGCCTATTGTCTCCTATTGCATCCTATTGTATTCTACAGTGTTTGCACTACTTTTCTAACTGTTTACTTACCTGATTTTAGTTTGTGTGTGTATTTTGTGTATTTTACTTACCTCCTAAGGGAGTATATCCTCTGAGATACTTTTGGCATATTGTCACTAAAATAAAGTACCTTTATTTTTTCAGTAACTCTGAGTATTGTGTTTCTTATGATATAGGTGGTCATTCCAACCTTGGCGGTAAAAGCCGCTTACCGCTGTCAGAAGACCGCCAACATACCGCCACGGTCATTCTGACCCACAACAGGCAAACCGCCAAAATGCAGACATCCACAAAAGTCCGCCACACCAAAGGCCAGCGAGAAACTGGCGATGACCACACCTCCACCGTCACGCCAACAGAAATACGCCCACACTATCACGACCCACGAATCCACGCGGCGGTCTTTCAACCGCGGAAATCCATTGGCGGTACACACCGCCGCGCTCAAAATACACACACATTTACAAAACACATCCACATTGGACAAATCGAAAAACACACACCTGATACACATACACACACCACTCCCACACACCCAATACAATATAAAACACACACCCGCATCACCCACAAACCCCCACTTCTATAGAATCGGGACCACGCACTGAGAAAAAGAGAACTGAGCACCCAGACGCGCATTTAACTTTCACCCAGCAATATTTCCACGCACTTCACACAACACACCAATACACATCACCACACAATCCACCCCACACATCACCCACACCACCCCATGGCACCGCAAAGACACCCCAGGTTCTCCGAGGATGAACTCAGGGTCATGGTGGAGGAAATTGTACGGGTAGAGCCACAGCTCTTCGGGACACAGGTGCAGCACACCACCATTGACAGGAAGATGGAGCTATGGAGCAGAATAGTCGATAGGGTCAACGCTGTGGGACAGCACCCAAGAAATAGGGACGACATCAGGAAGCGGTGGAACGACCTACGGGGGAAGGTGCATTCAATGGTATCCAGGCACAACATCGCGGTGCAGCGGACTGGCGGCGGACCACCACCTCCTCCCCCAGAATTTACAACATGGGAGGAGCAAGTCTTGGCGATCCTCCATCCTGAGGGCCTCGCAGGAGTATCTGGAGGAATGGACTAATGGACTCTGGTAAGTCTCATCTTCACTACTTCATCCCCCCCACCCCACCAGCATGCCAACTCATACCCCCACCCTCCCCCTCACCCCCATCACATCGTGCTCCTTGCAAATGTCTCCACATCACAGCCCACCCATTCCAACACCAAGCCCTGCATGCGACCACAAAGCATGGACACCCATCACCAAAGCATGCCCACTGCACATACCCATCCCCCACCAAATCACCGTCACAAAAGCCCCCACACGGGAATGCCAGCACTGGGGTACAAGGGTACCCACCCATTACACGCTATGGCACACACAAATGCAATAACCATACTTTTATATCCCTGCAGGACCCGAACGCCACGTCACCGCGCAGGAGGGTCCACAAATGTCCACTCCACCCCCAGAAGAGGCCCACAGTGAGGACAGCACCTCTGTCAACCTGGATCTAGATGACCAGCCTGGCCCATCGGGGACCTCTGGACAGTCGGTTCCCCTCAGACAGCCACAGCCCATAGCAGACCTTCCCCCCTCTGGCAACACCAGCACAGCACCCACCCAGCGGGCCCATCCCTCAGTCCCCAGGACACGTCAATCAGTGGTGTGTCCACCACTACAGGGAACCCAGGTTAACCCCCCACCCCAACAACAACAGGTACCTGGGGGCAGTGGTAGTGGGCACACGGTCCAGGGGACAGAGGCACAGGGAAACAGGGGATCTGGGAGGGCTGCTGTGCGACAGGGGGGAGACAGGCCCAGGGAACCCACTATCCACAAGGCCCTCTCCTCCATCATGGGAGCCTACCACCACTCCCAGGAGACGATGGCGACGGTCCTGGCCAGGTTTCAGGAGATCCAGCTTCTGCAGGAGGAACAGTATTTGGGGTTCAGGGAGGAACTACGAAACATCAGTTCCGCCCTGGCCACCATTGTAGGGGCTCTGAATCAGGTAGTCACCACATTGCGGGACACTGTGGCAGGACAAAGGGCCCCTGACACTAGCATGGACCAAGAACTGCCTACCACCTCCACCGGCGCTAGTGGACAGGAGGCCCCGCCACAGGACCAACAGGCCACCAGCACCCCACCCCCTGCAGAAGGAGAACCACCCCGCAAGCGGGCCCTGAGATCCAGGAAGAAGACAGAGTAAGATGCCAAGACCCCCGCCAGGAAAGGATACCTCCCTGATTGTCATCCCACTGCCCCACATTGACACCCTGTCCATTCTTATACTGCCCATGCTCCACTTTCCTCAGGCATTTGGACATTGCACCTGTGAGACTAATAGTCTGGACTCTGCCATGGACAATCCTCCACCATCACCCCTCACCGACTTGCAACCACCCACCAATATAGGACACTGAAATAAACAGTTATTCGACAAAACAATCAGGAGTCTGGCTGTGATTTTGTACTAATGTATTAGACATTACCGTCCCAAAATGCATATTTACATTGTGATGCCAACATACCACTGTCACACAGCTGTAGTACATGGGGAAACAAAGCAGATGTCACGCAGTATGGCCCACATCTCTGAAATTGGAAGGGAAAGTCACAACTCAGTTACCATACACAGGGGGAAAAGGTCAGACAGTAGAGAGGTAGTAGGGGTTAAGTATATGTAATATGACGGGTTGGACTCTTACCTGTGTGTCATTGAAAATACTGCTGTATTACTGTGTTCCTGTTGTCTATGTCGTCCTCTTCGGCTTCCTCTTCTTCACTCTCCACAGGCTCCACAGCTGCTACAACACCACCATCTGGACCATCCTCCTGCAGAAAAGGCACCTGGTGTCGCAAAGCCAGGTTGTGAAGCATACAGCAGGCCACGATGATCTGGCACACCTTCTTTGGTGAGTACAATAGGGATCCACCTGTCATATGGAGGCAGCGGAACCTGGCCTTCAGAAGGCCGAAGGTCCGCTCGATCACCCTCCTAGTTCTCCCATGGGCCTCATTGTGCCGTTCCTCTGCCCTTGTCCGGGGATTCCTCACTGGGGTCAGTAGCCATGACAGGTTGGGGTAACCAGAGTCACCTATTAGCCACACACGGTGCCTCTGGAGTTGACCCATCACATAAGGCATGCTGCTATTCCGCATGATGTAGGCGTCATGCACAGAGCCAGGGAACTTGGCATTAACATGGGAGATGTACTGGTCTGCCAAACACACCATCTGTACATTCATCGAATGATAACTCTTTCTGTTTCTGTACACTTGTTCACTCCTGCTGGGGGGTACTAAAGCCACATGTGTCCCATCAATAGCACCTATGATGTTGGGGATATGTCCAAGGGCATAGAAATCACCTTTCACTGTAGGCAAATCCTCCACCTCAGGGGAAACAATGTAGCTCCGCATGTATTTCAGAAGGGCAGACAACACTCTGGACAACACCTTGGAAAACATAGGCTGGGACATCCCTGATGATATGGCCACTGTTGTTTGAAATGACCCACTTGCAAAGAAATGGAGTACTGACAGCACCTGCACTAGAGGTGGGATCCCTGTGGGTTGGCGGATGGGTGACATCAGGTCTGGCTCCAGCTGGGCACACAGTTCCTGAATAGTGGCTCGGTCAAGCCTGTATGTCAGTATGACATGTCTTTCCTCCATTGTCGACAGGTCTACCAGCGGTCTGTACACGGGAAGATTCCTCCATTACCTCGCATGTCCCAGCGGATGGTGCCTATGTAGGACAACAGCGAGCACAAAGTCAATCAGCCCACAGGTACGTAACCACAGTTTGCACAAAACACAATTCCCAATGCATTGAATGGTTTGTAGGAGTGTTGATGCAAGGCCTAGGTATGTGTGACGCAGTAGTAATTAAGCCATGTGGGCCCTTGAAATGGCGGCTGCCTGACCTGTGAAGTGTGACAATGGGATGTGAGGTCAATGCGCTGGCGTGGCACACCATGGCGGTAGGCGGTCGAAGACCGCGGCGCAAAGCAGCATTGGTTAACATTGAACCCTATGGGTCTCAGGAGCCAATGACGATGTGCGCCGGCGGTTGCGGTACGCACCGCCGCGGGCGTGACTGCCATTTTCTATCAGCTTAATCACTCGATACCTGATCTTCGACAGGAGAGGACCTACACTGCAAGTGCTGCTGTGACCTCGGTCTGGAAGAGACAATGGCTCATGCGACTGGGGAAAGGGCCCCTGCCTTAACTGCTCAGGAATTGGAGAAACTCGTGGATGGGGTCCTCCCCCAGTATGCGCTACTCTACGGTCCTCCAGACCAACAGGTAAGTACATTGGGACCATGCTTTGTGGCCAATGCCTGTGTTGAGTCGGGTGGATGAAAGATGGTGGGGAGGGGAGCGAATGAGGCATGCATCAGTCGACGGATGACAGGATGTGCCACATGGCAAGGGTAGGGATGGGGGGGCCACTCACATTGAGGGTGCAGAAGGTGATGACTCTTTTTCTCCCCCTGTACATTTCACATAGGTCAGCGCCCACCAGAAGATAGACATTTGGCGTGCCATCGCAAAGGACGGCCGGGCCCTGGGGGTCCACCACAGACGGGGCACCCACTGCCGGAAGAGATGGGAGGACATCCGACGCTGGAGCAGGAAGACGGCGGAGGCTCAGCTGGGGATGGCCTCCCAACGTGGGAGGGGTGCCAGTCATACTTTGACCCCCCTGATGTCCCGGATCCTGGCGGTGGCCTACCCCGATTTGGATGGGCGCGTGAGGACATCACAGCAGACACAAGGGGGTGAGTACAACCTCATTCTGCTGACTTTGCACGCAGTGGAGGTGTCTGGGTGGGGGAGGAGGGCTGTGGGTATCCCTAGGCCAGGGCGATTTCTGTAGGCTAGGCCCCTCCGTAAGGCATGGCCCTGTGCCCCCGCCCCCCACCTCTGTAGGGTGCCAAGTACAGTTATCCATGGCCCTGTGTCATCTATGTGTGCAGTTGTCGTCCACAGGCTTGTAGGCCATGTCCCACGGATTGAGTAGTGGACCTCAAGTGCGCGGCGTAGTGCAGGGGGCTTCTGTGTCTGTCCTCTCCGCCAACGGTGTCGCCAATGCATGCACTCAACATGTCTTTATTCCCCCCCCCCTTTTTGTGGTCTTCCTGTTCATGTGTGCATTAGCATCATCAGGCGGAGGAGAAGTGGCATCGGAGCACGAGGGAGCTGCATCCCACCTGGCCCTGGAGGGCCATGCAACGGATTCCGAATACACCAGTGGGACGGAGGGCGAGGGGAGCTCCACAGCGGGGACTCGTGCAGACATTAGTGACACGGACTCGTCCTCTGAAGGGAGCTCCCTTGTGGTGGCGGCAACATCCGTGCCCCCCGCACCAACAGGTACAGCCGCCACCCAGCGCACCAGCACCGCCCTCCCAGCAGCCCCTCAGCGTTTGCCCCGTGCCCTCTCACCCAGGAAGGTGGGTATCTCCTTCGCCCCAGGCACCTCAGGCCCTGCCCCTGTCACCCCTGCTGCCCTCAGTGAGGAGGTCATTGACCTCCTGAGGACGCTCATTGTTGGGCAGTCTACCCTTTTGAATGCCATCCAGGGTGTAGAAAGGGAGGTGCACCAGAGTAATGCATACCTGGAGGGCATTCATTCTGGTCAGGCTGCCCATCAGCGATCATTCAACACTCTGGCCTCAGCACTGATGGCAGCAATTGTCCCTGTCTCTAGCCTCCCCCCTCCAACTTCCTCCACCCATACCCTATCACCTGTACCTCTGCCTATCCCAGACACACCATCAGACCAGCCTGCACACACCTCAACACCCAAGGGAAGCTCATCCAGACATAAGCACCACACATCACACAAGCATTCACACAAGCAACATCCACATACAGACATACCAACACCCACTGCCTCCACTGTGTCCCCCTCCTCCTCGTCTCCCTCCTCCCCACCTGTCACGTCTCCACTCACACCTGCATGCACAACATCTTCAGCCACTACGTCCATCACCAGCACATCCACCAGAACCGCCCGCACACGTGCAGTCACCACCCCCACTACCATTTACACGTCCCCTGTGTCCTCTCCCACTGTGTCTGTGACCCCCTCTTTCGAACTACAGAAACGCAGGCAGCCACCCACCCAACAGCCATCCACCTCACGACAGCATCCAGCCCAAGCACCTGCACCCCCCAAAAACACCAGACTGAAGACTCCTACAACCACAACCTCTTCCTCCACTCCCATACCCAGTACACCTACCCGTCCCTATGTTCCTAAATTGGTTTTCCTTTCCAAACTTGACCTCTTTCCAACAACTCCCCCACCCCGTCCATCTCATAGGACTCCAGTCAGCACCTCAGCCACCACAAAAGCGGGACCTGTAATGACAGTGTGCCATGGACTGTGGAGTCCCCCACCCTCAAGGGCAGCCAGTTCAGTAAGGAGCCAAGGCACGGCCAGCCCACCCCCGGTAAAACATCCGAAGATTGTCAGTGGCCGGCGCGAGAGGCCGAAGACACCAGGGACCAAAATCCCTACCATGGCTCCGGCAGGAAGTGTGGTGCCACCTGGCACACTGCCAAAGGTGGGGAAGGGCCACAGGCGAACAGGGAAGGCTGGGAAGGGCAGCACGCCCGACAAGTCCGCCAGCAGCCCAGCTGGCCAGGAGGGCCCCGTCTGCCCCATCCCAGGTGGGCAGGAGGACACCCACAGGCCCGGTACTGCAGCCCAGGAGGGCCCCGCCAGCCACACGACAGATGGGCAGGAAGGCACCGCCAGCCACAGGTCAAGTGGCGAATGACCTCCATGCCATGGCCGGATCCGCTGAGCTGGACACTCATCCGATGCACCGCTGCACTGGGCACCGCCGTCTCAAGCACCGCTGAACTGGGCCATTCATCTCAAGCACCGCTGAACTGGGCCCTTCATCTCAAGCACCGCTGAACTGGGCACCGCCGTCTCAAGCACCGCTGAACAGGGCACTGCCATCTCAAGCACCGCTTAACTGGGCCCTTAATTTCAAGCACCGCTGAACAGGGCACTGCCGTCTCAAGCACCGCTGAACAGGGCACCGCCGTCTCAAGCACCGCTGAACTGGGCCCTTCATCTCAAGCACCGCTGAACTGGGCCCGTCATCTCAAGCACCGCTGAACTGGGCACCGCCGTCTCAAGCACAGCTGAACAGGGCACCGCCGTCTCAAGCACCGCTGAACAGGGCACCACCATCTCAAGCACCGCTGAACAGGGCACCACCGTCTCAAGCACCGCTGGCCCATTGGCGGAAGGGGCAGGCCCGCCTCTGTGTCGGGCAGGGCTGCACAAAGCACTCTGGGCACCAGTCCCCCTCCAGAATCAGTGGAGACTGTTATCCACTTGTGAGACTGTGGCTTTGCACTCCCCAGGATGTACCAGTGGGCAACCCACCCACTGTAGAGACTTGAGAGACTGTGGCTTTGCACTCCCCAGGATGTAACAGTGGGCATACCACCCAATGTAGAGACTTGAGAGACTGTTGTAGGAAAGTACCATCTTGCCTGGCATGTTACCCCCATTTTTCACTGTATATATGTTGTTTTAGTTGTATGTGTCACTGGGACCCTGGTAACCCAGGGCCCCAGTGCTCATAAGTGTGCCTGTATGTGTTACCTGTGTAGTGACTAACTGTCTCACTGAGGCTCTGCTAATCAGAACCTCAGTGGTTATGCTCTCTCATTGCTTTCCAAATTGTCACTGACAGGCTAGTGACCATTTTTACCAATTTACATTGGCTTACTGGAACACCCTTATAATCCCCTAGTATATGGTACTGAGGTACCCAGGGTATTGGGGTTCCAGGAGATCCCTATGGGCTGCAGCATTTCTTTTGCCACCCATAGGGAGCTCTGACAATTCTTACACAGGCCTGCCACTGCAGCCTGAGTGAAATAACGTCCACGTTATTTCACAGCCATTTTACACTGCACTTAAGTAACTTATAAGTCACCTATATGTCTAACCTTTACCTGGTAAAGGTTAGGTGCAAAGTTACTTAGTGTGAGGGCACCCTGGCACTAGCCAAGGTGCCCCCACATTGTTCAGAGCCAATTCACTGAACTTTGTGAGTGCGGGGACACCATTACACGCGTGCACTACATATAGGTCACTACCTATATGTAGCTTCACCATGGTAACTCCGAATATGGCCATGTAACATGTCTATGATCATGGAATTGCCCCCTCTATGCCATCCTGGCATTGTTGGTACAATTCCATGATCCCAGTGGTCTGTAGCACAGACCCTGGTACTGCCAGACTGCCCTTCCTGGGGTTTCTCTGCAGCTGCTGCTGCTGCCAACCCCTCAGACAGGCATCTGCCCTCCTGGGGTCCAGCCAGGCCTGGCCCAGGATGGCAGAACAAAGAACTTCCTCTGAGAGAGGGTGTGACACCCTCTCCCTTTGGAAAATGGTGTGAAGGCAGGGGAGGAGTAGCCTCCCCCAGCCTCTGGAAATGCTTTGTTGGGCACAGAGGTGCCCAATTCTGCATAAGCCAGTCTACACCGGTTCAGGGACCCCTTAGCCCCTGCTCTGGCGCGAAACTGGACAAAGGAAAGGGGAGTGACCACTCCCCTGACCTGCACCTCCCCTGGGAGGTGTCCAGAGCTCCTCCAGTGTGCTCCAGACCTCTGCCATCTTGGAAACAGAGGTGCTGCTGGCACACTGGACTGCTCTGAGTGGCCAGTGCCACCAGGTGACGTCAGAGACTCCTTGTGATAGGCTCCTTCAGGTGTTAGTAGCCTTTCCTCTCTCCTAGGTAGCCAAACCCTCTTTTCTGGCTATTTAGGGTCTCTGTCTCTGGGGAAACTTTAGATAACGAATGCATGAGCTCAGCCGAGTTCCTCTGCATCTCCCTCTTCACCTTCTGATAAGGAATCGACCGCTGACCGCGCTGGAAGCCTGCAAACCTGCAACATAGTAGCAAAGACGACTACTGCAACTCTGTAACGCTGATCCTGCCGCCTTCTCGACTGTTTTCCTGCTTGTGCATGCTGTGGGGGTAGTCTGCCTCCTCTCTGCACCAGAAGCTCCGAAGAAATCTCCCGTGGGTCGACGGAATCTTCCCCCTGCAACCGCAGGCACCAAAAAGCTGCATCTCCGGTCCCTTGGGTCTCCTCTCAGCACGACGAGCGAGGTCCCTCGAATCCAGCGACACCGTCCAAGTGACCCCCACAGTCCAGTGACTCTTCAGCCCAAGTTTGGTGGAGGTAAGTCCTTGCCTCACCTCGCTGGGCTGCATTGCTGGGAACCGCGACTTTGCAAGCTTCTCCGGCCCCGGTGCACTTCCGGCGGAAATCCTTCGTGCACAGCCAAGCCTGGGTCCACGGCACTCTAACCTGCATTGCACGACTTTCTAAGTTGGTCTCCGGCGACGTGGGACTCCTTTGTGCAACTTCGGCGAGCACCGTTTCACGCATCCTCGTAGTGCCTGTTTCTGGCACTTCTCCGGGTGCTACCTGCTTCAGTGAGGGCTCCTTGTCTTGCTCGACGTCCCCTCTCTCTGCAGGTCCAATTTGCGACCTCCTGGTCCCTTCTGGGCCCCAGCAGCGTCCAAAAACGCCAAACGCACGATTTGCGTGTAGCAAGGCTTGTTGGCATCCATCCGGCGGGAAAACACTTCTGCACGACTCTCCAAGGCGTGGGGGATCCATCCTCCAAAGGGGAAGTCTCTAGCCCTTGTCGTTCCTGCAGTATTCACAGTTCTTCAGCCTAGTAAGAGCTTCTTTGCACCAACCGCTGGCATTTCTTGGGCATCTGCCCATCTCCGAGCTGCTTGTGACTTTTGGACTTGGTCCCCTTGTTCCACAGGTACCTTCAGACAGGAATCCATCGTTGTTGCATTGCTGATTTGTGTTTTCCTTGCATTCTCCCTCTAACACGACTATTTTGTCCTTAGGGGAACTTTGGTGCACTTTGCACTCACTTTTCAGGGTCTTGGGGAGGGTTATTTTTCTAACTCTCACTATTTTCTAATAGTCCCAGCGACCCTCTACAAGGTCACATAGGTTTGGGGTCCATTCGTGGTTCACATTCCACTTTTGGAGTATATGGTTTGTGTTGCCCCTATCCCTATGTTTCCCCATTGCATCCTATTGTAATTATACATTGTTTGCACTGTTTTCTAAGACTATACTGCATATTTTTGCTATTGTGTATATATATCTTGTGTATATTTCCTATCCTCTTACTGAGGGTACACTCTAAGATACTTTGGCATATTGTCATAAAAATAAAGTACCTTTATTTTTAGTATAACTGTGTATTGTGTTTTCTTATGATATTGTGCATATGACACTAAGTGGTACTGTAGTAGCTTCACACGTCTCCTAGTTCAGCCTGAGCTGCTTTGCTAAGCTACCATTATCTATCAGCCTAAGCTGCTAGACACCCTATACACTAATAAGGGATAACTGGGCCTGGTGCAAGGTGCAAGTACCCCTTGGTACTCACTACAAGCCAGTCCAGCCTCCTACATTGGTTGTGCAGTGGTGGGATAAGTGCTTGAGACTACTTACCACTCTTGTCATTGTACTTTTCATAAGAGAAAAATATACAAAACAAGGTCAGTGTATATACACATAGCCAAAAAGTTTTGCATTTCCTCTTTTCACTCTTTTCTAAGTGCTGAAAAGTACTTCTAAACTTTCAAAAAGTTCTTAAAAGTTTAAAAAGTTTTTTTCTGTCTTTCCAAAAAGTTCTGAAAACTTTTTTCTCTTTGTCTATCACTTTAACTCTCTCTAAAAAATGTCTGGCACAGGCCAAAAAGTTGAACTGTCCAAACTTGCATATGATCACCTTAGCTGGAAAGGAGCAAGGAGTCTCTGCATAGAGAGAGGTTTGAGTGTAGGGAAGAATCCTTCCTTAGAACTGTTAATTAATATGCTTAGAGTACAGGATAAGGCCATAAGTGCCCAATCTGTAGAAAAAGTAGCTAATGGTTCTCAATCTGATCCAGGGACTCCCCCAGGAAAAGGTTCAGGAAAGAAACTTCTCAGCCTGCCCATTACTAGACAGTCTAGCATAGTTGGTACAGAGGTTGAATCACATCATACTGATGATGTGCTCTCACATTATACTGGTAGCCAAGCTGTTAGGGTGCCCTCTGTAAGGGACAGGTCTCCTTCTGTTCATTCCCATCACACCTCTGTATCTAGAAATGTCCCTCCCACCCACCCTGATGACAGATTGTTGGAAAGGGAGCTCAATAGATTGAGAGTGGAGCAAACCAGACTGAAGCTCAAGAAGCAACAGCTGGATTTGGATAGACAGTCTTTAGAAATAGAGAGGGAAAGACAGAAAATGGGTTTAGATACCCATGGTGGCAGCAGCAGTATTCCCCATAGTCATCCTGCAAAAGAGCATGATTCCAGGAATCTGCATAAGATAGTTCCCCCTTACAAGGAGGGGGATGACATTAACAAGTGGTTTGCTGCACTTGAGAGGGCCTGTGCTGTACAGGATGTCCCTCAAAGGCAGTGGGCTGCTATCCTATGGCTATCATTTACTGGAAAAGGTAGGGATAGGCTCCTTACTGTAAAAGAAAATGATGCTAACAATTTCCAAGTTCTTAAGAATGCACTCCTGGATGGTTATGGCTTAACCACTGAACAGTACAGGATCAAGTTCAGAGATACCAAAAAGGAGTCTTCACAAGACTGGGTTGATTTCATTGACCAGGCAGTGAAGGCCTTGGAGGGGTGGTTACATGGCAGTAAAGTTACTGATTATGACAGCCTGTATAACTTAATCCTGAGAGAGCATATTCTTAATAATTGTGTGTCTGATTTGTTGCACCAGTACTTGGTGGACTCAGATCTGACCTCTCCCCAAGAATTGGGAAAGAAGGCAGACAAATGGGTCAGAACAAGAGTGAACAGAAAAGTTCATACAGGGGGTGACAAAGATGGCAACAAAAAGAAGGATGGTAAGTCTTCTGACAAGGGTGGGGACAAATCTAAAAATGAGTCTTCATCAGGCCCACAAAAACACTCTGGTGGGGGTGGTGGGCCCAAACCCTCCTCTAATCAGAACAAGGAAAAGAAACCATGGTGCTATTTATGTAAGATAAAAGGCCATTGGACAACAGATCCCAGTTGTCCAAAGAAAGGCACCACAGCTCCTACCACTACAACCCCTACTGCTACACCTAGTGTCCCTACTAATAGCAGTGGTGGTGGGAGCAAACCTACTAATAGCCAATCCAAGGGAGTAGCTGGGCTCACTTTTGGTAATTTAGTTGGGGTTGGTCTGATTAGGGAGACCACAGAGGCTACTTTAGTCTCTGAAGGGGCTATTGACTTAGCCACTTTGGTTGCTTGCCCCCATAACTTGGAGAAGTACAAGCAACTAACCCTAATAAATGGTGTTGAGGTCCAGGCCTACAGGGACACAGGTGCCAGTGTCACAATGGTGATTGAGAAACTGGTGCACCCTGAACAACACATACTTGGACACCAGTACCAAGTAACCGATGCTCACAACATAACACAAAGCCACCCCATGGCTGTTGTAAATCTCAACTGGGGGGGGGTATCTGGTCCAAAGAAAGTTGTGGTAGCTTCAGATTTACCTGTAGACTGTCTATTAGGGAACGATTTGGAGACATCAGCTTGGTCAGATGTGGAGTTGGAGGCCCATGCAGCAATGCTGGGCATCCCAGGGCATATTTTTGCTTTGACAAGGGCTCAGGCCAAAAAGCAAAAAGGACAGGGAAGCTTGGATCCTGGAACAATGGACCAAGTGCTCCCTAAAGCTAGGGCTAGTAGAAGCAAACCACTTCCTACTATCCCTCCCTCTACAGTGGATTCTAATTCTGAGGAAGAAGAATTCCCTCCCTGTGCAGAACCTACACCAGAGGAGCTGGAAGCAGACACTGCTGAGCTTTTGGGTGAAGGGGGGCCTGCCAGAGAGGAGCTGAGTGTGGCACAGCAAACCTGTCCCACATTAGAGGGTCTCAGACAGCAAGCTGTCAAACAGGCTAATGGGGATGTCAGTGACTCACACAGAGTTTACTGGGAGGACAACCTCTTGTACACTGAGCAAAGGGATCCTAAACCTGGAGCTGCCAGGAGATTAGTGATTCCCCAGGAGTACAGGAAGTTCCTCCTAACACTGGCACATGACATTCCCTTAGCTGGGCACCTGGGTCAAACGAAAACTTGGGACAGATTGGTACCACTGTTTCATTGGCCTAGGATGTCAGAGGACACAAAAGAATTTTGTAAGTCCTGTGAAACCTGTCAAGCCAGTGGCAAGACAGGTGGCACTCCAAAGGCACCCCTTATCCCACTGCCTGTGGTTGGGGTTCCCTTTGAAAGGGTAGGGGTTGACATAGTTGGCCCCCTTGACCCTCCTACTGCTTCAGGCAATAGGTTTATCTTAGTGGTAGTGGACCATGCCACAAGGTATCCGGAAGCTATTCCTTTAAGGACCACTACAGCTCCTGCAGTGGCAAAGGCCCTCCTGGGAATATTTTCCAGGGTGGGCTTCCCAAAGGAAGTAGTATCAGACAGAGGAAGCAATTTCATGTCTGCATACTTAAAGGCCATGTGGAAGGAGTGTGGTGTAACTTACAAGTTCACAACACCCTATCATCCACAAACAAATGGACTGGTGGAGAGATTTAATAAAACTCTCAAAGGCATGATTATGGGACTCCCTGAAAAACTCCGCAGGAGATGGGATATCCTTCTACCATGCCTCCTTTTTGCCTACAGGGAGGTACCCCAGAAAGGAGTGGGCTTCAGCCCCTTTGAACTTCTTTTTGGACACCCTGTTAGGGGTCCACTCACACTTGTAAAGGAGGGTTGGGAACAACCTTTAAAAGCTCCTAAGCAGGATATTGTGGACTATGTACTTGGCCTCAGATCAAGGATGGCTGAGTACATGAAAAAGGCCAGTAAAAACCTTCAGGCCAGCCAAGAGCTCCAGAAGCAATGGCATGATCAGAAGGCTGTTTTGGTTCAGTACCAACCAGGGCAGAAAGTGTGGGTCTTGGAGCCTGTGGCCCCAAGAGCACTCCAAGATAAATGGAGTGGTCCACACACAATTGTTGAAAAGAAGGGTGAAGTCACCTACTTGGTTGACTTAGGCACTGCCAGGAGTCCCCTTAGGGTGCTCCATGTCAACCGCCTGAAACCCTACTATGACAGGGCTGATCTCACCCTGCTCATGGCAACAGATGAGGGACAGGAAGAAGACAGTGATCCTCTACCTGATCTCTTCTCTTCCACAGAACAAGATGCTCTTGTGGAAGGGGTAGTTTTGGCTGATTGTCTTACTGCTGAGCAGAAAGATAATTGCATAAATCTCCTAGGACAATTTTCAGAACTCTTCTCCATTGTGCCAGGCACCACTTCTTGGTGTGAGCACACTATAGATACTGGAGACAGTTTACCTGTCAAAAGTAAGATCTATAGGCAGCCTGACCATGTCAGGGACTGCATAAAGCAAGAAGTTCAGAAGATGTTGGAACTAGGAGTGGTTGAGCACTCTGACAGTCCATGGGCTTCTCCTGTGGTACTGGTACCAAAACCCAATTCTAAAGATGGAAAGAAGGAAATGAGGTTTTGTGTAGACTATAGAGGTCTCAACTTGGTAACCAAAACAGATGCTCACCCTATACCCAGGGCAGATGAGCTAATAGATACACTGGCATCTGCCAAGTATCTAAGCACTTTTGATTTGACTGCAGGGTATTGGCAGATCAAAATGTCAGAAGATGCTAAACCTAAGACTGCATTTTCTACCATTGGAGGACATTACCAGTTTACTGTAATGCCTTTTGGTTTGAAAAATGCACCTGCCACTTTTCAGAGGTTGGTGAACACAGTCCTGCAAGGGCTGGAAGCTTTCAGTGCAGCATATTTGGATGATATAGCTGTCTTTAGCTCCAGCTGGGATGATCACCTGGTCCACCTTTGGAAAGTTTTGGAGGCCCTGCAAAAGGCAGGCCTCACTATCAAGGCTTCAAAGTGCCAGATAGGGCAGGGTAAGGTGGTTTATCTGGGACACCTTGTTGGTGGGGAACAGATTGCACCACTTCAGGGGAAAATCCAAACTATTATTGATTGGATTCCCCCTACCACTCAGACTCAGGTGAGAGCCTTCCTAGGCCTCACTGGGTATTACAGGAGGTTCATTAAGAACTATGGCTCCATTGCAGCCCCTCTTAATGACCTCACATCCAAGAAAATGCCTAAAAAGGTATTATGGACAGCAAACTGTCAGAAAGCTTTTGAGGAGCTGAAGCAGGCCATGTGCTCTGCACCTGTCCTGAAAAGCCCTTGTTACTCTAAAAAATTCTATGTCCAAACTGATGCATCTGAATTAGGAGTAGGGGCAGTCCTATCACAACTTAATTCTGAGGGCCAGGATCAACCTGTTGCTTTTATTAGTAGAAGGTTGACCCCTAGAGAAAAGCGTTGGTCTGCCATTGAGAGGGAGGCCTTTGCTGTGGTCTGGGCTCTGAAGAAGTTGAGGCCATACCTGTTTGGCACTCACTTCATTGTTCAGACAGACCACAAACCTCTACTTTGGCTAAAACAAATGAAAGGTGAAAATCCTAAATTGTTGAGGTGGTCCATATCCCTACAGGGAATGGACTATACAGTGGAACATAGACCTGGGAGTAGCCACTCCAATGCAGATGGACTCTCCAGATATTTCCACTTAGACAATGAAGACTCATCAGGTAATGGCTAGTCTTATTGTCCTTCGTTTGGGGGGGGGTTGTGTAGGAAAGTACCATCTTGCCTGGCATGTTACCCCCATTTTTCACTGTATATATGTTGTTTTAGTTGTATGTGTCACTGGGACCCTGGTAACCCAGGGCCCCAGTGCTCATAAGTGTGCCTGTATGTGTTACCTGTGTAGTGACTAACTGTCTCACTGAGGCTCTGCTAATCAGAACCTCAGTGGTTATGCTCTCTCATTGCTTTCCAAATTGTCACTGACAGGCTAGTGACCATTTTTACCAATTTACATTGGCTTACTGGAACACCCTTATAATCCCCTAGTATATGGTACTGAGGTACCCAGGGTATTGGGGTTCCAGGAGATCCCTATGGGCTGCAGCATTTCTTTTGCCACCCATAGGGAGCTCTGACAATTCTTACACAGGCCTGCCACTGCAGCCTGAGTGAAATAACGTCCACGTTATTTCACAGCCATTTTACACTGCACTTAAGTAACTTATAAGTCACCTATATGTCTAACCTTTACCTGGTAAAGGTTAGGTGCAAAGTTACTTAGTGTGAGGGCACCCTGGCACTAGCCAAGGTGCCCCCACATTGTTCAGAGCCAATTCACTGAACTTTGTGAGTGCGGGGACACCATTACACGCGTGCACTACATATAGGTCACTACCTATATGTAGCTTCACCATGGTAACTCCGAATATGGCCATGTAACATGTCTATGATCATGGAATTGCCCCCTCTATGCCATCCTGGCATTGTTGGTACAATTCCATGATCCCAGTGGTCTGTAGCACAGACCCTGGTACTGCCAGACTGCCCTTCCTGGGGTTTCTCTGCAGCTGCTGCTGCTGCCAACCCCTCAGACAGGCATCTGCCCTCCTGGGGTCCAGCCAGGCCTGGCCCAGGATGGCAGAACAAAGAACTTCCTCTGAGAGAGGGTGTGACACCCTCTCCCTTTGGAAAATGGTGTGAAGGCAGGGGAGGAGTAGCCTCCCCCAGCCTCTGGAAATGCTTTGTTGGGCACAGAGGTGCCCAATTCTGCATAAGCCAGTCTACACCGGTTCAGGGACCCCTTAGCCCCTGCTCTGGCGCGAAACTGGACAAAGGAAAGGGGAGTGACCACTCCCCTGACCTGCACCTCCCCTGGGAGGTGTCCAGAGCTCCTCCAGTGTGCTCCAGACCTCTGCCATCTTGGAAACAGAGGTGCTGCTGGCACACTGGACTGCTCTGAGTGGCCAGTGCCACCAGGTGACGTCAGAGACTCCTTGTGATAGGCTCCTTCAGGTGTTAGTAGCCTTTCCTCTCTCCTAGGTAGCCAAACCCTCTTTTCTGGCTATTTAGGGTCTCTGTCTCTGGGGAAACTTTAGATAACGAATGCATGAGCTCAGCCGAGTTCCTCTGCATCTCCCTCTTCACCTTCTGATAAGGAATCGACCGCTGACCGCGCTGGAAGCCTGCAAACCTGCAACATAGTAGCAAAGACGACTACTGCAACTCTGTAACGCTGATCCTGCCGCCTTCTCGACTGTTTTCCTGCTTGTGCATGCTGTGGGGGTAGTCTGCCTCCTCTCTGCACCAGAAGCTCCGAAGAAATCTCCCGTGGGTCGACGGAATCTTCCCCCTGCAACCGCAGGCACCAAAAAGCTGCATCTCCGGTCCCTTGGGTCTCCTCTCAGCACGACGAGCGAGGTCCCTCGAATCCAGCGACACCGTCCAAGTGACCCCCACAGTCCAGTGACTCTTCAGCCCAAGTTTGGTGGAGGTAAGTCCTTGCCTCACCTCGCTGGGCTGCATTGCTGGGAACCGCGACTTTGCAAGCTTCTCCGGCCCCGGTGCACTTCCGGCGGAAATCCTTCGTGCACAGCCAAGCCTGGGTCCACGGCACTCTAACCTGCATTGCACGACTTTCTAAGTTGGTCTCCGGCGACGTGGGACTCCTTTGTGCAACTTCGGCGAGCACCGTTTCACGCATCCTCGTAGTGCCTGTTTCTGGCACTTCTCCGGGTGCTACCTGCTTCAGTGAGGGCTCCTTGTCTTGCTCGACGTCCCCTCTCTCTGCAGGTCCAATTTGCGACCTCCTGGTCCCTTCTGGGCCCCAGCAGCGTCCAAAAACGCCAAACGCACGATTTGCGTGTAGCAAGGCTTGTTGGCATCCATCCGGCGGGAAAACACTTCTGCACGACTCTCCAAGGCGTGGGGGATCCATCCTCCAAAGGGGAAGTCTCTAGCCCTTGTCGTTCCTGCAGTATTCACAGTTCTTCAGCCTAGTAAGAGCTTCTTTGCACCAACCGCTGGCATTTCTTGGGCATCTGCCCATCTCCGAGCTGCTTGTGACTTTTGGACTTGGTCCCCTTGTTCCACAGGTACCTTCAGACAGGAATCCATCGTTGTTGCATTGCTGATTTGTGTTTTCCTTGCATTCTCCCTCTAACACGACTATTTTGTCCTTAGGGGAACTTTGGTGCACTTTGCACTCACTTTTCAGGGTCTTGGGGAGGGTTATTTTTCTAACTCTCACTATTTTCTAATAGTCCCAGCGACCCTCTACAAGGTCACATAGGTTTGGGGTCCATTCGTGGTTCACATTCCACTTTTGGAGTATATGGTTTGTGTTGCCCCTATCCCTATGTTTCCCCCATTGCATCCTATTGTAATTATACATTGTTTGCACTGTTTTCCTAAGACTATACTGCATATTTTGTTGCTATTGTGTATATATATCTTGTGTATATTTCCTATCCTCTTACTGAGGGTACACTCTAAGATACTTTGGCATATTGTCATAAAAATAAAGTACCTTTATTTTTAGTATAACTGTGTATTGGTGTTTTCTTATGATATTGTGCATATGACACTAAGTGGTACTGTAGTAGCTTCACACGTCTCCTAGTTCAGCCTGAGCTGCTTTGCTAAGCTACCATTATCTATCAGCCTAAGCTGCTAGACACCCTATACACTAATAAGGGATAACTGGGCCTGGTGCAAGGTGCAAGTACCCCTTGGTACTCACTACAAGCCAGTCCAGCCTCCCTACAACTGTGGCTTTTGCACTCCCCAGGATGGAACAGTGGCCATGGAGGCCCCCTGGTGGATCTGGCGTCGTGGACTCATCTGGCTGAGATGCCCCCCCTTCCGTTCCCCCTGAGGTGCCTGTAGTTTTGCTATCTGATGCCCCTGCAGTGTTCTCTCCGTTGGAGTCAGGTATCCTGTGTGGGCTTTGCCATGTGATTTGGGCCCAGTGGTCCACGGACAATGCCTGCTACAATGATCGGACTTTAAAAATGTATGTATATAAAGGTTTTAGATGTGTGATATATTTTAAACCAGTGATACAATATATTCCAATGTTTAGAATCATTTCCTTTTGTCTTGTGCATTCTTCCGGGGGTTTGGGGGGGTGTAACTCTGAGTTGTTGCTATGCATTGATGTGTGTGTTGTAGTGGGTGAGGGAGGGGGTGGGTGTGGCCCGTATGTGTGTCCCCCGTAATTTTTTCCCTCCCCCCTCCCCTGTGTCGTAGGTGCAGTACTCACCGTTGTCTTCTGCGCCGGGCGTTCGTGCTCCTGGTAGAGGAGCAGGTAGACAATCGCTGGGGAGGATGTGGAGTTCGGGGTTCCATGCTGTCCAGATTCCTCGTGGGGTGTATGGAGGTGAGTGTTTTCCGTTTGAAAATGGCTGTTTCCGCCGTGTTTTTATCGGCGGGGCTACCGCCCAGGAAAAGGTGGCGGATTGGTAGGTTGTGATGGGGTGGGCGGTACATTGACTCTCGCCTGTCTGGTGGCGGTGACCGCCGCGCTGTTTGTTTGTCCCGACGTTGGCGGGGGGCGGTGTGTTGAAGTGGCGGTCTCTGTTGGCGGTTTCCGCCAGGGTCGGAATTCCATTTTTTTTACCGCCAGACTGTTGGCGGTTTAACACCGACCGCCAAGGTTGGAATGACCCCCATAGTGCTACATGATATAAGTGGTATAGTAGGAAACTTTGCATGTCTCCTAGTTCAGCCTAAGCTGCTCTGCTATCAGCTACCTCTATCAGCCTAAGCTTCTAGAACACTACTAATCTACTAATAAGGGATACCTGGACATGGCACAAGGTGTAAGTACCATCTGGTACCCACTATAAGCCGGGGCAGCCTCCTACATTGGTGGTGCAGCGGTGGGATAAGTACTTATAACTGCTTTACCACTTTGTCATTGGTGATTTTCATAAGAACAACATGTACGAAATACTTCATAATATACACAGTTAACCTAAACAGTTTAACTTTCATTCTCTAAACTCTCTAAGAAGTTTTAGAAAAGTTTTCCAAATGTTTTGAAAGGTTTTCTGAAGTTTTTCTCTTTTTTTCTAAATGTTTCGAACCTTTTTTTTCTCTCTGTCCTAAACCCTTTCTATCATGTCTGCAGTAGAACTTACTCCCACAGGTTGTCCAGGCAACCTATGGTAGTTTAAACTTTAAAAGTTTGAGGGGTCTCTGCGTTGAAAGAGGTTTAGACATTGGTAACAATCCTACCAAAGATCGTCTCCTTAGTCTTCTCCTTGAAAGTGACCAGAACCACTCTGGCCCAGCCCAGGATCAGGAGGTAGAGGAGGGGGGGTACCTAGCAAGACTCAGAGGAGTCCCCCTGAGGATGCTCGGGAGGGTTCTTCCAAGGACCTGCCAACTAACAGGCCAGCTAGTGACACTGGTAGGTGTGGGAGGGGGTCACACACTAGTAGGCACCTTTCACTCCAAAAAGGCCAGGTTACTAGAGTCCAGCCAGTTAGGGGCAGGTCTCACTCTGCCAATTCCCACATTTCTTCTCTGTCTCACAATTCCCAAGCCTCCAACCCTGAGGATGACATTATGGAAAGGGGAACTCAGAAAGCTGAGGTTGAAGAGGCCAGGCTGAAGCTAAAACAGCAGCAGCTGGCCTTAGACAGGGAATCTCTGGATGTGGAAAGGGAAAAGGCAGAGCTTGGGGTTAGTTCCCCCATGGTGGTAGCAGCAGTGTTTTTGACAGCAATCCTGTTAGAGAACAAGATTCTAGAAACCTGCATAAGATAGTCCCCCCTTACAAGGAGGGAGATGACATTAACAAGTGGTTTGCTGCACTTGAGAGGGCCTGTATGGTACAGTTGGTCCCTCAAAGGCAGGGGGCTGCTATCTTGTGGCTATCTTTCACTGGTTAAGGGTAGGGATGGGCTCCTTACTGTCAGTGAAAGTGATGCTAATAATTACAAAGTTTTGAAGGATGCACTGTTGGATGGATTTGGCTTAACCACTGAACAATACCAGGATTAAGTTCAGAGACACCCAGAAAAAGAGTCCTCTCAAGATTGGACAGACTTTGTAGACTGTTCAGTGAAGGCCTTGGAGGGTTGGTTATATGGCAGTAAGGGTGACAGACTATGAAAGCCTGTATAATCTAATCCCGAGAGAGCATATTTTGAACAATTGTGTGTCTGATTTGTTGCACCAGTACTTGGTAGACTCAGATCTGACCTCTCCCCAAGAATTGAGAAAGAAGGCAGACAAATGGGTCAGAACAAGAGTGAACGTGTGTGCTAGTGAGGACAAAACGAGTAAGTCGACATGGCACTCCCCTCAGGGTGCCATGCCAGCCTCTCACTGCCTATGCAGTATAGGTAAGACACCCCTCTAGCAGGCCTTACAGCCCTAAGGCAGGGTGCACTATACCATAGGTGAGGGTACCAGTGCAATGAGCATGGTACCCCTACAGTGGTCTAAACAAAACCTTAGACATTGTAAGTGAAGGGTAGCCATAAGAGTATATGGTCTGGGAGTCTGTCAAACACGAACTCCCACAGCACCATAATGGCTACACTGAAAACTGGGAAGTTTGGTATCAAACTTCTCAGCACAATAAATGCACACTGATGCCAGTGTACATTTTATTGTAAAATACACCCACAGAGGGCACCTTAGAGGTGCCCCCTGAAACTTAACCGACTATCTGTGTAGGCTGACTAGTTTTAGCAGCCTGCCACAAACCGAGACATGTTGCTGGCCCCATGGGGGAGAGTGCCTTTGTCACTCTGAGGCCAGTAACAAAGCCTGCACTGGGTGGAGATGCTAACACCTCTCCCAGGCAGGAATTGTCACACCTGGGCGGTGAGCCTCAAAGGCTCACCTCCTTTGTGCCAACCCAGCAGGACACTCCAGCTAGTGGAGTTGCCCGCCCCCTCCGGCCAGGCCCCACTTTTGGCGGCAAGGCCGGAGAAAATAATGAGAAAAACAAGGAGGAGTCACTGGCCAGTCAGGACAGCCCCTAAGGTGTCCTGAGCTGAGGTGACTCTGACTTTTAGAAAATCCTCCATCTTGCAGATGGAGGATTCCCCCAATAGGGTTTAGGATTGTGACCCCCCTCCCCTTGGGAGGAGGCACAAAGAGGGTGTACCCCACCCCTCAGGGCTAGTAGCCATTGGCTACTAACCCCCCAGACTAAACACGCCCTTAAATTTAGT